>NC_091438.1:120774956-121374956 GCF_964237555.1 Oryctolagus cuniculus
AAGAGATCTCTCTAATCGAACTTCCCACTTTGAATATCGCCTTGTCTAAACAAGATCGGAGTTGGTGAACTCAAGAGGCTTCCATAGCCTTGGCATCTCATGACAAGAGCCTTGGGTGATTACTGACATCATAAATGAGAGTGTCAATTGTTAAATCAACAACAGGAGTCACTGTGCACCTGCTCCCCATGTAGGATCTCTGTCCTTAATGTGCTATACTATGTGAATTAAAGGTAAAACTACTACCCAAACAGTATTCTATACTTTGTGTGTCTTTGTGGGAGCAGTCTGTTGAAATCTTTATTTAGTATATACTAAGTTGATCTTCTGTATATAAAGATAATTGAAAATGAATCGTGATGAAGAATGGGATGGGATGGGAGAAGGAGTGGGAGATGGGATGGTTGTGGATGGGAGGGAGGTTATGGGGGGGGAAAGCCACTATAATTCAAAGGTTGCACTTTGGAAATTTATATTTATTAAATAAAAGTTAAAAAGAGATCTATCTTCATCTCTCTGCATTTAATTTTTTTAATTCTATAGTAAGAGATAAATTTATTTTGGCACAAAAGATATTAAATCAAGAAGCTTTTTAGTAATATGCAGTATTCATGGAACTCTTACCCATTAAATCAATGATATCATGTTGATACTGCAAGATAAGCAAAAAGTGGCTTGTATGCTGAAGTGCTTGGTAAGATACATATGCTCCAAGGGATGGAAGAAAAACTATATAAATACAGGTGTTTCTTGGTATTGAGGGATTGGTTCCTGGACTCTAGGAGGACACCAAAACCCTCAGATGCTAAAGTTCCTTATGCAAAATGACACAGTATTTGCACATAATCTTCACACATGCTCCTGTATAGTTTATTTAATCTCTAGGTGTGGGTGTTTGGTGCAGCAACACAACTTAGGAGTATTTGAGTACCTGATTCAAAACCCAGCTATTCCACTTTTGATCAGCTTACTGCTAATGCACACCCTGGGAGGCAGATGATGGCCCAAGTTTTTGGGTCCCAACAAACAACAGGAGAGCTGGATGGAATTTTAGGCTTCTGACTTTGGCCTGGCTCAACCTTGGCTATTGTGGGCATCTAGAGAGTGAAGCAATGAGTGACCTCTCTCTGTCTATCTCATCATCTCTCTGTCTCTCTAGCTTTCAAATAAAATGAAAATAGGGGCTAGCGTTGTGGCACAGCAGGTTAAGCCTATGCTTACAACACCGACATCCCATATCAGAGTGCTGACTCAAATACTGGTTGCTTCACTTCCAATCCATAATGCACCTATGAAGGCAGAGGACAATGGCCCAAGTACTTGGGCCCCTGCCACCCATGTGAGAGATCAAGATGGAGTTCCTGGCTTCTGGCTTCAGCCTGGCTGAGACCTGGCTATTGAGGCCACTTGAAGAGTAAACCAGAAAATGGAAAATCTCTCTGTCTTGCCCTTTCTCTCTGCTAGTCTGCCTTTCAAATAAATAATAATTTTTTAAATATTATTTATTTGAAAGGCAGAGTTACAGAGAGGCAGAGGTAGAGAGAAACAGAGAAGTCTTCCATCCACTGGCTCATTCCCAAATGGCCGCAATGGAGGGAGCTCAGCTGATCCAAAGCCAGGAGCCACGAGCTTCTTCCAGGTCTCCCACGCAGATGCAGGGGCCCAAGGACTTGGGCCATCTTCTGCTTTCCCAGACCATAGCAGAGAGCTGGATCAGAAGTGGAGCAGCCAGGACTCAAACTAGCACCCATACAGGAATGTCTGCATTGCAGGAGGCAGCTTTACCCACTATGCCACAGTGCTGGCCCCTAAATAAATCTTTTTTAAAAATAAAATGAAAATAAATTTTTAAATTTTAAAATAAGTCATCTCTAGATTATCTGTAATACCTAATACAATGCAAACTATTTTTAACATTTATTTTATTTATTTGAAAGGCAGAGTTAGAGAGAGAAAGAATGAGAGAGAGAGAAAGAGGTCTTCCATCTGCTGGTTCACTCTCCAGATGGCCTCATCAGACAGAGCTGGGTCAGGCCAAAGCCAGGAGCCAGGAGCCAGGAGCTTCTTCTAGATCTCCCATGTGAATGCAGGGGCCCAAGTTCTTGGGCCATCTTCCCCTGCTTTCCCAGGAACATTAACAGGGAGTTGGATGGGAAGTGGAACAGCTGGACTTAAACTTGCACCCATGTTGGGTGACAGTATCGCAAGCATAGATGTAACCTGCTATACCACAACACCGGCCTCTGCAAATATTATATAAGTAGTTAGTATACCATATTGTTTAGGGAATAAAGACAAGAAAAAGAAGTTTGCATGCTCAGTACAGATACAGCATATTTTAATATTTTTTTTTAATTTTTTGACAGGCAGAGTGGACAGTGAGAGAGAGAGACAGAGAGAATGGTCTTCCTTTGCCGTTGGTTCACCCTCCAATGGCCGCCGTGGCCAGTGCGCTGCGGCCGGCGCACCGCGCTGATCTGATGGCAGGAGCCAGGTGCTTCTCCTGGTCTGCCATAGGGTGCAGGGCCCAAGGACTTGGGCCATCCTCCACTGCACTCCCTGGCCACAGCAGAGAGCTGGCCTGGAAGAGGGGCAACCGGGACAGAATCCGGCGCCCTGACCAGGACTAGAACCCGGTGTGCCGGCACCGCCAGGTGGCTGGTTGAATCCAGCCAGATGCGAACCCATGAAAATGCAGAGCTTGATGTAATCAGTTCTGCCATTTCAGTGAAGTGGTATTTTTTTTTAAGATTTATTTATTTATTTATTTGAAGAGCAGAGTGACTGAGAGAGGGAGATACAGAGAGAAAGGGAAATCTTCCTCTGCTGTATCATTCCCCAAATGCCCACAACAAGCAGGGCTAGGTTAGGCCAAAGCCAGGAGCCAGAAACATCATCCAGGCCTCCCACATGGGTGGCAGGAATCCAGGTACACAGTTGTCCCCCAGGCACATTGGCAGGAAGATAGATCAGAAGCATGGAGTAGCTGAGATTTGAATTCAGCACTCTTGACTTGGGATGTGGGCATCCCAAATGGCCACTCAAGCCTCGGTACCACTGATGCTCCCCAAGAGTTCAAAAGTCAAGGTCATGCCAAAAAATCCTTTCCAAAGCAAAAGAAAAATTGTTGCATCTTGCATTTCCCACTACAAAAACAAAGTATAATATCTGGTGGACTTCTCAGATTCTATAGACATTACATTACATTCTGTGCTGCAATCTAAACTATGGGTTGACATGAAGGTCAATGGCTTATTTTAAGATTTATTTTATTTATTCAGAAGACAAAGCTACAGAGAGAGAGGTAGAGACAGAGAGAGAGAGAGATCTACTATCCACTGGTTCACTCACCAAATGGCTGCAACAGCCAGAGCTGGGCCAATCTGAAGCCAGGAGCTTCTTCTGGGTCTCCTATGTGGATGCTAGGGGCCCAAGGACTTGGACCACTCTCTACTGCTTTCCCAGGTACATTAGCAGGGAGCTGGATCAGAAGTGGAGCAGAAGGGAAATTAAACAGTACTCATATGGATGCTGGCACTACAGGCCAGGGCTTTAACCCACTGCGCCACAGTGTCAGCCTCAGGCCACCAGCTTTAACTCTACAGCAAGTCCACGCTGTAAAGCAAACGGTTCCTATCCTCATATGCAGTTGGAGGTATAAATGATAGAAAGATACAGTGTAGTTTCTAGTAAGTCTCAGCAGCAGAATCACAATTCAAGCCCCTAGAGTTCCACAGGAAAACCATACTATCAGAAAAATAGTTCCTGCATGTTTAACCATGAAACCCAACGTCTTGGCCTTAACAGGTCCATACAAGAAATAGCCTGTCTTATAGAACATTGGAATGGTCTGCTGAAAATAGCCGATGTACCTCCTCAGAGGAAAGAATGGTACACTATCCTCTAGTATATATATGGGCTGATTCAGAGCTAAGTTCCCAAAGGAAAAATACATACATGGGTCTGAGAACCAAGAGGTTTAAAAAAAAAAAAAAAAAAAAAACAAAAACACTCCACTTCTCCACTTGCCATCATTCCCAAAGATCCACTGAAGGACTTTATGCTTCCCATCTCTGCAAAGCTGGGCTCTACAGAGCCAAGGTGCCAGGAGACACATTAAAGATCTTAATGAACTACAAGTTACAGTTACAGTCTGTATATGACTATGACTATGTATCAAGTTACAGTTACAGTCATAGTCATAGTTTGTGCATTTGGGAATCCCTGTGTCCAAAAATCAAGAGGCAGGAAGAAGAATTACCATCCTGGCAGGGTTACTTAGCTCTTATCTTCAGGAGGAAGTGAGGACTGTTGTCACACAATGACAGAAGGAATATGCATAGAACTAAGGTAATTCACAAAGTACCATTTACTTTCCCCTTTCCCAGCTGTGATTATAAAAGGACAGATGTAACCACTCCAGCCTTACAAACCTATGGTCCTCAGATCTCTCAAAAAGAAAAGAAGGGTTTGGAGCTACCACTAGATTAACAACCAAGACCAGCAGAAATGATACCTGATGGCAAGGGTAACTCAGATTGGACAGTGGAGGAAGGTAGACAGAACAACTGTGACCCTGAGACCAGCTACAGAATTAGGGGCTGAAGGCTGTTTCATTAACTTTCTATATTTCCCTTTAGGAAGAGAGGTCCATGGAACCATGTAGGGGCTACTCTCAAAAAGTTTGAGAGACAAGATTTATGCAGCACAAGAAACTGACTGTAGCAGTCACCTAGATCTCCCTTCAAAAGAGAATTGCCAGGCCGGCGCTGCGGCTCACTAGGCTAATCCTCCGCCTTGCAGCGCCGGCACAAAGGTTCTAGTCCCGGTCGGGGTGCTGGATTCTGTCCCAGTTGCCCTTCTTCCAGGCCAGCTCTCTGCTGTGGCCAGGGAGTGCAGTGGAGGATGGCCCAAGTGCTTGGGCCCTGCACCCCACGGGAGACCAGGAGAAGCACCTGGCTCCTGCCATCGGATCAGTGCGGTGCACCGGCCGCGGCGGCCATTGGAGGGTGAAACAACGGCAAAGGAAGACCTTTCTCTCTGTCTCTCTCTCTCACTGTTCACTCTGCTTGTCAAAAAATAAAAAAAAATAAAAAAAAAGAGAGAATTGATGTTTGGCCTTGCAGATAAAATGCTAACTGGGACGCCAGCATCCTATATTGAAGTGCCTAGGACCAAGTACTGGGTCAGTTACCTATTCCAGTTTCCTGTTAATACACACCCTGGAAGGGAGCAGGTGATGCCTCAAGTACCTGGTTCCCTCCTACCCTTTGTGAGACCTGGATTGAATTCCTGGTTCCCAGCTTCAGCCTGGCCCAGGGGCTAGCTAGTTATTGTCAACCAGCAGATGGTAGCTCTTCTGTCTACCTCTCAAATTTGTTAAAATGTACTTATTTGAAAGACAGTTACAGAGAGGCAGAAGCAGAGAGACAGAGACAGAGAGAGAGATCTTCCATTTGTTGGTTCACTCCCTCAATGGCCGCAATGGCTGGAGCTGAGCTGATCCGAAGCCAGGAGCTTCTTCCAGGTCTCCCACTTGGGTGCAGGGGCCCAAGCACTACTTTCCCAGTTGCCTTAGCAATGTGCTTTATCTGAAGTGGAGTAGCCAGGACATGAACCAATGCCCATATAAGATGCTGGCACTGCAAGCACCAGCTCCAATAAATAAATTTTAATTTAAAGATTCCCATTCACAGGCAAGGAGTATAGTTACAAACAGCCTCCAGCTGCAGCATGTTCAGAATTCAGCTCAGCCTTTCAGTGTAGTCCATCCTCTACATGGATAGGTCCTAGCCAGTGATTAAACATGGTGAGTATATTAAAAATCTGGTCATTTCTACCCACTGCAGAACTACTCTAACACGATTTGTTTGTCTCTGTTATGACATCTGAGATTTGTTTTCAGACCTGCATTAGACTGAGTCTGCGGTTGACATGCCCAGAAAACTTTTTGTACTACTAATCTATCTGTGTCTGCTTCCCAGGGAACCTGAACCATCCATGTATTGTTTCATTTAACCCATTATTTTTTTTTTAAGATATTTTTATTTGAAAGGCAGAGTTACAGAAAGAGGAGAGACAAAGAGAGAAGGATATTCTGTCTACTGGTTCACTTCCCAAATGGTCACAACGGCCAAGGCTGGGCCAGGCTAAAGCCAGGAGCTTCATCTGGGTCTCACACGTGAGTACAGGGGCCCAAGTACTTGGGCTAATTTTCCTCTGCTTTCCCGGGCACATTAGCATGAAGCTGGATCAGAAGTGGAGCAGCAAGGACATGAATCAGTGCTCATATGTGATGCTGGAGGCGTGGGCAGTGGCTTAATTTGCTATATCACAACTCCAACCTCTCACCTGTTACTTCTTTTGTTCCCATTTTACAGGTGAGAAAACTAAGGTACATAAAAATTTAATTAACTTGCCCACAATTACAAAGTAAAAGTAATGGAACTAAAATTGGAATCCAGATGGTTTGACTCTACAGCCTGTGTTTTTAACCGTTACGCTAGGAAAAACAGGGTACTATCTTGTCATCTTTAGCTATTAAGATGAGAGTAATTATTTATTCTGTATAATTTTAGCAAACAATGAAAGGATAGATAGTAGAGATGCACAGATTTGGGGCTAAACACAAAAGAAAACTTTATGGGGCTGGCATTGTGGCACAGTTGGGTTAAGCTGCCACTTATAGTGCTATCATCCATCATCAGAGCACAGCTGGCTACTCTGCTTCTGCTTCTGATCCAGCTTCCTGTTATAGCACCTTGGAAGGCAGTGGAATATGGCCCAAGTGTTTGGGCCCCTGCCACCATGTGAGAGACCAGCTGGAGTTCTGAGCTTGGGTCTGGTCCAGACCTGGCTATTTCCTACTCATTTGGGGAATGAACGAAGGATGGAAGATATCTCCCTCTCTGTAGTTCTGCCATTCAAACAAATCAATCTTAAGCAACAACAGGGACTGGTGCTGTGACTCAGCAAATTAAAGACACGACCTGCAGTGTCAACCTCCCATGTGGGCTCCGGTTCGAGACTTGGCTGCTCTACTTCTAATGCTCCCTGCTAATGTGCCTAGGCTCCCTCCTAATGCACCTGGGAAAGCAGCAGCAGATGGTCCAAGGACTTGGTCCTCTGCTACTCATGTAGGAGACCCGGATGGAGTTCCCAGCTCCTGGTTTTGGCCTGGCCCAGACCCAGTTGTTGAAGCCATCTGAGAAGTGAACCAGCAGATGGAAGATCTCCTTCTCTATCACTCTATCTTTCAAATAAAAACAAATCTTAAAAAAAAAAAAAAAAAAAAAAAAACTAATGTGTATCTGCAAATGTCTACCTGATAATGATATGCTAAAAACTCAAACTTAAATCAAACTTATTTGACTGTGGGCTCGTGTTGTGGTGTAGTGGGTAAAGCTGCCACCTGCAGTGCTGGCATCCCATATGGGCACTGGTTCATGTCCTGGCTGCTCCACTTCAATCCAGCTTCCTTCTACTGGCATGGGAAAAGCAGTAAGAACAGCCCAAGCTTTGGGCTCCTGCAACTCATGTAGGAGACCTGGATGAAACTAGCCTGGTTTAGCCCTGGCCACTGAAGACATTTGGAGAGTGAACCAGAGGATAGATCTCTCTCTCTTTGTAACTCTTTCAAATAAATAAATAAATCTTAAAAAAAAAAAAAAAAAAAAAAAAAAAAAGTAGTTTGACTTAAGAACATTCTTTGTGGCTGGCGCCGCGGCTCATTAGGCTAATCTTCCGCCTTGCGGCGCCAGCACACTGGGTTCTAGTCCCGGTCGGGGCACCGGATTCTGTCCCGGTTGCCCCTCTTCCAGGCCAGCTCTCTGCTGTGGCCAGGGAGTGCAGTGGAGGATGGCCCAAGTCCTTGGGCCCTGCACACCATGGGAGACCAGGAAAAGCACCTGGCTCCTGCCATCGGATCAGCGCAGTGCGCTGGCCGCAGCGTGCCAGCCGCAGCAGCCATTGGAGAGTGAACCAACGGCAAAGGAAGACCTTCCTTTCTCTCTGTCTCTCTCACTGTCCACTCTGCCTGTCAAAAAAAAAAAAAAAAGAACATTCTTTGCTTCTAGGTAACACACTTTAGAAATCCTGGACTAAGATGACTTCTTTACAAAGTCAAGATTCACTGATCCAAGGACTCCAAAAGAAGCTAACAAGAAAAAAGGTAACCATTTTCTAACTGGTTAACAGTTTTTCAGCTAGTCAAAACATCACCTGTCTATTCCTATATCAATATTTGTATCTGTTATACCTTGAGGGTGGAAAGGCTTTATGAAAATTTTATCATCAAAATGCATTTCATCCTTTTTGAAAACACAACATCCCTTGCTTTATAAACAATCTCTTTGAAGATTTACTATAATGGGTCCACATTTTAATTAGTGAATTCTCACATTATGAGCTATATGAAAGCCTTAATTATTTCAAGTGTGCTACTGATGATCTGTTTATTTTCATATAAAACAGCTCCAGATGCACTTTTCTCAAACGTATGTATGCTACCAAAAGAAAAGGCAGAAGAAAGGAGGTAAGAGCCAGAGAAGGCCGAGGCCTCAACCACAAACCAATTTCCAACATTTTTATTCAGCAGTATATTCTCTACAGTGATTCCAAGGAAAATTCTATGTAAATTACAATTCCTTGGTCTTGGTTCTTCTGTCTTTCTCAGCCACTACCAGGTGTCCACCCCTCTTCACTTGTTACTTCACCTATGAAGTTCATCACCATTGCCTGGGGTTATCTATAAGTCATCTATGTTTTCATGCAGCTCTTCTTTAGAAATATTAAATAGAATATTAAATACAGGAGGGGACTTTCTATCTAGACTACCACCAATCTTCAGGTCAGAAAACTGAGGTCCAAATCAGTTACCATGGTTTTTTAATCACAGCAAATCAGACATTTATGTATTTCAAAAATACCAACATATTAAAGCTGAAATTTCCAAAATACATACAACACAGACACACATATTTTTCTCGTACCAAATGTTACATGCCAGTACTATACTTTATAGGCAAATATTCACCAAAGTCGATCAACTAAACTTCTGCTCTCCTAGTATTAATATTCCTGAAGCACAATGGAAAAATCTTAAATACAGACACACAGAGAGGTTCAGAAAAAACAAGGTGGGGGCCGGCATTGTGGTGCAGCAGGGTAAGCTACTCCCTGCGATGCTGGCATCTCCACCTGGGCGCCAGCTCAAGTCCTGCTTGTTGTGCTTCCCATCCAGCTCCCTGTTTGTTTTTGCTTTTGTTTTGCTTTTTTTCTTAAGATTTATTTATTAATTTGAAAGGCAGAGTTACCCAGAGAGAGAAGGAGACACACACACACACACACACACACACACAGAGATAGAGAGCGCAAGAGCAAGAGAGAGAGAGATCTTTCACCAATAGTTCACTCCCAAATGGCAGCAACAGCCAGAGCTGGACTCATCCAAATCCAGGAGCCAGGAGCTTCTTCAGGTCCCCCATGTCAGTGCAGGGGCCCAAGTACTAGAGCCATCTTCCATTGCTTTCCCAAGTGCATTAGCAGAGAATTGGATCAGAAATAGAGTAGCCAGGACTCAAACCAGTGCCCATGGCACTGCAGACAGCGGCTTAACTGGCTAAGTCACAGCACCTGCCCCCAGTTCCTTGTTAAATATGCCTAGAAAGCAGTGGACGGTGGTCCAACTGCTTGGGGGCCCCTGCACCTATGCTGGAAACCCAGATGGAGTTCTGGGTTCCTGATTTCAGCCTGGACCACTCCTGGCTGTTGTGGCCATTTAGGGAGTGAACCAGCAGATAGAAGATCTCTTTCTCTATCTGCCTGTCTCTCTGTAACTCTGTTTATTAGATAGATAGATAGATAGATAGATAGATAGGCAGGTAGATAGATACAGATAGATAGATAATTTTTTAAAAATTAAAGAAAAAGAAAAAAGAATGTGGACGTTGTACATAGAGTTAAATCATGGATGTAGACTTAGACTTAGGAAAATCAATAAAACTTCTGCAAGCTTCAGTTCCTTCATCTATAAATCACGTGTAATACTAAGAATGTCAGGGCCAGCGCCGTGGCTCACTTGGTTAATCCTCTGCCTGCAGCAATGGCATCCCATATGGGCGACGGGTTCTCGTCCCGGTTGCTCCTCTTCCAGTCCAGCTCTCCGCCGTGGCACAGGAGGGCAGTGGAGGATGGCCCAAGTGCTTAGGCTCCTGCACCTGCATGGGAGACCAGGAAGAGGCACCTGGCTCCTAGCTTCGGATCAGTGCAGCGCCAGCTGTGGCAGCCATTTGGGGAGTGAACCAATGGAAGGAAGACCTTTCTCTCTGTCTCTCTCTCTCACTGTCTATAACTCTACCTGACAAATAAAAAAAAAATACTATGAATGTTACAACGTCACTGTAAGTGTAAGAAATAACATACGTGAAACACCTAACAGAAAGATAGCACACCATTGGTAAAGCTTTTATATTACACAAGTAATACAAGGTAAACAAATTAAGGAAAACTTTATTAATGTGGAATCTTGGAAGGTTGCAAAAAAGAAAGTGAGGAATGATCAGGTTGGAAACAAATCATCAAGGGCTGTATGCCAGGTTAAAGAATTTACAGCTCATTTTTTTAGACACTGAGCAGAAATTTCCAAGAGTGGCCTCACAATAACCACAAAAACAATTCATTTCAACTACTAAAAAGAAAGGAGACAGGGAGTGTCACAGCAGTTAAGGTGCTGTTTAGGTTCCCACATTCCATACAGGAGTACATGAGCTTGAGTCCTGGCTATGCTTCTAATCCAGGTTTTAAGTAATGCATACAGGTGATAGTGAAGCACTTGGGTCCCTGCCAACCATGGAGCAGACCCAAATTGAGTTTCTGGTTCCAAGTTTAGGATTGGCCCAGTCCCAGATGTTGCAGGCATTTGGGGAGTAAACCAACAGATGGAAGATCTCTTTCTCTCTACCTTTCATATAAAAAGAAAATAAATATTTTTTAAATACTCTGGACAGCAGTTATATCACCAGAATCACAAAAAATTCCATATAGTGTATGCTGAAGTTTTCAGGATTTTCTGGAACTGGCAAATAATTTTATTTAAATTACATGTTAGGGGTTGTTTTTTCAATTAAAAATGAAAAACAGAAACTATGGTTTACATAAATCCTGACAGAATGTCTTCATGAAATTTTGATATTGCTTGCTCAATTTTTTAAAAAAATTTTTGAATGGCAGACAGCCAAAGTAGAGAGAGAGATCTCTCAACTGCTGGTCACTCCTCAAATACCACAATAGCTGGGGCTGGATCAGGCCAAAACTGGAGGCCAGAAATTCAAACCAGCTCTCCCACATAGGTGACAGGACTCAACAACTTGAGAATGCTGCCACCCAGAATACACATTGGCAGGAAGCTGGAATCCGGAGAGAAGGCAGGATTCAAACCCAGACATTCCAAAATGAGATGCAGGTGTCCCAAGCAGCATCTTAACAGCTTTGCCAAACCTGCCCAATTTATTTTAATAAATATAATGCTGAGATAGACTTTGCTGTACTAAGAAGAACTAATAAAAGCATGTACCATTTATTCTTTCTTCATTTTAATAAAAGAAACTTTGGCAGATAAAATACCCAAACCTTAACTATGAAAGGTCAAAAAGGAATCAAATCATATTACAAACACAAGTAAAAACCTCTTCATTAGTGTCGCTCCCCCTCTTCGTGGAGGAACGACACAAGACCCTGCGCTGTTCTTTCGTCTGCTCGGCCCTCCCCGGGTTTGCTGCTGGTTCTTCCCGGGTTGGCTACTATCCCTTCCACCTCCGTGGAAGGGCAGTTCCCCCTGGCCACATTCCCCACTTCCGCAGGGGAGCAGCACACCGCCGGCCGGCTCTTCTCGGGGGCTGCACAGGTGTTCCTTCAGCTAGATGTTCCCCTTAGATGTTCCTGATGCATGCCGTCTCTCTCCTCCTTTATAGTCCTCCTCCGCCAATCCCAACTCGGCTGCCCACACGCCGAGTACGCTGCTCTCCTCCAATCAGGAGCAAGTCCTACTGTTTATTGGTTGAACTGGAGGCAGCTGGGTAGAAGCTGTTTTCTCCTCTCCCAGCGCCATATTGTGGGAGAGCAGGTGCATAGAATAAGTCTTAATTCCAGTAACTCAGTCCAGTCCGGATTGCTCCCCACAATTAGTTCTACAGAAAAGGTTCTAGAACTGCTATTTTTGTAGCTTTATATGGAAATTATGGCATCCAAAGCAACTGTAAAACAAATCAGGCAAGACTTTTAGCTCAATTCAAACTCAGCATTGTATGTTCTAAAAGTGATCTTAATTTTAAGGGGGTGATCCACTTTATGCAGAATGTAGGCCAAAATGTGTACTTTGTTTACTGAAACAATGGTTCCCTGCAGTATTTCCTGTCTGGTTTGAAAAACTGGAAACATTAGCAAGTTATTATTATGGATTTTGAACTATATCCCACAAAATCTCATAGGAAAGCTTTAAGACCTTGAGTAAAGAACAAAAAACAGAGTAATATCCTACAAGTAAGAACAAAGAATAAGAAGAAAAAAGAAATGGCTAACCTGTACTTATTTTAAATTATGTTTTATTGAGACATAATGCAATCCTTAAAATCTGTCAGACCTGAGTGCTTAGGAATGGTTCATATGCATCTGGAGTCTAAATTTTTAGAAATGTTTTAGAAGGGTTAAAGAAAAACTAAACCTAGAGCTTAAAACTGCCCTTTTTAAAGGTTTATTTATTGATTTGAAAGTCAAATTACAGAGAGGGAGAGACAAAAGAAAGATCTTCCATCCACTGGTTCACTCCCCAGATGGCCACAACAGCCAGGGCTGAGCCAAGCTGAAGCCAGCAGCTTCATCTGAGTCTCCCACATGGGTACAGGAGTCCAAGGACTTTGGCCATCTTCCACTGCTTCCACAAGAGCATTAGCAGGGAACTAGATCAGAAGTGGAGCATCTAGGACTTGAATCAGCACCCATATGGAATCCGCTGCACCGGCCCCTTATAATTGCCTTTTTTTTAAGGAATACTGTTGGGAGCTGGTGCCATGGCTCACTTGGTTAATCCTCCGCCTGCAGCAACAGCATCCCATATGGATGCAAGGTTCTAGTCCCAGTTGCTCCTCTTCCAGTCCAGCTCTCTGCTGTGGCCCGGGAGGGCAGTGGAGGATGGCCCAAGTGCTTGGGCGGCTGCACCCATGTGGGAGACCAGGATAAGTACCTGGCTCCTGGCTTTGGATCAGCGCAGTGCCGGCTGTGGCAGCCATTTGAGGAGTGAACCATCAGAAGGAAGATCTTTCTCTCATCTATCTCTCTGTCTATAATTCTACCTGCCAAATTAAAAAAAAAAAATACTCTTGGGGCTGGCACCATGGCACAGTGTATAAAGCCACCGCTTGTAGTGTCAGCATCGCATGTGGGCGAGTCACTGCTGCTCCACTTCCGATCTAGCTCTCTGCTATTGCCCAGGAAAGTGGTAGAAAATGGCCTAAGTCCTTGGGCCCCTGTACCCCTGTGTGGGATCCAGAGGAAGCTCCTGGCTTCATATCCGCCCAGCTCCAGCAGTTTCAGCCATATGGGGAGTGAACCAACGGATGGAAGACGTCTCTCTCTCTCTCTCTCTCTCTGCCTCTCTGCCTCTCTGTAAGTCTGCCTTTCAAATAAATAAATAAATCCAAAAAGGAGGGAAGGAGGGAAAAGAGGGAGCAAGGCAGGGAGGGAAGGAGGAAGGAAGGAAAAGAGGAAGGGAGGGAGGGAGAGAGGCAGGCTCTTGATGGTCTTTATATAGTTCAAGTCCCCAAACCACCATTCACATCACCAGTGAGGTTAACCAGCAATGTGGTTAACCAGTTCCAGCCACAGAGTTCACTGTTTACTAAAAAGGAAACTAGAAGATTCACAGCTTTTATTCTGAAACCAAAAACACTCTTTATCATCAAAAAATCTGGCAAGTAAGAGCTTCAACAATTTGCCTAATGACTGTAAATAAAGTTATAAACCTCAGATATATCCTTATCACACCATTTCACATTTACCAGGATGATTATAATAAAAAAAAAAAAAGATAGACAATAAGTGTTGGTGAGAGTGTGAAGAAATTGGAGCCCTCATTTACTGCTGATAATAATGTAAAAAGAGCCGGCGCCACGGCTCACTTGACTAACCCACCGCCTTGCGGCGCTGGCACACTGGGTTCTAGTCCCGGTCGGGGCACCGGATTCTGTCCCGGTTGCCCCTCTTCCATGCCAGCTCTATGCTGTGGCCAGGGAGTGTAGTGGAGGATGGCCCAAGTCCTTGGGCCCTGCACCCCATGGGAGACCAGGATAAGTACCTGGCTCCTGCCATCGGATCAGTGCAGTGCGCTGGCTGCAGCACGCCAGCCGCAGCGGCCATTGGAGGGTGAACCAACGGCAAAAGGAAGACCTTTCTCTCTGTCTCTCTCTCACTGTCCACTCTGCCTGTCAAAAAAAAAAAAATAAAAAAATAATGTAAAAAGTACAGCTTCTTTGTAAAACAGTCTGGCAGTTCCTCAAAAAGTTAAATATAGAATTACCATTTGACCAGCAGTTTCACCCATTTGTATTCCCAAGATAAATGAAGAAAAAAAATGGCCACACAATAATTCATACATGAATGTTCATAACATTATTCCCAATAGCCAAAAAGTAGAAACAATCCAAAACATGGTATATACCCACACAATGGAATATTATTTGGCAATAAAAAGAAATGAAGAGGGGCTGGGATTGTGGCATAGTGGGTTAAGCTGCCACCTGCAGTACCAGCATCCTATATGGGCACTCGGATTTGAGTCCCAGCTGCTCTACTTCCTATCCAGCTCTTGCTAATGAGCAGAAGATGGCCCAAGTACTTGGGCCCCTGCACCCATGTGAAAGACCTCAAAGAAGTTCCTGACTCCTGGATTTGGCATGGCACAGCCATGGCCATTGCAGCCACCTGGAGTGTGAACCAGTGGAAGGATGATCTCTCTCTCTCTCTCTCACCCTCTGTAACTCTACCTTTCAAATAAATAAAATGAATCTTTTTTTAAAGAAAAAGTACTGATACAGGATTTGAAGCCTAAAAACATTATGCTAGCGGCCGGCGCCGCGGCTCACTTGGCTAATCCTCCGCCTTGCGGCGCCGGCACACCGGGTTCTAGTCCCGGTCAGGGCGCCGGATTCTGTCCCGGTTGCCCCTCTTCCAGGCCAGCTCTCTGCTGTGGCCCGGGAAGGCAGTGGAGGATGGCCCAAGTCCTTGGGCCCTGCACACCATGGAAGACCAGGAGAAGCACCTAGCTCCTGCCTTCGGGATCAGTGCAGTGCGCCGGCCGCAGCACACCAGCTGTGGCGGCCATTGGAGGGTGAATCAACGGCAAAGGAAGACCTTTCTCTCTGTCTCTCTCACTGTCCACTCTGCCTGTCCAAAAAATTAAAAATAAATTTTAAAAAAAAAGATGCTGGTTGGAATACCTGTATCTCATATCAGAGTACCTAGGTTCCAGTCCTGATTTTGCTTCTTATTCTGGTTTCCCATTGATGCAGTCCTGGGAGGTGGCAGGTGATCATTCAAGTAGTTGGGTCCCTGCCACCCATGTGAAAGATCTGAATTGAATTCCTGGCTCATGGCTTTGGCCTGGCTAAGTCCCACGATTACAGGCATCTGGGGAATGAATCAACAGATTAGAGTCCCTGAGAGATCTCTCTCTCTTTCTCTCCCTTTGCCTTTCAAATAAGCAAATTTAAAAATAGGATAATTAATCACTATAAATTAAAAAATATTATAGCTAAAAGGTTAAGATGGTATAAGGATTTCTAAACTGAAAAGTGATTTAGAGAAATAATTTTAAGTTTTTTTTTGCAATTCTGTAATATAAAATCTAAATGCCTCAAGATTCCCATCAATGTGTATTGTATTAAGTTCTTTAACTTCACCCAAAATGAACTCAATGACTTTTCTTGATTTCAAAGTGTCCACAGAGGTTTTTTTTTATTATTAATCAATTTTATTTGAAACACAGAGCTACAGATAGAGGGAGAGACACAGAGAGGGAGAGAGATTTTCTATCCACTGGTTCACTCCCGAGATGGCTGCAACAGCCGGGACTAGGCCAGGCTGAAGCCAAGAGCCAAGAGCTTCACCAAGGTCTCTCATATGGCCCAGGGACCCAAAGACTTGGGCTATCTTCTTTTGTTTCCCAGGCACATTAGCAGGGACTTGGATCATAAGTGGAGCAGCTAGGACTTGAACAGGTGTCCATATGGATGCCGGCATCACAGGCAGCAGCCTAACCCACTACATCACAAAGCTGGCCCCAAGTTTTCTTTATCTTTACCTTATTTTATAAAACCTTTCAAAAAGTCAAAGTACAAAAGCATTACATATTTTTCTAACTTTTCCTATAGTTCAGTTCTGTAAATAGGCTTATAGTAATTTAGAAGAAAAAATTTAAAGTTAATTTTTTAAATAGAAAACATTTTATATATAGCATTTGCAAGTTATTTTATTAGATAAATTTACTATGATAAAGGCATAAGGTATTTTACTAACTATACAATTAAAATACTAATTCTATTTGTACCTTGGTCCATCCTTAATTTAACAATCTGTAACACTTAAAAACTGATCATGCTAATTTTATTCCTTAGTAGTAAAATGTGTAAATAATGATCTTTCAAGCTCTTTCAAACCCAAGTGAAAAAAAATATATTTCCCACTTCCAGAGCAACACTTATCTTTACCAGGACTCACAAAACTGAACTATAGCTCTGATTTGCATATTGTATCATTTAATCCTCCACAATAATCCTACAGTGTGGTATTATCAGCTTTACTTTTTGGAAGAATAAATTGAGGCATAAAGGAGTTAAGAAACTTGTCCAAGGTCATACAGGTTTCAAGACTGGAACCTGGGGGCCAGTGTGTAGCATAGTGGGTAAAGTTGCCTGAGATGCCTGCATCCCATACAGGCGCTAGTTCGAGTTCCAGTTGTTCCACTTCTGATCCAGCTCCCTGTTAATGGCCTGTGAAAAGCAGTGAAAGATGGCCCAAGTATTTGGGCCCTGCCACCCACATGGGGAAACATGGATGAAGCTTCTGGCTTCAGTCTAGCCTATCCCGAGCTGTTGCACTCATCTGGGAAATAAACCAGCAGATGGAAGACCTATTTCTCTGTTTCCCTTTCTCTCTATAGCTCTTTCAAATACATAATAAATCATAAAAAAAAGACTGGAACTTATATATGACAGTTACAAAATTTAGATCTTATCTACTATTGTAGTTCATAAGGAAAAGTCTGTTTTAAAAATTCTTCAGTTCTTAAGCTTAATAAAGTGACATCACTGTTTTAAAAGTATATGAACTATTTTAGTCAACATCTGTAATTATATGTTTTCCAGTGATTATTATACACTTGATCTTAGCCAAAAGGCCAAGAAGTGATGTGATTATTATATAATAATAGTGCTCTACATAATGTAAGTCAGGTACACACAAGAAAAATTAAAGAACAATGTAAAACTCTGCAAATAAATAATGTGCAACAAGTGTACCCTATAAACAGAGACTACTAATTTATTATCTAAAAATGAAGTCAGAAATGCCCTGGATAGCACTCTGACCTCAGAATCAGCCCTTAAGGCATTCAGATCTGGCTGAAAAGCCCATGAGAACATTTCAGGCATGGAAAGCCAAGACACTGTGGCAAAAAATGATCTACACGAAGGATCTCTGAGTGAAATCCCAGTGGAATGAAAGCACCATCAAAGAAGGATGTACTTTTCTCTGAAGGGAGAAGATAACTTCCACTTTGCTTATGGCTCTGTCTAAATACTGATGGAGTTTGTGGACTCAAAAGACTTCCATAGCCTAGGCAGCTCATGACAAGAGCCTAGGGTGATCACTGACGTCATAAATAAGAGTGTCAATTGTTAAATCACTGTGTGCTTGCTCCCCATGTAGGACCTCTGTCCTTAATGAGTTGTACTATGAGAATTAACAGTAAAACTTGTCTTCATGCAGTACTTTATACTTTGTGTGTCTGTGTGGGTGTGAACTGATGAAATCTTTACTTAGTATAGAGTTGATCTTCTGTATATAAAGATAATTGAAAATGAATCTTGGCCAGCGCCGCGGCTCACTAGGCTGATCCTCTGCCTTGCGGCGCCGGCACACCGGGTTCTAGTCCCAGTCAGGGCACCGGATTCTGTCCCGGTTGCCCCTCTTCCAGGCCAGCTCTCTGCTGTGGCCCGGGAGTGCAGTGGAGGACGGCCCAAGTGCTTGGGCCCTGCACCCCATGGGAGACCAGGAGAAGCACCTGGCTCCTGCCTTCGGATAGGCACGGTGCGCCGGCCGCGGCGGCCATTGGAGGGTGAACCAACGGCAAAAGGAAGAACTTTCTCTTTCTCTCTCTCTCTCACTGTCCACTCTACCTGTCAAAAAAAAAAAAAAAAAAAGAAAAGAAAAGAAAAGAAAAAAGAAAATGAATCTTAATGAAAAATGGGATGGGAGAGGGAATAGGAGGTCGTATGGGAGTAGGGGTGGGAGGGCAGGTATAACAAAAGCTGTACCTATGAAAATTATATTTATTAAATAAAATCTTTCAAAAAATAAAAAATAAAAATAAAGTCAGGATTAAAATTGTTTTCTAAGATTTATTTATTTGAAAGTTAGAGAGAGAAAGACACAGAG
The DNA here is from genome assembly GCF_964237555.1 of Oryctolagus cuniculus. Lineage (NCBI taxonomy): Eukaryota > Metazoa > Chordata > Mammalia > Lagomorpha > Leporidae > Oryctolagus > Oryctolagus cuniculus. Next base: position 120,793,662 of record NC_091438.1, read on the forward strand.
AGACTCTTCCATCAGCTGGTTCACTCCCCAAATGGCTGCAACAGTCAAGGCTGGGACAGGCCAAAGCCAGGAACCAGGAGCTTCTTCCAGGTTTCCCATATGGATGCAGGGGCTCAAACACTTGGACCATCCTCCACTGGTTTCCCAGGCCATTTACAGACAGTTGGATCAGAAGTGGAGCAGCTAGGACTCAAACTGGCACATATATGGGATTCTGGCACTGCAGGCGGTAGCTTTACCAGCTATGTCACAATACCAGCCCCTAAAATTGTTTTCTTTCAAAAAATATCAAACGGGGGCCAATGTTGTGGCACACTGGGCTAAGTCACCAACTTCAATGGTCGAATCCCATACAAGATCACTAGTTTGAGTCAGGGCTACTCTGCTTCTGATCCAGCCCCCTGTTAATGCACCTAGGAAGGCAACAGAAGATGCCCAAGTACATGGGCCCCTGTCACCCATCTGGAAGATCCAGATGGAGTTCCTGGGTCTTAGCTTTGGCCCAGCCCAACCCCAACTGACACAGCCATTTGGGAAGTGAACCAGGAGATGAAAGATCACTTTCTGTCTGCCTTTTTTTTTTTTTTTTTTTTTTGACAGAGTGGACAGTGAGAGAGAGAGACAGAGAGAAAGGTCTTCCTTTGCCGTTGGTTCACCCTCCAATGGCCGCCGCGGCCAGTGCACCGCGCTGATCCGATGGCAGGAGCCAGGTACTTATCCTGGTCTCCCATGGGGTGCAGGGCCCAAGTACCTGGGCCATCCTCCACTGCACTCCCGGGCCACAGCAGAGAGCTGGCCTGGAAGAGGGGCAACCGGGACAGAATCCAGTGCCCTGACTGGGACTAGAACCCGGTGTGCTGGCGCCACAAGGTGGAGGATTAGCCTAGTGAGCCGCGGCGCCGGCCTGTCTGCCTTTCAAATAAATAAAATAAATCTTTAAAAAATAAAGTCAAGAATTCAAAAAAGGACCTAAATGAAAGATCTCTGTGAGTGAGACCCCAGTAGAAAGAACAGGCCATCAAAGAAGGAGGTACCTTTCTCTGAAGGGAGGAGAGAACTTCCACTTTGACTATGACCTTGTCTAAATAAGATCGAAGTCAGCGAACTCAAAAGGCTTCCATAGCCTTGGCAACTCATGATTAGAGCCTAGGGAGATTACTGACGCCATAAACAAGAGTGTCAAATTGTAAAGTCAACAACAGGAGTCACTGTGTACTTACTCCTCACGTAGGATCTCTGTCCTTAATGTGTTGTTCAATGTGAATTAATGCTACAACTAGTACTGAAACAGTACTTTATGTTCTGTGTGGGTGCAAACTGATGAAATCTTTACTTAATATATACTAAATTGATCTTCTATATATAAAGATGATTGAAAATGAATCTTGATGTGAATGGAATGGGAGAGGGAGTGGGTGATGGGAGGGTTGTGGGTGGGAGGGAAGTTATGGGGGGGAAGCCATTGTAATCCATAAACTGTACTTTGGAAATTTATATTTATTAAATAAAAGTTTAAAAAAATAAAAGTCAAGAATTCTAAAAGTAGATGTATTTGCTTTAAAAAAAAAAAAAAGGAAAACTATCAAGTTTTAATTCACACAGAAATTTCAATTCCTGGTCTTTATTTTTGCTTTCCCCAAAAGGAAGAATGGAATTGAGCATTTACTTAGCATCTATATTGAAAACATTGAGCCAATTGTTTTTCATTCTTTTATCTCAGGAACCTGTTCTACCTCCCTGGGAGGAGAACTGTTGCTCCAACAGTACATAAAAAGAAACTCAGAATCTAAATGCCACATTGCTCTATGAGGTGTACTAGAATTCCTGCCCACATCTTGGCCCATACTCTGTACCGTATCATGCAACTAACAACCATAACATACACACATACACAATCCCCACCCCTTTAGGGACATAAGAACTTAAACTAAAATTTGGGCAATTATGTTTTAAACAAGCTTTGTGTCTTGCAGTCATTCTACAGCCAGTACATAACAAGTGCCAAATAAAAGTTTACTGAATGGAATGAACAGTGGTATCTTAGCAACAGAGGAAGGAATGGAATCATCCCTGCTCACTCTGCCTTTCTAAAGAAGTTAATATAAAACTCTTACCAGGCAACATACACGATTATTTCCTCAAAGAAGACACTGGATCAGGAATTAAAAGATAAAGAAATACCCACATAGAAAAATTATCTTAAAAAAAAAAAAGAAAAAAAAGGGACCAGCGCTGTGGCATAGCAGGTAAAGCTGCCACCTGAATGCTGGCATCCCATATGGTGCAGTTCGATTCCCAGCTGCTCCACTTCCAATCCAGCTCTCTGCAATGACCTGGGAAAGCAGAAGATGGCTCAAGTCCTCGGCCCCTGCACCCACATGGGAAACCCCGAAGAAGCTCCTGGCTCCCAGTTTCAGAGAGGGACAGCTCCAGCCATTGCAGCCACCTAAGGAGTGACCCAGCGGATGGAAGACACCTCTCTCTCTCTGCCTCTGCCTCTCTGTAACTCTGCCTTTCAAATAAAAAGAATCTTTAAGATGTTCTTAAAGAGCAAGATCCTGGATGAGACATAGAAGCCTTAAACAGAGATCTAGCATGTTCCACTAAATTACAACGTTTGTCTGACCCTGCCCTGTAACAGTTAATTATACTTGTCCTGCTTCCACAATTAGCTAATTGCTAGCAGAATCCTTCGTCATTTTTGTTTCCCAGTACACCTAAGACAGGCACTTCATAGCTGAAATTTTACAAAAATCTTTTACAGATCACAATACATTTTTAGAACCTAAAGATCTTGCAAGGTAAGTTAAATAACTTTCTACATTTTGCACAGACATTGACATTGGGTCCATTAAAAACCAACTGGCAGGGTCAGCACTATGGTATAGCAAGTAAAGCCGCCACTTGTGGTACTGCCATCCCATATGGCCCGGCTGCTCCACTTCTAATCCAGCTCCTTGACAGTGCACCTGGGAAAGCAGTGGAAGGCGGTCCAAGTACTTGGGCCCCTGCACCCACGTGGGAGACCCAGAAGAAGCTCCTGGCTTCAGATTGGCCCAGCTCCAGCATTGTGGCCACTTGGGGAGTGAACCAGTGGACGCAAGATTCTCATTATCTCTCTCTCTGCCTTTCAAATAAATAAATCTCTAAAAAAAAAAAAAAAAAAAAAAAAAAAGCCAACTGGCCAGGTATCCTTTAACACCACAGAATATCACAGAAGGCTCCCAACAAATGTTGACAGCTGTCCCTCAAAATATTTTTCTAACAGTATAACATCATTAACTGTTGCTATGAGAAATGGCTTTAGCTTTTCTAGAAAACAGACACATTCAGCTCTGCAAAGTTAGTTAACTTTCAAGTTATTATATCAGTGGTTCTCAAACTACTAGAACTAAGAATTGGGAATATGATAAAAAATGAACATCTTTGGGCCATCATCATCCCTAGAATTTTGATTCAAAAGGCCGGGAATCTGCATGTGTTTTTTAATATATGTATTTTTTAAATTTTGAGAGAGAGAGCTCCCATCAGCTTATTCACTCCTCAAAAGCCCGCATCAGTTGGGCTGGGCCAGGTCAAAGCCAGGAACCGGAACTCAATCCAGTTCTCCCACGTAGGTGGCATGGACTCAAGTACGTGAGCTAGCACAGACTGCTTCTCAGGGTGCACATGTGCAAGAAGCTGACATCAGAAGCAAACCCAGAACTCAGGTCCAGGCACTCTGATATGGGATGTGAGCGTCTCAACTGAAAGCTTAACCTTGAGGCCAAATGCCTACCTTGGGATCTGCATATTTTAAAAACTCCCAACTGATTCAAATGTTGGTCTGTTCAGGTATATGTGAAAACTGAATAAGAATTTTAAAGAACTTCATAAATCTAACAAAAAAAAAGTAATAAAGCCAATTTTCTACAGTTAGAAACATGTAAGCAAAAGCTGACAGAAACTACACAAGGCTACAGCATCTAACACAGTAGGTCCTCAAAAACCTCCCTAGACCTAATGGACTCCTCATGCTGCATAGAAGGTGAAGTCAGGGATCTTTTAGGTAATTACAAATACTATCCCATTTTAATGAACAAATTCATCTATGGTTCACATGTAATTTAGTGAAACATTTTCATAGGTATACCAATGGCAATGGCAACAGTTGGCAATTCTGAACCCAATATACTGAAATAATAAATGAAAAACTCACCATCAGGAGCAAGCAGTTAGGCTGATCAGTGATTGATTTAGGACACCCATTAAGACACTTGCAGCCCACACAGCAGTACCTGTTTTCAGTTCCCAGATTGGGTTCCTGATTCCAGTTTCCTATTAATGAAGCCCCAACAGTGAAGGCTCAAAGAATTGGGTTCCTGCCACCCATGTGGGAGACCTAGATTGAGTTTCACCAAGCCCCAGTCCCAGCCCCAGACAATGGTGGCATTTGGAGAGTAAATTAATGGAGGGTATCTCTCTCATGCAGGCACTCGCGCTCTCTCTCTGGCTCTTGTGCTCTGCCTGTGTGTCTGCCTCTCAAATAAATTATCATCAGTATAACCCCATTTTAAAATCTGACCATCAAAAAGTATTATCTGTAAGATTACGGATTAAGGGTGATTTCTCCTCAGTTATTAAACATTCATTGACAGCCCAACACAGCATCTTTCTAAACTTTCTGAATTCTGTACAATAAGCAAATTTATGTTTTCCATCATTATAAAAGTTCTACAAGTACCTTTAAATCTCACAATCTTAATAAACTTAGCAGGAAAACAAAAATAACTAGTAATTACATCTATCATAAATCTAAAACATCCAAATATCTAACTTATGGTATCAAACTTTAATCACATATTTTTACATTAATACCAATACAAATCATTTTCGTTCTAAAATGTAGAATAGATACCAATTCCGTCAGGTACTTGTTATTAGAATAACTACTACGACTTAAAATCCTCTTGCCACTCATTCTCTGGATCTATTTAGGTGGGACACTTTTGTACCGTGGACAGAAGCGCTAAAATATTTCTCTCTTGGCAGGAGGATACCTTTTGTGAAAGATATTTTTCTAACTGTGAGTGTTTATCTAGGAAACTTAGCATTGTAGAGCTGGGACAGGGCTTTCTCCAAGGAAGACTACCCTTAGAGACAAGATGTAATATAAGAAAGCAAGGATGAGCTACCAGCAGGTGATGAAATTTCACCTCAAATAAGACGCAAAAGGTTATTCTCAAGCAAGTCATGTCCGTGAATGACACTCCAGGTACACCAGGGGCTCTCAGGACCCCGCACTTTCTGCACCCGGGTTCTCACCCTGCCCTCCCTCCCTTCCCCCCCGGGACTCTGCAGAACAGAGTGCAGGGCGCGGGGAAGCCGAGGCTGTTTGCAAACAGGCGTCCTCCGCCTCCCTCCGGGATGTACAAGCAGGGCCAGGGCTAAGAGGCTGCGCTCCGCCCGGCCCGGGCCAAGCCCAAGGACGCCCGTGCCCCCCCCCCCCCCCCCGCAAGCCTCTCTCCACACACCGGGCCGCACCGAAACCGAGGCCGGGGCGACGGCTTCTCGGCAGCGCGGGGCCTAGTCGCACCCCACGGGCCTCCATCCTCCCGGGAGACGCGAGAAATAAGGGCTGAGGCCCCAGAGTTGCGGGGTGGGGGAGGCGGCCGCAGCGACAGGACGCCCCGTCCGCCCGGCCCCAGGGCTGCCGCCAGGGCCCCCACAGGCGGCGGCAAGCAGGCGAGTCGGGACCGCGCCGCACCACACTCACCACGAACAGCGGCCACCACCGCTTCAGCATGGCCAGGAGGGTCGTCCCGGAGCCGAAAGCCTCCTCCGGAGGGCACCGGCGCGGCCCCAGGAGCCACCGCGAAGCCTCCCACTCCTGACGGGGCTGTGGTCGCCGCAGTTGCTGCTGCTGCTGCTGAGGCCCAGTGCCCGCCCAGGCGCATCGGCTCCCGGGCCGCCGCACCCACGCAGACCCCGGCGGAGCGCCGCAGGGCCAGGCCAGGGGCGCAAGGCTGCGGCGGGACGACCGAGGTGCTGCAGGCGGGGATCCTCGGCGAAGCCTCCGGCGTCGCGGTGGACGCTCCAGCCTTCCGCGCCGCTGGGCCACAGCGCCCCCTGGACCCCACGTCTGGCTACGGCGCCGGGACTGCGGCGGCCACGCCGGGCACGAGCGGCAGGGAACGCGAGGGAGCGCGGCCTGGGGGTGGCGGGGGCCCCGCGCTCCCTGCGCCGCCTGCGGCTCGCGGCCCGCCTCTCACCCCTGACGACGCTTCCTGGGAGCCGGAAGCCCCTCGGTTCCCACAAACCCCTGGCGGTCCCACCCCCCGTCAGACCCCGAGCACCCTTTCCTTCTCTGCGGAAGGTACGTGCACGTTCTTGTCACTCGGACTGGCACCTGAGAGCGGGAGCGTGAGGAAGTCTCCTCGTCTCATCTCTCCTGGGGGGGAGGGGGGCACGGAATCTCTTCTGGTCCCTTCAGTGTGTCTGCGTGAAAGACGAGTGACCCAGAACAGACCTTTTTTTTTTTTTTTTTTCCCCCGAACACACACACAAATCCTCTCACAGAACAGATGAGGCAATTGTCTTTGACCTTAACTTTTTTGGATCTACCGTGCAGTGCGTTACAGAAATTTCCTACAGATACCAAAACCTCAACCCCTCCATCCCCTCCACCCCCCCTTCTATAAAGTAGGGAAAAAAAATGCTGAGCAAGAGAAGAAAATAGCCATCGGGTTGTCCTGAAATTCATAAACAACTTAAAGGTAAGAAAAGACCCATCCATCTTTCACTAACCACCCTCCGTTAACCCCACCCCACCCCAGCCCCACCCCCAGCCAAATCCTGGGTAAGGCTCTGAAGGAAGGAAATTGTTTTCTGTGTAGTGGAGTCTGCAGATAGCCCATGTCTCACGCAACCTCTAGGGTGCCAGCGTCAGAACGAAAAACAAAGAGAAATTCTCCAAATTCTCTGGTCCCCAAAGTTTCCAAATACAGAATTTTTTTCAGAGTACTATTCTAGAATGAGCAGAAACCTTGTTGTCAGATCCTGATACTAGCCATTCCAGTTCTGTCATCTATGGCTTTATGACCTGAGCAAGTTATGTAACATTTTTGAATGTCAGTTTTCTGTTGTCTGCCTTGGTGTTGTTGGGAAGGTTAGAGATAAAGGAACTGACCTGTAGAAAATACTCAATAAATATTAGTGCAAATTTTTGTTGGTTCCAGAATGCCCTAATTCTCAATATTTTTTAGGTTCATATCCATGTGTTTTTGCATATATGTGTATTTCTATCAAAAGATGGGTGCAACAGTCTTCATCAGCCCTGGTGGGTGAAATTGCCCTAAATTTCACTAAAGGATTTATGTAACATCCCTCCACTGAATAATACTGCCTGTTATACTGGGTTCTATGACTTTTGGTTAAACAGCAGATGTCAACATAGATCCAGTCTATTTTTCTGTACAAAAACATCATAGGATGATTTCACCTTATCTTAGATTGTGCCCTAATAATAATAAATCATAATGAGAAAGTTACTAAAGTCTTTAGGAGACATTCAAATAATAATTGAGCAGCCACTTTGGAGAAAATATAACCTAGCAGCTTTCTTCTCATCAATGAAAGCTGTTCCTGTACATTCCTAAGTGTGCCTTTGCCACATACTTCTGAGTCACAGTACAAAAAAAAAAATCACTATCCCCTTTTTATAACAAGAGAAACTGGGGCTCAGCGGGAAACTATGATTCATCCTCACAACAACTCTGTGAATTAGGTACTATGCTACCACCATTTTACATGTGAAGTCCACCCAACCTAAGGAAAAGCTGGAAGTAAATTCCTTCTGCCACCTGATACCCTAACAGTCCTTTCAGCTATATTAAGAAAATGCTGTAAAGGTAAGTTAGTGTTACTAAAAATTTTCAATCTAGAGAAACAGGCCCTTTAATTTAGATCAGTTTGGCAACCTAACATTAGGACTGTGCTTTCCAAGCCTAGATCACTACCACCGCAGGAAATCTGCATTTGTTTATGAATAATCATGCTACCCAGGGTGTAGCTACTACATGAAGATGATTCATTTGTTCCCGGGACCAATTTCCTCTTGCTTCACACTTTCTTCCCTTCTATTCAAATTCTGTTGCTGAAAGAGGCTGCCTTTATCATCAGCACCACCTCCCTGCTGTAAGTAGTCCACCTTAAATCCTTTCATCTTCTGCAGTTTCATTCCATCTTTTTGGTTTTTCCTACCCAGTTTACTCTCTGCTCCTGAAATGCCTCTCATCTATTTTCCTCTCTTCTGTAAATCTTTTTCACCTTAATCTATCTTAGCCTGCTGTCAGCTGATGTGATTACCCCATTTTCAATTTTGCATTGACTTTCACCACTAACCAGTGACTCCCAAGTATCTCATTATTCCCAACCTGTTAGACCTCCTCACTTTCATTTTTATAACAGATACATCCTGTGGAAATCCAATATTCTAAGAACGATTTCTTCAAATGAAGTCAAGGTCTAGCACCCCTAGCAAATTTTTCTTTGCTCTTTAAAATTTGTTCTTTAAATTTCCACCCCAAAAGATAACTGTTTCCCAGGCTAGGTGAATGATGCCATCATCCCTCCAAGGTGGACAATTAGTCATGAAGCCTGATAACTTCTACTGTCTTTTTTTTTTTTTTTCTACTGTCTTACTGTTTAAATTTCCCTCCTCCTCTCTCAGCTCCACTGCCGCACCCTTTGGTCTTAGGGTATGTGCTCAATAAATTATATGTGAACTGAGGAAACAGGAAGGAAGGAAAGGGAGGTGGATTGAAAGAATATGAGCATACACCATATAAAAGGTTTTTTTTTTCTTTTACAGAGGCATGCTCCTTTCCGTGTGCTCCCCAGTTCATAACTGCTCACCACTGCAGTGTCAGTATCGGTTTACTTGTATGTCTTCTCTCCCAGACTGTGAACTCTGTGGGCCAGGCTCACTGTTTGATTCTCTATGTCCCTAGAACCAGTCTCACCCAAGGTACACCGCAGGGCCATTAAGCTGAACTGAACCTCATCAGGCTTGCTGCAAGCCTACTTCCCACATGCTCAATGATTTTTTTCGTTAGCTTTTAGGACCTACAAAAAATTAACTCCCTTTAAGCAGGTGCAGCCCAGAACTGAACCCAGCCTGCTGCTGTAAGCTATGATTACTCACAGCCTTTGGCAATCACAAGTCACTGCCCAGATTGAAATCCAGGATTCAGTCTTTTAGTAAACAGATGAGGCCTAAAGCAGGACAGAAATCAGTAAAACAGAACAAACTTTGAAGAGGAAGTTTGGGAGCAAACAAAGAAATTGTCATTCTAGGAATCATGCATAAGGAAGTAAACAAATATGTGGACAAAGATGCATGCAAAAATGTTCATTGTATGTTTTACTATATGTTTATAACATAAAAATGAAGAAAACCCTAAATAAATTAGGTAAATCATAATACCTCCACACAAGGAAATATTAACAATTAGCATCCATTAACAATTGCTTTCAAATAATTTTAAATAACATTGAAAAGTGCTTAGGATTTAAGACCTAGATGAAGCTCCTAGCTCCTGGCCCAGCCCCAGCCATTGTGGCCTTCTGGGAAGTGAACCAGTGTATGGAAAATCTCAGTCTCTCTCTCTCTCTCTGTTTCTCTCTCCCCCTTTCTATCTCCCCCCCCTCTCTGTCTGCCTCTCCCTCTCCCTCCCTTCCTCCCTCCTTCCCTTCTCCCCCAGCTTCTATTTCTTCCTCTCTCTAACTCTGCCTTTCAAATAAATAAATCTTCATTTTTAAAAGTTGCAAAAAAAGTATCCAAAAATTTCTCATATACATTTTACCCATACCTAACCACATTTTCTTTTTGTTTTCCTTTTGTTTGAGAGGCAGAGAGATTGAGACAGAGTTCCAATCCACTGGTTCACTTTCCTAAATGCCTGGAATGGCTGGGGCCAGGTTGAGTCTGAGACAGGAACTGGGAACTCAATCCAGGTCTCACACATAAATGGCAGGGATCCAATCATTTGAACCAGCACCTGCTGCCACCTAGGATCTGCATTGGCAGGAAGCTAGAATTGACAGCCAAAGTCAGAAGCAAACCCAGGCACTCTGATGAGGGATGCAGGTGTCTAAATGACCTCTTACAACCAGGCCAAATACCTGCCTAACATTTCATCATTCTGTTGCTCTTGCTGTGTTTTTCTTCAATCTCCATAAAGAAATAGATAAGGATACATAGACAATTGAATTATTTTCTGTTCCATTTATTCCTAAATATTTTTGGTCTGTTCCTTTTTTTTTCTGTCCTTTTTGTGCCTTTTTTAAAGATTCATTTTATTTATTTGAAAGGTAGAGTTGGGACCAGTGCTGTGGTGCAGCGGGTTAACACCCTGGCCTGAAGTGCCAGCATCCCATATGGGCGCCGGTTCTAGTCCTGGCTGCTCCATTTCTGATCTAGCTCTCTTTTAGGGCCTGAGATAGCAGCAGAAGATGTCCCAAGTCCTTGGGCCCCTGCACCCACATGGGAGACCCGGAAGAAGCTCCTGGCTCTGGATCAGCACAGCTCTGGCTGTTGTGGCCATCTGGAGAGTGAACCAGCAGATTGAAGACCTCTCTCTCTGTCTCTACCTCTCTCTGTAACTCTGTCTTTCAAATAAATAAAATAAATCTTTAAAAAATAAAAGAAAAAAAAGGTATAGTTATGGGGTGGGGGACACAAGAGGGAGAGGGAGAGGGAGAGCGAGAGAGAGATCTTCCATCCACTGATTGACTCCCCAGATGGCTGCAATGGCCAGGAGTGAACCAGGCCAAAGCCAGGAGCCAGGTACTTCTTCCAGGTTTCCCACATGGATGCAGGAGTCCAAGCACTTGGACCATCTTCTGCTGCTTTCCCAGGAGCATTAGCAGAAAACTGGATCAGAAGTGGAGCAGCAGGGACTCCAAGGGGCACCCATATGCCAGCACTAAAGGCAGTGGCTCAACCTGATATGCCACATTGCAGGTCTGTTTCCTTAAAGAAAAAGTACAAATATCACAGTGTATTTATCAAAATTAGAAACTTACAATTAATACTATGCTATAATGTATGATTTTATTCAAGTTTTGGCTGGCTTTCATGTTTTTGTTCCTCTAACATTCTTTTTTTAAAATATTTATTTATTTATTTAAGAGTTACACAAAGAGAGGAGAGGCAGAGAGAAAGAGAGAGGGAGGTCTCCCATCTGATGGTTCACTCCCCGATTTGCCACAGTGGCCGGAGCTGTGCTAATCCAAAGCCTGGAGCCAGGAGTTTCTTCTGGATCTCCCACGCAGGTGCAGGGGCCCAAGGACCTGGGCCATCTTCTACTGCTCTCCCAGGCCATAGCAGAGAGCTGAATCAGAAGTGGAGCAGCTAGGTCTCGAATCAGCGCCCATATGGGATGCCAGCGCTTCAGGTCAGGGCGTTAACTCACTGTGCCACAGTGCTGGCCTCTCCTCTGATATTCTCTATGGAAAAAGTAATTTGTTTTCTAGCTCTGGATCTAGTATGGGATTGCACATTATAATTCATTGGCAAGTTTCTTTAGTTTTCTTTCATCTGAGACAATTTTTGTCTTTGTCTTTTATAACCTCAATATTTTTGAAGAGCAAGAGCCATTTATTTTGTAAAATATCCCTTAATTTGAGTTTGCCTGATGTTTCTTCATGGTTAGATTCAGACTTTACATTTATGTCAGGAATACCACAGAATTGATTGTGTTCTTCTCAGTGCACCATATCAGGAGACTTGTGTCACCTCTGTGTCCCATCAATGGTGATAGAAACTTTATTTACTCAGGGTATGGTATCTGCCAAGTTTCTCCCCTGTAAAGTAACTGTTTTTCTCTTTGTAATTAATAAATATCTTGTAAGGAGGTTATTTGAGACTATGCACAAGTTTAATTATTAATTGATGATTCTTACTTGAAACAGTTATTACTGTAGTCATTGACAAATGATAGTTTTCTAATTCCATCTTTACCATTCCTTATATATATTTTTTATTTATCTTCCTACAGTATGAGAGAGCTTCTTCATTCTCCTTTGTTTATTCATTTATCAAGTTATTGATATCATGGTGAGCTCACTTATTTTTACTTTATTCTATGAATTACATACTGAATACTATCATTTTATTGACAGACAAGTTATTTCATATTTGACTGGCTTTTATTTATTTTATCATTTTTTCATCATTTTTAAACATTCCCCTTACTTTCTGACTCCATATTCCAGGTTCACCTTGTACCTGCCCAACCTTAGTCCTGAAGTCACCCATTTCCTGTTTAAGTTGTAGCTGCATTTAGTGATGAATGGTATTAAAGATCTCAGTGCCAGGTGTATTCATTGCTGTTCTGGTGGCATTACTTCTAGCCTCTGTAAACAGAGCTAGAAAACATACACACACAAAAACATACTTGAGCATCATTTTACTTTAAAGAACAACAGACAAACTATGGTTATTCAGGCTTGGGATTTTAGCCAGCATTTTCTAGAAAATGAACAAGGTGAGCCTGTCACTTCAAGGAAAAACAATAGCATCTGTTGCCAGTAGCAAAAATCAAGCTTTCAGATGACATTAGCATTTTCAAAAATTTGTGTTCATTGCCAGGAAGTTGACAGCTTCTCAAAATTTTCTGAAGACATGGGTGGTGATATTAACAAATGTTGTGAAGTGGTTCTTTTCCTTATATGTTGTATAATGAAATGTGTCAACATTTGGAAGATCTGCATAATTCAGTGAGCCAGTATTTTTTCAAGTTATCAATGCATGATGTTACAAAAGGGTGCATGGATGGGTAAAATACCCATTTAAAATGTAATGTAGACCTATGGGTTTTAATGTAACAAAATACAGAAAACTGACTGATAGGTTTCACTGTCTATATTTGCAACTAACTTTTAAGAAATTACCACTGTCAAATTTTGCTGCAATATCAAAGAAAAATCCACACATATCTGAAATGACTATAAAATATTCCTCACTTCCAACTACATATCTGTTTGAGGAGAGTTTTTTTTTTTAATTTACTTCAACTAAACACATTCCAAAAGATTAAGATATGAGAGTCCAAATATCTTCTACAAAGTCTTTCTAACTTTAAAGAGATTTGCAAAAACAAAATCAACACCACTTTTCTATTTTTTGTTTTGGAAAATATAGTTACTTTTCATTAAATAAGTTATAAATTGACCTATAATATGTTCACTGTTATTTTAAATAGACTATTAGTGGTTTTTCTGTGCTTTAATTTGTCAGTAGAGATACCACATGAGCAAAATGACTTATGAATATAAAAATGGCCTGAGACCAAAATATTTGAAACCACTGCTATAGTTTATCCAGCCATTCTCTTAATATATTTAGGTTGTTTCTAGAATTTTGTGATTGCAAACAATGTTGCATTATATATTTTCTATTGCTGTAGGTGTATCTTTATGATAAAATCTTAGAAGTAGAATTGGGATTGTTGGATCAAAAGATGCATATTGAGTTTATTAGATATTACCAGATTCTCCTTCCAAAGGATTGTGCTTCACCACTCCCATTATTCCTGTACTCTACCATTACCCATACTTTCTAAGAAACCTGATAACTATAAGGGTTATAAATACTTTTTTAAAAAGATTTATTTATTTGTTTGAAAGTCAGAGTTACACCTAAGAAAGGAGAGGCAGAGAGAGAGAGAGAAAGGTCTTCCATCACTGGTTCACTCCCCAACTAGCCACAGTGGCTGGTGTGGCTGGAGTTGCACTGATCCGAAGCCAGGAGCCTCCTCCAGGTCTCCTACACCTGGTGCAGGGGCCCCAGTACTTGGGCCATCCTCTACTGCTTTCCCAGGCCATAGCAGAGAGCTGGGTTGGAAGTGGAGCAGCCAGGACTCAAACCAGCACCCACATGAGATGCTGGCATGCAGGCGGCGGCTTTACCTGCTATGCCACAGTGCCGGCATCATAAACACTTTCAAGACTATGTAGTGGAAAAAGCTTTGGGACAAGACAGACTTGGGTTCTAATCATGAATAACTACTGGATATGAGCAGAAGGAACTTTTTCTCACCAATAAAGTGATGCTCATCTGTGTGTGTGTACATAAGGAATTGTTACAAAGCAGGTGCTTATTAAGTGAGCTTATTGTTCATTATTTGAATCTCTCCAGGCAAGCAGGAGTGATGGTCAGGGTTGACCTGTATAGATATCTTTTATTCTTTGGGGTTAAAGGATTACCATCCTAATTGGAATAGCAGAGGGCTGACAACAAGTATAAAGAGTTGAGACCCTTGGAAGTTACCTGGTATGCAAAAAATTAAAAATAAATAAATAAAAGAGAACATATTCCTTAAACTAGAAAAGAGGTCAAAAGCAGGTGCTGAAAGCTAGGATGTTGAGCCAGGTGTTAGAGAACCTGGGCAGTGAAAGCACCAGTCGTTAATTATCAGTCAGTCAAATATTTATTGACTACTGCTGAGTACCAAACACTGTGTTTTGGGGTAAGCAAAATATGATCCTTGCCCTTACAGAATTTAGACTCTGTTCCCGGGGGCAGATGAGAAAATAGTCAATTACAATTTTACGAGATAAGCACAATGTGCTATAGGAACACAAATCAGGGGCATCTAACCTGAACATGGGGGTCAGGCAAGACTTCTTAGAGGAAGTGACATCGAAACAGAGTCTTGGAGAGTGACTAGGACTTTGCTAGATGAATTAGGTAGAGGAGAGGAAAGAGAATAGATAAGGCAGCGGGAATAGAATGTGAATAACATAGAGGCAAGAGACACATGATATATTTGAAGAACTGAGACAACAATTTTGGCTGAGACAGAGAGGGGAAGTTTGTGGTGTAATGATAGCCAAGGCAAAGGTCAGATCAGGAAAGGCCTTATGATTTATGTCAAGAGCTTTGGATTTTATCTTATGGGTGGTAGGAAGCCATTCAAACTTTTAATGTGGCCATTGATATTAACAGATTTTGTTTTAGAAAACCATTCCAGTTGCTGAGTAGAGAGGACACAAATTTGGAGATACTATAATAATCCAGGCAAAAGTGATGATGACCTGAACTAGGGGAGAGTAGGGAGAATGAAGGTTTGGGGAGGTAAAATTATCTGACTCATTATTGGATTGCCATGTGAAGTCAAGGATGACACTTAGGTTTCTGACTTGGGCAACTTTGTAGTCAGTGCTGTCACACAGGGAGGAGAGGAGAAGGAGCAGGCCTGAGGGAAAGCTGGTGAGTGCTGTTTCAGCCTGTTGTGAAGTTACCTGTCCAAGGTGGCAGAGCTGAGATTCCAACCCACATCTGTCTGATGACAGATTTCCTTGCTGCTTCAGCACTGCCACACCTTCTCCCACACTCAGGGTGGGAATGTGTACCGGCCCCCAGGGAGGCAAACAGCTGGGAGCCCTGATGACATGAGCACTGTGCCTTCATATGAGTAAAATTTGACTGAATAATAACACAAGAGGGTATTTCCACAAACATAATTATTATTATTAGCAGTCTGTCTACAGTGACTCACACTGCCATCCTCTGGTTTCAGTTAGGAAATGTTAGGACAGACTTGGTACTGGGAAATGTTAATGATGTGTTTTTCATAAGAATGGTGTCTGAGCTGATGCCTCGGCTCATTAGGCTAATCCTCCGCCTTGCGGCGCTAGCACACAGGGTTCTAGTCCCGGTTGGGGCGCCGGATTCTGTCCCTGTTGCCCCTCTTCCAGGCCAGCTCTCTGCTGTGGCCAGGGAGTGCAGTGGAGGATGGCCCAAGTACTTGGGCCCTGCACCCCACGGGAGACCAGGATAAGCACCTGGCTCCTGCCTTAGGATCAGCGCGGTGCGTCGGCCGCAGTGCGCAGCGGCGGCCATTGGAGGGTGAACCAACAGCAAAAGGAAGACCTTTCTCTCTGTCTCTCTCTCACTATCCACTCTGCCTGTCAAAAAAAAAAAAAAAAAAAATGGTGTCTGAGGTGGTATGGCGTGTGTGGAAAGACAATGGAGACTCAGGTTACAGTGATGGACTGAGGAGGAAAGTTGTTATTCAGGCCTGGGCTTTGCCTCAGGGTGACCAGCTCACTCAGGGCTCTGTTAGCCCACCAGGCCATTTCATACAGTAAGCAGAGATAGTACAGTGTGGTGGAAAGAGCTTTTGCTTTGGAGTGAACAGGTCTGAGTTTAAATTGCAGTTCTAGCCGGTGCCGCGGCTCAATAGGCTAATCCTCCGCCTAGCGGCGCCGGCACACCGGGTTCTAGTCCCGGTCGGGGCGCCGGATTCTGTCCCGGTTGCCCCTCTTCCAGGCCAGCCCTCTGCTGTGGCCAGGGAGTGCAGTGGAGGATGGCCCAGGTGCTTGGGCCCTGCACCCCATGGGAGACCAGGAAAAGCACCTGGCTCCTGGCTCCTGCCATCGGATCAGCGCGGTGCGCCGGCCGCAGCGCGCCGGCCGCGGCAGCCATTGGAGGGTGAACCAACGGCAAAGGAAGACCTTTCTCTCTGTCTCTCTCTCTCACTATCCACTCTGCCTGTCAAAAAATAAAAAAATAAAAAAAAAAAAAAATTGCAGTTCTACTAATTTCAAGCTGTTTAACTGAGGAAGTCACTTACTCTGTCTTATTTTATCATTTGAATGGTAAAAGGTTGTAAGGATTATCAAGAAAGCACCAGGTACTTGGTAGGTACTCGGAGTTAACTATTTTCCTTTTCCTTTTCTTATTTTTATTAATTTATTTTTTATTTTAGAGGCAGACAGGGAAAGAGAGCACAAGCTCCCATGTACTGATTTACTCCCCAAACGCCTACAGCAGTCAGAACTGGACCAGGCCAAAGCCAGGAGCTGAGAACTCAATCCAGGTCTCCCACTTGGGTTGAGCCATTACCTACTGTCTCTGAAGTTGCATTTCAACAGGAATATAGGATCAAGAACAGAGCCAGGACTAGAACCCGGGTACTCTGATACAGAATGTGGATGTCCAAAGCAGCATCTTAACTATGAAGCCAAATGCCTGCCCCTGCTTAATCTTTTTAACTTAAACAATGCTTCCCATGTCTATCACTGGCACCTCCAGAGAAATGTTAACAGTATCTTTATGCCCTTTCCTATTCTTTCCAGTCTGTGTGCCTTCTCTCATAATCAGAAAACCAATAAGCAAAAAATATTTTGAAGTACAGAGTAGACCAGCCAAGTAGTCAGCATCTAATCCAGCCTGATGACCTGTGAGGTTTATTTCATTTGGGTGTGCTACACCTCATTTCTGCACATGAACAAGTGATATGTTCTCAGTTGAAGGTGAATTTACCTCCATTTTACAAACACTGAGCTCTAACTATGATCCAGCCCTTCAGGAATACAGGTTTAGAAAAATAGTGTTTTTTTTCTTGACTTTGAATGTATATATGTGTATGTGTATATGTACTTCTAGAAGGAAGGGAGGATTCATAAAGTTGAGGGATATCAGAGGTGAAGGCAGTGATGTTCTAGTACCTGTTCATGTTGGTTCCTGAGAGGTGATTATTAAATCTAAGGAAACTTTGTGAGCTAATTATTAAGTAAACCATTTTTAAAGTTAATTTACAATTAAATCATATAAAAACAAAGATAATAAATGTAGGCATCCCTTACTTTGTCTAGTTCTAAAATGCATAAATTTTAGTTACCACAGTTTAATTAAGCAGCAGCCATCCCTTAACAACACAATTCAATTTTGTTTATCATTGCATATTAACTATAAGAATTGCACAAATTTTGCTGTTAGTTCATCAGTCTATGCATCATTATGTAAATAACAGATGCACATCATGATCAGTGATCTGTCATATCACTTCTTGCAAAATCTGTCAGTGACTGAGCACTACACATCTGTTCTTCAGTACTTATACAGATAGCAAATCATAGATTGTGTTTTCTCTTTTTCTACCAGTAATAAAATTCACGTGACATTTTACAAAAATGAATAATCAAAAAGAGAATTGGCAGAAAAGATCAATGAAGCAAAGAAATAAAAAAATATAAGGCTGGCTGGCACCACGGCTCACTTAGCTAATCCTCGGCCTGCGGCGCCAGCCCCCAGGTTCTAGTCCTGATTGGGGTGCCGGATTCTGTCCTGGTTGCTCCTCTTCCAGTCTGGCTCTCTGCTGTGGCCCAGTAAGGCAGTAGAGGATAGCCCAAGTCCTTGGGCCCTGCACCCTCATGGGAGACCAGGAGAAGCACCTGGCTCCTGGCTTCAGATTGGCACAGCGTGCCAATTTGGGGAGTGAACCAATGGAAGGAAGACCTTTCTCTCTGTCTCTCTCTCTCTCTCTCACTGTCCACTCTGCCTGTCAAAAAAAAAAAAATATATATATATATACATAAAAATAAAAAAAATTCCCATGCTCTTTTGGAAATTTATATTCATTAAATAAAAGTTAAAAAAATTCCCATGCTCAACTATTTCTTCTGTAATTCCATTTAACTTCAAGTTCAGCCATATATGTATATATATATATATATATAGACAGGCAGAGTGGACAGTGAGAGAGAGAGACAGAGAGAAAGGTCTTCCTTTTCTGTTGCTTCACCCCCAATGGCCACTGTAGCCGGCGCACCGCGCTGATCCGATGGCAGGAGCCAGGAGCCAGGTGCTTCTCCTGGTCTCCCATGGGGTGCAGGACCCAAGAAGCACTTGGGCCATCCTCCACTGCACTCCCTGGCCACAGCAGAGAGCTGGCCTGGAAGAGGGGCAACCAGGACAGAATCCGGTGCCCCAGCCGGGACTAGAACCCAGTGTGCCGGCGCCACAAGACGGAAGATTAGCCTAGTGAGCCATGGCGCCGGCCCTCTTGGTAACTTTTTAAAAAGGTTTGTTTGTTTGTTTGTTTGAAAAACAGAATGAGAGAGAGAGAGAAATCTTCCGTCTGCTAGTTCATTCTCCAAATGGCTACTATAGCCAGAGCTAGGCCAGGCCAAAACCAGGAGCCTGGAATTCCCATCTAGGTCTCCCATGTGGGTGACAGAGGCCCAAATAGTTGGGCCATCACCTGCTGATTTCCCAGTTGCATTAACAGGGAGCTGGGGGCCGGCGCCGTGGCTCACTAGGCTAATACTCTACCTGCGGCACCAGCACACCGGGTTCTAGTCCTGGTTGGGGTGCCGGATTCTGTCCCGGTTCCCCCTCTTCCAGGCCAGCTCTCTGCTGTGGCCAGGGAGTGCAGTGGAGGATGGCCCAAGTACTTGGGCCCTGTACCCGCATGGGAGACCAGGATAAGCACCTGGCTCCTGCCTTAGGATCAGCGCAGTGCGTCGGCCGCGGCGGCCATTGGAGGGTGAACCAACAGCAAAAGGAAGACCTTTCTCTCTGTCTCTCTCTCGCTGTCCACTCTGCCTGTCAAAAAAAAAAAAAAAAAACAAAAAAAAAAAAACAAAAAACAAAAAAACACCACACCAGGGAGCTGGATTGGAGCAGCCTGGACTTGAACCAGCATTCCAATAAGAGATGCTGATGTTGCAGTCTATTGTTGCACTACAGTGCTAGTCCCCTCCTGGTAACATTTTTACAAAGAAATAAAATAGTTGAATTCTCAATATTTATAGTGTTTGAAGTTGGATGTTTTCAGTTACAGTGTGCTATTCCTTACAATGGGGAAAGAAGAATCATCAATATGTAGTTCTGGAAACACAGGCTATCCACATGAAAGAGAATAAAGTTTGATTCCTACCTCATTCCATATACAAAAAATAACTCAATGTGGGTCAAAGACCTATATGTAAAAGCTAAAACTATCAAATTCTTAGAATAAAACATAAATGTCACCTTATTTTTTTTTTATTTATTTATTTGAAAGTCAGAGTTACACAGAGAGAGGAGAGGCAGGGAGAAAGAGAGAGAGAGAGAGTTCTTCCATCTGATGGTTCACTCACCAATTGGTTGCGATGGCCGGAGCTGCGCTGATCCAAAGCCAGGAGCCAGGAGCTTCTTCCATGTCTCCCATGCAGGTGCAAGGGCCCAAGGACTTGGACCATCTTCTGCTATCGCAGGCCACAGCAGAGAGCTGTATTGGAAGTAGAGCAGCCAGGACTAGAACTGGCGCCCATATGGGATGCTGGTGCTTCAGGCCAGAGTGTTAACCCGCTGTGCCACAAAGCCGGCCCCATAACTTTTACGACCTTAGATTAGCAGTGGTTTCTAGATATGACGCCAAAAGCGCAAGGAACCAAAGGAAAAAAAATTAATACATTGGACTTCATCAAAATTTAAAACTTCTGTGAAATTGGCTATGTTGTGAATATTTATGTCACAGATATTGCCAAATGTTATAAATCAGGGCTTGTTTTATTAATTTTCTAGAGTTAAGAAAATGATAGAGAATGTTAATGCAGATTAAACTTAAAGTTGTGTCTAAAGTTGTTACTTTATGAAAAGGAATTGAGGAAATAGTCTGCCATTATTTGCAAACTTATGTAAAGTCTTGCATATTATTCACAGATGAACCATTACAAAAGATGTCTTCATTGCTTCACTGTCATCATAATCATTAAACTATAATTAATTAGCCAGCATTCATGTCAGAACCACATTTGGAAAGCCAATAGTTAAGCGTTTATCAGCATCCCACTGGCTGAGAGGGACAGCATGGATCCTAGAATTCAGTATCTCTTTCTGCTTCACACGTTAGAGGCCTAAAACCAATGACCGACCTACCCAAGGTCACAAGCAAGTGAATGGATGAATGTCAGCGTTTGAATGGTGCTGTTCTTTTACATTTTAACACTGGCTCCCTGGGTAGCCAGGGAAATGTGTTTTCTATGACATGTCAGAGCTAGGATGCGTGGTGAAGATGTGTGAAACAGTTGTTTCAGGCTAGCTAATAAAAGCTCATCTCTCCAGGGTCCTAACAAGGCTGTGTACCCACCCTGGAGAAAGGAGGAGCCGAAAGAAGTAGGACACAAGAACAGATCTGCCAAGTCCATTCCCTATCCGGACAGTTAGCAGTAGGGCAGGCAAACAAGCCATATGTTATTTTTGGACTTTTTCCTCCTCTCTTTACACTGTCTTCCCTGAGGCATTGAAGAGATACTCAAGCTTTTCTCTCCAATCAGGGATTAAATAGAGATCTGGCCCCATGAGAGAGAGTCAGGTTGGAACTTGGCCTTCAATCCAAAGCTCTCTCCTTGTCCTCAATCACTTGGAACATTACTTCAGCCTTATCTTATTTACCCAGAGTCTCCTTGGGAAGTGAGCCAGGGATTAATAATAATAGGCCTTTACTTTGACATAGAGCCCTCTGCAAAGCCTTTGTATGCATCGTCCTGTGAGAGCTTCATAATGGCCTTGAAAGTGAAAAAGGTAGGGGACATTAAACCTATTTTATATATAAGGAAAATGAGACTCAAAGAGACTGGATGCCCAAATTCTTGGAGCCAATTTCAGGACTGGAACCCAAGAATGCTGGTAGAAAATTTAATTGTTCCATGGCACAAAAGTACTATATCTCAGACCTAGAGGTATTCAGATCATTATTAATGCTAGTTATAAATGACAAAAATGGCCGGCGCCGCGGCTCACTAGGCTAATCCTCCGCCTAGCGGCGCCGGCACACCGGGTTCTAGTCCCGGTCGGGGCGCCGGATTCTGTCCCGGTTGCCCCTCTTCCAGGCCAGCTCTCTGCTGTGGCCAGGGAGTGCAGTGGAGGATGGCCCAGGTGCTTGGGCCCTGCACCCCATGGGAGACCAGGAAAAGCACCTGGCTCCTGGCTCCTGCCATCGGATCAGCGCGGTGCGCCGGCCGCAGCGCGCCGGCCGCGGCGGCCATTGGAGGGTGAACCAACGGCAAAAGGAAGACCTTTCTCTCTGTCTCTCTCTCTCACTGTCCACTCTGCCTGTCAAAAAAAAAAAAAATAAATAAAATAAAAAAAATAAATAAATATAAATGACAAAAATCATCCCATTTATGAGCACTTTTATGTTTCACTGCCATACTTGATATACATTCTCATGTAATCTTCATAACAATCTTTTGATGTTGATGCTAAGCTCTCTACTTTACAAATGAGAAGTCATAGCTCAGAAAGTTTGAGGAAGCCATGCAGGAGTGTCACAGCAAGGATTTGAACGCAGATCTCAGTTTTTAGCTATCATACTCTTCTTTCTTTAAGATAAATCAGTGGTTTCTGACATGGAAAAATGTTTTTTAGCTGTGAGGTATTTCATTGAGTGTGTCTGGTAAATAATATAGTGAAGGAAAGAGAAAGAAAAAACAAATTGAACATCTACTATAATTTATTTAACAGATATTTCCTAAGAACTACCTCTTCAGGCTGGTGCTATGTATCAATGTAGAGGGGTATACATGTAGATATGGTCTGTTAAAAGGGCTTGTTTTCAGGAAAGGTTATAAAAAATTAAGTAGGGGCTGGTGCTATGGCATCGTAGGTTAAGCCTCTGCCTGCAGTGCTGGCATCCAATAGGGCATTGGATCAAGTCATGGCTGCTCCACTTCCAATCCAGCTCTCTGCTAATGAGCTGGGAAAACAGTGGAAAATGGCCCAAGTATCTGTGTGGCAGACCCGGAAGAAGCTGCTGGCTCCTGGCTTCAGATCGGCCCAGCTTTGGCCCTGGCAGCCATTTGGGGAGTGAACCAGTAGATGGAACCTTTCTCTCTCTCCTTCTCTTTGTAACTCTACCTCTTAAATAAAAATAAATATTTTTTTCAAAAAGTAAATACAAATGAATATATAATTACAAACTGTGCAAGTCCTAGATTAACTGTGAAATTGTTAAGAGACAGAGAAGGGGCACCAGATTCTGTCCCGGTTGCCCCTCTTCCAGGCCAGCTCTCTGCTGTGGCCCCGGAGTGCAGTGGAAGATGGCCCAAGTGCTTGGGCCCTGCACATGCATCAGAGACCAGGAGAAGCACCTGCCTCCAGGCTTTGGATCAGCGCAGTGTGCCAGCCACAGCGGCCATTGGAGGGTGAACCAATGGTAAAGGAAGACCTTTCTCTCTGTCTCTCTCTCTCTCTCACTGTCCACTCTGCCTGTCAAAGAAAAAAAAAAGAAAGAGACAGAGAAGATGATTCAGGAGGGACCCAAAAAGTCCTTTTAAGGAAAGGACTTATAAATTGAGACCTGGAAACCAAGTTATAGTTAAACAAGGGACAGCAAGTATGATGGCCTGATGTGGGAAAGAGCCCAAGAAACTGGGAGTTAGCCAATGGGGCTGGAGTGATCTGAACAAAGCTGAGTGGCAGGAGACAAGGCCAGAGACAGAAAGGCAAAAGTCAAATCACAAAAAAACTTGTAGTCTATGATAAGGACTTAGAATTTCTTGGAGTGTTTTCAATCTGGAGATGAATGTAATTCAATTCAAGTTTAAAATATCACTCTAGGGAAGGGCATTTGACGCAACAATTAAGATGCTGCTTGGGCACTCACATCCTGTACTGAAGTGCCTGTGGTTGAGTTCCAATTGTGCTCCCAGTTCCAGCTTCTTGCTTGGGAGGCAGCACGTGATGGCTCAGGTAGTTGGAATCCTATCATAAAGGAGACCTGGATTGAGCTTTGGCTCCTGACTTCAGACTGGCCCAGTTCAGCTGTCGCAGGCATTTGGGAAGTGAACTGATGTATGGGAGATTTCTCTCTGTTTCTCTCTCTCTTCCCTTTTCAAATAAAATAAATAAGAACAATTAAAAAAAAAAAAATCACCCGGGGTCGGTGCCGTGGCTCACTTGGTTAATCCTCCACCTGTGGCAGCAGGCATCCCATATGGGCGCCAGGTTCTAGTCCCGGTTGCTCCTCTTCCAGTCCAGCTCTCTGCTGTGGCCAGGGCTGGGCCAGGCTGAAGCCAGGAGCCAGAAGCTTCCCTGGGGTCTCCCAAGAGGGTGTAGGGTCCCAAGGAGATTTGGGCCATTTTCCACTGTTTTCCAGGTGCATTAGCAGGAAACAGAGCATCTGGGACTCCTACTGGTGTTGTAGGCAGCAGCTTTACCTATTAGGCCACAATGCTGACCCTATACCTTCCTGTCTTAAAATATTTCCTCCAACCACTGGGAGGAAGGGACATGATGATGAAAGAGCAAGAGCTTTAGTGAACAGACTTGGCTTTGAACTTTGGCCCTCTTATTTCACCAGCTTTGTGGCCTTGAACCTGTCACCCTCTACCCTCAAATCCTCAGGCCCTCCCTCCTCTGTAATGCTTATAGCGTGCTGTGAACATTTTAAGTCTGTAAAGTACCTGTGGAAGATAGCATTTAAACTCCTTTCTGCATAAAGAAAACAGTCACATTAGAATATGGGGAACAATCCCCTTATTTTCTTGCTATGAGGTTTTTTAAATGAGATGATGCTTAACAGTTCTTTTTGTTTTTTTAATCCAATTTTTTTAAAGATTTATTTATTATTTATTTGAAAGGCAGAGTTACAGAGAGGGAGAGGGAGAAGGAGAGAGAGAGGGAGAGAGAGAGAGGTCTTCAATCCACTGGTTCACTCCCCAAATTGCTGCAATAGCCAGAGCTGTTTGAGACCCGGCTACTCCACTTCCAATCCAGCTCCCTGCTGATGCGCCTGAGAAAGCAGCGGAAGATGGCCCAAGTGCTTGGGCCCCTGCACCCACATGGGAGACATGAATGAAGCTCCTGGGTCCTGGCTTTGGATCAGCTCAGCCCTGGCTGTTGCAGCCATTTGAGGAATGAACCATCAGATGAAAGATTCTCTCTCTCTCTCTCTCTCTCTCTCTCTCTCTCTACCTCTCTACCTCTCTCTGTAACTACGTCTTTCAAATAAATAAAATAAATCTTTAAAATATTTTTTCTAAATGTTTATTTATTTGATAGGCAGAGAGAAAGCTCCTTTCTGCTACTTCATTCCCCAAATGCACACAACAGCTAAACAGCTAAGGCTGGGCTGAGGACCAAAACTGGCTGCCCAAAATGCAATCCGTGTCTCCAAGTGGGTGACAGGAACCCAAATGCTTGACCCCTCACTATGGCTTCAAAGGGTTTGCATTAGCAGGAAGCTGGAGTCAGGAGCTGGAGCCAGGTATCTAATCCAGGCTCTCCAATATATGGGGTGTGGTGTCTTAACTGCCAGGTCAAATACCTACCCATAACAATTTATTTTCTAAAAATGAAAATGCAGTACAAAGTCTGTTTTACTTCCTTATGCTTAATACATAAGTGCTCAATACTTTTTAAGATTATCATTATAATTAGAGTTGGTACTGTGGCATAGTGGGTGAAGCCAGTGCCTGCAGTGCTGGCATACCATATGGGCGCCGGTTTGAGTCCTAGCTGCTCCAGTTCGATCACCTCCCTATTGGTGTGCCTGGGAAAGCAGCAGAGGATGGCCCAAGTGCTTGGACCCCTGCACCCACATGGGAGATTTGTGTGAAGCTCCTTGCTGCAG
Organism: Oryctolagus cuniculus; assembly: GCF_964237555.1. Taxonomy (NCBI): domain Eukaryota; kingdom Metazoa; phylum Chordata; class Mammalia; order Lagomorpha; family Leporidae; genus Oryctolagus; species Oryctolagus cuniculus. The sequence continues at coordinate 120,819,053 of NC_091438.1, forward strand.
ACCGGCCCAGCTCCAGCCATTGCAACCACTGGGGGAGTAGACTGGTAGATGGAGGATCTCTCTCTCTCTAACTCTGCCTTTCAAATAAATAATCTTTTTTTTTTAAATTATCATTATAATTGCAAATGTTGATTGTAAGCTGAATGAATCTATTCAGAAGGTTTACAAGTTTTTCTAAAATAGAAATCTTATCCGAAACTCTCCTGCTTAATAATCTTTAGTGGTTTCCCACAGGCTTTAGGGTTTATAACAGTCTGGTCCCAACCTACTTTTGTAGTCTGAAATCTCTGGTGTAGTGGGAAAAAAAAACATAGAATTTGGTATCCCACTTTAGCCATTTGACCTGTTTGTTCTTTTGTAATACTGGGATAGTAATTTCTACCTCACAGATTAAATAATAGTAGTTATGATAGCTACTAGGTATTATAATTATTAAATGCTAACTAGTATATAAGAACTTCATAAACATTACCTTATGTGACCCTGTCAAGAGCCCAATGAAGTAAGTGCTTCTATTCTCAGATAAGAAAAATTAAAGGGGCTGGTGCTGTGGTTAACGCCCTGGCCTGAAGTGCTGGCATCCCATATGGGTGCCTGTTCGAGACCGGCTGCTCCACTACCAATCCAGCTCCCTGCTGTGGCCTGGGAAAGCAGTAGAAGATGGCCCAAGTCCTTGGGCCCCTGCACCCACGTGGAAGAACCGGAAGAAGCTCCTGGATCCTGGCTTTGGATCAGCGCACAGCTCTGGCCGTCGCAGTCAACTGGGGAGTGAACCAGCACGTGGAAGACTTCTCTCTCTCTCTCTTTCTCTCTCTCTTTCTCTCTCTCTCTCTCTCTCTCTGCCTCTCCTCTCTCTGTGTAACTCTGACTTTCAAATAAATAAATAATTCTTGAAAAGGAAAGAAAACTTAGAGAAGTTAAGTAACTATTAAATAGAACATTTTTCAAATACAATAGAGATTTAAACCTGGGTCTACCTGTTGTCATGGTCACAAGTGTCAATCATTGTGCACTAAAGCCTCCCTTGAAAGCATCTGTCTTAAAGGACTTTGTACACAGTAAAGGCTTGTGAACATTGACTATTAGTCACTGTCATCACCTCCTCTTTCCTTGGATCCAAAACTAAATGAACAGAGAAACTTACATTCTCCAGGCACTTTTTACAGCTCTCTGCCCTTTCCCACATTGTTCTTGTGGCCTGATGTGCTCTTATTTCCCTCTCAACATTATATTCCTTTTACAGAGCCAAGTAGGACACCACCTGCTCTGTGAAGTCTTCCTTAGGGAATGTACCTCATTCCCTCAAGGAGAGGCATTAAGACCTTTCCATCCTTGACCCTTTCCACTTGGTGAATGCTCAGTAGATAACCTTTCATCCACTTGTTCACCCCCCAAATGCCTGTAATAGGAAGGGCTGGGCCAGGCTGAAGTGAGGAACCCAGAACTCCTCTCGGGTCTCCCTTGTGGGTGGCATGATTCCAAGCACTTGAGGCATCGCCTGCTGCCTCCCAGAATGCATTAGCAGGAATGTGGATAGGAAGTGGAGTAGCAGGAACTTGAACCTATGCCACAATTCTCCTAATCTTAGATTACTTCTTTTAAAGTCAGTGAAACCAGCCAGGAGCATTTTCTTTCCAATTATGCCACAGAAAGGCTAAAGTGATTGTTGGGTGACACGCGGTAGAAAAACAAGTGTAATTCAGGAAGACCTTTCTCTCTGTCTCTCTCTCTCTCACTGTCCACTCTGCCTGTCAAAAACAAACAAAAAAACAAGTGTAATTCAAGCCATGTCCAACAGGTGGCACAATAATCATTTTCAAAGTAGCCAGAGAAATGCCCCTTTGAAAAGGGATACTTTTTTTGTTGTTGTTTTAAAGCTTTTCATTTAGTGAGAGAAATGCATAGGGGAGTGAGGGCTTTAAGGGAGAAAGAAAAGTCTGAAATTTAAGTTGGGACCCATACCAAGCAGAGAGCAGGCCAAGAGCCACGTGCAGCGAGCGTTTTGGTAATGAGCAGCCACAGGCAGCTTAGCACGAGCAGTGAAGCGAAGGCAAAGAAGAAGAGAATGATTTGGGGATGTTCCAGGCCTTTTATCTACTTCTAAAAGGGAATGGTTATGTAGTCTGGTAGGTGGGCATACAGATGGGGTCAGGTAGGTGGATGAGATCACACAGGGGCATGGTGAAATTGTGGTCTTCCAGCTCACAAATCTAATCAAATTTATCCTATATGCCTGCCTATATCATTCTCCCCTCAAAGACTTTCCAGCCCTTAACCCTAAGGACTGTTGAAGGGCATAGAATCATCTTCTATAGCAGCTTCCTGCTTATGAGGGGCATAGCCCTGCCTGTCCTGGGTCTGGAAGTCTCTGCCTATCTAACCCCACAAATTTGCTTTGTGAGCTGGAGCAGTCTAGGTCACCACCAGTGGCTGTGTCCCCTGCATGGTCAGTTACTCCCAGAAGTTGAGTTCTGAAACATGTAAGTTTGTCAATCAACATGAGCAAAACCAGAATAAAAACAATTGTGAGTGGTGTGCCCCTTGAGATGGAAAGGTTATCTTTATGTAGATTATAAACCCATTTAGCTTGAGTATAGAGAATTATAATAGAAGAACTCATTAGGAGTTTATTGTCAATACAGTTTCCAGAGAGAATCAGGAGAGGCAGGTATAGCATTTCTGCCTTAAGGAGCAACAGTCTTGATGTGAGGAAAGCAAAAGCTTTACTTAACATTTTTGTTTTTGAAGAAGTACTTACGATCTCTGATTGCCTTACAGGAATAATCAGGCATGTCTTTTTAAAAAAAAAAAAGATTTTATTTATTTATTTGACAGGTATAGTTACAGACAGTGAGAGAGACAGAAAGAAAGGTCTTCCTTCCGTTGGTTCTCTCCCCAAATGGCTGCCACAGCCGGGGCGCTGTGCTGATCCGAAGCCAAGAGCCAGGTGCTTCCTCCTGGTCTCCCATGCAGGTGCAGGGGTCCAAGCACTTGGGACATCCTCCACTGCCCTCCCAGACCACAGCAGAGAGCTGGACTGGAAGAGAAGCAATCAGGACTAGAACCTGGTGCCCATATGGGATGCCGGCGCCACTGGGGAAGGATTAACCAAGTGAGCCAAGGCGCCGGCAGGCATGTCTTTTTTAGTTCACCCGTGGAGACTTAAGAGGTAGAAGTTTAATCCTAATTTCACGGAGGTAGTTGTGTTCAGTAATACCTAGTAAGGTCCCTTCCATTTAAGCTGCAACTGATCTGAAGAGGATCTTTCTATGAATGGCTTGCTCAGGAATTTCTAAAGTTGGAGCTTTTGTTAAAAGCTCCTTATTTCTTTGGAATGTCTTTTGTAGCTCCCCTGTTGAGCACAGTGCGTCTGCATCAAGGCCTTTTAAAGCACTATACTAAAAATTGGAATCCAAATTCCATAGAATCCTGCCATTCCCAGAAATATCCTTAGTTGCCTTTTTATATAGAATAGCTTTCTCTTCTTGACCGAGAGAGCACACTTTCCTGGAGTTAGAACATATCCCAGGTAATCTACCTCTAGTTTAGAAACCTGAGCTTTGTTTGGGAAGTTCTGTATCCTCACTTTCCAGATTTTGGGGAAAGGGATACTTGTAACAATAATATTTTCATACTGCTCACAAAGCTCTTTTAATATGTGCTTTACATGCATTCTTATCTGCATTTTACAAATGAAGAAGGAAATTGAGGAGACTTCCAGGATCTTTTTGGAACACATTTTCAATTAGATAAGAGCCTAACAAGCCTTGTGATTTCCTTCCAAATTACCTCCTCATTCCTTGGTAATGTATGAAATATTACATTATGAGATTAATCTCTTTGAGCCTTCTTTTAAAAATAAATACTTGAAAGGCAAAGAGACTAACCAATAGACAGATTTCTCAAATGCCTGAAATAGCCAGGGCTGGACCAGTCCAAAGCCAGGAGCCAGGAACTGAATCCAGGTCTCCCACATGAGTGGCAGGTACCCAATTACTTGAGCTATAGCCTCCCAGGGTGCACATTAGCAGAAAGCTGGAATAGGGAGCAGAACCAGAACTTGAACCCAGGCACTCCTATTTGGGATGGGGGCATCCCAAACAATGTCTTTAGTGCTGTGCCAAACACCTGCCCTTGAGCCTTCAAATTTTAAATATTTAGATGGAGGGGGAAGGGAAAAATAGCACATATTTTTTAAACATTTATTTATTTGTTTATCTAAAAGGCAGAGCAACAGAGACAGGAGGAGAGAGAGAGAGAGAGAAAGAAAGAATATTTTCCATCCACTGGTTCACTGCCCAAATACCTGCAACAACGGGATGGATGGGCCAGGCCTAAGCCAAGAGCCAAGAACTCCATCCAGGTCTCCCACATGGGGGACAGAGGCCCAAGAACCTGGGCCCATCTTCAGCTGCTTTTCCAAATGCATTAGCAGAAGCTGGATCAGAAACATAGCCGGGTCTCAAATCAGCACTCATATGGGATACTGGCATCACAAGTAGAGTCTTAACTCACAAATCCACCACACCACAACACTCGCTCATTATTGTAGTCTGTTTGCACTTTGGTGTAAAAAGTTACAAATGTGTTCTTGAGAGCCACCTGGCCTAAGTAGGTTGGATGGCCACAGTGAGGGTGTGTACCAGTACTGCAGACCTAAAGAAGAACCACAAAGATGAGACACATGGTGTGTAGAGGAAAGGAAGGAAGAACTGTATGAAGTTCATTAACACTTCTGCCATAGGCCAGCCTGGTTCTCTATTGCTATAGCCATTGCCTGGGGGACTCCATTCATCAAGAGATTTGTTGTCCCAGGAATCAATGACAGCACAGTTCAAGACAGTATATAATTAAGTAGTAATGTCTAGGAAGTTTTCAAGAAACCCTTCTTAGCATCCTTTATCTAGCGAGAAGCTAGAAAACTGAAACTCACATTGAGGGTTATAAGAATGAAACCTGGAGTAAAATATAGTAGTAAAACCTGTAATTCTAAGTTTAGCATTTGGAGTTCAGTATTAGAACTACAAATTTTAATAGAACTTGAATGTCAGAAATAGAATATGGGAGGTCATAGATTAGAATTTGGTGTTTCAAATACAGAACCTTAGATTTCCATTATTGAAAATTCTCAATTAGAATTTCTGATTGTAATTGTGGAATATAACTGCAGGATTCAAATTCAGATAGTAGAGCTATGCTTCCACTAGTAGAATTTTGGTTTCCAAGTAGCAGCTAAATTCTAGTGTAGAATCCATGGCATCAGAAGGTAACACCTGAAGTTTCAAATGTAGATTTTGGAGGTCAGTCTATGAGAGGTCTTCAAAAAGTTCATGGAGAGTGCATTACCAAAAACTACGTATGGATCTCAAATTTTTTACACCAAAATAAACAATCTTAAATTTAATTTTCTGTTAACTTTTTGAAGTACCCTTATAGAATCTGAGACTTTGAATTTGGCACCTGGAGTTCTTGTAGTATTTCAGGTCATGAGAGTAAGCTCTTGAGGCCTAACAATGAAATTTCTGTTTCACAGAAGGCACCTGGAGTCCCTGAACTACAATCTGGGATTACAATAATAGAACTTAGAATTGTATTGTTAGAATTTTGCATTTTGAGACTGGCACTTTAGATCCAATAATGCAATATTGAAGTTAGAATGCTTAAAATAGAAGTATAGAATATGGGGTTCAGAAAACACAGCTTTGAGCTTTAATAAAGAATATTGAGTTACCACAGTGGAAGTGTACAATATTAAATTTTGAAATTATGAGATTGGATTCTAGCATATTAGATTCTTTTTAGAATTAACCTTGTACTGTAACAATGCTAATGGCTAATATTTATGAAGTGCTTATTGTGTGCCAGGCATCATTGTAAGTGCTTTACATAAACTATTATTGTTGCATTTGGTGCTCACAAGAAAAATAACCTGTCAGATGGTTTAAGTATCATCTCTGTTTCACAGATGAGAAAATTAAGGCACAAAAAAGCATCTTTCCAAAGGTCACACACCTAAAAAGCACAGAGATGGTATCGGACCATAAGTAGTCTGACTTCAGAGTGCATGCTTTTAACTGATGTGATAAGTACCTCTGAGTTCTAGAGTCTACAAGTGCCTTGAATTCCATTACTAAAGCTTGAAGTTTAACAGAAGCTGTAATTGCCATAATGGAAACTACAATTCCAATCGCAGCACCTTGTGGTTTGGTAATGTAATTTGTATGTCCAGCTGTAGAATGAGGGATTCACACAATAGAATCTGGATTTACAAATTATTCAGTTCTGAAATGAGAGTTCCAAATGAAGAATTTTGATTTAATCCCAAAAATTGAAGTCAAAAATTCTACTAGCAAAAATTCAGCCTTAATCGTTAACCTTTGAGTCTGATTCCAGTAATGAAATCTGCATTTCTGAGAGTAAAGCCCAAGATCTTGCAGTAGAATTTTAGTTTCTGTGAGTACAAACTTGAGTTTTCATAGTAGAATCTTCTAGGAGATTAATACCTGGGGTTTTGATAGTAGACTCTAAAATTGGCAAAGTAGATCCTCAGATTCCAAGTTTGGGAATTAGGATTCTAGTAATGGAATCATAAGTTGCAATAGTAGAATATAAACTCCAGTAATAGGATCTTGGGTTCAGGGAATAAAATGTGATGTTCCAAAAGTAGGATATGTGATTTCTAAGAATAGAACCTGGCATTCTAATGTTAGAATATTAGGGCTTGAAAGTAGAACATAGGGGCCAGCACCACGGCTCTCTAGGCTAATCCTCCGCCTTGTGGCGCCGGCACACTGGGTTCTAGTCCCGATCAGGGTGCTGGATTCTGTCCCGGTTGCCCCTCTTCCAGGCCAGCTCTCTGCTGTGGCCCAGGAGTGCAGTGGAGGATGGCACAAGTACTTGGGCCCTGCACCCCATGGGAGACCAGGAGAAGTACCTGGCTCCTGCCATCGGATCAGCGCAGTGTGCTGGCCGCAGCGCACTGGCCCCGGCGGCCATTGGAGGGTGAACCAACGGCAAAGGAAGACCTTTCTCTCTGTCTCTCTCTCTCACTGTCCACTCTGCCTGTCAAAAAAAAAAAAAAAAAAAAAAAAAAAGTAGAACATAGGATTATTAGAATGTTAGAATCTGGGAATAGAATCCAAGTCGCCAAAATAGAAGCTGTTTTCAAAAGCATCATCGTGGTCTTTACTAGTAGAATCTTATTGCCCAGTGGGAGAATATGAAACTCACAGAATAGAACCTGGAATTCCAAACATATTATTGGGTTCCTAGGGTAGACTAGGATCCAACAGAACAATTTCATAAAATGGTAATAAAAAATGGACTACCCATGGTCGGATCAGGTATTCTTAGAGTAGATCTGGAGGTCCAGTATTAAAGTTCACGGAATAGCACCTAGGAATTCCAGAAAAACAAAATGAAGAATCCTGGGACTAAAAGTAGAATTTGGAGTTATGATGGTAGACTTTTGATATAGTTTTCAATTCTTACCATGTGTCAGTAGTGGATTGATTGAGCTATATTATAAAAAAAAAAAAATCCTCTGTTCAGAGAGGGGAGATTCTTAACCAGAGAGGAGTTAGTCTGCCGTCTCAGAAGTGTGGAATTGGATGGAACCTTCCAGTGTTACTGAAGACTTCTTGGCTCTAGATGAAAGAAGTCTTCCAATCAAACAGGCATTGTTGCTCCCCGTCTTCGTGGAGGAACGACACAGGACCCTGCCCTGTTCTTTTGTCTGCTCGGCCCTTCCTGGGTTTGCTGCTGGTTCTTCCCGGGTTGGCTACCGTCCCTTCCACCTCTGTGGAAGCCGGCCGGCTCTCTCGGGGGCTGCACAGGTGTTCCTTCAGATAGATGTTCCTGGTGCATGTTGTCTCTCTCCTCCTTTATAGTCCTCTTCCACCAATCCCAACTCTGCAATCAGGAGCAGGTCCTGCTGTTTATTGGTTGAACTGGAGGCAGCTGTGTAGAAGCTGTTTTCTCCTCTCCCAGCGCCATATTGTGGGAAAGCAGATGCATAGAATAAGTCTTAATTCCAGTAACTTAGTCTAGTCCGAGTTGCTCCCCACAAGGCATGTGTTATAGGCCTGTGGTATGTGCTCTGGGACGTTCCAGAGAAGACCCTGTTCTTGTTCTGAAAAGCTAGCCAGGAGTAAAGCAATATCGGTCCAACATAGGGAAGACTATAACTCAGAGCTAAAACGTGCAGGCTGGCATTATTTATATGAGGAAAGAGATCAACAGAAGCTTTTCAAAGGATAGGTAAAATCAAAAAGGAGACAGGAGATTTCAGTTAGGAAAATAATCTTAAACATGAAAGTATAATCTAACATAGTATACACTAGTAAATTATTTCAGTAAAGAAGTGTTTATGAAATAAACATTTTTGGGGCCGGCACTGTGGCACAGTAGGTTAATCCTCCGCCTGTGGCACTGGCATCCCATATGGGCACTTGTTCTAGTCCTGGCTGCTCTTCTTCCAATCCAGCTTTCTGCTGTGGCCTAGGAAAGCAGTAGAAGATGGCCCAAGTGCTTGGGCCCCTGCACCTGCGTGGGAGACTGGGAGGAAACACCTGGCTCCTGGCTTCGGATTGGCACAGCTCTGGCCATTGCGGCCATTTGAGGAGTGAACCAACAGAAGGCAGACCTTTCTCTCTGTCTCCCTCTCACTGTCTGTAACTCTACCTCTCAAATAAATAAATAGAAATCTTTAAAAAATAAATAAACATTTTTTAAAAAGACTATTTTTTTAAAAAGGTGCGTATTTGGTGCAGTGGGATAGGCCACCCTCAACCCATATAGGAATGCTGTTTCAAGTCTCAGCTGCTCTGCTTCTGATCTGGCTTTCTGCCAATGCATCCTGGGAGGCAGTAGATGATGGCCTGGTGATTAGGTTCTTGCCACCCATGTGGAAGACCCCTAAAGAGTTTCAAGATTCCAGCTTTGGTTTTGACAAGCCCTGACTGTTGTGGATATTTGAGGAGTGAACCAGTGGATGGAAGAGTCTCTTTCTCACTCTCTCTCCCTCTGCCTTTCAGGTAGAAGAAAATAAACATTAAAAAGACTTTCTAATAATAAAAAATAAATAGTTATGGAGTACATATTATTTACCAAGCACAATATAGGTCCTTGGGAAGTAAAGTGAAAACACAAGTTGTAGTCTCTGACCCTGAGGAGATCATGTAGAAAAAATAATGATGACAACTTCAGAGTTAGAAGGACCTGAGTTTGAAAAGCAGGCCTATTAACTTACTAGCTATGCAACTAGATAAGCCCCTTTATATCACTGAATTAGTTTGATTATACAAAGAGGATAGTGGTACCTTGCTTGAAGCGTGGTTATGAAGTGTGTGTGTGTGTGTGTGCACTTGAAGGCTGGTTATATGTGTTTATGTGTGTGCATGCCTCTGTAAAGAGGCACAGAGAGGATGCTACTTACTCTTGCTTGAGTAGCATTATATACAAAATGTTAATATAAAGAAGGTGACATTTGAGCTGAGTACCAAATAATGGTATAATCTTACAATCAGAGAAAGCAAATGGCATTTCAGGCAGAAGAAACAGGAATTGTAAAAGTAGTAGGCACGAAGGCCGGCGCCGTGGCTCAATAGGCTAATCCTCCACCTTGCGGCGCCGGCACACCGGGTTCTAGTCCCGGTCGGGGCGCCGGATTCTGTCCCGGTTGCCCCTCTTCCAGGCCAGCTCTCTGCTATGGCCAGGGAGTGCAGTGGAGGATGGCCCAGGTGCTTGGGGCCTGCACCCCACGGGAGACCAGGAAAAGCACCTGGATCCTGGCTCCTGCCTTCGGATCAGCGCGGTGCGCCGGCTGCAGCGGCGGCCATTGGAGGGTGAACCAACGGCAAAAGGAAGACCTTTCTCTCTCTGTCTCTCTCTCACTGTCCACTCTGCCTGTCCAAAAAAAAAAAAAAAAAAAAAGTAGTAGGCACGAAGGGAACAAGTACTTTGGAAGACCTATCATTGATGAGTCTAGAGAGCTGGGTGGGGCCAAACAGTGAAGGGTCTTTAGTGTCAGGCTAATGGTCTTTAGGTGATGACAAATCACTGAAATGTTGTTAACAGGGAATTCACTCAACAAAACTATATTGAATAGGTTCACAGACTGTTATATCCTTCAGCTTCCACACATCAACTGCTGATTCCTTTGTTTAGTCCACTTTTCATTGCCTGCCTGTTAAGGGCCTAGCAATGTGCTGGGGCACTCAGAATATTAATGATGATGGAGGTGGCCCTTCCCTGATGATGATAACCTCATTGGGACTACATGAGATCAAGTATGCAACATCAGTCCGTGAACGGGAAATTTCTTAGATAAATGTGAATTCTTGTAACTATTGGCATTTGGATCAGGGAAAAGTCCAGTTTTCTGTGGCACACTCAGAAAGCCAGGACAGCTGAGGTGTCTCCAGGGATAGCTATTTTCTAACAGCCTGGACAGACTTTCAGTCCTTCTCTCTTGTCCTCTTGCTGCACCTCTTAGAAACATTTGAAACACTTGATTTCCTTGCCTTTCTTGTTGTGACGCTCCCCGGGGTCTATCCCACTTCTCTAATCGCTCTTCCTCACTCTGCTTTGACAATTCTTTCTCTTTTGCTTCCTTGAGTGTTGGCGCTTAGTAAGTGCTCAGTGTTGGTATTTCTTCTTTAAGTCCTCACTCTCAACTTACACCTTGAATCACCATCTTTTGACTGTATATCTATTCTGTATTTTCAGTCCATACACTTGTATGTTCTGAATGTCAGACTTGCGGGGCCGACTGTCTCCTCAGATTTTCTACTTGGATGTAACGTGTTCAAAGTCAGAGTCAGGATCTCCTCACACACATTGGTTTCTCTTTCATATTCTTCCTATCTATAAATGGCTTCACCATTCATTCCTTGGCTCATGTCAGAAACCTCGAATTTGGTTCCTTCTATTTCCTTATCTCCCACATCCAATCAAGTCTTGTCAACTCTGTCTCCTAAATATCATTCAACTCCATCCAGTTATCTCCATCCCAGTGTCAGTATGTTAGTACAAATCTCCATCATTTCTCCCCGTGGTAGCCTTCTAACTGATAATTTCATCTATTTTCTATACACCAAAGGGGTCTTTTTAAAATGCTATTCTGGGGACAGGTGTTTGGTGCCCCAGTTGGGATGCCATGTGGACACTTGCATCACATGTTAGAGTCCCTGGGTTTGAGTACTGGCTCTGCTTCTGAGTTCAGCTTACTACTAAAGTGTACCCTGGGAGGCTTCAAATGATGGCTCAAGCATTTGGGTCACTACCTCTCATGTGGGAGATCTGAACCAAGTTCTCAGTTCTTGGTTGGGAATTGAACCAGCAGATGGAAGATCTCTCCTGGTCTGTCTCTGTCTCTCTGCCTTTCAAATAAATAAAATTTTTTTTTTTTTTTTTTTTTTGACAGGCAGAGTGGACAGTGAGAGAGAGAGACAGAGAGAGAAAGGTCTTCCTTTGCCGCTGGTTCACCCTCCAATGGCCGCCGCTGCAGCCGGCGCACCGCGCTGATCCTGGCAGGAGCCAGGAGCCAGGTGCTTTTCCTGGTCTCCCATGGAGTGCAGGGCCCAAGCACCTGGGCCATCCTCCACTGCACTCCCTGGCCATAGCAGAGAGCTGGCCTGGAAGAGGGGCAACCGGGACAGAATCCGGCGCCCCAACCGGGACTAGAACCCGGTGTGCCGGCGCCGCAAGGTGGAGGATTAGCCTATTGAGCCACGGCGCCGGCTCAAATAAATAAAATTTTAAAATAAAAATATTTTTATTGCTTAAAAAATATGGACAGTCATCTGAGCTGTTTGAAAAATGGTCCAGACTTGCTTGACAGGGTTACTACAAACCTTAAATTTACAAATAACATAAAATCTGCAAAGCAAAATTAAGCAAAGTACACTAAAACAAGATATGTCTGTGTGGTAATTTCTAATGTATTCCGTCCACATCCATTAGCTGGCATTCTTCTAAAAAGAACTTTGCCTCCAACTGGGGATGAAGTAGATAATTTTTTCTTAAAATGCATGATAAATATTTAATTTTTTAATCTACTAATTTTTAGAGTAACAGAGAGTGGTAACTGGAAGGGAGGATGGGCAGGCATAAAAGCCAAACTAGATAAATTCTGAGATGAATAGTTTTGGGGTTTTTCTTTTGTGGTATAGGCATGCAGGTGACATCAGATCCCCATTTTGTCAGCCTGAAGGAAAATGGGGCACAGAAAACTGGTGCTAAGGTTGCTATGTCAGCAAAAATGATCTCTTATCCCTGACCCAGATCCAGGGGTCTGGTGTTCCCAATAGAGTGTGTTTTGTGTGTGTGTAGAACTATGTAAGTGGAATAACATCTCAGACCCTTTATGGTTCAGGACTTAACACTTTATAGCTTCCTTTCTCTCTGCCCCCAGACGCAGTATTCTGTTAAGAATCACATGTTATGTTTAATTGTCAAGTCTCTCTAGTGACTTTTAATATTTGCTCTTTAATCTTTGTAATTCATCACACTGACACTTTTTAAATAGTTCACATCTTTTTTTGTAATTTTCTTCTTTCTGACACATAAAAATGTGCATGGGGTTCGAAGGAAGATATTCGGTGCAGCAGTTAAGACTGCTTGGGATACTGACATCCCATATCAGAATGCCTGGTTCAAGTCCCAGCTCCTCTGCTTCCAATCCAGCATCTTGTTAATGTGCACCCTGGGAGGCACCAGATGGTTCAAGTAATTGGGTCTCTGCCAACCATGTGGGATGCCTGGATTGGGTTCTAGGCTCTTGGCTTTGGCCTGGCCTAGCCTGACTGTTGGAAGTATTTAGGGAGTGAACCCACAGATGGAAGATCTCTGTCTCTGCTGTTCAAATAAAGTGAAAATAAATAAATTTTTTGAAAAGTACACTGGGATGGGCATTTGGTGCAGCTGTCAGGACACTGCTAAGGATGCCCACATCTCATATTGGAGTGCCTGGGTTCAGATCCTGCCTCTGTTCCTGATTCTAGCTTCCTGATAATGTGCAGCAGGTTATGGCTCAAGTGATTGAGTCCCTGCCACCTACATAGGAGACCTAGATTGAAATACTGGCCCCAGACTTCTGCTGCCCAGCCCTAGGTGTTGTAGGCTTTTGGGGAGTGAACCAAAAGATGGAAAATCCCTCTGTGTGTCTGTCTCTCTGCCTTTCAAATATGTAAATAAATAAATATATACTTATATTCTCTTTTGCACCTTGCTTTGTTACTTAATAATATATCCCAGAAATTATGATACACTTGTATATGATGATCTCCCTTTTTATAGCTGCATAATACTTCATTGGTTAGCTACCTTCTTTTTTCCTGGTATATAGCACAGGTATAGAACAGGTACTCAGTGACTATTTATTGAGGTGGATTTTTCTCCTCCTCCAAAAAAGAGGTCAACAGTGAACAGTTGAGCAAAAGTGCAATGTGTCACCCAGAGTTTAGTTTGGAGTCAGGCAAACTTGGGATACAAATCCAGCTCTCCTGGTGTTAGACAGTTTGCCACAGTGGTTAGGCAAGCAAGCCCTGAAACCAGAATATCTACATTGAACTCCACCACTTTAACTGAGTTTCTTTTTTTCTTTTAAGATTTATTTATTTATTTGAAAGAGTTTCACACACACACAGAAAGAAAGAGAGAGAGAGAGAGAGAGAGAGAGAGAGAGAGATCCATCTGCTGGTTCACTCTCCGCAAAGGCCAGAGCTGCGCCAATCCGAGGCCAGGAGCCAGGAGCTTCTTACAGGTCTCCCACGTGAATGCAGGAGCCCAAGGACTCGGGCCTTCCTCCACTGCCTTCCCAGGCCATAGCAGAGAGCTGGGTCAGAAGTAGAGCAGCCTAAACTTGAACATGTGCCCATATGGGATGTCAGCACTTCAGGCAGTGGCTTTACCCATTACGCCATGGCATCAGTCCCAGCTGGGTTTCTTATACTAAATCAAGTATGCTTCTGATTCCTCCTCTATAAAATGAAGACAATGAGAGCAGCTACTTCAAATGGTTACTGTGGAGATTAAATGAGTTAAAACATGCAACTCATTGAGAACAGGGCCTAGCACATAGTATGAGTTTACTAAATGTTAGTTAAAACTTTATAAGTAACCTTTTCATAAACTTCAGTTTCTTTTTTTTTTTTTAATTTTTTGACAGGCAGAGTTAGACAGTGAGAGAGAAAAACAGAGAGAAAGGTCTTGCTTCCGTTGGTTCACCCCCCAAATGGCCGCCACGGCAGGCACACTGCGCTGATCTGAAGCCAGGATCCAGGTGCTTCCTCCTGGTCTCCCATGCGGGTGCAGGGCCCAAGCACTTGGGCCATCCTCCACTGCCTTCCTGGGCTACAGCAGAGAGCTGGACTGGAAGAGGAGCAACCGGGACAGAATCTGGTGCCCCGAAGCTGGGACTAGAACCCGGTGTGCCGGTGCTGCAGGGATTAGCCTAGTGAGCTGTGGTGCCAGCCTTCAGTTTCTTCATATGTAAAATAGGGCTAGTAAGACCTATCCAACAGAGAAGCTACCAAGGACTAAGTGAGATAAAGTATGGAAAGCACTTCAGTACAATGACCAGCCCAGAGAAGCCATTGGTAAATGGTAGCTGTCTAGACTTGGGGACACAGAGGGGTATGTTACTGGGAAGATTTCTGGTACCATAAACCCCCTAAGGGACTCTGTCTTTTTCACTGACTCAGGTCCAAACATAGTACCTGTCACATTGACATGGAGTTAGATAAATCTCTTTGTGATTAAATTCCAGCCATTTCACCTCTGAGCTGTGTGATTTTGGAAAGTTACTTTACTTTTATGATCCATATTTTCCTCATAGATAAAACAGGAATAACAACAGAATCTATCTCAGGGTTGTTATTGGAATCACATAGCCAGAGTGTAAAGCTAGCTGGTCTCACCTTGGAAGATTCTTGCTCCTGATTGTATACATCACAACACATTTTTATGATTCTTTCCCTATAGTGGCCATGAGATTGTGACCTGCAGACCTCCAGCCATAGAGATGGTAATTGACTAAGGTTCAGGATGCTGAACTCAAAAATCCATCACTGTACTTGTATTAAGGATAAGACAACAATGGGTTGACCCCATCAATGATTGAGTATGTAGAAAAAAAAAAAAAAAGGCAGACAGATTGCTGGGAGGCATGGGACTCCTCTGATGGTAGACTAATTGAGGATACCCCAGTAGTCTGCCAAACCTTCCTCAGCCCGCAAGGTAGTCTAAGATGTTTCCACTCAATCTTTTCTCCCTCACTCCTTCTCTTAGGGTCAGACAGTCTGGCAGTCTGACAGCTCTCTCATTCTGTTCCAATTCCCTGCCAGTTTTCCCTTACATAGACATTTTCCCTGAAAAACCCTTGCATGATTAATACCATCTAGGATTCTTCGAGGACCCAGACTAACACACCCACCATTGGAAAAAAGCACTTAGACATAATGAATATGTGTCTTTTAAAATGCTAGAGTTTCTGATGAATATATTTAGGTCCAGATATTATCTAAGTTTTATTTTGGGAGGAAGGGTGATTCAGAGAGGAACAGGGAAGGGATGTGACATTCAGTCACCAATGACTCCTGCATCTTCTCTCCTTGAATTTCCACAGATGTTATCCCCAATAAATGCATTGCATTTGAACTCTGTCTTCATACCTGCTTCATGGAGGACTCAAACTTACATGGCCATCCAGAAGAATTCCTGGACTCCAGTGTGTTCTGCCTAGAACTAGGGAGAAAGGCAGGGCATAGGGTGGGTGAAGGGGATGTGAAGATGGGTTGTTTGCCTCCAAAATAAGACTTTTAAAGTGCCTGAAGATCAGTATATACAGACTTAAAATAAGCTTAAATTAAGTTATAATTCAATGAACAGGCCATCAGTGACTATACTATACTATTGTAGTTTAGTGTATGAGTAGTCTTGATTGTATGCTGTTTTGGAAGACAGAGCACAATCATTGCTGTGGAAAACTTCACATGCACTATTAGTTGTGTCTGATTAAGCCCAGACAATGAAGTTAAATAATGACTGTGACAACAAATTGCCACATGAGTTTCATTGTTCTGCCTTATTGCCACGATCCCCAAAACATTTCTCAAATCCCTGAGGGAATGAAGGAAAGGGAGAGGAAAGGCAAAATGAAACAAAAGGAAAGGTAAGGGATCCTTTTGGATTGTCAGGGTTGAGTGGCCTCTAAAGCAGATGACCAGATCCTTTGGCAAACAGCAGAAGAGGATGTATCTCTGTGTCCTATATGCTGTCCTATTTGTCCCAGGAGCTGGAGGTTGGGGTATCCTAATCTACTGTAAGTTCTAAACACATGAAATGAGCATTGTGAAGTTTATTCGTGGCCTGAATTCTGGCTCCCTGGATTGAGTCATGGTCAGGATAACCTGACCTGGGTGGTTATTCATTCCACAAAGCATTTGTAAGATAAGATTGTTCTTATGCTCATTTTTGTAACAGGAAAAATTTACACTTTCACAATCAGTTTTTTATTATGTACAGAAAGAAACTTTCACTTATTTCTTGGTGCATATTTTTCAAAAATTCAGAAGATATTAAAATCTAATGTGTACAGTTCTTTATTTTTTGAGAACAGATTTTACTGTTAACTGTCATAATATAACTCTTTGAGGACAGAGGTCCTACATGGGAAGTTATTGCACACTGTTGTTAATTTAACAATTAACACTCTTATGTATGACATCAGTGATCACCCAAGGCTTCTGACATGAGCTGCCTAGGCTATGGAAGCCTTTTGAATCCACAAACTGCATCAGTATTTGGACAAGGCCATAAACAAAGTAGAGGTTCTTTCCTCCCTTCAGAGAAAAGTACATCCTCCTTTGATGACCATTTCTTTCCACTCGGGTCTCACCCACAGAGGTCCTTCATGTAGGATGCTTTTTGCCACAGTATCTTGGCTTTCCATTCCTGAAATGCTCTCATGGGCTTTTCAGCCAGACTAGAATGCTCTAAGGGCTGATTCTGAGATCAGAGTGCTGCTTAAATCCATTGTCATTCTATGAATATGCTGTGTGGACTGCTTTCCATGTTGGAGCATTCACTCCTTTTTAATTCTATTATTATTACTAAACACTTCATCTTATTTATATGATCGTTTTAATACTTAATCCTATCCATATGATTACTTTGACACTTAAAATCCTATTTTTACCACCCACCTTAAGGGGATTTGGAGTCCCACAGCAAGTTTTTAAACTGTACTCTTGCCGGTGCCGTGGCTCAATAGGCTAATCCTCCACCTTGCGGCGCCGGCACACTGGGTTCTAGTCCCGGTCGGGGCACCAGATTCTGTCCCGGTTGCCCCTCTTCCAGGCCAGCTCTCTGCTGTGGCCAGGGAGTGCAGTGGAGGATGGCCCAAGTACTTGGGCCCTGCACCCCATGGGAGACCAGGAGAAGTACCTGGCTCCTGCCATCGGATCAGCGCGGTGTGCCGGCCTCAGCGCACCGGCCGCGGCGACCATTGGAGGGTGAACCAACGGCAAAAGGAAGACCTTTCTCTCTGTCTCTCCCTCTCACTGTCCACTCTGCCTGTCAAAAAAAAAAAAAATAATTAATTAAAAAAAATAAACTGTACTCTTAGAAGTAAGTCTTTAGGAATGTATGCAGAACTATACAGTTTTACAGTTAAAAAATTCATACATTTCATAACTACAACTTTAGGAACATGGTGATTCTTCCCACCATGCCCACCCTTCTACCCAAACTCCCACCCCTCACTTTGAAAAGCAGTGACTTTGAACAGTCCTTGTCTTGACTGTTAAGGAAAAAAATTTTTATACTATTCGTTGAACTCTTTACTTAACATATAATTAATCATATGTGTGTAAAGTTAATAGAAAATAGATCCTAGTAAAAAATAAAAGTGGGACTAAGATGGGTAGGAGAAAGAGGGGCAGGTCTTTAGAGAAGTAGTTAAGCCACTTAGAATGCCTGCATCCCATATCTGAGTGCTAGAGTTCGACTCCTACCTCCAGTTCCAATCCAGCTTCCTTCTAATGTGCACCCTGGAATGAAGCAGGTATTAACTCAAGAATTTGAGTCCCTTGACACTCACCTGGGAGACCCAGATTGAGTTCCAGGCTCCTGGTTCAGCCCTGGCTGTTGCAGGCATTTGGAGAGTAAACTAGCAGATGGAAGATTTCTTTCTGTCTCTTTCTCTCTATGTGTGTGTCTCTGTACCTTTCAAATAAACGAAAATTTGAAAAACTTTAAACTTTTTAAAAAATCTAATATATGGTGTTCAGATTGGGAAAAAAAAATCTTGAAACATAAAAACCACCTTTCCAGGGTCAGTGTTGTGGCACAGCAGGTAAAGCTGCCTCCTGCAATGCCATCATCCCATATGAGCACCAATTTGAGTCCCAGCTGCTCTGCTTCTGATCCAGCTCACTGCTAATATGCTTAGGAAAGCTGAAGAAGATGGGCCAAGTATTTGAGCCCTTGCCACCCACATGGGAGACCCAGACGGAGTTCTGGGCACCTGGGTTCAGCCTGGCCCTGTTCTGGTTCTGGCCATTGCAGTGAACCAACACATAGAACATTTCTCTCTCGCTCGCTCGCTCTCTCGCTCTCTCTTTCTCTCTCTCTCTCAAATAAATAAATATTTAAAAACAAATAAATAAAAACCAACTTCCTCCCCACCTATATCCCACAGTGATGTAGACTTGTTAGATAATAATGAACAAAGTGGCAAAATTAGGTTTGAATTTAGATCTAACTCCCAAATCCATTCTCATTTTACTTGACTATGATTATTCTTCCAAGCATTCCTTTCTCAATTCCATGCAAATTACTCAGAGGAATAAATGCTGATAAATCAAATAGAAAGCTCCCATTTTGTGCAGAGCTAAAGCATAGGCCTCCATAAATGTTAAGTAATAATGGTAATAATCCATGAGAGACAATGGGCATAGAATTTATAGAATCACACAGATTCTACAAGGCCATTACAGGCAGCAAGTCTAGGGATTTTCAAGCATATTCAGTTAGTAGAGCTCTGGAAGTCACAGTGCTGTTTACAAAACATCACAGATTACTGACAACTATCTTCACTATATTAATGAGCAATGACTTGACTTATGTAGTGTAATGGGATGGAGCAGGCTTTGTAGTTTCACAGATCTGGATTTTCTATTAATTAATTTGTGACCTTGAATAAATTAGTTAACCTTTCTGTGCCTTTGATCTCTCATAGGAAAAAATGGGAAAGCAAATCTCTTTTGTAGGTTGTTAAAGATTACTTTTAATATATGTACATGTACATATATGCAATATCTGCACCTTAAGAAATTCTTTTTTTTTTAAACTTCTTTATTTTATTTTATTTTATTTTTTTTTTTTTTTATTTTTGATAGGCAGAGTGGACAGTGAGAGAGAGAGACAGAGAGAGAAAGGTCTTCCTTTGCCGTTGGTTCACCCTCCAATGGCCGCCGCTGCAGCCGGCGCACCGCACTGATCCGATGGCAGGAGCCAGGAGCCAGGTGCTTTTCCTGGTCTCCCATGGGGTGCAGGGCCCAAGCACCTGGGCCATCCTCCACTGCACTCCCTGGCCATAGCAGAGAGCTGGCCTGGAAGAGGGGCAACCGGGACAGAATCCGGCGCCCCGACCGGGACTAGAACCCGGTATGCCGGCGCCGCAAGGTGGAGGATTAGCCTATTGAGCCACGGCGCCGGCTGACCTTAAGAAATTCTTGCAACAGGTCTACAATTCCATATTTAAAATTATTTTTTAAAAAGATTTATGTATCTGTTTATTTATTTGAAAGGCAAGGTTATAGAGAGGTAGAGGCAGAGAGAGAAAAGTCTTCCATTCACGGGTTCACTCCCCAAATGGCTGCAATGGCTGGAGCTGGGCTGATCTGAAGCCAGGAGCCAGGAACTTATGGGTCTTCCATGTCAGGTGCAGGGGCCTAAGCACTTGGGCCATTTTCCGCTGCTTTCCCAGGCCATAGCTGAGAGCTGGAGTGGAAGTGGAGTTGTCTCTTTGGGTTGTGAGGAAAAGGAAGAGAAGACCCATCAGTGACTATCCAATCCCTTGTCTCAAAGGACTAATTTTTTTAATTGTTTATTTAAAGGGAGCAGGGAGAGAAAGAGAAAGAAAGATCTCCTAGCTGCTGGTTCATTTCCCAAATGTCTGTACTTGCCAGGGCTGGGACAGGGCAAAGTCCTGAAATTAAATCCAAGTCTCCCACATGGGTGGCAGGGATCTAGCTACTTCAGTCATCACCACTGTTTCCCAGGGTCTGCATTGGCAGGAAGCTAGAGTCAGGAGCCAGAGACACACATTGAACCTGGGCACTCCAAACAACTAATTTTATATTTTTTAAAGATTTTTTATTTATTTGAAAGAGTGAGAGAGAGATTGATCTTCCATCTGCTAGTTCACTCCCCAGGCAGCCACAATGGTCAGTGCTAGGCCAGGCTGAAGCCAGGAGCTAGGAGCCCCATCTAGGTCTCCCACATGGGTGCAGGGGCCCAAGCGCTTGGGCCATATTCTACTGCTTGTTCCCAGGCTATTAGCAGGGAGCTGGATTGGAAGTGGAGCATCCAGGACTTGAACCAGCAGCCATATGGGAAGCCAGCATCACAGGTGGCAGCTTTTCCAGCTATGCCACAATGCAGGTCCCCAAACAACTAATCTTAAATTGCAGTCCTTGTTTCAGAATTTCCCCATGGATTTAGACTGAAGCTTTGGTCATGGAAATCACACTCTGCTTTAGCTTTTCTCCACTACCCTATGCTACTTCCATCTCTCCTTTTTACCTAAACGCAAATCCCTAAATAAGTCTCTTAAACTAGAATTCCCATCTCAGGCTCAGCTTTTAAGGAATCTAACCTAAAACATTTGACATCAAGATTGGTCCTAAATGCATACCCTAAAGATGGAATTCTGGAGGCTAGCACTGTAGCATAGTGGCTAAAGCCACAACATGTAATGCCAGTATCCCATATAGGCACTAGTTCAGGTCCCAGCTGCTCCACTTCCTATCCAGCTCCATGCTAATGTGCTTGGGAAAGCTGTGGAAGATGGTACAAGTGCTTGGACCCATGTAACTCATGTGGGAGACCCAGAAGAAACTCCTGGCTCCTGGCTTTGACCAGCCCAGCTTCAACCATTGTGGCCATTTGAGAAGTGAACTAATGGATGGAAGATCTCTGTCTCTCCCACCCCCTCTCTTTCTCTCCTTATCTCTCTCCTTCTCTCTCTGTCTCGCTCACTCGCTCGCTCGCTCACTCTGTAATTCTGCCTTTGGATCACACAAGGTCTGGATGGCAATGTGGCAGGTGGAATATGAGAGTCTCTGACATACTAAGGATATAATTGCAGATACAGCTGGAAGTAAGGGATTTTCAATAATAACTGGTGCCATATCTCAGGCATTTAGAAATGTGTGGGAAATAGCAACCATAGGATTGTGGGAGTGGATGACTTGCTAAGTGCCACCAATTAACTGATGAGCAAAATTGACAGGTTTGGATCTATGAACAATTTAAAGCAAAGAATCTCACTGGTGGCATTTAAAGAGACCCTCATCTCTTGCAGCCAGTGGGTGGAGACAATTATCAGGCAGGTTGGGAGATTTTAGAAAAGACTCAATTCTTAGCATAGGAAATCCTCCTCAAGAAGTTGGCTACTGATAGGGAAGAAGCACAACTCAGGTGCCTGCAATGGCTGGAACTGGACCAGGCTAAAGCCAGGCACTCAATTCCAAGTCTCTCATGTGGGTGTCTGGGGCCCAATTACTTGAGCCATCCACCTGTTCCCTTTGAGGATCTGCATTCACAGGGAGCTGAAATCAAGAAGCAGAATAATGGGGCCGGGGCTGTGGCGCAAGGGGTTAACACCCTGGCATGAAGTGCTGGCATCCCATATGGGTGCCAGTTCTAGTCCCGGCTGCTCTTCTTCCAATCCAGCTCTCTGCTGTAGCCTGGGAAGGCAGTGGAAGATGGCCCAAGTGCTTGGGCCCTGCACCCACATGGGAGACCAGGAGGAAGCACCTGGCTCCTGGCTTCGGATCGGAGCAGCTTCAGCCGTGGCGGCCATTTAGGGAGTGAACCATCGGATGGAAGACCACTCTCTCTCTCTCTCTCTCTGCCTCTCTGTGTAACTCTGACTTTCGAATAAATAAATAAATCTTAAAAAAAAAAGAGGCAGAATCAGGACTCAAACCCAGGTACTCTGATAAAAGATGTAAGCATCTTACTGCCAGGCCAAACACACACTCTATGGGATGGATGGCTTTTTAAAGTCTGAGAAAAGTGACAACTCACATCTACATTATAGCAGAGAAAACACAACTGCTATGGAAAATATGGTGGAAGGAATCAAAAGGCTTAGAGAAATGGACTGCTAGAATGGGTCTATTATGTAAGACCAGAACATTCCTCAGTTGATTGTTTCTTGGGAGGTCTGAAGCAACAGGAATTTGCTAATTAGAGGAGGTATCTTCGTCACTGAGAAGTTTTTGGCAACTATCCTATCTAAGTCAAGACTACTGGCAGGAGATGCTCCTTAGTAGTAATGGGAATAGGATCTCAGAACAGCAGAGGCCAAGTGGCAGTACTTAACCATTAAAAGAAGGGTGGACTTTTAAAATATTTATTTATTTTAAAGTCATAGTTACACAGAGAAAGAAAGGCAGAGAAAGAGAGAGAGGTCTTCCATCCGATGGTTCACTCCCCAATTGGCCACATTGGCTGGAGCTGTGCCGATCTGAAGCCAGGAGCCAGGAGCTTCTTCCAGGTCTCCCACACAGGTGCAGGGGCCCAAGGACTTGGGCCATCTTCTACTGCTTTCCCAGGCCACAGCTAAGAGCTGGATTGGAGGTGGAGCAGCCAGGTGTCAAACCAGCACCCATATGGGATGCCGGCACTGCAGGCAGTGGACTTAACACCAGAATGGTAAACATGAGGGCCTGGCCAACAGGGATTTTAGAGATAGCTTGGTGTTCTTAGGGTCAATGTAAGTGAACTGCCTGTTATATATAAAACTGAAAAAGATCAAGAATGGAGAACTAGACAAAAAGAAAAATCCTGTGTGATTCTACCTATGAGATAGCTAAAGTGATCAAATTCATAGAAGTAGAAAGCATAGTGGTGGTTGTTAAATGCTGGAGAAAAGGAAGGGATGAGGGAATTCTTTGCTGGCTCTAAAGTTTCGGTTTTGCAACATTAAAAATTGCTGGAGATCTGTTGCCCAATAACATGAATATACAAAGCACTGCTGGCTGGTGCTGCGGCTCACTTGGCTAATCCTCCACCTGAGGCACCAGCACCCTGGGTTCTAGTCCCAGTTGGGGCGCCAGATTCTGTCCTGGTTGTTCCTCTTCCAGTCCAGCTCTCTGCTGTGGCCTGGGAGTGCAGTGGAGGATGGCCCAAGTGCTTGGGCCCTGCACCCGCATGGGAGACCAGGAGGAGGCGCCTGGCTCCTGGCTTCGGATCGGTGCAGTGCGCCGGCTGCAGCGCACCAGCCGAAGCGGCCACTTGGGGGGTGAACCAACGGAAGGAAGACCTTTCTCTCTGTCTCTCACTGTGTAACTCTGCCTGTCAAAAAACAAAAACTAAAACAAAAACAAACAAACAAAAACCACTGCTGAACTATGCACTGAAAAGTGATTGAGATGGCAAGTTTTATGGTTATGTTAAATCACAATTTATAGTGTTTTAAATTATTTTTTTAACAAAAGAATAAGAAGAAGAGTCAGAACAAGTAGCCCCATTGGAAAGTAACAAATCTTTTCCTGTTCTCAGACCCAGAAGCCATCAGCTGAAGGAGACATCAGCCTCCCGTGCAGCATGACCCTGCTAAAACACACAGCAAGTATGACAGGATTTCAAAAACTGTGGAAAATTGAATTACCAGATACACTTACTTTGACACCAAAAAAATTGAAATCCACACATCCTTTTTGTAACAAGCATTTTTCATGAGCTTTCTTTTTTAAACATTTGTTTATTTGAAAGGCAAAGTGAGAGAGAGAGAGTCAACAGAGATCGAGAGAGATCATCCATTCACTGGCTCACTTCACAAATGACTGTAATAGCTGAGGTTAGGCCAGGGCAAAGCCAGAAGCCTGGCACTCCATCTGGGTCTCCCACATGGGCAGCAGGTGCCCAAGTGGGCCATCTTCTGCTGTTGTCCTAGGTGCATTACCAGGGAGCTGAATCAGAAGTGGAGCAGCTGTGACTCAAATCAGGACTCATATATAATGGCACCATTGCAGGCGGTGGCTTAACCTTCTGTGCCACAATGCTGGCCCCTCATGAACTTTATGAAGACTCCTCATATGGATAAATTTCAAAAAATTTTTGCACCAAAATAAACTTCCTTTTCATTAACATTTTGAAGTCCCTTATATGTAGTAATGATTCCCCAGTAAGGGACCCATGACCATTTATTCAAATAACCTCATGCTGGTAGAAGGAAAATATCATCTCTCCCTAGGGTTGTTGGATACAGCGTCCAAGTTAACATTAATACCTGGGGACCCAACACAGCAGTGTTCCCCATATTGGATACAGGAGTACATGTGGGCCAGGTGATATACAGAGCCCTGACTCATGTCTGTCTCACAGTGGCTCAGTGGTCAGTCTAGGTGCATGGATCTACTCAGTTGTTTCTCCAGTTCCTGAATGTAAATTGGAATGGACAGAGAAATGACAGAATTGTCACATTAATATATTAACCTCTGCATTAAGAACCACTGTATCACAGACAGTGTTGTGGTACAGCAGGTTAAGCCACCACCTGCAATTGCCAGCATCCAATGAGAGCACAGGTTCAAGTCCTGGCTGCTTCATTTATTTTTTTTTTCTTTTAAAGATTTATTTAGTTAATTGAGAGGCAGAGTTACAGACAGGGAGAGAGAGAGAGAGACAGGGAGAGAGGTCTCCCATCCACTGGTTCACTTGGCAAATGGCTGCAATGGCTGGAGCTGGGCTGGTCTAAAGCCAGGAGCTTCTTCTGGGTCTCCCACTTGAGTACAGGGGCCCAAGCACTTGGGCCATCTTCAGCTGCTTTCCTAGCCATTAGCAGGGAGCTGGATCATAAGTGGAGCAGCCAGGACTCAAACTGGTGCCAAAATGGGATGCTGGCACCACAGGCAGAGACTTAACCTACTATGCCACAGAATGCCACAGCACCTGCTACACCTTTTTTAAAATTAATTAATTAACTAATTAACATTTTAAGGAATACAATTTCATAAGTACAATTTTAGGAATATAGTTATTCTTCCCACCATACCTGCCTTCCTGCCCACACTTCCACCCCTCCTCCTCTTCCCTCTCCCCTTCCAGTTCCATTCTCCATTAAGATTCATTTTCAATTAACTTTGTACACAGAATACCACTCTGTGTTAAGTAAAGATTTCAATAATTTATACAGATACCCACATATAAAAATTGTTTGAGAACTAGTTTTACAATTAACTCTCATAATACAGCTCATTGAGGACAGAAGTCCTGCATGGGGAGATAGTGCACAGTGGCTCCTGTTGTTAATTTAACAATTAACATTCTTATGTATTACTTCAGTGACCATCAGAGGCTCTTGATATGAGCTGCCTAAGCTATGGAAGCCTTTTGAATCCACAAACTCCATCAGTATTTAGACAAGACCAAAAGCAAAGTAAAAGTTCTTTCCTCCATTAAGAGAAAAGTACATCCTTCTTTGATGGCCACTTCTTTCCACTGAGGTCTCTCTCACAGAGATCCTTCATGTAGGACATTTTTTGCCACAGTGTTTTGGCTTCCGTGCCTGAAATGCTCTCACGGGCTTTTCAGCCAGACCAGAAAGCCTTATGGGCTGATTCTGAGGGCAGAGTGTTACTTAAAGCAATTGTCACCCTCAAGTCTGCTGTGTGGACTGCTTCCTATGTTGGAACATTCTCTCCTTTTTAATTTTATCTATTATTATTATCAGACACTTGATCCTATCTAAATGTTCACTTTAACACTTAATATAATCACCTTAACAATTAAATGGGATTTTTACCACCCAGCTTAATGGGATTTGGGGGTCCTATGGCAAGGTTTTTTTTTTTTTTTTTTTTTTTTTTTTTTTTTTTTTTTTTTGACAGACAGAATGGACAGTGAGAGAGAGAAACAGAGAGAAAGGTCTTCCTTTGCCGTTGGTTCACCCTCCAATGGCCGCCGTGGCCGGCGTGCTGCGGCCGGCGCACCGCGCTGATCCGATGGCAGGAGCCAGGTACTTATCCTGGTCTCCCATGGTGTGCAGGGCCCAAGCACTTGGGCCATCCTCCACTGCACTCCCTGGCCACAGCAGAGAGCTGGCCTGGAAGAGGGGCAACCGGGCCCATGGCAAGTTTTTAAAATGTACCCTTAGAAGTAAGTCCGTAGGAATGCATGCAGAACTATACAGCTTTCTAGTTACAAACTTCCTTTTCCCTCTCTTATTCCCATTCTTTTTTTTTACTCAGATACATCCTCAACTGATTTTATACACATATGATTAACTCTATGTAAGTAAAGAGTTCAACAAATAGTATGAAGAAAAAACTGAAAAAAAAACAAAACAAAACTGTTCCTCAATAGTCAAGACAAGGGCAGCTGAAGTCATCCCTTCTCGAAGTGTTGATTTCACTTCTACAGATTTCATTTTAGATGCTCTATTAGATCTCACAGATCAAGGAAAATATATGGTATTAGTCCCTTTGGGACTGGCTTATTTCACTAAGTATGATGTTTTCTAGATCCATCCATTTTGCTGAAATAACCATATTTCATTTTTTTATTGTTTTTTTTGGGGGGGGGATTTCATTTTTAACCGCAGTGTAGTATTCCATAATGTACATAGCCTATAATTTCTTTATCCAGTCTTCAGTTGACAGGCATTTAGGTTGATTCCGTGTCTTAGCTATTGTGAACTGAGCTGCAATAAACATGGGAGTGCAGATAACTTTTTTTATTTACTGATGTCATTTCCCTTGGGTAAATTCCCAGCAGTGGGATGGCTGGGTCATATGGTAGGTCTATATTCAGATTTTTTAGATGTCTCCATATCTTCCATAGTCACTTTACCAGTTTATATTCCTACCAGTAGTGCATTAGGGTACCTTTCCCCCCACATCCTTGCCAGCATTTGTTGTCAATTTCTGTATGAAAGCCATTCTGACTGGGGTGTGACATCTCATTGTGGTTTTGATTTGCATTTCCCTGATGGCTAGAGATCCTGAACATTTTTTCATATGTCTGTTGGCCATTTGGATTTCCTCTTTTAAAAAATGTCTGTTTACTATGAGAAGCAATGACTGGATCAGCCCTTGTCCTGACTGTCGAGGAACAGCTTACTATTTTATTCTTTTTAGTATTTTCTTTTTCTACTTAATACCATTGGTTGAACTCTTTAATTAACACAGAATTATTCTTAGGTGTTTAAATCAAACTGAAAATTGATCCCTGTTAAAAATAAGAGTGGGAGTAAGAGAGGGAGGAGATGTATAGTTCGACACACGCTCCCTTAGACTCACCCCTAAGGGTAAAGCTAAAAACTTGCCATGGAACTCCAAATCCCATTAAGTTGGCAGATACCAATGCAATTTTACTATTAAGTGATCAGTTTAAGTTCATAACTGATCAAAAAGATAGGATTAAGTCTCAAAGGGATCACATAAATAAGACCAGTATCTGCTAATAATAATTGATAGAATTAAAAAGAGGGGCTGGCGTTGTGGCATAGTGGGTTAATGCCCTGGTCTGAAGCGCCAGCATCCCATATGGGCACCGGTTCTAGTCTCAGCTGCTCCTCTTCCAGTCCAGCTCTCTGCTATGGCCTGGAATAGCAGCGGAATATGGCCCAAGTCCTTCGGACCCTGCACCCACGTGGGAGACCCAGAAAAGGCTCCTGGCTCCTGGCTTCGGATCGGTGCAGCTCTGGCTGTTGTGGCCATCTGGGGAGTGAACCAGCAAATGGAAGACCTTTCTCTCTGTCTCTACCACTCTCTGTAGCCCTATCAAATAAATAAAATAAATCTTAAAAAAATAATTAAAAAGGAGAGAATGATCCACTATGGGGAGTGGGATACACAGCAAACTCATAGAATGACAAAAACCCTAAACACTCTGGTCTCAGAATCAGCCCTTAAGACATTCATATCTGTCTAAAAAGCCCATGAGAGTATCTCAGGCGTGGAAAGCCAAGACACTGTGGCAAAAAATGACCTAAATGAAAGATCACGGTGAGTGAGATCCCAGTAGAAAGAAGGGGCCATTAAAGAAGGAGGTACCTTTCTCTGAAGGGAGGAGAGAATTTCTACTTTGATTATGGCCTTGTCTAAATAAGATCAGAGTTAGTGAACTCAAGAGGCTTCCATAGCCTTGGCAGCTCATGACAAGAGCCTCGGGTGATTACTGATGTCATAAATAAGAGTGTCAATTGTTAAATCAACAACAGTAGTCACTGTGCACTTACTCCCCATGTAGGACCTCTGTCCTTAATGTGTTGTACTGTGAGAATTAACAGTAAAACTAATGTTCAAACAGTGCTTTATACTTTGTGTGTCTGTGTGGGTGCAAACTGTTGAAATCTTTACTTAGTATAGAGTTAATCTTCTGTATATAAAGATAATTGAAAATGAATCGTCATGAAGAATGG
Organism: Oryctolagus cuniculus; assembly: GCF_964237555.1. NCBI lineage: Eukaryota > Metazoa > Chordata > Mammalia > Lagomorpha > Leporidae > Oryctolagus > Oryctolagus cuniculus. The sequence goes on from NC_091438.1 coordinate 120,847,716, forward strand.
GATGGGGCCGGCACCGTGGCTCAATAGGCTAATCTTCCGCCTGTGGCACTGGCACACCAGGTTCTAGTCCTGGTCGGGGTGCCGGATTCTGTCCTGGTTGTCCCTCTTCCCGGCCAGCTCTCTGCTATGGCCCGGGAGTACAGTGGAGGATGGCCCAAGTGCTTGGGCCCTGCACCCCATGGGAGACCAGGAGAAGCACCTGGCTCCTGGCTTTGGATCAGCGCAGTGCGCCGGCCACAGTGTGTCAGCCAAGGCGGCCATTGGAGGGTGAACCAACAGCAAAGGAAGACCTTTCTCTCTGTCTCTCACTGTCCACTCTGGCTGTCAAAAAAAAAAAAAAAAAAAAAAAAAAAAAGAATGGGATGGGAGAGGGAGTAGAAGACGGGAAGGTTTGCAGGTGCAAGGGTGGTTATGGGGGGAAGAACAGCTATAATTCAAAAGTTGTACTTTCGAAATTTTTCTATTAAAAATAATTTGATGGTGTTGGGTCATAGATTTAGATCTTTAATAGAGTTTGTGTGGATTTTTGTGTAAGGTGTAAGGCAGTGATCTTGTTCATACTTCTGCATGTGGAAATCCTGTTTTCCCAGCACCATTTGTTGAATAGACTGTCCTTGCTCCAGGGATTGGTTTTAGCTCCTTTTTCAAATATAAGTTGGTTATAGATGCTTGGATTGATTTCTGGTGTTTCTATTCTGTTCCATTGGTCTATCCATCTGTTTTTGTACCAGTATCAGGCTGTTTTGATTGTCTTCAAACCTGGTATTGTGATGTCTCTGGCTTTGTTTTTGTTGTGTAAGATTGCTTTAGCTATTCAAGTTCTCCTGTGTTTCCATATGAATTTCAGCATCATTTTTTCTAGATCTGAGAAGAATGTTTTTGGCATTTTGATTGGTATCACACTGAATCTGTAAATTGCTTTCAGAAGAATGGACATTTTGATGATACTGATTCTTCCAACCAATGAACATGGAAGATTTTTCCATTTTTTAAAAAAGATTTATTTATTTATTTGAAAGTCACAGTTACACAGAGAGAGAAGGCGAGGCAGAGAGAGAGAGAGGTCTCCCATCCACTGGTTCACTCCCCAATTAGCTGCAATGGCTAGAGCTATGCCAATCCGAAGCCAGGAGCCAGGAGCTTCCTCCGGGTCTCCTACACAGGTGCAGGGGCCCAAGGACTTGGGCCATCTTCTACTTCCTTCCCAGGCCATAGCAGAGTGCTGGATCAGAAGTGGAAAAACCAGGTCTTGAACCGGCGCCAATAGGCACTGCAGGCGGCAGCTTAACCTGCTATGCCATAGCGCTGGCCCCGATTTTTCCTTTTTTTTTTTTTTTGGTATTTTCTTCTATTTCTCTCTTTAATATATCATGATTCTCATTGTGTAGATCTTTGACATCCTTAGCCAAAATTATTCTAAGGTATTTGATATTTTTGTAGCTATTATGAATGATACTGATCTTAGAAATTCTTTTTCAGCTGTAGCATTGTCTGTGTATACAAAAGCTGTTGATTTTTGTGTATTGATTTTATATCCTGCAACTTTACCAAACTTTTCGATGAATTCCAATAGCTCTTGGTGGAGTCTTTTTGATCCTCTCTATATAGAATCATGTCATCTGCAAATAGGGATAATTTGACTTTCTCCTTCCCAATTTGTATCCCTTTGATTTCTTTTTCTTGCCTAATGGTGCTGGCTAAAACTTCCAGGACTATATTGAAAAGCAGTAGTGAGAGGGGCATCCTTGTCTGGTTCTGGATCTCAGTGGGAATACTTCCAACTTTTCCCCATTCAGTAGGACACTGGCCATGGGTTTGTCATAAATTGCCTTGTGTTGAGGAATGCTCCTTCCATACCTAATTTGTTTAGAGTTTTCATCATGAAAGGGTGCTGTATTTTATCACATGCTTTCTCTGCATCTATTGAGATAATCATATGGGTTTTTTTTCTTCAGATTGTTAATGTGATGTATCACATTGACTGATTTTGAACCATCCCTGCATACCAGGGATAAATCTCATTTGGTCTGGGTGGATGATCTTTCTGATGTTTTGTTGGATTCCATTGCTAAAATTTTGTTGAGGATTTTTGCATCTATATTCATCAGGGAAATTGGTCTGTAATTCTTTTTCTCTGTTATATCTTGTCGCTCCCCCTCTTCATGGAGGAACGACACTAAACCCTGCCTAGGCTTCATATCCGAGTCACGGCACCATTATGTCGCTCCCCCTCTTCATGGAGGAACGACACAGGACCCTGCGTTGTTCTTTTGTCTGCTCGGCCCTTCCCGGGTTTGCTGCTGGTTCTTCCTGGGTTGGCTACCGTCCCTTCCACCTCCATGGAAGGGCGGTTCCCCCTGCCGCTTTCCCCACTTCCGTGGGGGGGCGGCACACCGCTGTCCGGCTCTCTCGGGGGCTGCACAGGTGTTCCCTCAGATGTTCCCCTTAGATGTTCCTGGTGCATGTTGTCTCTCTCCTCCTTTATAGTCCCCTTCCGCCAATCCCAACTCTGCTACCCACACGCCGAGTACGCTGCTCTCCTCCAATCAGGAGCAGGTCCTACAGTTTATTGGTTGAAGTGGAGGCAGCTGTGTAGAAGCTGTTTCCTCCTCTCCCAGCGCCATATTGTGGGAGAGCAGATGCATAGAATAAGTTAATTCCAGTAACTTAGTCTAGTCCGAGTTGCTCCCAGTTGCTTCCCACAATATCTTTTTCAGGTTTAGGAATCAAGGTGATGCTGGTTTCATAGAAAGAATTTAGAAGGATTCCCTCTCTTTCAATTGTTTTGAATAACTTGAGAAGAATTGTAGTTAGTTCTTCTTTAAATGTCTGGTAGAATTCAGTGGTGAAGCCATCTATCTGGTCCTGGGCTTTTCTTTGCTGGGAGTCTTTATTACTGACTCAATTTCTGTCTTGGTTTTGGGTCTTTTTAGCTTATCTATGTCTTCATAGCACAATTTAGGTAGGTTGTATGTGTCCAGGAATCTATCCATTTCTTCTAGGTTTTCCAGTTTGTTGGCATTCAGCTTTTTGTAGTAATTTCTGATGATTCTTTTTATTTCTGTGGTATCTTTTGTTACATTACCTTTTTCATCTCTGATTTTATTATTTGGGTCTTCTCTCTCCTTTTTTGGTTAGTTGGGCCAATAGTTTGTCAATTTTGTTTATTTTTTCAAAAAATCAGCTCTTCATTTTGCTGATCTTTTGTATTTTTTATTTCAATTCTGTTGATTTCTTTTTTTTTCTTTTTTTTCTTTTTTTTTTTTTTTTTTTGACAGGCAGAGTTAGACAGTGAGAGAGAAAAACAGAGAGAAAGGTCTTCCTTTGCGTTGGTTCACCCTCCAATGGCAGCCGCTGCTGGTGCGCTGCAGCCGGTGCACCGCACTGATCCAAAGGCAGGAGCCAGGTGCTTCTCCTGGTCTCCCGTGGGGTGCAGGGCCCAAGTACTTGGGCCATCCTCCACTGCACTCCTGGGCCACAGCAGAGAGCTGGCCTGGAAGAGGGGCAACCGGGACAGAATCCAGCGTCCCAACAGGGACTAGAACCTGGTGTGCCGGCGCAGCAGGCGGAGGATTAGCCTATTGAGCTGCGGCACCGGCCTGATTTCTTCTCTAATTTTAATTATTTCTTTTCTCCTACTAGTTTTGGGTTTGGTTTGCTGTTGTTTTTCTAGATCCTTGAGATGCATTGATAGCTCATTTATTTGGTGCCTTTCCAATTTCTTGATGTAGGCACCTGTTGCTATAAACGTTTCTCTTAACAGTGCTTTTGTTGTATCCCATAAGTTTTGATATGTTGTATCGTCATCTTAAAGTTTCCAGAGTGCCAGCCCCAACTTATTAAACTCTAATGGGATGGCAGAGTTTAGTGCCAACTCCTTGGATCCCTGCACCCACGTGGGAGACCCAGAAGAAACTCTCTCTGGCTCTACCACTCTCTGTAACTCTGTCTTTCAAATAAATAAAATAAATTTTTAAAACCTATTATAATCTAATGGGATGGCAGAGTTTAGTGCCTCCTTCAAAACTTCAAAGAGGGGCTGGTGCCATGGCTTACTTAGTTACTCCTCCGCCTGCGGCGCTGGCATCCCATATGGATGCCAGGTTCTAGTCCTGGTTGCTCCTCTTCCTGTCCAGCTTTCTGCTGTCCCAGGAAGGCAGTGGAGGATGGCCCAAGTGCTTGTGGCATGGGAGACCAGGAAGAAGCACCTGGCTCCTGGCTTCGGATTGGTGCAGCGCCGGCCGTGGCGGCCATTTGGGGAGTGAACCAATGGGAGGAAGACCTTTCTCTCTGGCTCTCTTTCTCTCTCACTGTCTATAACTCTGTCAAATAAAAAAGAAAACTTCAAAGAACATTAAGAATGATGGCTCCTATCATATTTCCATTTAATTCACCAGTCTTGCCTGAGGGATATAGCAGATGACAAGTAGACTAATGCAAACTGAAATCAAATTGTGGTTCCAACTATACTTGTTATGCTGAATGTGTATCTTTCTAGAGATTAACATAGGCTCAAGGTACTGGATGTACAACTATTAAGCTAGCAAATGTGTTCTTTTCCACACCTATCTGGAAGGAGAATCTGATGGGCAAGAGTATACATTCATGGTGTTGCCTAATGTTACAGTTCACACACACTCTTTTGTAATCTAATGGACTTGAACTATTTGACCATTTTATAGATCACATCACAGTACAATGCTATTATATTGATTAGACACGATAAGGGGTGAGTGGCAAGAACTGTCGATGCTTGGTAAGGCACATGCTCTTCATAGTGTCGGGGAGAAACTACACAAATTCAGAGGCCTAACACATCAGTAGAGTTTTTAGGGATTCAGTGACCAGGAGCATTCCTAGAATTCCCTCCAAAGAACAAATACTCATTGCACCTGTTACCAGCAAGAAGAAAGTACATTTGCTAGACCTCTTTGGGTTCTGGAAACTTAAAAGAGACTGCATTTGGGAATACTTCTGTGCTAAATTCGTCAGCTGCTTTTGGAAGGTTGATAGCTTGGATTGTGGCTCAGTGCAGGAAAGGACTCTGAAAGACCAAGGCTGAACTATGAACAATATTGCTGCTTGTGCTACTTGTGCTATATGACTCAACAGATTTTATGATTCTTGAGTTATCTGTGGTAGAGGATGACATTGTGTAAAACCTCTGGCCACCACTTGGCTCAAATATTTGGTCATTCATACATTTCTGAATTCAGTTGATTTTAATATTTACCATTTATGAGTTTACCATATGCTAGTCTCTGCACTGGACATTGGAGACAAACAAAAATGTAATAAAACCTATTTCCTGCCCTAAGATTCTCAGAATTTAATTTTTTAAATTATTGGCATGTTGTTTAATTCACCCATTTTTTTTCTTCCCCTTGCATTTTCTAGGATTCAGATGGCAACAAAGAGGGGCCAAATGGGAGAAAAAAATGAGACTCCTATTAATTTAAAATATACTTCCTTCAAATTGGGCTAAGATCACTATGATTTTATGATTTATGATTTAGTGATTTTATAATTTAACAAGACACACTGGTCAACTTTTAACAATAAAAACTAATAACTGAGTGTCTTTAATGTGTCACATATTTCATGTATTTATTTTCCCTAACAATTCTGCAAAGTATTAATATCCCTTACTCTTCCCATAAGAAAACTGAGGTTCAGGAAGTTAAATAAATCATCAAATCACATAAGGAATGACAGAGCTAAGATATGAATGTAGGGCCATTGCTGGCATCCCAAATTTTCTGCTTTTCCTAACACCATGCCTTCCAACCAGTGGTATATAGTACTCTGAAGATATCTTGATCTGTTATTCCAACTCCTTCATTTAACATTAAATTCTTGAAGTACTCCAGTGATAGTAAGCTCTTCAAGGCAATCCTTTTCATCTATGATCAGAAAAATTATTGTAAAGGATATTCAGATGTCCACACTTTAGGATAATTTGGTTGTAAGTAACAGTCCCTAAGCTAACTTAGAGTGATGGTGAAAGAGGGAAATGTTTCTAAAAACACAGAAATGTCACTGGCAAGTTAATAACCCAGGGAACGGAAAAAGGACAACTAGGCATTGTGGGCATAGGAATTATGAAATCATTTTTGAGGTTGTTGTTTAAGACTATTATTTCTGCTTTTTTTTTTTTTTTTGCCAGACAGAGTGCACAGTGAGAGAGAGAGAGACAGAGAGAAAGGTCTTCCTTTGCCATTGGTTCACCCTCCAATGGCCGCCGCGGCCAGCGCGCTGCGGCTGGCGCACCACGCTGATCCGAAGGCAGGAGCCAGGTACTTATCCTGGTCTCCCATGGGGTGCAGGGCCCAAGGACTTGGGCCATCCTCCACTGCACCCCCTGGCTACAGCAGAGAGCTGGCCTGGAAGAGGGGCGACCAGGACTAGAACCCGGTGTGCCGGCGCCGCAAGGCGGAGGATTAGCCTAGTGAGCCGCGGCGCCGGCTATTTCTGCTTCATTCTTACCAGCTTTCATTTGTACATGGCTCAACATTAGTGCTGTAGTTACATCCTATGTGACCATTCAGTTCAAGTATCCATTATCTTCTGAACAGTGATTTCTTTAATTTTAGTATAAAATCCTCAGAAATAAGTGGATCGGCCCAGTTTAGTCTATGCCTTGGATCTTGGCTCAGTGTTCTACTCTTGATTTCATGACTATTTAGGAAGGATCTGGGTTGTAAAACAGTTTCAGAGGGGATGTGAACTGGGCTTAATACACTGTGGTAACAACCTTGTCTAAAATAACATAAAGATGGGCCTTTATTCCATGATCTTTTATTTTTTGAATGTATGCCAATTGTCTGACAACTGAAGTATCGTGAAGGTAAGGATTGGCACCTATCCATCTCTGGCTCATCACAGCTCCCACTCAAGGGCACTCAACACTGATCTTGGAAATGACCTGGAGCTGAGGTGCTTTGTATCCACTGTGTTTGATGCTCTTAAACATAGTTGGGGTACACTTCACCACAGTTGGTTGGTCCAACATGGGGTCCCAAGATACATGCTGACAGTTTTCTTCCTTATCTTATAATAAATATATGTAAATTTACCATTTTAGCCATTTTTGAGTATACAAATCAGTGACATTAAGTATATTCACACTGTATGTTATCATCACCACTGTTGCCAGAACATTTTCATCATCCCAAATTGCAATTCTATACTTATTAAACAACAACTTCCATTACTCTCACATTATCTGCCTCGTAGTGATTCTGTCAATTTGATCATTCTATGGTAAGATATACATGAAATCACAAATTTGTCTTGTGTCCCACTTATTTCTTTAGCGTAAAGTTTTTAAGATTGATCCATGCTGTATGTAGCATGTGCCAGAATTTTCATCCCTGGAGCCACCATTATGGTGCAGCAGGTTAAGCTGCAACCTGCAAGGTGCAGGTTCAAGTCCTGGCTGCTCCACTTCCAATCCAGCTCCCTGCTAATAAGCCTGAGAAAGCCTTGGAAGATGACCCAAGTACTTTAGCTCCTGCCACCCATGTGGGAGGCCCAGATGGAGTTCCAGGCTCCTGGCTTTGGCCTGGTCCAGCCCTAGGTGTTTTGGCCATTTGGGGAGTGAACCAGTGGATGGAAGATCTCTCTCTCTCTGTCTTTTCTCTCTGTCCCCAGGCCTTTCAAATAAATAAATCTTAAAAGTGTCTTCCTATTCGGTTGAATAATATTCTGTCATATTTATATACCTCTTCTTTCAATTTTAAAAAAATTATTTACTTACTTATTCTTTCATCCACTGGTTCTCATCGCAAGGCCACAAAGGCTGGGGCTGAGCCCAAGCACTTAAACCATCTTCTGCTGCTTTTCTCAGAGCATTAGTAGGGAGCTGGATCAGAAGTGGAACAGTTGGGACATGAACAGGCACACATATGGAATGCTGGCATTGCAGGCTGCAGCTTTACCCAATGTGCCACAATGCCAACCTCAATATATCCTTCTTATCCATCCTTCCATCCATTTTATGCCAGTCATAACCCCAAAATAAACAATACCAAAAGCCATAATCCTGAATGTTGAAATTCAGAAAGACCAAAACCTCTGAAGCTTAAAATCTCAAAAGGCACAATCCCAAAAGATTAAAATTCTGAATGCTGCAATCCTGAAGTTGAAGCTTAATTCTAGGGAAGGGATTGGCCATGTAATACAGTAACAATAAAATCTTCAGTCGTAAAATGCATAATTTGTTTCCACTGCCATTCCTTCAAGCTGATGAAATTCCAGATTTAAGGAACTAAAGCTGCATATGCTCAAAGACTCCAGCAAAGGTACTGTTTCAAAAATAATTACGTGTATGGTAGAATAGGAAGACATGCAATGGTGTTGCTGTTTGATCTCCAGTATTGTTTTGCCAAATTTGTGGTCTGTACATGAGTGCATTCCAAATAGACTGCCACATACCCAAAACAACATAGAAGCATAGCACAGATGATGAGAAAATTAAATATAGAATGTGCTTCAATGTACATCAAACCACAGAATTTCAAGAAGAGCAGCACCATACAGAAAATCAATGTGGGGAATGTATTCAAGTAGTGCCATGCCTGAAAGAAAGCAGGCCTTCAAAAGTTAATTATTGGGGCTGGTGGGGCTGGTGCTGTGGCATAGCAGGTAAAGCCATTGCCTGCAGTGCCGGCATCCCATATGGGCACCAGTTCAAGTCCTGGCTGCTCCACTTCTGATCCGGCTCTCTGCTACGGCCTGGGAAAGCAGTAGAAAATGGTCCAAGTCCTTGGGCCCCTGCACCTGTGTAGGAGATCCAGAGAAAGCTTCTGGCTCCTGGCTTCAGATCAGCTCAGCTCAGGCCGTTGCAGCCAACTGGCGGAGTGAACCAACAGATGGAAAACCTCTCTCTTCTCTCTCTGCCTCTCCTTCTCTGTGTAACTCTTTCAAATAAATAAATAAATCTTTAAAAAAAAGTTAATAATCATGAAAGTTGACCACCTCATGTGGACTACCTGTGCAGCTGCCCATAATCTGTTAAGGTATGTTTCCATATTTCCAATTTTCTTTTTATTTTTTTCCGTTAAACTCAGCATTTTTTGTAATTCACTAGTATTGTTTTTCATATTCATATCATTTCCAATACTGGAGGTATAAATTGTGCAGACTTTTAGAGAGCTCTACTTTGTTTTAGGCATTTTTGCAAATTTGTGAAAGTGGATTATCAAACATTGATTCCTGTGAGAACATTGTGTATGTAGAAACATCCTCAGTAAATGAAGAGATGCCCTTTTTGTGCATCTGCATTTGTGCAGGAAAAAATATCTCCAGATTTTAGGTCTTTGGGCAACTGCATATACATGGTGTTTTTTTTTTTTTTTTAATTATTTGAGAGGGATAAAGATAGCTAGATAAGCACAAGCACTCCACCCTATCTCTGGTTCACTCTTCAACTCCCAGGATGGCCAGGGGCTGGACTGTAGCTGAAGCCAAGAGCCCCATGTCTCCATGAGCAAGAAGTTGTAGAAGCTGAAAATGGAGTGGAGCCTAGACACAGAGACTCCAATATGGGATGTAGGTATCCCAAGCTGTATCTTAACTGCTGCACCAAATGTCTGCCTCTCATCACAGCATTTGATCTATTGTGTCAAAACACTTACAGATAATCTGTCACCATATTTCTGATTACAGCAGTTAAAAAGCTGGGTATGCACAATTACCAAGCATTGTGATATGAATTTATAAATTTTATTTTCACATTTTTTTTATTAGTGTGGTTCATCTGTTCCTGTTATACATATGTGAGTGTCATTAGGCTATGCTTTTAAGATGATTGCCTATCAATTTATGACAAACCCACAGCCAGCATCTTATTGAGTGGGGAAAAGTTGGAAGCACTTCTGCTAAGACTCAGAAACAGACAAGGATGCCCACTTTCACTATTGCTATTCAATATAGTCCTGGAAGTTTTAGCCAGAGCAATTAAGCAAGAAAAAGACACTAAAGGGATATAAATTAGAAAGGAGAAAGTCAAATTATCCCTGTTTACAAATGACATGATTCTATAGATAGGGGAACAAAAAGACTCTACTAAGAGACTACTGGAACTCACAAAAGAGTTTGGTAAAGTGGCAGGATATAAAACTAACACACAAAATTAATAGCTTTTGTATACACAAACAATGCCATGGCTGAGAAAGAACTTCTAAGACCAATTACATTCACAATAGCTACAGAAAAAAGTAAATACCTTGGAATACATTTAACTAAGAAGGTGAAAGATCTCTACAATGAAAATTATAAAACATTAAAAAAAAAGAAGACAAAAAAATGGAGAAATATTCCACATTTGTGGATTGGAAGAACTAATATCATCAAAATGTCCATACTACCAAAAGCAATTTACAGATTCAATGTGATCCCAATCAAAATACAAACAACGGCCGGCGCCGCGGCTCACTAGGCTAATCCTCCGCCTAGCGGCGCCGGCACACCAGGTTCTAGTCCCGGTCGGGGCGCTGGATTCTGTCCCAGTTGCCCCTCTTCCAGGCCAGCCCTCTGCTGTGGCCAGGGAGTGCAGTGGAGGATGGCCCAGGTGCTTGGGCCCTGCACCCCATGGGAGACCAGGAAAAGCACCTGGCTCCTGGCTCCTGCCATCGGATCAGCGCGGTGCACCGGCCGCAGCACGCCGGCGGCGGCGGCCATTGGAGGGTGAACCAACGGCAAAGGAAGACCTTTCTCTCTGTCTCTCTCTCTCACTGTCCACTCTGCCTGTCAAAAAAAAAAAAAAAAAAAATACAAACAACATTCTTCTCAGATCTAGAAAAAACAATGCTAAAATTCATATGGAAACACAAGAGACCCCAAATAGGTAAAGCAATCTTATATGACAAAAACAAAGCCAGAGGGTCTGGCACTGTGGCATAGTAGGTTAAGCCTCTGCCTGTAGTGTGAGCATCCCATATGCGCACTGGTTCAAGTCCAGGCTGCTCTACTTCTGATCCAACTCCTGCTAATGACCTGGGAAAGCAGTGGAAGGTGGCCCCTGCATCCATGTGGGAAACCCAGAAGAAGCTCCTGGCTTTCGGCTTCAGATCAGCCCAGGTCTGGCCATTGCAGTCATTCGAGGAATGAACCAGCGGATGGAAGATCTGTCTCTCCTCTCTGTAACTTTGCCTCTCAAATAAATAAATATATTTTTTAAAAAGTTGGAGACATCACAATACCAGATTTCAAGACATACTACAGGGCAGTTATAATCAAAATAGCCTCAGACTTGCACAAAAATAGACATGTAGACCAACAGGATAGAATAGAAACTCTGGAAATCAATCCATGCATCTACAAATAACTAATCTTTGCCAAAAAGAAAAAAAAAGTTAAAATCAACCCCTGGATAAAGGACAGTCTCTTCAACAAATGGTGCTGGGAAAATTGGATCTCCACATGCAGAACCATGAAACAAGACTCCTACCTTATACAAAAATAAACTCAAAATGGATCAAGGATCTAAATCTAGGACCTGATACCATCAAATTACTAGAAGAAAACACTGGGGTGGGGGAAACTCTGCAAGACGTTGGCATAGGCAGACATTTTGGGAAAGACCCCAGAAGCTCAGGCAAAGCCCAAATTGATAAATGGGATTACATCAAGCTGAGAAGCTTCTGCACTGCAAAAGAAACACTCAGCAAAGAGGCAATTGACAGAATGGGAGAAAATATTTCAAGCTATGAAACTAATAAAGGATTAATATCCAGAAGCTATAAAGAGCTCAAGAAACTCAGCAACAACAAAACAGTCCTGTTAAGAAATGGCCAAAGGACTTGAACAGGTATTTTTCAAAAGAGGAAATTCAAATGGCCAACAGACATGAAAAAATGCTCAGGATCACCAGCCATCAGGGAAATGCAAATGAAAACCACAATGAGATTTCACCTCACCCCAGTCAGAATAGCTGTCATACAGAAATCAACAAGCAGTTAAGTGCTGACAAGGATGTGGGGGAAAAGGTACCTTAATCCCCTGTTGACAGGACTGTAAACTAGTACAGCCATTGTGGAAGACAGAATGGAGATACCTCAGCAAGCTGAAAATAGATACACTATATGACCCAGCCATCCCACTTCTGGGAATTTACCCAAAGAAAATAAAATCAGCATTGAGTTATCTGTACCCCAATGTTTACTGCAGCACAATTCACAATAGCTAAAACATGTAATCAACTCACATGTCCACCAACTGATGATTGGATGAAGAAATTATGGTATAAATAAACTATGGAATACTTCTCAGCCAAAAAATAGAATGGAATCCTGTCTATTGCAACCAAATGGATGCAACTGGGATTCACTATATTTAGTGAAATAAGTCAGTCCCAAAAAGACAAATAGATGTGTGGTAACTAACAAAGTACCAAAAATGTAACAAATAGGAGTCAAACTGACATTTTGAGACTGAATGATTGTTTACAGCTCTTGTCTCTACTGTTGAGGAACTGTGCTTTTTTTTTTCTTACTATTTCTTGAACTCTACTTGGTATAGGGTTAATCTGAGTATAAAGTAAACTGAAAATAGCTTATTGTAAAAACTGAGAGACTAGGAGAGGAAAGAGGAGGAAGGGTGGGAGCATGGATAGGAGAGTGGGAAGTTTATGCTCCTAAATTTGTATACATGAAATTTGTATACTTAAAAACACACACTTAAAAAATTATCTGAGAGTTCCACTCCTAGTTATTTAGTGGAGATAAAATGTCTTCACACACACAAATTATTGCCTGTATATAAAGTGGCCTATTAAGTATCTTGGGCTTTTGTTTCTCAAATAAATCCTGCATTAAAAAAATGTCTTTTAAGTAATTTTAGTTTTCCAGATTTGTATTTTTGGAATTTTGATCTTTAGGGATTTTAGATTTTAGAGATTTTTATCTTGAGGGATCCCAGCATTCAGAATTATGGCCCAAACCCTTGTAAACACACACTACATTGGTTCTTTTGTCTGTTTTGAGTAATGCTGCTATGAACATTGGTATTGTTTTATAACCAGAGCTGGAACTGCAGGATCATGTGACAGTTTTAAATTTTGTGAGGAGCCACTATACTGTCTTCCACAGTAGTTGAATCATTTTACATTGCACAAGGGTTCCAATTCCTCTACATCCTCACCAGTACTTATTTTTTGCTCTCTCCATCCTATTAGATTTGAAGTGCTGGCTGACTGTGGCTTTGACTTAGACTTCCTTAATGATTAGTGATATTAAGCATCTTTCCATGTGCTTACTGTGTATTTTCATCTTTGTAGAAATGTCAAGTCCATTTTTACACTGGGCCTTTTTATTTGTTCTTTTTATTCTGAATATTAATCTCTTACCAAACATTTGATTTACTTTTTCTCCTACTCTGTGGGTTGCTTTTTCTCTTGAGAGTGTCCTCTAATGTCCAAATTTTAAATTTGGATGTAATCTTGTTTTTGTTATTGTTGCCTATGCTTTTGGAATCATCTAAGCAATCATTGCCAAATTCAATGTCACAAAGATTCCTCCACTTGTAAGCTCTTATGTTTAGATTTTTGACTCATTCTAATTTTTGTATACAAGGAATCAGGTCTGTGGAAATGGAGTTTAAAATATTTTGGTACAAAAAAATGAAATTTACAGTTTTTTCATAATACCCATTTTCTGTGAACTTTTACAGGACCCTGCATATGGTGTAAGTGTCCAACTTCATTATTTTGCATGTGGATGTCCTTTCTCCACTGTATAGCCTTGGCACTCTCCTTGAAAATCATTTGATAATACCTGTGAGGGTTTACCTCTGGGCTATTCTATTGGTCTATATATATCAATATGTCAGGACCACAACTATTTGATTGTCATTGTTAGTTCTGAAATTAAGAAATGTGACCTTTCCAACTTTGTTCTTTTTAAACTTTTTTTTTTCTTAAAGATTTATTCATTTGAAAGGCTGAGTTTCAGAGACAGATCTTCCATCCGCTAGTTCACTTCCCAAATGACCACAATGGCCAGGGGTGGGCCAGAACAAAGCCAGGATTCTGGAGCTTGTTTCCATCTCCCACACGGATGCAAGGGCCCAAGCATTTGGGCTATCTTCCGTTGCTTTCCCCAGGCATATGAACAGGGAGCTAGATGGGAAGTGGAGTAACCGAGACTCAAAGCAGTGCTCATATGGGATTTGGGTGTCACAAATGACAGCTTTACCCCTATGACACAATGCTGGTCCCGCTTTTTAAACTATTTTGGTTATTCTGGGCCCCTTGAGAACTTGTATGAATTTTTGAAGGGTTTTCCTATTTCTTCAAGAAACATCACTGGAACTTTTACAGGGATTGCATTCAATCTGTAAATCACCTTTGATAGTATTGATTTAACAGTATTGTCTTCCAATGAAGCATGGCTTTCCAATTATGTGCTTAATTTCTATCATTTTGTAGTTTTCAGCATGTCTTCTGCATCCTTAGTTAAGTTTCTGTTTATTATTTTTTTCATGTTGTGTCTTACAGAATTTTTTACTTAATTTCCTGTTTGTATTACTGTTACTCTACAGAAATGCAACTGATTTTGAGAGAACCTTCTATCTTGAGACAGAGGGAAAGAGAAACACAGATTTTTTTTTACATTTGCTAGATCACTTCCCAAACCCTCGCAACAGCTGGGGCTGGGCCAGGTCAGAGGTAGGATCTTGGAACTCCATCTGGGTAAAGGGACCCAAACACTTGAGCCATCACCAGCTGCCTCCCAGTGAGGGCATTAGCAGAACTGGGAGTGGAGCCAGGACTCAAACCCAGGCACTCTAATATGGGACACAGTCATCCCAAGCAGTATCTTAACCAGTGCACCAAACACAGAGCCCAGTGCAATATTTTTGCAAACTGATTTTATAACTGACTTGGCTGAACTCATTTATTAGTTATGCCAACAGGCTTGCCTTTTTTTTTTTTTTTAAATAGAACTGTTTGATTTTTTTAAACACAAAAAACATGGCTACATGATAAATTCATTACCTCCTTGTTCAAGTTTATAGAATACTTTTGAGGAGTTATGCCTAAAAGGAGGCAAAATTTTAATACCACTGTTAACATCAACATATGTAATCCAAGAATGCCTGCCCAAATACTGCTGTCCGAGGTATGCAAACTTTCTAAATTTATAAAGCCACCTTAAAAATTGAGACAGAGACAGCAAGCACATTCCCATCTTCTGGTCCCATTCCCCAAATATTGACAATGGCTAGGGCAGGGCCAAGCAAGAGCTTGGAATTCAGTCCAGGTCTCCAGTGTGGGTGGTAGGAACAGAACTACTTAAGCTATCATTGCTCCTTTCATGGTCCACATTAGAGAAACCTGGGATCAGGAGATGGAGAAACTCAGAGTGTAACATGAGACATGTGTGTCCTAACTAGTTTATAACCACTAGGCAAAATGCCTGTACCCTCTCCCTCCAACTTCTGAATATATTCAAATTGCAAACCCTACTTCTTAAAAAAAAAAAAAATCCCTACTTACATTCCAAACAATCCTTAAAACAAGTCTATCAGGTTTGTATTGAGTGATACTGATTGAATTTCATAGGGATATCTAATCAAAGAGGGTATGTGCACCTAATTTTCAACTCAATAAATATTTGTTGAGTGGTATGGAGTGATTTTTAATTGACCTCTGAAATTTGGTAATTCTAGATTAGAATCATGATTTTCCCACTAATTAGTTATTTGGCTTTTGGCAACTTCCCTAAACCATTTTTTTTCTTTAAAACTGGGATTATAATGGCCTCACTAGGTTGTTTTGAAAACTAGATTAACTGTATGCAGCAGTAAATAGTAAGTGTTATTATGGTCTTGAATACACTACATGTTGGGCACTCTGCTAGAAGGTAGAGATAAAAGATATCTGATAGAATACTGCCATCAAAGCACTTATAGTGTAGATGGGAAACTATAAAGAAAATCAGAGAATCTTAGTACTGCACGCAACAGAATGTTATGTTGGAAATAATAAGACTATGATGTGCTCACATTTGAAACTTAGGTAGTCTGGCTTCTGTGTAGAGGATTAGAAGGAATGAATCCTAAGACTAATAAGGAAGCTAAAAGGCTCAACGTGGCCTTGTTGTGTCTGGTGCCATGAGATCCAGAAAGTAACTTTCAGTCATGGCTTGGAAGATAAATACACTTCAACCATCTTTCATTTTCACCTCAATCATTTAGGGGATTGTAAGGAACTCTGACTCTTTGGCATCATTTTACAAAGGAAACAGGCTCAAAGAGCAAGGTCATCACTGCACTTTTAACACAGGCACTACTCACTTTGTGGTATAGAAGATGGTATTCTCTGGAACACAGCAAATATGAATGATTGCTCCTGGAGCTGTGGATTATAGCAGCCCTATTGGAGAGGTTATATAAACAGTATGATAGGTAGTGGAAAAGATCTCCAACTAAAAACCTGTGCTTTTTCCCACTATACCATACTGTCTCTTATAATCATACTTTATGAGTATGTAGATACTTAGGATTAAACACTGAATTTGAACAAGAAACAAACCAAACACATCCCAGAAATGGGTTTTCCACAAGAACTTGGTAGGCTTATTAAAATGAATTTAATAGAATCCTATAAGCACTAGTTATTTAACAACAAATTAAGGTGCTTGATATATTTTTAAACTGCTACTAAAATAGCATAAAACAAATATAAGCGGCTGGCGCTGCAGCTCACTAGGCTAATCCTCCACCTTGCGGCGCTGGCACACCAGGTTCTAGTCCCGGTTGGGGTGCCATATTCTGTCCCGGTTGCCCCTCTTCCAGGCCAGCTCTCTGCTGTGGCCAGGGAGTGCAGTGGAGGATGGCACAAGTGCTTGGGCCCTGCACCCCATGGGAGACCAGGAGAAGCACCTGGCTCCTGGCTTCGGATCAGTGCGGTGCGCCGGCCGCAGCGTGCCGGCCACGGCGGCCATTGGAGGGTGAACCAACGGCAAAAGGAAGACCTTTCTCTCTGTCTCTCTCTCTCACTGTCCACTCTGCCTGTCAAAAAATAAAAATAAATAAATAAAATAAAATAGAAAATAAAAATAAAAACAAATATAAGGCCGAACTATCTACTTTAGGCTTCCCCCAAAGACTCAAAGGACTAACCACACAAATTAAGACCATGAATCAATTTTTTGCAGACATTTCTTGAATTATCCCCAAAATTTAAGGCCAAGTTTCCTCAGAAAATGCTTATACAATTGTAATCTTGGCAAAACAGACACCCCCCCAAACCAAAAAACAATATAATGTTACTAAAAAGCAGATATTTGGCAACTACTTCTTATGTATTAAAAAAAACTACTTAACTCCTATTTATGCCAAGAACACTACAGTTTACAAAAGTTTCATTCATACTATTACTCTATGCCTACTCTGAAGGCAGGAAAATTTCTTTGGGTTGAGGATTTTAGGATGTGCATTATCCTTTGTTCAGGAAAGGGGATGTTAAGAAAAAAAATATACATATAAAAGAATATTGGTTCATTGTACACAAGAGAAGCCATTTTGTATTATAAGATGAAAGGAAATACTGACCAGAGATCCTCTGGATGAGTAGCTAAAATGTATTTAAAGATGAAAAAGTAGCAGCGTTAAGTTTTATGAATATTGTTAAAAACAGACATCTTTTGACAGATGATAAAAATGTCCTAGGAAATTTTCTGAAATGAGACTCACTGAAGCAGAGGAAACTTTAGATTCAGGGACACCTCATTTGACTAATGGTGAATTTCATAGTTAAGTGAACTTTGCAAGGTCATATAGTGCCTGAGTTTGGACTGAACCAAAAGTCTCCTGACTTCCAGATGTGTGCTCTTTTTTTATTCACTATGCTGCCTATGTCTGTCTACTTCTATATGAAGTGGTCCCCTAATTCTCACTGCCCCCTGTGTCCCTTTGATACAAAGGAACATATTTGTGGACTATACACACAGACCATGTAGACCTATTGGTTTAGCAATGGATGAAACATTATTTCAAACAATGACTGCACTGAAATTCATCTGGAAGTAGAAAGTAGAGAAAAAAACAAAAGAAGGATATTCTGAAGACAATAAGAGAAGCGTAAGAGGAAATATTCTCCTCTTTTGTACTGTTATTTTATTACTATTATTTTATTTTGTTACGTCCATATATCATATAAAACATAACAGGAAAAATCCATAACTTTATAAAATAAATTGAGGTGTTTGGATGAAAAAGCGTTAAGTACTTTGCCTTCATTTCTACAGACTTCTCATTATGTTACTGATCTTGCAATTTAGATATCACATAAAGATATCTAGCTGGAAACAAAAGTTGGTATGCTAAAAGGTCAAGCTGTAGTTTGTTGGTGGGCCGAGAAATGATATATTTTCTAAATCTTACCCTTAAATACTGGCTTTAATAAATGCAGATATAGTAAAATGCAAGCTTTTATCAGACAGCCAGAGGGAAACTTTAGTGAATGAATGCAACTTACCTCCAAGTCCTTTGAAAGGAGGTGAAAAAATAAATACTGTGTTTTATCAGTGCTCCCCCCAAAGCATTATTCTAAGCATGCAGGAGGGCGTTGTGAGCAGCTACAATAGTAAGGTCCAACTCAGAGGTAGGTTCAAGGCCAAGAGCAGGAGAGTGGTTGAAGAATTCCTCCTGGGCCAGTACCATTTTATAAGAATGCCCATTTGGTGCTGGGGGGTGAGGCTATGGCCTATTTTCTCCTGACTTAATAGGACATTTTCAATTCAACCTTGCTTAAAAAGAAGCATTTTTACACCTGCTACTAAGTACAGCTAGGATAAGGCTGGCATCGGATTATTTAGCAAGCACATGCTAGTGATTCCAGTTTGAAAACTACCAAACTGTAAAATCAAGGGGAAATACAAGTTGAAGACAGAGCTGTTGTTTCTTAAGTTGAGGGAACAAAATTACAAAAGGCATTAGGCACTCACTTAACTCTATATGGAGAACACCCTTCTTAAGCTAGGTGAGAGATGAGGAAGAGCATTAGGATGGGCTTACCAGGTCATTTAAAGATTAAAAAGAGAGGAAAAAGACATTTAGGAAGCAAGCCAGTAAAAGAAATTTTTTCTGACTAGGTACATGAATCTAAGGCAACCATATCAAAGATACGCTACCTATTACTCTAGCATGAAGCTGGTGGCAAAATATCTCAGACATTTTAAACCTAAAGATGTGTATAAAAAATATGATAGTTAACCAAACAAGTTAAAAACAAACCTCCCAAATCTCTTCAGATCTGAAATCCAAGATACTTTCATTAATTCTGCGCATTGTTAGGGGAAGAAAATTTGGGAACAAATGTAAAGATTTGTTTTATTTCTACTAGGGGAAGAAGGTAGATAAATAGAATTGTTTTCCAATTTGCTCTCCACTGTATACAAACATACCCACACGCATACATACACATACATACACTGAAAATACCCCAACAACAACAACAACAAAAAGCCCAAAAAAAAAAAAAAAGAATCAAACCCAAAACACCCTCAAACTGCACCAGTACTTCATATTTTGACCAAAAGAATAGATCCTGGGAGGAAGTGCAAAATGCAAAATCAAATGACCGAACAATGCTGAACAAACAGCATTATTAATATACAAAATATTTATATTACTGAACTAGTAACAGGTGATGTTCTCTGTGTCTGTAAAACTTTGGAACCACATAGCTGATTTGTTAAATCTAGTCCATGCTAGCTTCCAAAAACCAAAAATGAATTTAGTTAGCTTCATTCTTTGATGCTTCATCAAAATTTTCTACAAGATCTGAAAAAGAAAAAAGTAAATTAGTCAAAGAATAGAAAAAAAAGGAAAAAGTAAATAGAATTCCTAACTTTAAATCCCAATAAAAACAAAACTGTTGCAACTACAGTAAGCCTGAAAATATATAGAAAAAGCAGAAATGAACTTGTGACATTTCACTAAGAATGATTCACTTATCTGCTTATAACAACAAAAACCTAAAAATCATTCGTGCAATGAGTTCAATGAGATAAATAGGATACTAAAAATCTTAAAAGAAATGTCACTTACCTGGAACATCATCATCTTCCTCATCAATGTCTTCTGGTTTTGGTGCTTTGCTATCCAACACTATAAAAAGTTTATTTTAATATTAGACAGTGAGAAGAAAAACCCTTTCAGAACACTTGTAATGTCTTATCCCCTTTTTCTGTCTAAATTGCATATAGTCACTCAAAAAAAATCTAAATACTGTCAAATCTGAAATGCCTTTTATGTATTTTTGGTTAGATTATCACTAAAAAAAAAATTTTTTTTTTTTTATTTTTTAGACAGGCAGAGTGGACAGTGAGAGAGAAAGACAGAGAGAAAGGTCTTCCTTTTGCCATTGGTTCACCTTCCAATGGCCGCCGCGGCCGGCGCACCGCGCTGATCCGATGGCAGGAGCCAGGTGCTTCTCCTGGTCTCCCATGGGGTGCAGGGCCCAAGTACTTGTGCCATCCTCCACTGCACTCCTGGGCCACAGCAGAGAGCTGGCCTGGAAGAGGGGTAACCGGAACAGAATACGGCGCCCCAACCGGGACTAGAACCCGGTGTGCCAGCGCCGCTAGATGGAGGATTAGCCTATTGAGCCACGGCACCGGCCGACTATCACTAAAATTAATAAAACCTTATATATTAGATACACATTAAACATAGCTGGCAATTTGTACAGCAAAGGAAAAATTTACATGCAAAATAGAATAACAGATGAGTCTGAATAAGATGTCAGTAAATTTATAGTAACCATATTTTTCAAATAAAATAGTAATATTTAAATTTTTCCCCCATTTCTTTTAGTGTAAGACAACATCTAACTATGTAATATAGGCAATGGGAAATAATTTAGGTTATTTGATTTAGGGGCAATCAGGCACATATGAAACAGGACTATCTTGGACATTCAGAACTTACGGTTACAATATATATAGCACAATCAACAATATTTAACAAAATGTAGATTTGTGATAACACTGTTTTCACTATCAGAAGTGAATATCAAATTAACTGTTTAAAAATGTGACTTACAGAACCTGGCACTTTCCCATTTAGGTAATTACTGCTCAACTTACTGTATTACTACCAAAATATATCTGAATATTCTATATGACAACACTACATAATGATTAAAAAAACAGACAAAATTTTATGAACCACAGAAGTAACTTTATAGAAAGTAAGATAATTGCACAGAGGCAAACCCTTCCAATTTCAGATGGGAAACCTTTTTAAATTACTAGTTTCTTTAATTAAGGTGGGAAGGGAAAGAGGTACTAAGCTGAAACACTTACCTTGCCGCGGGAACTGTTCAGCTAACTTCCTAAGGCTTGTTAAGCTGTCAGCACCAAGCTGACTTAATATTCCGGGAAGCATTTCTGTGATTGGCTTGGCTTCTGCATGACCAGTAATTGCAAAGGTGTTGGCTGAGAGGGAAGCTTGGACTTTGGGATTGTTGAAATGAATAACTGTCCCGTCATCTTTAATCATGTTCACCTGTATGATCACAGAAGAAAAATGTACTTAACATGCTATGTATGACTAAAACAGTATCTTTTAAAAATCAATTCAATTATTATTTTTCAATTGGTATTTATGTAATCCCAATATTAGCTAAGCAGTGGACATGGGTGGAAAAGACCCTAGCAATAAATATAATGGTGTAGATAGCACACATTACTAGGTCAAGAAATAGTTATTTATTATTACAATTTAGATTCTAATTCAGACTTTTGCAAGAAGAAACTTCATGTTCCCCTCTAAAAAAAAAAAAAAAAAAAAAAAAAAAAAAAAAAGGAATTACCAGCCAGAACCAGTCTCTTATTGAAATTATCCACTTTCTTACTCAATTTACACTATCAAAGAAGACAATACAATTATCATTTGGTGGGGTGGCATCTTACAGAGGACAGGTTGTATATAAGGGGGAAATAGTATATGGCAAAAATGACCACTGAAAATCCATAAAGAACACTCAGAAATTTAATCAGTCAAGTGTTTTGCTCCTTTGAACACTTAGCAAATTCCCAAAAATTTCCACTTGTACTCAACATATCATTTTTGCTGGGGACTTCTTTGTCATTTCCCCTAATTCTTAGGTGAAGCTTGTCAACCATCTTCAATAACCCTTGTACATATCAACCTTTCCCACCCACCTGCCTGGCCACCCTTAAAATCATCCTCACATTCTTTCTATGGTTTTCCCCAATAAGGACTGACCAACATATAGTCCACTGCCTGGGACTTACTAAAATGGAAAATTGAACATGTGCTATTTAAATTATCATTTTTCTCTCTCACTCACGTTCTTTCTCTGTTTTTCTTTTTTTTTTTTTTTTTTTTTAGTAGAGCTGAATTTGCAAGAATTAAATGTGCAAATAATGTGATTCCACTGTGTAGTTGATTCCTCTGGGTAAGTTACCTTGGTGGTAACATGCTTATTATATAAAAAGTTGGGAGAGTTAATTCTTGGCTACTTTAGAAGCATTTCATGATCCATCCAAAAACTGCCCTTGTCACAATCAAGCGAGATGCTGAGTGTTCTCCATGGTCAGTGGGAAGTGGGCTTTTCTTCCTCAGAGGTGATCACCACCACTGACAGCACCAGAAGGGAGGGGGAAGAAAGGGGCTTCTAGGTTTCAGGCAAGACCTGGAACACAGAGAAAATAAAGGCACACCCCTAGCAAATTATAACTAAACCCCACAAATACTTCCCCCATTTTTTTTTCTGACAGAAATCACTATTTAAATTCTATACTTTTCCTTCTTTTGGCTCTGTACTTAAGGTTCTATTAAGTATATTATACATAGTAAGCATTCATCAATCTAGGTGTTCTAAACAAATGGCATTGTGAGATAATTTATATGAACTTAATTCTGAAGACACAAAAATTATAATTTTGGTAAAAAGTTAAAGTAGCTGAAAGTCTGGGGAAGGGAGGCCTTGAAAAGGAAGTGACATCATGGATAATAAACGGGATGCTGCTCTGGAGCTATCTAAGAATCACATTATTTCAGTACGGGAGGAAAATAAAGAAATGGTAGGACTATATGTTCCAAATCAAGCTCAGACCACATGGTTTAATAAAGGAATTTTTTTTTTTTTTTTTTTGACAGGCAGAGTTAGACAGTGAGAGAGAGAGCCAGAGAGAAAGGTCTTCCTTCCGTTGGTTCACCCCCCAAATGGCCGCCACGGCCAGTGCTGCGCCGAGCCAAAGCCAGGAGCCAGGTGCTTCCTCCTGGTCTCCCATGCGGGTGCAGGGCCCAAGGACCTGGGCCATCTTCCACTGCCTTCCTGGGCCACAGCAGAGAGCTGGACTGGAAGAGGAGCAACCGGGACAGAACCGGTGCCCCAACTGCAGGACTAGAACCCGGTGTGCCGGCACTGCAGGCGGAGGATTAGCCTAGTGAGCCACGGCACCAGCCTTAATAAAGGAATTCTGTAACACTTCCAGGCATGAAGAGTCTCAAATACTGGAATTTGATTTACAGACACTGAAGTCATAAGAGACTTGAAATCAATATTGTTCCAATATATTCAGGTTATATATTTGTTGAACTTTAGAGGTCTTCCAGCTCAAATAATTTTCATTAAAGACATAAAGATAAAGGGCCAGCATTGTGGCATAGCAGATAAAGCTGCCGCCTGCAACACTGGCATCCGATATGGACACTGGTTCCTGACTGTTCCACTTCCAATTCAGCTCCCTACTAATGGTTTGGGAAAAGCAGCGGAAGATGGTTCAAATGTCTGGGCCCCTGCCATGCACGTGGGAAACCTGGATGAAGCTCCTGGCTTTGGCCTGGCCCAGTGCTGGCCATTGTGGCCATGTGGGAAGTGAACCACCAGATGGAAGATCTGTCCCCTCCACCCTGTGACTTTCAAAAACAAATAAATAAACCTTAGGGGGCTGGCACTGTGGCATAGTGGGTAAGGCCACCACCTGAAGTGCTGGCATCCCATATGGGCTACTCCACTTCCAATCCAGCTCTCTGCTATGGCCTGCAAAGGCAGCAGAAGATGGCCTAAGTCCCTGGACTCCTGCACCCATGTGAGACACTGGGAAGAAGCTCCTGGCTCCTAGCTTTAGATCAGCACAACTCCAGCCATTGCGGCCAACTGGGGAGTGAACCAACGGATGGAAGACCTCTCTCTCTCTCTCTGCCTTTTCTTCTCTCTCTCTGTAACCCTGACTTTCAAATAAATAAATAAATAAATAAATAAATCTTAGAGAGAGGGAGAGAAAGAGCTCTTAAGTTCAGAAACATTATGAACTGTGACTTTCAAGTAAAATAAATAAATCTTAAAAAAAAAAAAAAAAGAAATATACCGAAGGACAAGTATGTTGATTAAATAGAAACTGAGGACTTGAATCTGTGTTTCCCAACTTGCTGTTTAGCTTCCTTCCTATTATGTGACTCTCATGCTGAAAACATTTATTTGCTTATAAAAATTCAATTCCACAGCCCTTTGAGAACTTGCCACATAATTATTTATCTCAGACATAGGCCAATGGAGAATACAGAAGAAAAACAGTGCATATGGATAGTACATACAAAGGTGCTTCAAAAACTCAATGCATCTTACTGGCTTCAAAATTAGGAAGAGGCTAACATGGTGCCAAGAACAACACACAAATCCATGGATTTCTCTGTATTCAGGCTTCTTTTCCATAGACTTTAAATGTTAAATCATATTTTACAACCTAATAATTTTTTTTAGTTTGAAACAGGAGTATCTATTTTTTAAGTTTGGTGTGAAAAACAAGATGAATTACATCTTGGATAAGAGTCAGAGAACTCAAGGGGCTTCCATAGCCTTGGAAACTCATGACTGGTGCATAGGGAGATTGCTGATGCCATAAACGGGAGTGTCAATTTGTAAGGTCAACAACAGGAGTCACTGTGCACTTACTCCTCATGTAGGATCTCTGTCCTTAATGTGCTGTACACTGAGGCTTAATGCTATAACGAGTACTCAAACAGTATATTTCACTTTGTGTTTCTATGGGGGTGCAAACGATTGAAATCTTTACTTAATGTACACTAAACTGATCTTCTGTAAAAAAAAAAAAAGAAATTATCAATTCCCAACTTGACTCTCACTGGGATTAAACATGACAATAGGTCTGATCTGATTTCATCATCATTTAAAAAAAATCATCTATTATTTTTCACTTTATGTTTCTGTGTGGGAACAAACTGTTGAAATCCTTACTTAAGGTATACTAAGCTGATCTTCTGTATACTAAGATAATCGAAAATGAATCTTGATGTGAATGGAAGGGGAGAGGGAGTGGGAAAGGGGAGGGTGGTGGGTGGGAGGGACGGTATGGGGGGGAAAGCCATTGTAACCCATGAGTCGTACTTTGGAAATTTATATTCATTAAATAAAAGATAAAAAAAAATAAAAAAAAATAAAGTAAATATAAAAAAAAAAGATGAATTACATCTTGGATTGTGAAATCAAAATAAATTTATTCAAGATTATTTTAAATAAGGTATCATAAAAGATGCACTTCACAAATAGGTTCAGAAAAGGGTAAAGAATTTTAGAATTTATAGAATTAAATACTATAAATCAAAAAGGATAGACTATTTCTATCTAACAGACCTTTCTTCCTGCTGAGCAAATGATACGGTTGTATGAGAACCCTGGACAAAAGCTGTTAGAAACTATCAAGTGAAGAATTGTTTTGCTGAACAAAATCAGTTAGACATTTCCACTGTCCTTTTAGGAAGAAGGACAGGAAAGTTGTTTAATTAAAGCAAACTCTATGTATATCATAAGGAAACTTTAGTACTTTCAGTGATTTTATGCTTTTTGGTTTAAGCAAGCCATACAAATGTACAGTATAAGAACAAGGAGCAAACACGTAAACAAAGACTACTGATTGACTACTATACTAGCACCTAGGTTCCTTTTCCAAATAAACATCTTCCCTATGTCAAAATGTTTTTTCCACTTAAAAGTAGCTAAAGATAAAGGATGTTATTTAAGCTATGGAGGATGCATTTTGAGACTTTTAATATAAAACAGGGTTCCCTTGCTCTTAACTGTCTGCTCTAACAACACTATCATGCCGGGGCCGGCGCTGTAGTATAGTGGGTAAAGCTGCAGTGCTGGCATCCCATATGGGTGCTGGTTCGAGTCCTGGCTGCTCCACTCCAGATCCAGCTCTCTGCTGTGGCCTGGGAAAGCAGTACAAGATGGCCTAAGTCCTTGGGCCCTTGCACCCACGTGGGATGCCTGGGAAGAAGTTCCTTGCTTTGGATCGGCGCAGCTCGGGCCATTGCGGCCAACTGGGGAGTGAACCCGTGGATGGAAGACCTCTTTCTCTGCCTCTCCTTCTCTCTCAGTATAACTCTTTCAAATAAATAAAAATCTTTAAAAAATAAAATAAAAAAAAAAAAAACTACCATTTCTGGTGGTCGGCAGAAAATACTTTCAGTGTATTGTATTTACATTTATTTGCCATTTTCACTGTTTAGACCATTTCCTGCTTCTCACACTGCAAATTCCCATTTATTTAAGATTCAGGTTAGATGATTCTTTCTCCATGATAACTTACAGTGGTTTATGTACCTACTGTACTTCGTAGGTATATTGGTATTACACAGAATTGTACTGCAGTGTAATTGTAATTGCAAAATTTTCACCCTACTAGAAGGTAAACTCCTTGAAGTCATAGACCATGCTTTAACCTTATTAGAGTACTCTCTCAGGTGTCTAGCATACCAATAATTACTCAAATTGCTGAATGCATGGATAGCTTCTAAAATCACAGATGTTGTCAGACCTTATCTCTCCAAATGCTGTATGACAGGTCATGTCAAATTTTATAAATTTTTTTTTTTTTTTTGACAGGCAGAGTTAGACAGTGAGAGAGAGAGGGTCAGGGAGAAAGGTCTTCCTTTTTCTGTAGGTTCACCCACCCAAATGGCCGCTATGGCTGGTGCGCTGCGGCTGGCGCGCTGTGCCAATCCGAAGCCAGGAGCCAGGTGCTTCCTCCTGGTCTCCCATGCGGGTGCAAGGCCCAAGCACCTGGGCCATCCTCCACTGCCTTCCCAGGCCACAGCAGAGAGGAGGACTGGAAGAGGAACAACTGGGACAGAATCTGGCGCCCTGACTAGGACCAGAACCTGGGGTGCTGGCGCGCTGGCGCTGCAGGTGGAGGATTAGCTAAGTGAGCCACAGCACCGGCCATAAGAGTTATTTTATTTATTTGAAAGACAGAGTTACAGAGAGAGGTAGAGCCAGAGTGAGGGAGAGGTCTTCCATTCTGCGGGTCACTCTCCAAAAGACCACAATGGCCAGAGCTGAGCTGATCTGAAGCCAGGAGGTTCTTCCAGGTCTCCCACATGGGTACAAGGGCCCCAGCACTTGGGCCATCCTCTACTGCTTTCTCCAGAGAGGTGGATCAGAAGAGGAGCAGCCAGAACTCAAACCAGTGCCCATATGGGATGCCAGCGCGACAGGCTGGGGCTTTACATGCTGTGCCACAGCACTGGCCCCAATATTAAAGTTTAGATATGGCACAAATTAGTGCATACAATGAAGACACAGATTGTCCTGGGCTATATTTTTTGTCTGACTTTTCTGATACTTCTGACCTTTTGAAATCGGCCCAACCTCTCCTACCAAACTTGGATTCATTTAAAATTATTCTTGGCAATTGTTGGGTGGCCGGCCAATATGCTGCAGTCAAATACCTTAACTTCTGCCTTTGTTGGCCTGAGTAAGGCACATGTAATTAATCACGATAGCCTTCTATCTTCTATCTGATGACGCTGATGCTTATTTTTATTCCTACACAACAGTAAATTTTATGGCTACAGGAAATCTCAAAATTATACTTTGCTCCAGAGGTCTTGCTAATAAGTGCCCTTTCATTTTTGAGAGGTGGCCTGAATTCTTCCAGGTGATTTTTTGGTTTTCAAGTCCCTATTAGGCCAGTTAGTTCTGAGAATTAACAGTTGTCTTAAAATCAAGTTTTGTTGCCATACACATGGTTACATGCCTGCTCCTTGTTCTTGTATTGTACACAGATTATGTATATACTAGTACTTAAATACCAAGAAATTAGTCTTCCTGCATTTTAATAGGGTGAAATGATTTTTTTGTGAATAAGACACAAAAATGGGGTTTTATGAGGGTGAAGGATGTCAAATTTTGAGGATTATGGGCTTTTTGCACACACTCTCATAAGTCAGTGTTCTTCATGAATACTTCTCAGCACCTGCTTATTTCTAAAGATGAGTATGAAGCACATACTTAATGCAGGTATGAGCTAAAGCTTATACCTATAATCAGACTACATCATATGGTAGGAACACATTCTCTTATTTCTGATGGCAAGAGTCTGCTGAGACAGGAATTCTCTACAGTGATACTACAGGTAGTGTGAGTTGGTATAGCTCTTCTGAAAAGCAATCTGGCAATATGGATGAAGAGTTCCTAAAGTGGCCATACCCTTTCAACTAATAACAGCAATTTCAGAAATCTATCTAAAGGAAATAAGAAAGGAAAATAATTACTTAGGTACAGAGAAGTTCAATGTGATTTTTTTATTATCAAAACATTAAAATGTATAATCAAGTATTGTATATTCATATATTAGAATATAGACACCCAGAATGATTTTTAATGATATAAACAATTTTTAGAATACAACCAAAAAATGTTTCTAAATATTACATCTAGTTGTAGTCTTAAGATATATTTAAATATATATATAAAATATGGGAAAGATGGGGCTGGAATTGTAGAACAGGTTTATCTACTGCTTGGAATGCTGCATCCCACATGGTGCCTGTTTGAGTCTTGGCTACTACACTGCCAATCCAGCTTTCAACTAATGCATCCTGGGAGGCAGAAGATGTTTACTGAAGTACTTGAGCTCCTTCCAGCTATCTGGGAGTTCCAGGCTCCTGGCTTTGGCCTGGTCAGGCCTGGTTGTTGCAGGCATTTGGGAGAGTGAATCAGCAGATGTAAGCTAACTTGCTCATATTCTCTCCCCCCACTTTCAAGATGAAATTAACTACTGAAAAATTAAAAAATATATATGGAAGAGAAATACATAGCTAGCAGTTCTAAGTATTCAGTTTGTGGCTGAATGTTATTAGCTTCTTTATATTTTCTATAAATCTCTAATTTTCAACAACAGCAACATATTTTGATATTGAGGGGAAGAAGTATTTTTAAAAAATAAAAGGTGTATGCCAGCAGATAAATGGATTCCATATAATGGAATATTTCAACTGTAAACAGAATAAAGTTCTGATACATGCCACAATGTGGGTGAACTTTGAAAATCTTTACATGAAGTTAAGCTAGGCACAGAAAGACAAATGCTGTATGATTCTACCTATATAAAATATCTAGACTAGGTAAACCTATAGAGTAGAAAGTAGATCAGAGGTTACTAGGTGCTGAGGAAAATGGGAACAAGGAGTTATTGTTTAATGAGTACTGAGTTTCAGTTTGGAAAGATGAAAAAAGTTCTGGGGATGGATGGTGGTGACAGTTGCATAACACTGTGAATATGAATGTAATTAACGCCCCTAAACTGTATGCTTAAAAATTGTTACAATATAGGACCAGCGCTGTGGCGCAGTATGTTAGTCCTCCACCTGCAGTGCCAGCATCCCAAACGGGCACCGCTTCTAGTCCTGGCTGCTCCTTTTCTGATCCAGCTCTCTGCTATGGCCTGGGAAAGCAGTGGAAGATGGCCCAAGTACTTGGGTCCCTGCACCCACGTGGGAGACCCAGAGGAAACTCTTGGCTTTGGATGGGCTCAGCTCCAGCTGTTGTGGCCATTTGGTGAGTGAACCAGTTGATGGAAGACCTTTCTGTCTCTCCCTGTAACTCTCTGTAACTCTACCTCTCAAATAAATAAAATCTTTTTTAAAAAAATGGTTAAAATAACAAATTTTATGTCATAGTAATAAAAACACACAGCAGGGCCTTAGAAAATAAGGTTGCTGTGGAATGATAACATGAATGGATGCTTCCTTTTACTTCTGTGTTCAGTGGTACCCATGTATTGGCACCTGAGGCTCTGGTTGGAGGAAGAAGGAACTGTGCAAACGGTCAACCATTTTAGGTCATCCTTCTGTACAGCTGGCTCAAGGAAAAATAAGAACTAGGAAGAGGAAAATGTGATCATTCAAATTCATGTGTACAATTATAAAATTTATGTTCCTGGACTTGAGCTTTCTCCTGAGCCCCAGCTCTCTTTGGTTAACTTCTTGCAGAACAATTCTACCTAGAATCATCATTATCTCTTAAACTTAATAGGTTCCAGACAAGCTCATCATGGGGAGTCAGCATGCTGTAGATTATAAACAATGAATAAACTCAGTCCTTGCTGCTAAGTCTTAATAATTACTGAAAACAGTCTACTTGGTTAATAAATAAGCATTATATACCACAATGTGAGATAGTAATAAAAAATATATATAGCAAACAATTTATGCTAATTTAGTGGAAGAACTAAACAACAGTGAGTAATTATGCCTAGAAAGACAGAGGTTTCATAAAGGCAGAATTAAACCCTAATTAAGACAGGAACTGTCCTCTAAATATAATAGCAAATGTCTATGAAGCACATTGAACAATTACAACGTCTGAATCACAGAATGTTTTCAGTGACAAATCTGATCAAATCAACTGTCCCCAAGAAATGAAAACATATGCAACTGTCAATAGATTAATGTTCTGAGAAGAAAGGGGACAGTATGGTTACTATATTCTACTAGATTACCAAATAAGCACATTCAAATATTTTCAAGTGTCATATAAAAGATTTTTAAAATTCTGGTTCTAGGGGTAGGGGTTTAGCATAGCAGTTAAGATCCTCATGTACAGGGGCTGACCGTGTGGCACAGTAGGCTAAGTCTCTGCCTGCTGCACTAGCATCCCATATGGGCACTGGTTCATGTCCCAGCTGCTCCTCTTCCTATCCAGCTCTTTGCTATGGCCTGGAAAAGCAGCGGAAGATGGCCCAAGTGCTTGGGACCCTACAGAAGAAGCTCCTGGCTTCAGATTGGCCCAGTTCCAGCTGTTGTAGCCATTTGGAGAGTGAACCAAGGGATGGAAGATCTCTGTGTCTCTCTCTCTAATTCTACCTTTAAAATAAATAAATAAATTTTTAAAACAAACCAAAAAAAGACACTCGTGTCCCCCATCAGAGTGCCTGGCTTCAATTCCTGGCTGTGGCTCCTGACTCCACTTTCTTGCTAATGCAGATCCCACAAGGTAGCCAGGATGGCTCAAGTAAATGGGTTCCTGCCACTCACAAGGGAGACGTGGATTGAGTTTCTGGTTGTCCACTTTGGTCCCAGCCCAGTCTCAAGCATTGTGGACATCTGGGGAATGAACCAGCAAATAGGAGGTTCTCTTTCTCTGTCCTCAAATAAATATTTTAAAAGGCATCTATAGCAATTTCGTTCTGGATTATATTATGCAAGTTGGCCTAAGAATTCCTTCCCTCCTAAAACCTAGTTAGTTATTTACTTGGCCTTTGCATGAAATAATCTATGATATTCCCTAACCCCTCAAGTTTTTGACAGCTTTGGATTTCTCTTTGGTGAAATGTGAAAAACACATAGGATTATAATTGATTATACCAAATCAACAAACGATTGAGTACTTAAAAAAAAAAAAACTGAGAAGTCTGTGTTAACCAAACAGTCCTTCAGTTTTTAGTTTCTAAAGAGGATATAAATTAAGCTTTGGCGGGGGCGGGGGGAGGGGGAAGCAGGAGAGCACTTTCTATTGGTTTGACATTGTGAAGGTCAAAGCAAGCACTGCAATTAAGTTTTGTTCTACAACAATGGCAATGGTATCCTTTCTTTTCAAAAGTTTTTGCCTGCTTCTCTTAAAACTGCTGAAAATAAAAAGGTAGTGTGTATTCCACAGTTCAGCATTTTCTAGCAGACTTAAAATATTCCAAAGTAAAAATAACAACATTGTAATTAATGTTTCCTCTAGTCTAAAACATACACATTTTTTTCATATCTTACTGTTTTAGAAAACCATACCTGTTTTCATCTACACATTTAATACAGTAAATTGTTTTTCTCCTCAAGAAATTGTTTTTAACCCAAAAGTATGTGAGCAAGCCAGGTTATATATAGTATATTTGATGTTTCTGAACAAAAATACTTTATTATCTAAAAACGATTATATAAAGTACAAATATCTTGGTTTTCAAAAAGAAAAGTAAGTTTACAAAGAAGGAATAAAGAAAAAAGTAAAAATCTTGGGACCCGCACTATGGCACAGCAGGTTAAGCCACCACATGCAGCACCGGCATCCCATATGGACCATGGTTCGAGTCCTAGCTGTTCCACTTGCAATCCAGCTCCCTGTTAATATCCAGGGAAGGCAGTGAAAGATGGTCCAAGTGTTTGGGCTCCTGCTCCCACATGGGAGACCCAGAAGAAGCTCCTGGTTCCTGGCTTTGGCCTGGCCCAGCCCTGGCTGTTGTGGCTATCTGGGGAGCGAACC
Organism: Oryctolagus cuniculus; assembly: GCF_964237555.1. Lineage (NCBI taxonomy): Eukaryota > Metazoa > Chordata > Mammalia > Lagomorpha > Leporidae > Oryctolagus > Oryctolagus cuniculus. The sequence goes on from NC_091438.1 coordinate 120,880,252, forward strand.
AGTGGATGGAAACTCTGTGTGTGTGTGTGTGTGTGTGTGTGTGTGTGTGTGACTCTTTCAAATTAAGAAAAAAAAAGTAAATGTTTTCATCTTAGGTTCAAATATACAGAAACTTTGCAATTAATACCTTGTATTGCTAATTACTCTATGTATACTTTATTCAACTAGTCAGTGTGGGATGGAAGAAAACACAACTGGGAAAGATTAAGGAGAGGAACAGGAAGTAGTGAGAATGATACATGTATCTATCATGAACCCAGGAATTCTGTGTGATGTTTTGGGGGCTGTGAGTCCTCAAAAAATTGGAATTGCATTGATAACACTAACACAAAAGAAACCACAATATAGTTTAAAAAGTGCTGAATACACAGCTTTGTGGGAGCACTTAACCCTTCTTTGCACAAACATATAGATGCTACCAGGAAGCCTTCTGGGAGGAAATAATGCTTACATTAAGACAAAGCGGGGAGGGGCACTGCTTGCAGTGTCAGCATCCAATACGGGTGCTGGTTTGAGTCCTGGCTGCTCCATTTCTGATCCAGCTCTCTGCTGTGGCCTGAGAAAGCAGCAGAAGATGGCCCTAGCCCTTGGGCCCCTGCACCTGCATGGGAGACCCGGAAGAAGCTCCTGGCTCCTGGCTTCAGATTGGTGTAGCTCCGGCCATTGTGGCAAATTGGGGAGTGAACCAGCAGATGGAAGACCCCTCCCTCCCTCTCTCTCTGCCTTTCCTTCTCTCTCTGTGTAACTCTGACTTTCAAATAAACAAATAAATCTTAAAAAGAAAAAAAAAAGACACACACACACACAAAAAAAACGGAAAACAGCAATGTCCTTGATAATACTGATGGGGTCTTCTTTTATCTATAAAGCTGTAAGTAATGAATTCTGCATGATATAAGCTCAGTAGTAAAGGCTATAAGGCTGATATACCTCTTAATTTACCTTTTTTCCATTGGCAGGGGTGGCAGAGGTTGAGGGAGAGAAGGTATGAAGGGGAGAGGAAAAGGCCAAGAACAAGTATAAGAAAATCTAACTGAAAAGAATAAAAGCAGGATAAATTAATAAATCATATGAACCCTGGTTTTGACACACCTTAGTTCAAACCTGGAATTCCAGCAGCTACTAGCTATGTGATCTTGGGTAGTACTTAACTCTCAGCCTCAGTGTCCTCTTCTACTACACAGAGCTACCAAGTCCAAGGGATATTATGAAGCTGAAATGGGATAATATTTCTTTATATGTCTAGTTGTCCAATTAGTTCTCCCACCAGATTATAAACGACAAGGGATGGAAACCATAAATATTTTCTGTATCACTGTTTAGTAAGTCTATGGCAAATGCCTGGCACACGTTAGACATTCAGTGGGTGCTAACATTAAGTTCTTTATTGTGACAATTTTAATTACAATTCCATAACCTCTGCACAGCACTGCAAGTTTGATTATATTCCCAAGAGATCAGAGATTATTAACTGGTTCCTTATCTCACTGTTAAACATTTATAAAATGAATACCCCCTTCTACTAAAACTTTTATTAATCTAAGAGCCATGAAGCCTTCCAAATATGAACAAAAACAAACATTTAGAAAAGCATGCCCTCGGAGACATTACATAGTTAAATCTATACTGAAAGGAAGGTATGAATATAATTTTTGACCTAACTCCAAAAGAAATTTCTCAACCAAGGGTGATTTTGCCTCCAAGGGGCAAATGACAAAATCTACATTTTTGACTGTTACAACTGGGGGATGAGAGTGTTACTGGCATCAAGTGGGTAGAGGCCATGGCTACACATCTTAGAATGCAGGATAGCTCCCACAACAAGAATTATCTAATACAGAACGCCAACAGTGTTCAGGTTGGGTTTAAAGGAACTGGAACACAGAAATGTAAAAATATAGAATTGCATAAACCTTTATGAGTAGGTTAAGTTTAACAGAGTTCATGTCTATTTCTGCAAATTACTTATTTTTACCAAGTTTTAGACTTTTTAAGATATGTGAAGGGACTTAGGGCTTTTTTTTGGCTAAAATATATTACAGATTAAGAAAACAGAGCCGGCGCCGTGGCTCAATAGGCTAATCCTCCACCTTGCGGCGCCGGCACACCGGGTTCTAGTCCCGGTCGGGGCGCCGGATTCTGTCCCGGTTGCCCCTCTTCCAGGCCAGCTCTCTGCTATGGCCAGGGAGTGCAGTGGAGGATGGCCCAGGTGCTTGGGCCCTGCACCCCATGGGAGACCAGGAAAAGCACCTGGATCCTGGCTCCTGCCTTCGGATCAGCACGGTGCGCCGGCTGCAGCGGCGGCCATTGGAGGGTGAACCAACGGCAAAGGAAGACCTTTCTCTCTCTGTCTCTCTCTCTCACTGTCCACTCTGCCTGTCAAAAATTAAAAAAAAAAAAAAAAAAAAAAAAAAAAAAAAAAAAAAAAAAAAAGAAAACAAGCTCTCCCCTTTTCTCTCCTCTCCTTTCCTCTCCTCTCCTCTCCTCTCTTTTCTCTCTGCCTCTCCTTCTCTCTGTGTAACTCTTTCAAATAAATAAATCTTTAAAAAAAGAAAACGAGCTCTCTGAAAAGTATTTTGTCAATGAAAATACATAAAAATTTCAAGTAGCTCAGAAAAACTGTATATAAAATGCTTAGTTTCAACACCTGCAAACAGAGTTCTTATGTTACCAGAGTAAGAATGCAGTCACATGAAGCTGAAAAACACATATGGCTTACATTTCTTACTGGTTTACTAGGACCTTTAATTTGAACATACAGATTTGAATAATGTGTTAATTTTATTCATTCATCTATGCACAGTGACAAGAACATATGGCACTTTGCCATTTTACTGTTTTCTTTGTTACTTTTTTAAATTAAAATACCTACCTTCACATTATTAAATTTATGTTTTACAGCACATGTGCAAAAATAATCTATTAAAAACTATGAGGCTGTTTCACACATAGTAATGACATAACTAAATCTAACTTATGGCAGTGAAAATGAAAACATTAGTTATTATCAGAAATGGAATCTTTAGACAGAGATGTCAATGGTAAAAGATCACAAGAAGTTGATGTTGTAATTTTTCTTGAGTATCTTTTAGAATAACATCTGTTTTTGGCTTCGTATTTGATAAAAATAGTATCAAAATACAATAAACTGATTTAAATATAAATTTTTGAAAAAAGTTCTGAATAAGAAATCCAAACCACCTAAAGGCTAATTGCTAGAGCTTTTCAGCTGAAATAATAATTCAAAAGGTTTTATAGAGTAGAAAAGTGTCCTCAGGGTAAAAACATCTACCTTATTTGAAGAAACCTTCTACATTATTAGAAAAATATTTTACATTAAAATTCAAGAGCAGTTCCATAATTTTGTCACATATGCAAATACCTTCAGTCTGAAAACTATGATGAAAATATATGTAACCAAAATACTAAAATAATTATTCTGATCACCATTCAATTTCACACAAAAAGTAAATTCAACAATTACAGCTTCAAAGACATCTGAATGACAATGTCAAAGACTCTTTTAAGCTATGTTGCATTTGAAAGGTCTAGACAATTACCCACATAATTTATCAATTTACGAAGTGATCATACCTCTTCAATACCAGCTATATTATTCACAGCCAGTTTTTTGAGAGAACTTTGAAGCTTTTTGTCATCAGCTGTAGCTGTTCTATGTACTACCTTCTTCTTTCTGCGAGCTGTACCCTGAAAAATAACCAAAGAAAGTGTCAGCATGTCTAGTAACTGGCAATTGCAATCAAGCTCCCTATCTGCTACAATAATCTATCTAAAATTCACATTAATAACTAATTAAATAATGACTGGTAACACTGCTCCGAGTTTTGTCAGCTTAACATAGATTTTTGAAGGTCAATTCTAGTTTTTATTCGTATCCAATATTCAGCCTTATCATTTCAATGTTTCAAAATATTGTTAATAAAACATACTCAATTTCAAGACAATTTAGTGTCCCCAATGTAGTGTACTTTAAAACATCATAAAGAATTTTTTCTTATTGTACCTACCACTCTCTGCCAATAAAGTCTAAATATGTCTTGAAACTTTAGGAATTATGGACTAATTGAGAACTAAATGATTATTATTTGAGTGTTCTAGAGTCAGAATCCAGGAATGAAAAAGATCAAGTTCATAGTTCAAGACGCACATATATTTACATGAGAAAAAAGTAAATACATATACACATATAAACAGATGACATAAAACAAGATAAAAATTATTAAGAAAACACAACAAAATACAAACACCACAATGATATGAGTGACTGGGTTGGAGCAAAGCACTATTTTACTAGTGCTTTAGACTGTCCGGGCAAAGTCCCTATGAAGAGATTGCATGATGAATTGAGAGCTACAATTAGGGGAAGAGTGATCAAAGCAGAAAGAAACAAGATTGAACTTGTCTTTTCAAGAGAGAAAGCAGGTCATTATGGCTACAGCAGAGTGAAAAATGAGAAAGGAAAATGAAATCAGAAAGATAAGCAGGGGACAATCATGTAGCCTACAATACCACAGCAAGCGTTGAAATTTATTCTAATTGCAATAGTTTTAAAAACTTTTAAGCATGACAGTGACTTGACCTAGTTACTTATGACTGAGGTTGCTATGTAGAAAATGGACTATAATGAGACCAGTCAAGAGACTCATGCAGCAATCCCGATGAGAGATGAGGGATATGACAGTGGAGATGGTAAAAGTTCAGATTCTCAGGAGACAATGTGACTTACTTGATGGATGAAGGTTATGAGAAGAGGAATCTAGTTTGATGCTTAAAATTTCTGAGCAAACAGGTAAGGAATTACACTATTTATTGAGAAAGGAAAAGTTCATTTCTACATTGATAATTTGAAACTCTAAATACATCCTTCCATTGAAAAACTATTTAAAATAATGGCTAAATTCCTGGGCCAATTTACAAAAATATAACGTGAAGTAGAGCTGAAACTAATTAAAAAGCAGCCTAAGTTCTGAGGATCAAATGAAACCAGTAGGAGCAAAGCAAAAAGACTGGAGGTTTCCATCTCTGGGTGGCTCCTGCAGTAGCACTCAAGGAATAAGCCTTAGGAAGGGGAGGTGGGGCTTCAGTCTCAGCTACTCTCATAAGAGAGGAAGAGCTCAGGCAGCAGAGGTCCTGACATCCAGCTGCTTAAGGACTTTTACTTGTGCAGTATTCAAAGACAGCTGTATTGCTGATATCTCAAGTCAAATGATCCTCGGGCATCTCAAATTTAACGTATCTGAAAGTTTATGAAACCACCAACTATTCTTCCTAATATTTTCTAAGTTTTGTGGCTGCCGGTACCACCAGATATGCAGTCCCTAAAACTAGAAATATGGGAGTCATCCGAATGTTTCTGCTTTTCATCTACCCCTCATTTTTTATTTATTTGAAAGGCAGAGGGACAGAGAGCTTTTACCTGCGGGCTCCCTTCCCAAATGCCTGAATTAGCTGGGGCTGGGCCTAGCCAAAGTCAGGAATCAGGAGCTCCACCCAAATCTCCAACATGGATGGCAGGAACCCAAGTCCTTCAGCCACCATCTGCTGCTTCATGTGTGGCAGTCATATGTGGCATGTGGTTATCCTAAAGCTAAGTGCATTATTCTCCCCTACATGCATTACGAGGCTGTTGTATATGGGATAAGATTATCCTGTTTAACTGGCTGCACATCTGCCCCTCTTATCAGTCATTACATCATGTCAATCCTAACACCTAAATTTATGTCCTACATAGTATAGCAGTAGCCTCGATTGCTGTCCTCTATGCCAATTCATATTTCACTCCACACTGCCAGCAGTCACCTTCTAGAATACCTGTAATTTCTTTAAAAAAAAAAAAAAGATTTCATTTATTTGAAAGACAAAATTACAGAGAGGTCTTCCACTGCTGGTTCACTCCCCAAATGGCTGCAACAGCCGAAGTTCAGCCAGGAACTTCCTCCGGGTCTCCCATGTCGGTGCAGGGGCCCAAAGATTTTGCTGCCTTCCCAGGCGTATTAGCAGGGAGCTGGATCAGAAGTGAAGCAGCAAGGACTAGAACCAGCACCCATATGGGATGCCTGTGCTATAGGCCTGGGCTTTAACCTGTTGCACCACAGCACCAGCCCTTGTAATTTCCTTCTTAAAATCCTTCAATGAGGAGCAGGATATTTGTCCTAGCAGTTAAGAAACCTGCATCCCACATTAGAGTGGCTGGATTTCACTCCTAGCTCTGGCTTCTGCCGCCAGCTTTACACCAATGCAAATCCCAGAAGGCATCAGTGATGGCTCAAGTAACTGGGTCCCTGTCACCCACATGGGAGACTTGGACTGAATTCCTGGCTCCCAGCTCTGGCCCAGGCCTGGCCATTGTAGACATCTGGGTAGTGGGGTGGGGTGGGGTGGGGTGGGGTGGGGTGGGGAAGGGATCTCATCTCTGCTTGTCAAAAAACAAAAAGCCAAAACTCTTTATTAGTTGCCCATTGCCTACAGTATAAAATCTCAAGCACTTCAGGATGGCATACAAAACCATATGGAATCCCCAACTACCTGATCATTTCATTTTTTACAACTCTCTATTCATTACATACCCAAAACTCTATCTGTACCAAATTAAGGCAAGCCATATCATCAAGCATGTTATTTCAGCACCCTGTATGCCTCTGTGTGGGAATGACAGCCCCTTGTTGCCTTCCTCCCATGAACACATTTACCTATCTAAAAATTCATGTTTATTCTTTAAACCCCATCTCACTAATGACTTCCTTGTTTCTTAGGCAAGAGAACTGTACTTCAATGTAACACTCACTAGTCTGTAATTTAAGTCTATTTTTCGCTTCCAAACTATGTCAATAGCCGGAGATACTGAAGTGTTTTTCCATGTGCTCTGTATATAGTATGTGCTCAATCAACAGTAACTAAATGAATGAATGAATGTATCAACCACTGGTTTAAAATACGCATTAGTGATGTGCTGCATCAAGTTCTTTCAGGTATATTTTGTGGTTCTTCAATATCCTTACTTTTTGTACCTGCACATTACATCAGGCTTGACGCTACAATGTGACTAGTGTGGTTACATGAGTGTGTCATGACTCCAAGTCATATATCACTATGAACAAGGAGAAGGACAACATACTAGTCACTTCTTCTCTCTCCCACCCCATCCCCATGAGCTGTGGTTATCACAAGGTTTAATACACTGTGAGGCCTGGTACATGAATTAGTTTCCTACCTAGCCCCCTCCTTAGGTGTGAAGTGAAGACTGTTTGGCAAAGATTTTATTGGGCAAAGATAAAGGTAGAATATCCTTGCAATGGGGCCACAGCTGAAGGGAATCAAAGATTTTTGGTGTCAGAACTAGCACTTCCCTAACCTTCAGGAAAAGAAAGCTAACGTTCACATTCACTGACTTAGCAGAATAGGTGGAAATATGGGAGGGAAATGTGACAGTCAACAAAATGTACAAACAGCCTGAGAATCTCTAGTTAAACCTCTTGTAAGATAAGATAACCCTAACATCTGGTATGCCCCATGAGTCTAACATAATAGCTATTATTTATTAGGCATCTACTCTATGCCAGATACCATGTTAACATATTTTACAAGCATTAGTCTAACCTTTAGAAGCATCTTTTGTAGGATTATTTCTATTTTGCAGATGAAAAAATGGAAGCTTAACAATGCTTGGTAACTTGTTCATGTCACACAACTAGCAGATTTCGAGAGTTAGAATTCAAAGGTGGCTATTTCTGTTGTACCATCAGAGAGAAAAAGTCTTCCGGTTACCTGCTTTAAATCTAGACACTTTCTTTCAAACTGGAATGTGGTTTGCTCTTGCTTATTGAAAAGACTTTAGATTTTCAATGACCACAAATCCAAAATAATACTACCTATTAATCATACATTCTCCTATCAGTTTTTCTTATGCCACACTCACCTTGCCCCCTATCCGGACCTGAGCCTGAAGTTTGGCTAACTTTTCTTGATTCATGCTGTTGGTAAATCTAGGGGGGGAAAAATAGATTTGTTAAAGTCACCGTTTTACCAAAATTAAAAAAAAACAGTACTGCTGGTTCACTGAGCTAGTAATATGCATCAACACCATGGTCATATTGTCTGTATTCTCAATAAATATTAATAACTTGTTCTAGCTTCATAAACCAGATATATTTTAAAAGTCTAAATTAAAATAATACCACAAAGGAGTTGAATATACAAACAGAAAACAGAATGGAATTCAAAGCCACCTACAAATATTTAAAGATTCCCTCCTTAAAACATGATTCAGTAAAACCTATTTAATTATGAAATCTCTATGGGCATGCCAGGTTTTTCCCCCAAAGATTTTTACAGCAGAGAGCTGTTACCAAGGTTTATTAGCAAAACCTCCAAATACATTATTTTCTCCCAAATCATATTCTGTTGTTCTTACAAACCATAATTTTTAAAAACTGGATGGACAAAGGAATTCAACAATAGGTTGTCTAGCTGTCAAAATATGAGCTAGTCATGTCCTTTATTCAAGGTCAGATGTTATGTTAATAACAGGGAAACAGAAGCAGATTTCCAGACATTTGGTGCTTCAGCAGCACTCCAGAATTCACTCATTACCCTGCACTGATATAGTATGCCATATTCATCAAGATTTCCTTGCATTTTGAGTGAAATGCTTCATTGCACAATCTGACAAAAACATCTCTCTGCTACAACAGTGAATTTAGAGTTAGATGGAAGACGCCTAAAAATAAGCTTTTCAAAGCTAATTTTGACTTTGAAATTTCCAAGAACATTATAAAGTCATGAATCCTAGTCTGGCCCGTGACATTCCTACTGCGGAAATAAGTTCTTAAGTTTATAATGAGTCATAACATTCCACACTAAATAAATAAATATAAGTCAACTTAAAAGTCCTGTTTTACTTATTCAGTCAACAGATCATTACTGAGATGCAATGGAATAAGGGACGAGGTTGTTATCAATTTTTTTTTTGTCCAGTCCTCTAACCCCTGTAAAATCATCAAATGAGAAAGATACTGTTTTCTTCATTTGAGGAAGGGGGTAAAAAAAGAATCAAAGATAAATAATTACTAACCATTCTGTTTGACATTGTACTTAGATACTAACCTGTATGTATCTCTGCTTTAAGGCTAAAGTTCAGTTCCCAAATAACATTTAGAACCTATGATTCCTCACTCTTAGCACTATATCACAATCATAATATTTAAGTAGCTAAAACCACTTTTAAGAGGAAGTGAGTTCAGAGTCTAAAACAAAAAGTATTAGAAATGTACCAGTCTTAGCTCTGCCAGACTTAAATTCACTGAAGTAAATGTCAATCCCTATACTCAAGTATCCATAAGAAAAGGACCAATATTCACTTTTCCCCAAGGGATGTGGCCATGAAGGTATTCTGGGGGAAAAAATGGGGGGGGGGGGGGGAGGCTAAGGAAGCTTTTGTAAAAAAAAAAAAAAAAAAAAGAAGCTACATGAAAATATTGAAACTATACACAGGGCAAATCCTTTCTGGACTCTTCTCCCTTTTGAAGTAACAGTCCTTGACAGAAGAGATGGAAGATGATGATACATCAAGGCAGAGTCTTGACTCATAAAAGCAAGAACGAAATTAACTCTATATATCAACGTGTAGATGAAGAACAGATTCCATTCCAAGTGGTCAGGCCAAAAGAAGGGAGAAATCTTACTCCCAAAGAGTATCTCAGAGAAAAAGCATTTTAGGGAAGTCGGAAGCGCAAGGCAGTAGGGAAAGCTGGCCGGTGACCTTTTGTCTGAGCAAGCTGGGGCATGTGTACTTCAAGCAGGAAAAAGGATCAGGCTCAGTCTAAGAGAGACGTAAAGCTCAGGATCTGAAGCAGACCTCAAAGATCTCCTGGTTTCATCCCCTACTCTTCAATCTTTACTGCACCATCACTTACATGAGGCCATCTCAAATACCTGCTTTTTAGCAGCAAAGTGTAAATTACAAACAGTTCACCTCCATCCCAGTTTAACAGATTAGGAAGTGAGAGCTTGACAGGAAAAAGGTACCTTTCAGGGCCCAAAAGGTGGAAGTGATTTCCTAAGGCAAAGGGTCTTTCAGTACGTCGTTCTTCAAGGACTCAAGAAAGGGTGTAAGTTAAGAGGTTAATCAGTATTTACTGAGTGCCTAAGTTCCCAAGCATAGTGAAAGGCACTTTCACATACATTATGTTTGCACTGAGATAAAAGTAATTTCAACCTTTAGTCCCAACTTTTATTACGCGAGGTTTCTCCAAGAAAAAGGCACAGGTCTTGGAATCAGAAAGGCTAAGGCATCGGAAGGGTATTCTACTGTTCTGAACTTGTGTTCCTCCTGCATGAGGGAAGGTGTACCACCACCTACTTCACAGGATTGTTTTGAGCGCAAAAGGCTAGATTATCAAGCACAGTGTACGCAGTAATTGGCAACTATTGTTACCACTTCCGAGAGGACGGCTAAGCTAGAGTGAAAGAACGTGGGAACGGAAGTTGAAACCGCCATTCACTGGCTGTGAGCACTGCCTGTCGGTCAGTGATGTGGTTATGAAGATGGGCAAGGTAACGTTTCAAAGGGGAGGCAGACTTGTAAACAAATACTGCCATTACAAGGTGACGAGCGCGGCAAAGGAGTTCGGTCCCAACAGCTTGGAAGCTGGACGCGCTAACCTCAGTCTCCCTATCTGTAGACTGGGAGGAGCAAAAGAGATGACAGCAGGCCAGCTTTCTATAAGGCTCAAAGCTCGCAACACTGTTGTTGCGAATAACGAGCAGCAATGGCACAGAACAGGGGGCGTCCCCCGCCTTCTGGGACTGGATCTGGGAGGCAACAGAGCGGAACCGCTCGCCTCTACAGGAAGCGGTGGTGCTGGGTACCTTCCCTCAGGTGCCGACCCCCAGCTCCGCCGCCGGTAACCGACAGGCCAAACCAGCCGCCTCCGCCCCCACTCGCCGCGCCACGGCGGAAGTGGCAGTCAGAGCGGTTGGCGGGTGTCGGAAGAAGAGGGCGGGGGAAGACCGTGCGTAGCGGCCTATGGCCGTGTAGTGGCGGGACTGCCGGGGGTCTCACCTGAAGCAAGGAGGATCCTCCAACACCAGCACGCGGCAAGAGCAAGATGGCTGCCTCAGCTAGACAGAGAAAGACGACCGCGGCGGTGGCGGCGGGAGCAGGGCCCACGTGACACAGTCGGCCCGCCTCTCCCTCTCCGGAACGGCCTATCGCGGGAGTGCAAATCCGAACTACAAAGCCCAGCGTGCTCTGCGCGTGCCTAGCTTGCTATTGGCTGCAGGTGCAGGTGGCCGCGCTGCATCCTGGAGCTCGCAGTCTCCAAAGCGTTCTATTGTGTCGGCTCTTATAATTTGTAGGGAATCTAATAAAATAAAGGGCGGTGTGTGGTTTCGTTTGGGTGTGTACTTCTGTTCCAATATATCTCACTGTGCAATAAGTAAGCATTGTTTGGACTCAACTAAGTACCAGGAGGAAGATGGGAAAATTAATCTGTTTTCGCAACACAAGGGGAAAAATGGGAAGAAATATTCAACTCATAACAAAAATAGATTTAACCAGAAGAAATTTTACACTTTAGATGCTTGCAGTGACTTATGTCCTGGTTCCCTAGGTCCACCTCAATCAGTTTTGCAATAAGAGGCACCAAGTTTGGTTTTCTTGGAGCTTACATCAGTTGATTGCATCATCCTCGAGTGGAAGACTTGTGATTTTGCAAGGGAGTGAAGGTCCAGCGCTTCTTCCCTAACGGGTAAGGGCATGCCTGGAAGGCACGAGACCGTGCACCGCAGAAGGGGTTTGCCAGGTCTCTTCAGAGACCGGAGTAGGAACTTACAATGACATCCAGTTGTCCATCTTTTACTTGGGGAGCAGTAAGGGGAATCCGAGGCCGGAGGGCAACCTGCCCAGTACTGAGAGCGTCCAACCAGAGCGATCAGTAATTTGCATTTTGAATATTAAGTACAGCGGTTCTAGGGGGGAGGGGCCAGCCTGGCTGGCAGACGCGATCAGCAACGGTTCTCCCGAATCTCTTCCCCGCCCCCACTGTCTCGGTCCACCTTTTCCTTTTTCGGTCACCCGACAGGGACATCCAGAATCCAGAGAAAGCTACTCGAGATGGAGAGCTACTCGCGCACCCTATTACGTGACCTGTACCTTTAAACTCTTTCCATTTCCATCCGGACCCCGGAGGCACCACCCACATCCGTCTAACATCACTTCCTTCGGACTTTGGAAAAAAAAAAAAAGAGAGAGAGACACACACAGACAATCTGGGAACGCGAGGGGTTGAGCGGAGCCGTGCTTGGGGAGCGGTGTGAGCTGTCTGCTCGGCACCGTGGTCCCGCGCACCTACCACCGTGGAGATGCAGGCTCGTCTCGGGGCCACCTGTTTGCTGGGCTTCAGTTTCCTGCTCCTGGTCACCTCTTCTGATGGACACAGTGGGCTTGGAAAGGGTCAGACCGCGTTCTTTTTTTATCTTTGCTGATCCCGGGCCCCAGCCCGGTGTAACCCTTTTCTTGCCCTAACACCGCTACCCTCTCCTTCTGCCTCTTAGGGCACCCCAAATCTCTCTTTAGCTCCCCAACCGCTCCTGGAGTTTGAAGATAATTTGGAGGAGGGAGTAGCAGGTCTGAGACACACGGTGGGGAGTAGTGCTTGAGGCCTCTGACTTCGTGGATTGGAGGGAGGAAGAGCCTTTAAATTAGGAAAAGTAAAAGAACCAGGCCTGGTGCTTAGCACTTTTTAGGTCCTCAGGAATGGCCACCTTCCCTCTTTAGAGAAATGGAGCCATTTCGGACCTGTATATGCGGACTCCACTGCCTTGAATCTGGAGATTGGCTTCTTCTCTCCCCGGAAGAGCTGGGTTACCCCCTCCTGCTCACCCTGGAGAGACAGCACCTGCACCCCAGTGAGATGCGTCTGGTATATAAGAAAGGAACAGGTGAAGGGTGGAAGGTTTGTTGTTAGAGGGTTGACCACACTTTTCTTTCGCGTGATTCAGCCAGTGTGTCATAAGAAACTGAAAATTTGGGGGGGGGGGTGCGGAAGTGATGCATTAGTAGTTATGAATAGAAATTAGGAGGTGTGACCCTCCCTCCCTCCATGCCATGACCTTCATCATTCTAATCTTGAATGCTTTTCTCTTTAGCTCTTCCGTAGTTGAAAGTGGATTGACTGTGTAAGCGCAGGGTTTATGCTTTTCTAAATGGGTAGGCTGTGGCATAAATCCCAAACACCCTTCCATTTTTTTTTTTTTTGTACTGACCTTACTGTATTGAATGATTCTGCAGTTGTTTTTTTCTTCTGTTATCCTATGTATGCATTTATTGGTGGGTAATGAGATTGGGAGTTCAGTACACCTGAAAGCTGTCACTCTTTCATTCAGTAAATAGTGTTTGATCTCCTGCCATAGTTCAGAAACTGCCCTAGTGGCTGGAGATATAGCAGTGAACAGGACAGACAAGTTACTGCTCCTGAGGGCTCATACTCAAGCAAGACAGAATAAAGTGGGCTCATGAACAAAGTAATAGGCAAGACAGTTCTGAAGAAAATGAAACTGTTACAGAGTAGCAAGTGGAAAACCTGGGGAGGATGAGGGAACTGGCATTATCTGAGTTAGGAGGATCAGGGAAAACTTTGCTGAGTAGATAATGTGTGCATTTCAATCTCAGTGGTGAAACTACACCGAGTCCCACTAGGCCGGTGTCTGGTTTTGTCTTTTTTTTTTTTTTTTTTTTTTTTTTAAGATTTATGTATTTATTTGGGAGGCAGAGTTACAGAGAGAGAGAGGGAGGTAGAGATAGAAGTCTTCTGTCCACTGATTCACTTCCTAAATGGCTGCAACAGGCAGAACTGCGCCGATCCATAGGCAGGAGCCAGGAGCTTCTTCCAGGTCTCCCACGTGGGTGCAGGGGCCCAGACACTTGGGCCATCTTCCACTGCTTTCCCAGGCCATAAGCAGCAAGCTGGAAGAGGAGCAGCTGGGACTTGAACCAGAACCTTATGGGATGCCGATGTGGACGTTTAGTCCACTATGCCACAGCACTGGCCTCTGGGCCGGTGTTTTAAATACTGATGATCCCATTATAAAACTATTTTGAAAACAGTTGTAATATTGAGGAGATAGAAGAGTATAGTATTAAGAATGTGGGTTTAGATCTGAGTTTTAACTTGTTCTACCACTGCCCAGCTGAGTGGCCTTGGGCACATTGCTTAACCCCTCAAAGCTTCTGTGCCTCATCTGCAAAACGACGTAATAATAACTACCTCAGATCTTCAACAAATAATTTACTCAGTTACCGTGCTAGGTGTAGGCAGTATCTGAAGGCATGTGTGCTGTATCTATTCCAAGTTCTGTGTAATTATTCTAGTTACTATTGTTGCATAATAAATCACCTCAAAATTTAATGGCAAAAAGAAACGCGAGTGTCTTGTGAGCCTGTGAATAGGAATTTGAAGGAGGCACACTGGGGAAGGCTTATTGCTGTTGGGTGACATCTGTGATCCTAGCTCAGCTGGTTACCTCTTTGTGTGATCTTTCAGCACGGGCAAGTGTAGGCTTCCTCACAGGATGGCAGCTGCATTCCAGGAGTGAGTGCCACAAGAGAACAAGGCAGAAATGAATGCTGTTTTTATCATCTGGCCTGGCAAGTCCCAAAGCATCACTTTTACCATACTCTGTAGGGGCAGATTCAAGGAGGAGGGGTACTGACATCCCCACTTGCATCCTCATTGGGAGATATGTTGAGGTCTGGTTGTAAGAAGAGCTTGTGGGATGGGAGATACTGTTGCAACCAGCTTTGGAAGATGTGGTCTGCCAGAATGAGCCAGGGCCGTTTCTGTCATGTTCATGCTCAGGCATAATTGTTCGAAGGACAAATGAGTGGTAAACATTATCATTGTGGTCCCTGTCCTTTTTCAGCTTACAGGCAGGCAAGATACCAGGACAAGTAAGCAGACAATTGTGTGACTGCAGGATAGGTAATTTAAGCAGAGATATACAGGTAACTGCAGGAGCACTTAGAAGGGCAGCCTGGCTTAGGGAGTTACGAAGATTCAATGAAAAAACAAAAGGCACTTCATATTGTGCCACACACTTGAAAAGTGTTTAGTAAATGTTAACTGGTATTTCTTTTCCGTGGAAGAATAGTTATTACTAAAAGGAATTAATATTTCAACTTTTGTTTTATGTATCTCTTCAATATGGATTCTTAGGAAAATAGATTATACCCCACCCACCCCATTTCCCAAAAAAAAGTGCTGTCCAAAAATCTTGATGAATGGTACTTCTTCCCAGATGTTTAAGTAGCTCTGGCTCTTTGCAGAAGATAGCCTGGTGATTTGCCGAGAGACTGAATGACTTCCCCTACTCCATACACTTTTTTTTTTTTTTTTTTTTTGGTTAAGAAGGGAAAGCATGATGTAAAGCAGGAATGGGGGTAGGAAGTAAGAGATCCAGGTTTTACTCTTTTTTAAAAATATATTTATTTATTCGAAAGTCAAGAGTTACACATAGAGAGGAGAGGCAGAGAGAGAGGTCTTCCATCCACTGGTTCAGTCCCCAATTGGCTGCAACAGCCGGAGCTGCGCTGATCAGAAGCCAGGAGCCAGGAGCTTCTTCTGGGTCTCCCACACGGGTGCAGGGTCCCAAGGACTCGGGCCTTCTTGTACTGCTTTCCCAGGCCACAGCAGAGAGCTGGATCAGAAGTGGAGCAGCCAGGACTCGAACCAGTGTCCATATGGGATGCCGGCACTGCAGGCGGCAGCTTTACCGGCTACACCACAGTGCCAGTCCTCAGGTTTTACTCTTGTTTTGAAAGGCAAAGTAACACACATAGCGAGGGAGAGACAGAAATAGATTCCATCCACTGGTTCACTCCCCAGATGCCTACAACAGCTAGAGCTGGGTCAAGCTGAAGCCAGGAGTCAGGAACTATCTGTCTGGTTCTTCCACTCAGGTGGCGGGAACCCAAAAGCAGACTCTCATCCACTGCCTTCCCCAGGCATATCAGCAGGAAGCTGGACTGGAAGCAGAGGTGGGACTTGATCCTAAACACTCGGGACTGGGATGACAGTTTCCCAAGTAGGAGCTTTACCCACTGCGCCACAACACCTGCCTTGTAGCCTTTTGTTAAATGAGAGGGTTGGACTAGAAATATTTTCTAACAGTCCTGCAAGCTCTAACTTTGTACAGTTTATAAAATAATTTCATTGCTTTCAATAAGTCAAAAATACCACGTATGGGGACAAGTGTAATGACTAACATTTGCCATATATTTACTGTCTTCTGAGCACTGTTCTGTGCATTTTCCTTGTATCAACTGTTTTTGTTTTTTTTTTGTTTTTTTTTTTTTTTTTTAAGATTTATTTTATCTCTGAAAGGCAGAACAACCAAGAGCAAGTGAGACAGAAAGAGAGATCTTCCATCTGCTGGTTCACTCCCCAAATGGCTGCAGTGGCCGGGGCTGGGCCAGGCTAAAGCCAGGAATCAGTAATGCCATCTGGGTCTTCTGTGTGCATAGCAGGGGCCCAGGCACTTGGGCCCTCCGCTGCTGCTTTTCTACGTGCATTGGCAGGGAACTAGATGGGAAGTCGGGCAGCCAGGAATCAAACCGGCCCTCTGATATTGGGTGTAATGTTGCAAGCTGCAGCTTAACCTGCTGCCACACAATGCCAGTCCATCAGCTAGTTTAATCTTCATGATAACGTGGGATAGAGGATATGTTGATCATGATCCCCATTTCACAGATGAAGGACCTAAAACGAGGCACTGGAGTCACAGAGCTTGCACATGACTAGCCAGAGTACAAATCCCAGAGCCAATGGCCTTTACCAGTCCACCACTCCAGCTTCTCAGTGTAAAAACTTTTCTGAAGAGTTTAAAGGGGAAATTACAAAGTTGTCAGTGGCATGGTTCAGATGCTCTCTCTGCCTGAAACAGAATTGGCTGGTTTTGTGAAATCTCTGGAATGAAAATTTGGCACTAACATGTATGTGGCATCTACCGGCTGTGTGGTGTCCTAGTTACATTCACAACACCCCTATAGAATATTTCATTAGCAATATTTTACTTTTTTTTTTTTTTAATTTTTTGACAGGCAGAGTGGACAGTGAGAGAGAGACAGAGAGAAAGGTCTTCCTTTTTCTGTTGGTTCACCCCTCACTGGCCACCGTGGCCGGTGCGCTGCGGCTGGCGTACTGTGGCCGGCGCACTGTGCTGATCTGTAGCCAGGAGCCAGGTGCTTCTCCTGGTCTCCCATGTGGGTGCAGGGCCCAAGCACCTGGGCCATCCTCCACTGCACTCCCTGGCCACAGCAGAGAGCTGGCCTGGAAGAGGAGCAACCAGGACAGAATCCGGCGCCCCGACCAGGACTAGAACCCAGTGTGCTGGCGCCGCAGGCAGAGGATTAGCCTATTGAGTCGCAGCACTGGCCACATTTGTTTATTTTTTAAAGCATATTTATTTATCTATATGAAAGGCAGAATTACAGAGAGAAAGATGGGGAGAGAGAGAGAGAGCGATACCTTCAATCCACTGGTTCCCTCCCTAAATGGCTTCATCCTGGTGTCCCATGTGGGTGGCAGGAGCCCAGTGACTTGGGCCATCTTCTGCTGCTTTCTCAGGTGCATTAGCAGGGAGCTGGATGGGAAGTGGATCAGCTGGAACACAAACCTGTGCCCTTAGGGGATGCTGGTGCCCCAGGCAGTGGCTTAACCTGCTTCCCACAGTGCCAGTCCCAATATTTTGCATTTGTGAAAACTGTGAGTGGCTGAAGTAGGGCTCCAAAGCTGCTGTGTTTGCTGCAGGCAGACGTTATTTAGTCGTTGTTATTCTACCTCTTAGGTACGGTGTCCCCTGTTAGAGGCTTAGCTGCCAGCTCTGACACTGGACCTTTTGTTATTTTGGTTTCATTAGCTAGGAGGAGCTGAATAATACTTTTCTTAGTTTACATTGGTTAAAACAGTTGTAGGATGAAAGAATTGGAAATTCTGGTATAAATGCTGTATTTAGAAATTACTACTTTTCTTTAGTGTTTAAGGGGAAGAATTTCTGGTGTGGGAGACTTTAGCTTACTTTGCAGATAACTGGCATAAATTGGCTGTGCAGGTGACACTTCGGGAAACTGGACCGTCTTCAGATGTTCTGTCTTGGCATGGGTGTGAATGTGGTAGTTCCAGGAAGTGGGTGATTTTAGTAATCAGGTAAACACTGTACCCTTTTAGTTATTTTTGAAGAGAAAAACAAAAGAATTTTAATTTACTTTTAGCAGTCCTGTTTTAAGTGTGTTCTTATAAATATCACAGGGCTAGCCTTTCCATAAAATCTGACCATTTCAACTTTTAACTTTAATTGAAAAATTTAGTTCACTTATATTTGGTGTAATTATTCACAGAGCTGCTCTTTTCTTTTATCTAATTTCCATCTCTTTTACTGTTTTTTCTCTCCCCCCCCCTTTCTTTTAGGAGTTTATTATTTGCTTATTCCTATATCTCCTTAAGTGGTTTGGAAGTTGATACTCTAGTTCTTCTCTTTCAGTGCTTCCTGTTGATATTTTATGTGCACGCTTAACAAAAATCTAACATCTTAACCTCCCGACAATAAGAAGGCCCTAGAATATTTCACTTCAGTCACCCCCTCATTACTTTAAGCATTTTATGAAGTATTTTATTTGTTATATTTAAAAATTCTACGAATTGGGATTAACCCAATTTTCATGCACACAATATTTGGATTTAGGTATATGCTTCTTCGAGTATTTGCTCACGACTCCTTGTTTCTAGTCTTTTTTCTGGGACCATTTCCTACCTGGAATTTGCCCTTTAGCAATCCTTTTAGTTTTCTCTGGTTCTCCTGGGGGACTGTTTCATACATCCTCCCCTCTCTGCAGACTTCTAATATCTCTTCCACAATCCTTGCTCTCAGGTGGCGACCATAATTCCTGCTTAACACAAGACAGAAAGAATCAGAAGAGGCTTTTCAAAAACTCTTATCATTACATTTACCCACCAGCGTCCATATATGCTCCCTCCCCTGTTACTTGATACGCCAATCATAGTCCTGGTAAATCTTGATCCCTCTACTTGGGTACTAAATCCCATCTTATCTCCCTCCATTCAATGACATTTTACCAGCAACTCACCCTTCTTTCCTTTATAACATTCATTTTCTTATCTTTACTGTATCCTTTCCATCAGCTTTCAACATCATATGCTTCCCTCCAAACTGAATTCAAACTGTTAGCTGATTCACAGTTCTCTTTAGCTTCTGGTACAAGGCTTTGAAAAGTTGTATGTACTCGGTTTGTCTTCTTGGACTGTCTTGATCTTGCTGTAATTGTGCCCAGGCCAGACACCTTGGAGTTAAACCTTGACTTTTCTCTGCTTTCACACCCTAGTTCACAGCAAAATCTCATTAACTTTGCTTTCCAACTATATCCAGAAGCCAGTTGGATCTGACTCCCTCTACCACCTTAGCTCATCCAGTCACCATCCTCGCTTGCCTAGACCATTGAAGTGGCCTCTCTACCAGTCTCTTTGCTCCTGCCTTATTCCTCTATATCAGCTCCTAAGGCTGCACTAACAAAGTGGCAAAAAAATGAGTGGCTCAGGCAACAGAAATGTATCGTATCACAGTCCTGGAGGTTGAAGAGATTGTGGAAGAGATACTAGAGGTCTGAAGAGAGAAGCAGATGTATGAAATAGTCCCCCAGTAGAACCAGAGACGAAAGTCCAAAAGGTGCCGAAGAGACTATTCCCTCTGAGGGTTGTGAGGGCAGGGTCTATTCCAGGCCTCTCTTCTTAGCCTGTAGGTGTGTGTCCACATGTCACCTCTTTATAAGGACAGCAGTCATGGTGGGTTCAGACCCCCTCTGAAAACCTCAGACTAATTTGACTACCTCTGTAAAGACCTTGTCTCCAAATAAGGTTACATTCTGAAGTGCTAAGTGTTGAGATGCCAACATATCTTTTTTTTTTTTTTTAGATTTATTTATTTATTTGAAAGAGTTACACAGAGAAGGAGAGGGTTACACAGAGAGAGAGAGAGAGAGAGAGAGAGAGGTCTTCCATTCGATGGTTCGTTCCCCAGTTGATGGTTCACTCTCCAACAGGCCGCAACAGCCGGAGCTGTGCCGATCAGGAGCCAGGAGCTTCTTTTGGGTCTCCCACACGGGTGCAGGGGCCCAAGGACTTGGGCTATCTTCCACTGCTCTTTCAGACCATAGCAGAGAGCTGGATGGGAAGTGGAGCAGCCGGGACTCAAACCGGCGCCCACATGGGATACCGGCACTCTAGACAGCGGCTTTACCCACTACTCCACAGTGTCAGCCCTGTCAATGTATCTTTTTTAAGGGGACATAGGTCAGCCCCTGACACCTCCTACATTCTGTTTCCAGCACAGAACAATCCTGTTGAAATGCAAATCACATCATGTTACAACTACTCAAAACCCCCAATAGCTCAGGGAGAGCCGGTAATCTTTGTAGTGACCACAAGGCTGTGCACTGTCCACTCCCTCTTTTCACTGTAGCCTGGTCTCCTTCTGCTCAGAAACATAGACGGCATTCTGCAGGGCTTAAAATCTAGGAGTCTGGACTCTGATTGCTAGGGTTGGATTTCAGCTCTGACAGTAACCATCTGGGTGACCTTGGGACAGTCACTTAGACTTTGTGCTAATCTCACATTAATGTGGTCCATGTGTTGAAAATGATGAGCCAGTGTTGATACATTATTACTAACTAAAGCCCCAGCTTACATTAGGGTTCACTCTCAGTGTCCTACATTGTAGTTTTTGACAAATGTGTAATTACAAATGTATTTGTTTGCTGAGGCCACCATAACAAAGAGCACAGACTGAGTACCTTAAGGAATGGAAATTTGTTTTCTCACAGTTCTGGAGGCCAGAAGTCCAAGATCAAGATGTCAGCAAGTGTTGCTTTCTTTTTTAAATAGCCAGCTTTTCTCTGTGTCTTCCTGAGGTCTTCCCTCTTTGAACAGCTGTGACCTAATCTTTTAGGGTCTAGGACACCTGCGGTATGAATTTTAGCTTATTTGCCTCTTTTTTTTTTTCTTTTAAGACATTTATTTATTTGAAAGGCAAAGTTACAGAGAGGCAGAGAGAGAGAGAGAGAGAGAGAGAGAGAGAGAGAGGTATCTTCCACCTGCTGGTTCACTCTCAAGTAGCCTCAAAGGCAGGAGCCGAGCCAGGAACCTGGAACTTCTTCTGGGTCTCCCATGTGGGTGCAGGGACCCAAGGACTTGGGTCATCTTCCACTGCTTATCCAGGCCATGGCAGAGAGCTGGATCAGAAGTGGGAGCAGCCGGGACATGAACCAGTGCCCATATGGGATGCTGGCACTGCAGCCGGTGGCTTTACCCACTATGCCACAGTACCAGGCCCTTATTTACTTCTTTAAAGACCCCTATCTTTAGTCCAGTGTTGTAGTGTAGTAGGTTAATCCTCCACCTGCAATGCCATGTGGGCTGCTTCTCTTCCAATCCAGCTCTCTGCTGTGGCCTGGGAAAACAGTAGAAGATGGCCCAAGTGCCTGGGCCCCTACACCCACATGGGAGATCTGGAAGAAGCTCCTGGCTCCTGGCTTTGGATCGGCCTATTTCTGGCCGTTGTGGCCATTTGGGGAGTGAACCAAATACAGTCACCTTCTGACATACAGAGTGTTAAGACTTCAGCGTACAAATGTGAGGGAATCAGCAGGCGCTGTGGCTCACTAGGCTAATCCTCCACCTGTGGCGCCGGCACCCTGGGTTCTAGTCCCAGTTGGGGCACTGGTTCTGTCGCAATTGCTTCTCTTCCAGTCCAGCTCTCTGCTGTGGCCCGGGAGGGCAGTGGGGGATGGCCCAAGTGCTCAGGCCCTACACCCGCATGGGAGACCAGAAGGAAGCACCTGGCTCCCGGCTTCGGATGGGTGCAGTATGCCGGCAGTAGCAGCCATCTGGGGGGTGAACCAACAGAAGGAAGAGCTTTCTCTCTGTTTCTCTCTCTCTCACTGTCTAACTCTGCCTGTCTAAATAAATAAATAAATAATGTGAGGGAATGAGGGGCACAGTTCAGGCTATAACATGAGCCTACCTTTTTTTTTTTTTTTTTTTTTTTACACAGGCAGAGTGGATAGTGAGAGAGAGAGACAAGACAAAGAGAAAGGTCTTCCTTTTGCCGTTGGTTTACCCTCCAATGGCCGCGGCTGGCATTCTGCGGCCGGTGCACCGGGCTGATCCTAAGGCAGGAGCCAGGTGCTTCTTGGTCTCCCATGGGGTGCAGGACCCAAGCACTTGGGCCATCCTCCACTGCCTTCCCTGGCCACAGCAGAGAGCTGACCTGGAAGAGGGGCAACCGGGACAGAATCCGGCGCCCCGACCAGGACTAGAACTGTGTGCTGGCGCCGCTAGGTGGAGGATTAGCCTATTGAGCCGCAGCGCCGGCCTACATTTTTAATTTTTAGAAGTTCTACTTGGTGCCTTCCCAGATTTGTCTGTCTGTTTTGTGGGTCACATGCCTATTTTTGTGATATTCCATCATTTTTTTTATCCTGTGGCGAATAATTTGAATAGCTGATGTTCTCAGCAGGATCTAAATCTATTTGGTACTTCTGTTCTTATGTGGTGACTGGTTTTCTTGCATTTTTGGTGTTCTATGATTATGGATCTTCTGGCTCTCCTGGAGGCTGAAGTGCAGACCACTTTGCTCAGGAGAGGTTTGGCGTGTGCTTCAGTGGAGACTGAGGGCACTGCTGACCTGTAATCACTCCAGTCTCTTTTCAGGGTTAGGTGATCACGGGAGTTTCAGGTTCATGTGCATTTCCCCATGTTGTTCTGAACGTTTGCTTTCAGGGCCTCCTTACTTTTGCTTGTTGCTCATTTTTCCTCATCTGGTTTTAGCCTATTTTGTGTTTGTGGAAATATTTCTGTTATTACTGTGAGCCCAGTGAGTATGTTTCAAAAGTCCGTTTTATCTAGGATTTCATTATTTTGGTGGTGGATAGCCATTCAGACTGTTTAGTCAGGCTTCCCACCAAAGCAGGATTCAGTTGCCTGTTCAGGTATTAGTGAGTAGAGTGATGGCAGTCATGTTAGACACCTGTCAGTTCTCTTGGGCATCCTCCTGAGTTCACTCTCAGTCATTCACTGCATGAGTGACACATTCTGTTTGCCAGCAGTCCATGTTGTTGGGAATAAGTAATGATGGTTTTTTGAATCCTGCCTCAGTATGCCAATGTGGGTGAGCTTTCATTCCCCTGTGAGGGCACTAATGAAACTGGATTTGAATGTATGTCTGGGAAGGAAAGTTTTAGAAGCAGAATAGCACAAGATCAGAGCTTCAGTCTCAGTGTGCCATTGAGCAGCTCTATTACCTGGTACCGGTTATGTAACTTCTCTGAGCCTCAGAAGTCTCAACTGTAAAGAATAAATTACTACTAATGATTTGTTATGATTGAAGAATAAAAATTACCACTTATCCTTTACAATGTGCTAAGCACTGTGCTTAGTTTTTTCACATATATTTATTATTTAATATTCAGTAATAGTTTTATGAGATAGTTATTACTATGGCCATTTTAATGACGAGAAAACTAAAGCATTGGGAGGTTAAATAAAAGTTTTTTTTTTTTTTTAAATACTTTTGGGGCTAATGCTGTGGCATAGCAGGTAAAGCCGCCGCCTGCAGTGCAGGCATCCCATATGGGCGCCGGTTCGAGACCTGGCTGCTCTACTTCCGACCCAGCTCTCTGCGGAAAGCAGTAGAAGATAGCTCAAGTCCTTGGGCCCCTGAACCCACATGGGAAACCCGAAAGAAGCTCCTGGCTTCAGGTTGGCACAGCTCCAGCTGTTGTGGCCAATTGGGGAGTAAACCATCAGATGGAAGACCTCTCTCTCTGCCTCTCCTCCTTTCTCTATGTAACTCCGACTTTCAAATAAAATTAAAAAATCTTAAAAAAAAAAAAAAAGCCGGCTAATCCTCCACCTTGCGGCGCCGGCACACCGGGTTCTAGTCCCGGTTGGGGCGCCGGATTCTGTCCCGGTTGCCCCTCTTCCAGGCCAGCTCTCTGCTGTGGCCAGGGAGTGCAGTGGAGGATGGCCCAAGTGCTTGGGCCCTGCACCCCATGGGAGACCAGGAAAAGCACCTGGCTCCTGGCTCCTGCCATCGGATCAGCGCGGTGCGCCGGCTGCAGTGGCGGCCATTGGAGGGTGAACCAACGGCAAAGGAAGACCTTTCTCTCTCTGTCTCTCTCTCTCACTGTCCACTCTGCCTGTCAAAAAAAAAAAATTAAAAAAAAAAAAAAAAAGATTTACTTTGGGGCCAGCGCTGTGGCGTAGCGGGTAAAGCCACCGCCTGCAGTGCCGGCATCCCATATGAACACCGATTCGAGTCCCGGCAGCTGCATTTCCAATCCAGCTCTTTGCTATGGCGTGGGAAAGCAGTGGAGGATGGCCCAAGCCCTTGGACCCCTGCACCTGTGTGGGAGACCCAGAGGAAGCTCCTGGCTGCTGGCTTTGGATTGGCCCAGCCCCAGCCATTGCGGCCATTTGGGGAGTAAACCAGCGGATGGAAGACATCTCTCTCTCTCTGCTTCTGCTTCTGCCTCTGCCTCTGCCTTTACCTCTCTATAACTCCGACTTTCAAGTAAAATAAGTCTTAAAAAATAACAATAATATCACTCTGGCTGAACTCTGGGAATAATAGCAATTGCTTAAAATGCATTACGTCATTTAATCTTTACACTGAGACTCAGAGGCCGGTTTTATTGTCTTGATTTTACAGATGAAGAATTGGAGACTTGGAGAGCTTAGTTTGCTCACAAAGCTTCATGCTCTATAGAAAGTGGAGTCGTGGACCCGTGTCTTTCTGTATTGCATCACCTTCTGTATTGCATCTGTATCACCTTCAACTACTTTTGATATGCTACAGTCTAATTTATGTTTACTCTTTGGAAAATTCTTTTTCGTTCTTTTAGTATTATTGGCGTACTCTGTGATAGTTTACAAAGCATTTCATGTCATTGTTTAATATCCTTACAAATTGTAAATTAGATGGCGTCATCTCACTTTTTAGGTGTGAGGCTTGACGTATGGGACTCTCCATAGTCCCATGCACCCAGCAAGTACTGGAGCTGGGGATTGAACACCAGACTCTAAACAGAGAATGACCCCTTCTGTGGGTATCTGTGAACATGCCACACTCACTTCTTCCTTGGGTCTGTGTTGTTTGTTCATTCTGTGGGTGTTTATTAGACTCTTTCCTTCCAGGTTTTGGAGATCATATTCACTGGAGGACACTAGAAGACGGGAAGAGAGAAGCAGCTGCCAGGTACTAAACATGGCTTTAAGTCACTTATGGTGATAAAAGCATGTTCTAGCTGTCCACTTAGCATTAATTTCAGGTAAAAGGGCTACACCCAGGCAGAGCAAGAACTGAATAGTTGCCTAATTACAACAAAGTGCTAGCTAACATTTACCAAGTGCTTACTTATTCTTTATGTGAATTAAGTCATTTAATTCTCACAACAACTCTTTGAGGTGAGTACTGTTGTTACCTTCACTTTAGAGATGAGAAAACTAAGTCACAGAGCAGTTAAGTGACTTGCCCAAGATCATACACCTTGGTAGGGCTAAGATTCCGTCACAGGCACTCAGGCTTCAGAACATGCATTGTGAACCATTTTACTGCTTTATTGACTCAAGCCGAATAGTCTCAAATCCTGAGGACGTTTGGTTTATGTACAAATATCTTTGTACATAAGGGGGAGGAAAACAGAGTAGGGGAGGGAAGGCTAGGTGCTGGTCTAAATATTTTGCATGCATTGATTTGTTTAATCCTCCCAAGAACCTATGATGGTATTACACCTATGAAATAACTGTTTTTCAAAGAAGACATTTTTGGGGGCCAGCATTGTAACAAAGCAGATTAGGCTGCTGCCTGCAACTCCAGCCTCCCATATGGGCACCGGCTGAGGACCAGCTGCTCCACTTCCAAACTAGCTCCCTACTGTTGCACCTGGGAAAGCAGCAGAAGATGGCCTAAGGACTTGGGTGTTTGCCACCCACATGGGAGACCCGGGTGAAGCCCCTGGCTTCAGCCTGGGGACCCAGCCCTGGCCATTGCACCCATTTGGGAAGTGAACCAGGGTGATGGAAGGTACCTCATTTTCTCTTTCTCTCTCTCCCTCCCCCTCTCTGTCATACAGCCTTTCAAATAAATACATGTTTTTATATTTAAAAAAGATGTAGTATTTATTTATTTATTTGAAAGGAAGAGTGACAGGGATAGAGACAGAGAAGAGAGAGAAACCTCCCATCTGCTGGTTCACTCCCCAAAATGGTCATAACATCTGGTCTGAGCCAGACTGAAGCCAGGAGCCAGAAACTCCATCCTGGTCTCCCATGTGGGTAGCAAGGTTCCAAGTACTTGGGCCATCTTCTACTGCCTTCCTAGGCACATTAGCAGGGAGCTGGATCAGAAGCAGAGCAGCTAAAACTTGAACCAACCCTCCAATATGGTTGGCGTTGCAAGCAGCAGCAGCTTAACCTGCTGCAATACAACACCAGCCCCTTTGTTTATGATTCTGTGGAAGAGGAAGTTGAAGTACAGAAAAACTAAATAACTTGCCAGTAGTTAAACTGCTAGTAAGTGGCACAGCCAATTCAATGTTCTCTGTTACACTGTATGGGAGAGAAAAAAAAAATCTACTCCACTCCAGTACTAGTGTATGTGCACCTACATGATACACATACATACTGCACACATACATTCACACTTCTGCCTCTGTCAAACTACAGTACTTGTTGTTCCTAGAGCAGATCCTGTAGTTTTGTAACTCTAGGCCTCTATGTTTCTGCAGGAGTAGAGTTCCTAAATTTAGCAAATAAGAATAAAGGATGCCTCGTTCAATTTCTTTTTTCATCTGAGATAGACAGAAAGAGACAGAGAGAGCTCCTATCCATGTCACTCCTCAGATGCCTGCAATGCTAGGACTGGGCCAGGGTGAGGCCAGAAGGCAGGAACTTGACTCAGTTCTCCCATGTGGGTGGCAGGGAGCCAACTACTTGAGCCATCACCTGCTGCCTCCCAGGTTGTGCTTCAGCCAGATGCTGGAATCAAGGACAGAGTTGGAACTCCACCCCAGGCACTTCAGTATGGGATGTGGTGTTCCAACCAGCAAGCTAATGACTAGATCAAACACCCACTTTTTAAATTTGAATTTTAGATAAACAACAAATACTCTAAAATATGTCCATGCAATATTTGGGAAATACTGATAGTAAAAAAGAAACAAACAAAAAATCTTTTTTTGTTGTTTATCTGAAATACACTTTATGTTGTCTAGGAGAAATATTCCTTTTAGTCTCAAGCGCTGAATCAAATGACTATTTCTAGATAAGTCTTTTTTTAAAAAATTTATTTATTTATCTGAAAGGCAGAGCTACAGAGAGGCAGAGGCAAAGAGAGAGAGAGAGAGAGAGAGAGGGAGAGAGGTCTTCCATCGGCTGGCTCACTCCCCAGTTGATCTCAATGGCTTGAGCTGCGTTGATCTAAAGCCAAGAGCCAGGAGCTTCTTCCAGGTCTCCCACACGGGTGCAGGGGCCCCAGGACTTCGGCCATCCTCCACCGCTTTCCCAGGCCACAGCAGAGAGCTGGATGGGAAGTGGAGCAGCCCATTCTTTTTTTTTTTTTTTTTTTTTTTTTTTGACAGGCAGAGTGGACAGTGAGAGAGAGACAGAGAGAAAGGTCTTCCTTTGCCGTTGGTTCACCCTCCAATGGCTGCCGCGGACAGCGCGCTACGGCCGGCGCACCGCGCTGATGGGAAGGCAGGAGCCAGGTGCTTCTCCTGGTCTCCCATGGGGTGCAGGGCCCAGGCACTTGGGCCATCCTCCACTGTACTCCCTGGCCACAGCAGAGAGCTGGCCTGGAAGTGGGGCAACTAGGACAGAATCCGGCGCCCCCGGTCGGTGTGCCGGCGTCGCAGCCCATTCTTGAATAGGCCCCTATATGGGATGCGGCACTGCCGGCAGTGGCCTTACCTGCTGCAGCACAGCGCTGGCCCCCCTAGGTAAGTCTTAAGTGATATCTCTGGATAGTTGGTTTTTCTCTTATAATTTCATAACGTAATTTACATATTTCCATTGTAGCATTTATTACCGACTGTCTGTGTCTGATGGTTCCCACAGAACCCTTGATCTGTTGGGAAACTGTTTTATGTTCATCTCTGATGAATCTCCAACTGTGGAGATACTGAATGATTGAGATGGCTATTGAATAAACATCTACTGAGATCACCAGGTGTAAGAGTAGGAGTAAAAGAGAACGAGCATTTACGAGTTCCCTCCTGTATGCTAAATATAGTGCTAAATGTTCTGCAATATTTAATGCTCATTAAGGCCTTATTAAATACATAGATGGGCGTACTGTTGGGCTGCAGAGAGATCACATCCTCCTGAGACCGCTAACTTTTGGCATAAATAACTGATGCCATTCCTTTCTGAGACATCTGGACCAGGGCTTTGTTGGCATAGCGCTCCCGTTTCCGTGGAAACAGAGGTCTCGCAGGGGTCAAGGAAGGCAGGAAGTGAGATCTGCACTTCCGGTTTACGTCGGAGACGCCGGCAACCCGGAAGTTGTCGCCGGGGAGTTGCACATGGCCGCTGGTCCAGAGAATGCCGCTTGTAGTTTTTTGCGGGTTACCTTGCAGCGGCAAGAGCCGGCGTGCTGAACAACTGCGCGCGGCGCTGACGGCCGAGGGCCGCGCGGTGTACGTGGTGGATGACGCATCGGTGCTGGGTGCGGAGGACGCGACAGTGTACGGCGACTCTGCCCGTGAGAAAGCGTTGCGCGGGGCCCTGCGGGCCTCGGTGGAGCGGCGCCTGAATCGCCATGACGTAGTTATCCTGGACTCGCTGAACTACGTCAAGGGCTTCCGCTACGAGCTCTACTGCCTGGCTCGGGCGGCGCGCACCCCTCTCTGCCTCGTCTACTGCGTACAGCCCGGGCGTTCCAGCGGGGGACCTCAGGTGGCGGGTGCAGAGGAGAGCCGGAGCCCGAACGTCAGTGTGAGTTGGAGGCCGCGCGCTGAGGAGGGCGGGAGACCTCAGGCGCCGGGAACCAATGTCTTCGGGGAACCGACTGCGGCGAGCTCCGCAGTAAATGGGAAAGCCCAGGCGGACGTGGCGACGGAACTGGAGCCCGAGGAAACCGGGACACCAGATAGTCCAGCCCTCGTGAGTCCGGAACCCGAGAAATCTGCCAAGCATACGCCCAGTGCCTTTTACCCCCCTGAACTTCTGGAGGCCCTAACGCTGCGGTTTGAAGCTCCCGATTCTCGGAACCGCTGGGACCGGCCCTTGTTCACCTTGGTGGGCTTGGAGGAGCCGTTGCCCTTGGCGGAGATTCAAGCTGCCCTGTTTGAAAACCGAGCCCCTCCACCCCATCAATCCACGCAGTCCCAGCCACTCGCCTCCGGCAGCTTTCTGCACCAGTTAGACCAGGTCACCAGCCAGGTGTTGGCCGGACTGATGGAAGCGCAGAAGGGCGCCGTTCCCGGGGACTTGCTCACGCTTCCTGGCACCACGGAGCATCTGCGGTTTACTCGGCCCCTGACCATGGCAGAATTGAGTCGCCTCCGTCGCCAGTTTATTTCCTACACTAAAATGCATCCAAACAATGAGAACCTGCCTCAGCTGGCCAACATGTTTCTTCAGTATCTGAGCCAGAGCCTGCTCTGAGCAGAGGGGAAAGTCGTGACTTCATCTCAACTTTACTTGTATTGTCCCTGATTCTGTGCCAGCCCTTGAGTTTACAGGCAGGTTGAACCTGGAGAGACGCGAGAACGAGCTCAGGTGGACAGTGTCCGCTTAGACTGGATTGTGCTTGGGATAGCGCAACACCACTGATTTCCTGCACCTGAGCTGTGGAGGGCAGCCTGGAGCAGAAGTGTTTCCAAAGTATTGTGCACAGAAACCGAAGATGGCACAGTTCTGCCTCAGCACTGTTGCTTCCTTCATATGACAGTTTTTAAGTCCTGTGCTTACTTTTTGCTAGTTTCTATCCTTGCAGTGGGTTCACAGTTAAATCCACTTGGTTTCTGTTTTTAGGAAACATTGATTTTGTGAAAGTGAAACTAAATTATTCTAATAAAATCTTTTGAAAGTAGAGTTTGCCTGAATCTCTTTCACTACATGCAACAGTGTTCTCCATGTAACTTACCCAATGTGAGATTTAGATACATTGTAGCCTTATTTGCCTTTGACTGAAATCTTATTTTGGTAGTGCTCATTGGGTGGCTTGCTCTAACATATTTTGAAAACTTCTACAACTGTTGTGCTGCATTCTGTATTTCAAGGCAAGTATTGTAAGCTTGTCCTTCATTCATTTAACTTAATTGAATAAATGGTAGGTACCTAGTTTACCAGTGTTTGTGATTTTCAGACAGATACTGTGTTTGTCCTTGAGAAATCGGTGAGAAGGACTGACCAATAGATGATCATAAAGTGAAAGGGACTGGAGTTCAAAGGTCTGACAATGTTTTGGGAACCCCAGAATGGGGAATGATTACTTAACTGCCTAGAAAATGTTTTGGGAAGACTTGACAAAGTAATTAACATGTGAACCATTACTTTTTATGACAATGATCAGCAGAGTCAAATAGTAAATATTTAAAACAGTAAACAGTTTGGGCCATAGGGTCTTTGCTGCTAGTTTATAAACAACAAATAAGTGAACAGGAATCTGTGTTAATAGAACTATGGACACTGAAAGGGGAATAATTCATTTAGAGATTTACTTTTCAACCATTGAAAAATGTCAAAAAAAAAAAAAAAAAAACTGCACATGGGCCCTACAAGAGGCACTGGGCTGGATTTGGCTTGAAAATCTGACCCCTGTTCTAGAAGGCTGAATATGAGTTTGTCAAGCGAGAAAGAAGGAGTAAAACATTCTAAAATGTGCATGCTTTGCAAGGGCATGTTGCTGTTAAAAAGTGGGGTAGGTAGGCTGCCTTGATGATCTGGACCACCTTTTGTTTCTGATAGGCAAGTGAAGTAGAGATTTGGGCTAGGACACCTCAAAACATTTTCCAGTCTTTAAAAATTTCTATTCTAAGTTGATGATTGGTTGAGTTGTGTCTAATCCTCTGGATTCTGGATTGCTGTTCTAAATTAAACTAATGATCAGAAAGGACATTGGTTTTGGAATTAGACTTCTGAGTTAGCCAGTAAGTGGCAGAGACTAGGTGTTATGTAGCCAAATATATATTTTCTAAAATAGAAATCACTTTATTGATAAATATTGTGCCCAGGATATTATTATTTATTAGAGAACCAGAGAGAGTTCTTCCACCCTCCGGTTCACTCCCCAAGTGGCCACAACGACCAGAGCTGGGTCGATCAGGAGCTTCTTCCTGGTCTCCCATACCATTGTTGGGGCCCAAGGATATCTACTGATTTCCCAAGCTATAGCAGCAAGCTGGATGGGAAGTGGAGTAGCCGGGACTCAAACCAGCGCCCAAATGGGATGCCAACACTACAGACGGCAGCTTTACCCACTGTGCTATAGCGCTGGTCCCTGTAGTCAAATATTTATTCTCTTATGAGTCTCACTTTCCTCATTTGTATTATGAGACCATTAAACATATATACTATAGGACTCAGAGTTTAAATGAGATAATCTGTAAAACATATAGACAGTATCACATAAATGTTTACATTCTATTATGGTTAGCTAAATTCCACTACCTACCTAACTTTCCCATATTGTAACTTATTTCAGTTACAAGCTGCTTACAGTGTAGATGCACCAATCTGCCCCATATCTGTAGTAGGCCTAAGATGCAGTAGCCAAATAATTCATTTGATACTTATAAAATGAGTCATGTGTGTTTAGAAAAGTGCCAGCCTGTAGTAAATGCTGTATAAGTGTTTGCTATCAATAATATTTTACATGGCAGACAGTGGATAGCTATGAGCTCATTGTCTTAGGAAGCTCCAAAGTCCAGTGAAAGAAGATGGTTGAACTATGAGTTCAGTAAGGTCAATGCAGTAGGAGCTATTGTATAGTGTATGGTGATATGGAAGGTTGTGTGATAAGCCAATGACTATTGTCTTCCTCATTGGCTTTGCCTTGAGAGCTTAAGACCTCATCTAGCCAATCTGGTTCAGGTGGGTTGTGCTGCTCATTATTTTAAAGAGAAAACAAATACACACTTTTTTCTCCTGATTATGAAAATCTGGAGAAAACTGGGGAATGCAAAAGTATAGGAAAAAGCTTACAGTCTCGTTATTTACAGATAGTTGCTGTTATGTTTTGGTACATTTTCTCTTAAGCTCTATTCTCTGTATAATTAGAACTAAACTATAGATATAATTTTATATTTAAGCATTTTATTTAATATTATAGCAATGAAAGATTTTCCTTTAATGTTTTAGATCATCCTGTAATGATATAAAATGTTAAGAAGTACATTTAGAAATACTACAATTTGATGTTCTATTCCACAATCTATTCCTAGTTTTAAAGGCAAAATTTTCAAGATTTACAGAAATGTCAGAATTTACCAATAATTTTGTTATGGTAATCTGTTATTGAATATTTAGATTATTTTAATAATCTTTCCCCTGTTAAAGTCATACTGCATGAACACCTTTGTACATTCATCTTTGTACCATAAACTGGTTCTTTTATTAGAGTAGATTTCAAAAAGTAGAAGTTCTAGATTATAATGTCTTTGTTCTGTTGTTTTAAAGTGGATTGCCCCTGATGGTGATTATCCATAAGTCTTGGTGTGGAGCTTGCAAAGGTAAGTGCAAGTGCTCAGCCTACAATCAAACCTCAGATGTGTTGCCAGTTGTTAACATTTAACAAATGTTAGCACCAACATTTTATCCCAGCACTGCTGATTGCTTTAAGGAACCAAACAAATCAAGGGGGATCTTCAAAAAGGTCATGGGGAAAAATGTCTATTATAAAAAAATTGTGTATAGATTTAAATTTTTTGCACCAAAATAACCTATTTGAGAGACTGAAAGAGAGATAACTCCATCATTCATTCTCAATGATTCCAGTGGTCAAGTCTGGAGCCAAGTGCCAAGGTTACAATCCAGATCGCTCATGTGGTTGATAGGAACCTAATTACTTGAGCCATTACCACTGCCTTCTGTGGTGCATATTGATAGAACTGGAATCAGGAGCTGGAACTAGGAGTCAAAACCAGGCATTCTGTTTTTTTTTTTTTTTTCTTTAGAAAACTTTTATTTAATAAATATAAATTTCAAAAGTATAACTTTGGATTATAGCAGCCCCCCCCCCCATAACCACCCTCCCACCTGCAAACTTTCCCATCTCCTTCTCCCTCTCCCATCCCATTCTTCATTAAGATTCATTTTTATTTATATACAGAAGATCAACTTAGTATATACTAAGTAAAGATTTCAACAGTTTGCTCCCACACAGACACACAAAGTATAAAGTACTGTTTGAAGACTAGTTTTACCATTAATTCACATAGTACAACACATTAAGGACAAAGATCCTACATGGGAGTAAGGGTACAGTGACTCCCGTTGTTGATTTAACAATTGACACTCTTATTTATGATGTCAGTAATCACCCGAGGCTCTTGTCATGAGCTGCCAAAGCTATGGAAGCCTCTTGAGTTCACTAACTGATCTTATTTAGACAAGGCCATAATCAAAGTGGAAGTTCTCTCCTCCCTTCAGAGAAAGGTACCTCCTTTAATGGCCTCTTCTTTCCACTGGGATCTCACAGAGATCTTTTCATTTAGGTCATTTTTTGCCAGAGTGTCTTGGCTTTCCATGCCTGAGATACTCTCATGGGCTTTTTAGCCAGATCTGAATGTCTTAAGGGCTGATTCTGAGGCCAGAGTGCTGTTTAGGACATTTGCAAACCCAGGCATTCTGATTTGTAATGTAGAATCCTCTCTGTCAGGCTAAATACCTGTCCCTAAACTAACTGTATGTATGTATGTATGTATGTATGTATGTATGTATCTATCTATCTATCTATCTATCTATCTATCTTTGAGAGGGCGAGAGAGAGACACGCAACTGGAGTTCCCATCTAATCATCTTATGGCCTACTTCCCAGATGCCTGCAGTGGCCAGGGCTGGGCCAGGCTAAAATCAGAAGCCAGGAACTCAAACTAGGTTTCCCACTTGGGAGACAGGGACCCAACTACATGAGCCAACTCCTGCTGCTTCCCAGAGTGAGCATTGGTAGGAAGCTGGAATCAGGAATGCAGCAGAGAATCCAACCCAGGCACTCCATATGGGATGTCACATCGCAACTGGCATCTTAATAACTAAGCCAAATGTCAGTACCCTAATCTTTTATTTTCCCTGAACTTTTGGAAGTACTCTCTTATAAGAAAATCTTTACCTTAATGAAATCTGCAATTATTTTTTGGGAGGCTTTAGGGAGAGTGGATTAAGATAGTTATATAAAATATGGGATTAAGTGATAAAATATTTTATATGAACAATGAATTTATTAGAGGATGCTGAAAACTGTTCAGCAAAAGGCTTGAGAACTGATTAGGGAAATCTTCCTGGAGGAGATGGGAAGCAAATAAGAACCCCAGGTTATCTGTCTCTGGCATATAGTCTCTCTTCCATACCAACCCGTCTCTTCCCCAGTCAGGCTTTTTCTGCTACACTTGATAAAATCCGAGTTAGAAAAGAAGTGTAATTAGTGTACATAATTAATGTATAATGGTCAGCGCTGCGGCTCAGTAGGCTAATCCTCCGCCTGCGGCACCAGCCACCAGGTTCTAGTCCTGGTCGGGGTGCCAGATTCTGTCCCGGTTGCCCCTCTTCCAGGCCAGCTCTCTGTTGTGGCCAGGGAGTGCAGTGGAGGATGGCCCAAGTGCTTGGGCCCTACACCCCATGGGAGACCAGGATAAGCACCTGGCTCCTGGCTTCGGATCAGCGTGGTGTGCTGGCCGCAGCAGCCATTGGAGGGTGAACCAACAGCAAAGGAAGACCTTTCTCTCTGTCTCTCTCTCTCATTGTCCACTCTGCCTGTCAAAAAAAAAAAAAAAAAAAGAAAAGAAAAGAAAAAAAAACCTTTAAAAAATAGTTAATTTATAATATGTATATGGCAGAATGTTATTCTATTACTGGAAATTAGTAAAAAAAAATGCTAACACTTTTTTTTCCCATTTGTATGCCATTAACCTTATTTTAGAAATGAGGTAAAAATTTCAGAGAAGGGTAGTCACACAGGGTCTTGTAGATACACAAATAAGTGATAGAACTAGGACCAAAATCCAGGTGTCCTGATTCTGGTTTTATAAGAGTAGGGGGAAAAAAGTTTCAGTTATGTGAGTC
The DNA here is from genome assembly GCF_964237555.1 of Oryctolagus cuniculus. Lineage (NCBI taxonomy): Eukaryota > Metazoa > Chordata > Mammalia > Lagomorpha > Leporidae > Oryctolagus > Oryctolagus cuniculus. Next base: position 120,915,618 of record NC_091438.1, read on the forward strand.
AATTTAGCAAGTGCCTAAAAGAAATAGTGATGCTTATAATACTTACTAGGGTTGGGTATAACCGTATAACAGTGATGTTTTCTGTTCCAAAATCCTTTTTTATTTTTCCTCCTAGCTTTAAAGCCCAAATTTGCAGAATCTACAGAAATTTCAGAACTTTCTCACAATTTTGTTATGGTAAATCTTGAGGTAAGACTGAGAGTTTCTCCTTTCTGCTATGATTTTTAAGAATTTGCTGTTTTAGAGTTAGAATCATTGCTAGTATAAAATCTTATTCAGCATAGCTGGCTCTTTCTAAATGTATGTGTTTTCCTCTTGACCTTTGATGTAAGGCTTGTATCACATGTGTTAGAAAGCCATCCAGAATCTGCTTTGGGAAGGAGGTAGGAAAGAAGGCATTGAATGATTTAAGTTTTAAGGTCCTTTTCAGCCTTAGTTTATGATTCTGACATGTTTTACATCTTTTTAGTTGAACGAGAGGTATAGTCATATATGCAGACCACAACTCCCTGCACAGTGTGATTGATTTGAATAGCTACTTTGTGTTGGGTTTATATATGCAACCTTCTTGTTTCCTTGTGCAGTATACTTTTTGTACTTCATGTAGACTTTAGGGTTTGGAATCCCAAGTTATAGAATATCAGATCTTAGAAGGGATTTTTAGCCATTGGTACTATTCCCGTTTTTAAAGGATATCATCTTAGGCCTGAGGGAGATAATGTAATTGGTCAAAATCATAGAGTCTAACAAGTGATCTAGATGGGCTTCCTTTGAGGTCATTCTCTTTAAGTAAGGAAAACTCAGATGCTTTATGATGATAGTTCTGGCAAAAGTTTGTGTAAGATGATGTTTGCTTAAACATGGGACTGAGAATCTTATGAACGTACTAACAATTAATATTGAGGAGGGCCGGCGCCGCGGCTCACTAGGCTAATCCTCCACCTTGCGGCGCCGGCACCCCGGGTTCTAGTCCCGGTCGGGGCGCCGGATTCTGTCCCGGTTGCCCCTCTTCCAGGCCAGCTCTCTGCTGTGGCCAGGGAGTGCAGTGGAGGATGGCCCAAGTGCTTGGGCCCTGCACCCCATGGGAGACCAGGATAAGTATCTGGCTCCTGCCATCGGATCAGCGTGGTGCGCCGGCCGCAGCGCGCCGGCCGCGGCGGCCATTGGAGGGTGAACCAACGGCAAAGGAAGACCTTTCTCTCTGTCTCTCTCTCTCACTGTCCACTCTGCCTGTCAAAAAAAAAAAAAAAAAAAATTAATATTGAGGAAGCTGAGGGATTGCTTTTCAGCTTATGGATGGCCTGAATGCTGATACACCTCACCAAGGCAAAGTTATATTTCAGTCTGAAGAAATGACCCCACTTAACCCCTGAAATGAGAACCATACCATACGTTATAAAATTACTGTTGATTTCCCATGCACGTGAACTCCTAATTACTGTCTATGATTAATTAGGATCCCCACTCAGGAGACAGAAATACCGTTTTCAGTGAGCATTCTCCAACTTCAGAGATTTTTTAAAAAGAAAAACTGATTATATTTGTGTCTCCCAGGAGGACTAGAATACCACAGTTACAGCTAAAATGCCAGTCTCATTCATTCTTGCATTCAAGAAATACTGTTTGCAAGTTAGTACTGTAGGTACTGGGACTTCAGCACTCAACAAAGCAGATACAATTCCCTCACTGAAATAACGTTGTAGTGTAGAGAGACAGGTAAATAAATAAAGTATGACTGTTGGTGATAAATGCTATGGCTAGAATTAAAGGGTGGTGGGTGGCTTAAAATTTTAAATAGTTAGGAAAGAAGGTAATGTGTGAACAAAGATCTGAAGCAGAAAGGGGAGTAAGCCATGTGGAGGATGGGGGAAGTGTGTCCAGGCGGAGGGTGAGAGCAAACCCTGAAGCCCGAGTTAGGAGCATGCTTGCCTTGTTGAATGACAGCAATGTCAAGCCGAACAAAGAAGACTGAAAACAGGTAGCCTGTGGAGTTAGGGAAGCGCCCAGGTGGCAGATTATGTATCGCAGCGACTTCAGGTTCTCCTGTGAGTGACAAAGGAAGCCACCAGAAGCTTTCAAGGAGAGAGGACAGGATCTGACCCAAGGTTCGCATTTAATCTTAATAGGATGAAGAGGAACCAAAAGATGAAGATTTCAGCCCCGATGGGGGTTATATTCCAAGAATCCTTTTCCTGGGTAAGGCACAAAATCTTCATGTGGGGATCCATCGTAGGATGGAGAAGAAATGCCTGAAGGGACCGACTCCATGTAGTTAAACTACTGGGATGGCCCAAAACAAAACCAGCCAGTTTCAAGAGAGCTGGGGAGTCTGGAGTGCCAGAACCGCAAGTTTGGAGGAAAATCTTCCCCATTAACTCAGGGACAGGAGGCGGGCCATCCATTTATTCATTCAGCCATCATTTGAGCATCAGCCCTTGCTAGGCAGAGATAAGCCACTATTCCCGCTCTTGACCCTACTCTGCAGCTGAGGCAATGGAATAGTATAACCAGACAAATGTCTTCCCACAGACAATTTTATGAGTTATTAATGACCACCTAATCTTTACTTAGCATTCTGCTAGATTATGTAGAAGACACAAATAAAAATGTATGATCCTGCCTCCGGCAAGCAGTAAAGGAACGTGCCAGGAAGAGGCAACAGCGAGTACCAGACTCCAGGGGTGAGAAGTGTATGCTGTGTTCAGGGAATTGCAAGGAATCATTGTGATTACAGCCTGAAAGGCAGGGTTGGGATGGTGAGATAGTAGGCTGCAAAGACGGACAGGTGTAATTTCCCACAGAGCCTAGTATACCGTGTAGTGCTTGAAGTAACTGTTGTGATTACTCAACCTCTGTGCCGTTTTATCTCCAATAGACCCCAGTGGCAAGGTGCGTCCTGAAATCATCAATGAAAGTGGAAACCCAAGCTACAAGTATTTCTACGTCAGTGCTGAGCAAGGTACAGCTATGCAGAGGAAAAGGAGGGAGGATTGCTGCTAGATTTAACTAGGATGAAGCATGCACAGGTCTGGGGGGAAACTCACTTCAGCATGTTAGCTAGCATCTCCTGTGTGAGACTAAGTTTTCCCTTGATCCACTCTAGGATATAGGAAAAGAACTTTAGACTGAGGTCCTTCCCTAGCTACTTGGAATCCAGTGGAAGAGCCAAATGACCCACAGGAAACCGTGAAGATCTGAGCCTCACAGAAATACCTCACTTGCCCGTAGTCTTACTGATAATAAGCTGCAGAGCCTGGATTTGGATTCAGAACTTAGTTTTTTTCCACTTCACTAACACTGTTCTTCCTGTAGGAATTCATAGGAAGGAGGTACGACTTGTTAGCTGGGTAATTCTAAGAAGTTTTACACTTAGATGTTAAACTCTAACTGGACCCAGAAGTATAAGACTTTGTTTCTGGACAGATATGAGAAGGACATTTCAAGCTGAGGGAGGGAGGGGTATAGCCCATCATGGAGAGTCTATAAGACCTGCCAGAGGAAATGATGAGTGGCCTGAGCCCTGGAGAATTGGACCTAGTTGGCAAAGGAATGAAAAAAAAACATATTCCAGACAGAGAACAGCATCAGCACAAACAGGCAAGGGAAAGTTGAAATTGCAAAGTCATGTTTTTTTGTTTCCTACTCCTTGAGCAGTCATTCTAGAGGCAGGGTTGGAATTCATACTGTGTGTTGTTGCTGTTTTCCTTTTCCCCCTAATCTGTAAAAAGGAGTTGTTAGTCCAGTTGCTGGTGTCCCATATTTTCACATTGCTGGGTTGTTGGTCACTTTATGTTTTGAGTCCTTGGCACTCTTATTCCCAGAAGAGGGAGAATGTAGAGATCTGAGACATCATCACCTCTTCCCTTGCATAAGGAGATGTCATCTTCCCTAGCCAAGTGCAGATCCAGGGAGATTGGTACCAGAGAGGGAACTTTTCTACCTGGAGAAGGCCAGTGGTGTCAGGTCCCTGACTCTTGTACCTTGAGATTCACCCTCCCTTTGGAATTTCATCCAAGTTACCACTGCCATCTCCACATTAGTGTAGTCCAGATGTGAACCCAAGATTGTTCCCTGAATTCCTTGTGGCTCAGCTGACATGAAACCGGAACTTTCAGATCTGGCTTTACTAACAGTATAAGCAAAGCAAAAGGGGAATAACAAACTGTATCATCTGGCTTTTATGAGTATTTGCTTTTTGAGATTTACAGACACTGGCTCAACCTAGCTCCTGGCCTGCATTATATAAGGATGCTATTGTGGAACCACCAATATAGAGTCTTTACCAAATTGCTGCTCTCCTTGAGTCTTAATCCATAAGAGGGATGCCATAAGACAGGTTTATCTTCAGTCTGTCTAAGGCCCTCCAACCAGATTTCTCTTGTTTGCCTGAGAACTGAGCTTCCTCCATGTACAAGGGTACTTCAAAAAGTTTGTGAAAAATGGATTTAAAAGGCACGTTTATTTTGGTGCAAATAAATTTTGAGATCCATGCATAAAGGGGTCTTAAAGTTCATGAAAATGTGTGTTATGAATAAACTATACAGGGTTTCAAAGCTTTTGCACCAAAATAAATAGCTTTTTAATTCCATGAACATTTATTTATTTGTGTGTCTATTTATTTAGAGAGGCAGAGAGAGAGTTCCCACACACCAGTTCATTCATCAAAAGCCTGTAATGTCCAGGACTGGGCCTAGCCTAAACCAGGAACTGGCTTAGGTCCTGCACTTGGGTGCAGGGACTCAACTACTTGAGCCATCATCTACTGCCTCCCAAAGCCTGTACTAGCAGGAGGCTGGAGTTGAGAGCAGGGGCCAGGACTCAAACCCAGGTACTCTGATGTGGAATGCAGGTATCTCCACCTGCAGCTGAACAGCTAGGCCAAATACCTGCCCTATCCTTTTATAGTTGATACTAAATGTGACTGTCTCCTTTAGAGGAGACCAGTCCCTCTTCTGGCACATACACATATATGTGCACACACATGCAACATTACATGTAACCACAGAAAATGAAATAAAAGCAACATTCATGCAAATGACATAATGGGAATGGTAGGATGGTGTTCGATCTTCCCCTAGTGTCAAGTGAACATCTACAGCCTGTGACAGAGGAGGCAGGCATTCGGCATAGCAGTTAAAACACCACCTGGGAAGCCAGCACTGTGGCATAGCCGGTAAAAGCTACCTCTGGCAGTGCCAGCATCTCAGTTGAGTGCCGGTTCAAGTCCCAACTGCTCTACTACTGATCTAGCTCTCTGCTGTGGCCTAGGAAAGCAGTGAAAGGTGACCCAAGTCCTTAAGCCCCTGCACCCATGTGGGGAACTCAGAAGAAGCTCCCGGCTCCAGGCCGGCGCTGCGGCTCAATAGGCTAATCCTCCGCCTTGCGGCGCCTGCACACCAGGTTCTAGTCCCAGTCGGGATGCCGGATTCTGTCCCGGTTGCTCCTCTTCCAGGCCAGCTCTCTGCTGTGGCCCGGAAGTGCAGTGGAGGATGGCCCAAGTGCTTGGGCCCTGCACCCCATGGGAGACCAGGAGAAGCACCTGGCTCCTGGCTTCGGATCAACGCGCCCAATTGGCTGCAATGGGCGGAGTTGCGCCAATCCGAAGCCAGGAGCCAGGAGCTTCTTCTGGGTCTCCCACATGGGTGCAGGGGCCCAAGGAGTTGGGCCATCTTCTACTGCTTTCCCAGGACATAGGAGAGAGCTGGATCGGAAGCCAGGTCTCAAACTGGTACCCATATGGGATGTTGCTTCACAGAGGGAGGCTTAACCCGCTATGCCAGCAGCGCAGGCCCTGCACCCCATGTTGAAGGGCCCAAGTTTGAGTCCTGTCTCCACTTCCAATTGCAGCTTCCTGTTAATGTATTCTAGGAGATTGCAGATAATGGCTCAAACTGTTGGGTTCTCGGCTCCCAGCTTTGACCTGTCCCAGTCTCAGCTGTTGTGACCATTTGGGGAATGAGCCCGCAGACAGGAGTACTCTCTCTTTGCCTCTTAGGTAAATCCAATAAATAAATATAGTCTGTGATAGAGTGTCTCTAACCCTAGAGGGTAAGCCCAAGTCACTACTAACCTTGGAGGACTCCTTAGTTTCTCAAGCACTTTCATTTTATTTTCTCTCTGTCAGTTTCTATTATAATCCTGTGTGAAATAAGTTACATCTCATTTTATAAATGGGAAAACAGGTTCAGAGAGAGAAATGACTTGCCGGGGTTAACGTGCAGAACTAGATCTTGAGTCCAGATCTTGTCCTCTCCTAAAACATTTAAAGATCCACCTCAGTTGTCAGATGTCGAGCACTGAAGACCCGCTTCCCCCGCCCTTTGTTTCACAGTTGTTCAGGGGATGAAGGAAGCTCAGGAAAGGCTGACCGGCGATGCCTTCAGAGAGAAACGTCTTGAAGATGAGTTGTAACGCACATGCATATCCCTTCTTTCATTGAAGTCAATGTTTCGGAAGGAAAGCAGCAGGGAGGGGAGTACTGAGGACTCCCCCAGAACAATTAAAGCGACCAGGAAACCTTGCTCCGCCACTGGATAGAGCGCCCTCACACTAGACGGGTTCTGCTGCCTGAAGCTGGTCTCCAGGGCTGTGGATGAAGCTGACTGCGGCAGACTTCCTTCTGCTTCATCTCACCCAAATGTTGATTTGTCGCCAAATGTAAAGAATGAAACCTTGTGACACACAACTTGAGCCACTTGGAAGTTTACTCCTCACATTTAAGTAGTTGAGTCCTTTACCATTTCCTCCCACTTCACTCAACCTTGATGGAGACCAGTAGCATCTTTTCTACAGTGTTAAAATTGCAGAAATTGCTTATCAATTTTTATATAAAAAACAATGAAAACTAAATGCAAATCGGTAATTCTGTCCCCTATTAAAAAGACCAGCCTATTTTTTTTTTTTCCTGTCTTTCTCCTGGGAATAATCTTGGGCTTCTTCCTGAATTCCTGCAACCCACTTCCCCTTCTGCTTGGGCTGCCCTATTGCACGCATGTGCGTGCAGGAATGGCTGTGTGCTTGGAGTCAGCCCCAGCTGGAAGCATGCTTTCCCTTGTTACTGTTGGAGAAATGTAAACCTTCAAGCCCTGGGTGGGGCCATTTTTGTCAAGTCATCCACTGTATTTTTATACTGGGTTTAACAACAACACAAAAGATTAAAGTATTAAACTTTAATAAAACTTCAAGAGAATCTGTACTGTAATGGCCTTTTTATTATTGGGGGGAGGGATTGAGATCACTTCAAGAGAAGCCTAAATGTGGTCCTAATGTGGGATTCCTCCTGGGCCTCCACCTCCCACATTCAAGTGAGCTCCAGGGCTTATCTCTTACTTTTTATTTTGATTTTTAAAAAATGCAAATTTATTGGGGCCAGGGCTATGGTGTAGCAGGTTAAGCCACTGCCTGTGGTGCCAGCATCCCATATGGACCCCAGTTCAAGACTTGCAATCCAGCTCCCTGATAACATGCCTGGAAAGCAATGGGAAGATGGCCCAAGTGCTTAGGTCCTTGTATGCACATGGGAGAATTGGAGGAAGCTCCTGGCTCCTGGCTTCAGCATGGTCCAGCCCTGGTAGTTGGTGCTATTTGAGAAGTGAACCAATGGATGGAAGATCTCTGTCTCTTTATCTAGCTACTACTTTCAAATAAATAAAATCTTGAAGGAAAAAAAAGATGCTGTTTCTTCTACCTCATTTGTTCCCATTAATGTCTATTTTATATTGTGGTGACATCAAATTGCTTTGAATTTCCCTGAGAAGATGTTTTTTGCTTGGTGTCCGTTCATCTTGTTTCCTTAGCGTAAAACGTTTTCTTTCTACTCTTCCTTCACGGCCCATTTTGAGCCACCTCTTCTAGGGAGTCGTCCCTGATGTTTGTCAGGAGGATAAAGTGCCCCTCCCCTAAGACATCCATCCTAGCCCTGCACCACTGCCTATTGAAGTTCTCTATCTGATGGCAAAGGGAGACCAGTGGCATCTTTTCTGCAATGTCAAAATTAACAGAACTAGCATATCAGCTTTTACAACTTTGTGTAGTTGTAAGAGTGACAGAGGTATAGACAGACAGAGATCTTTCATCTGCTGTTTCACTCCCCAAATGGCTACAACAACCTAATGTCGGCCAGGCCAAAGATGGAGTTGATGACTCCATCTTGGCCTCCCACGTGGATGGCAGTGGCCCAAGCACTTATGTCATCTACTGCTTTCCCCGGCTCATTGGAGGGAGCTGAATCAGAAGCGGAGAAACTGGGACTTGGAAACTGGCACTTTATTATGGGAGGCTAGAATTTCAAACAGCAGCTTAACACACTGTACCACAATGCTGACCCTACCATATCGATTTTTAAACAATAAGTTACAAATCAGTAATCCCATCCTCTACTAAAAAGACCAGTTTGTTACCAGGTAGCCAGGCTCCTCTAGGGCAGGGGCTGTTCTGTCTTGTGAACCAAGACCCCAAAAAGTGCACTTTCAATGGCTTGTAAAGGTCGATGGTAAGTTCTTTATCCGTCCTCTTTAAGTGTCAGCAGTGGTTCTGTGGGAAAGGTATTGTTAGCCTCAATGTTATGGAAAAGTAAACTTTAGAGAAGGAAGTGACCAGCCCTCAGGTCCTAGACTACATAAATAATGGATTCCAACCACTACTGTCTGAATCCAAACTCACGCTTTCCCTGCTAGATTACTTCCTTTGAATCTGAGGTGTGACTCATTAGAACAGAAATTTTCCATCTGGGGCATGTAAGACTACAAGGGATGCATACGTGGGCATAGAAACTTTAATGAATGAATTTCCAGATCTTCATCTCACTAAAAGTGATTTCCCCAGATTCCTTGAAAAAATAAATGTTGACTAATCATGTGATCCAGCTATTTTACTCCAGGATAAATACCCAAAGGAATTAAAACAGAATCTTGAACAGACATTTGTACAGCTGTATTCATAGTCGCATTGTTCATAACAGCCAAAAGGTGGAAGCAACCCAAGTGTCCGCTAGTGAATGAGTTGATAAACAAATGTGTGTACAGGCAATGGAATGTTACTAGCCTTAAGGAAAAAGTTGCAGGCATCTGGCACAATGGTAAAGATGCCACTTGGGACCCCTGCATCCCATATCAAAGTTCCTGAGTTCAAATCCTGGCTCTGCTCCTGATTCCTGCTAATGTACACTCTGGGAGGCAGCAGGTGATGGCTCAGGTAGCTGGGTCCCTGCCACCCATGTGAGTGGCCTTTCAAATACATTTAAAAACTTAAAAAGGAAAATTCTGACATGCTATTATTGCTTGGATGAAACTTGAATTCATGCTGAATGGAAAGTAGATACAAAATGACAGATATTATATAACTCTATTTACAGGGATCACAAGATAAAATAGTAAAATTCATAGAGGCAGCAAATAGAATGGTGATTGCCAAGACCTGAGGGAAGAGTGAATGAGGAGTTAGCGTTTAATGGATACAGTTCAGCTGGAGAAGATGGAAAGGTTTTGTAGATGGATGATGATGATGGGTGCAAAACAATGTGGATGTATTTAATACCACTGAACACTGGTAAATTTTAAAATGGTTAATTTTATGTTTACTACAATAAAATAAGTGATTTCCTGTGAAATATTATCACTTCACTTCCACCTTCCTTGTCACTATTCACCCTTTGTCCATTTTACAGAAAAAGGGTGTACCAGTCATGAAATCTGACTGGCAGAAGCCAGGAGCTGGGATCTCAATTCAGGTCTGCCACTTGGGTGGCAGGGACCCAACTACCTGAGGCATTACCTGTTGCCTCCCAGGATGTGCATGAACGGGAAGCTGGAATCAGGAGTGGAGCCAGGATGCAGGCCTCCTGTGGGATGTCTTAACCACTACATCAAACATTTGCTCCTCAACACTGGCTTTTAATATGGTGAATTGCCTTATTTTGTAAAACTTCTGGGGCACCAAACAAGGAGAATCTGAAATATTACTAAGCTTCCTTGATTCAAAATTTTTGTCTTGAATTTCTGCCAAAGCAAGAAATTGAGAAAAGGAATGACTCCAATGAATGGTTAACAAATTATGTTTCTTTGCTTATAATGTTATGGAAAGAGGGCCCAACTGAATTAATGGATATATCTTTAACAATTTCTGATACTAGATCACTGTGATATTTTGACAGTTAAAATAGAGTTAATATTGATGATATTATAAACTCCTTCTATGCCCATGTATTCTTTTATTTTAATATTGTTTCTCAGAACAACAAAAAAAAAAGTTTTGAGAAGAGATTCTAGGGAACAAAAAAGAGTTAGTGGGGGAGAGGGAAGCACAGGACAGAAAGGCACAATGGAGTGTATTGTTGCATTGGTTGTCTTCGTTGGTCAAGGATTGTCCCAAAGGAGTTTTTTCCTGAAAGAACACACATACAGAGGTGATAGGGGAGCTCCTGAAGCAGAAAGCGAGAGACAAGGGAATGTAGCTATAGGAAGGTGTGCTCAAGCTACAAGTGTAGCTAATTACCACGGAGACAGTCACCCATAGCGGGAAAGAAAGGTCAGGAAGTTATAAAATAAACTATGAGTGCTGTCCAACACAGCTTAGATTCTGATCAGAGGAATTTTAATAATTTCATACAATTAAATATATATATTTTTTTACTTTTGAGAAGTTTGACTTTGTGATCAATAAGAGACTTTTTTTTTTTTTTTAAATTAAAAGAGAACCAGTGTTCTGGTGTAACAGTTAAAGCTATTGCCTGAAGGGCTAGCAATCCATATGGGTGCTGGTTCATGTTCCACTTCTGATCCAGCTCCCTGCTAATGGCCTGGGAAAGCAGTGGGATATGGACCAAGTGCTTGGGCCCCTGCAACTACATGGGAGACCTTGTGAGGCTCCTGGCTCCTGGCTTCCATCTGGCCCATCTGAAGCCATTGAAGTCATTTGGGGACTGAAGCAGCAGTTGGAAGTTCTCTCTCTTTCTCCGTCATCCATCCACTGGTGCACTACCCAAATGGCCACAACAGCTGGGGCTGGTCTGGGCCAAAGCCAGAATCTTGAAACTTAATCTAGGTGTCTCTCATGGGTGGAAAGGGATCAAATACTTGGGCCATCCTCTGCTGCTTTCCCAGGCTCATTAGCAGGGGGGCTGGATGGAAAGCAGAGCATCTGGGACTTAAACTGTACTCTAATACGGGACGCTGAAATTGCAGGTGGCAGCTTCACCCGCTGTGCTACAACATTAGCCTCAGTAAGAGATTTTTGAACACAAAATTTTTTTACACATTTACTTGTTTATTTGGAAGTCAGAGTTACACACACAGAAAGCGAGACAGACACAGAGAGGAGAGAGGAGAGAAGAGAGAGAGAGAGAAATCTTCCATCCACTGGTTTACTCCCCAGATGGCTGCAGTGGCCAGGGCTGGGCCAGTCCAAAGCCAGGAGCCAGGAGCTTCATCTGGGTCTCCCATGTGGGTGGCAGGGGCCCAAACACTTAGGCCATCTTCTGCTGTCTTTCCCAGGCCATTAGCAGGGAGCTGGATGGAAAGTGGCGCAGCTGGGACACATTACCAGCCCATATTGGATATTGGCATTGCAGATGGTGGCTTTACTTGTTGTGCCACAATGCTGGCCCACGGCACATACGTTTTTTTACATTGGGTAGAGTGAAAGAAATACAAGTTCCCCAAATGCCCATAACAGCTGGGTCAGAATGAAGCCAGGAGCCTGGAACTCAATCTCTGTTTCCTATGTTGGTGACGGAGACCCAAATACTAGAGCCATCACCTGCTGTTTCCCAGGATGCATATTGGCAGGAAGCTGAAATCAGGAGAACTGGGACTCCAAACCAGGCACTCCAGTATGGGACAGTGGGTGTCTCAAGCAGCATTTGACAATCAGAATCTCCCAAGCAGCTGCACAAATACTGCCCCCCCCCACACCCTTTCTTTCTTGAATAAGGCAGAGCAAATTTCTGGGGCTCTTCGATCACAGTGACAATAGAGATGTTAATGATAATCACTTTTTAACAAAGTTGAGGTAGCATCTTCCAAAGCTCAATCAGTCTTATGTACCTGTGGGTTCTGCATCCCTATGTTTAACCAACCATGGATAAAAATGTTAGGCTCGGTGCTGCGGCTCACTTGGCTAATCCTCCGCTTTGTGGCACCGGCACACCGGGTTCTAGTCCCGGTCGGGGCTCCGGATTCTGTCCCGGTTGCCCCTCTTCCAGGCCAGCTCTCTGCTGTGGCCAGGGAAGGCAGTGGAGGATGGCCCAGGTGCTTGGGCCCTGCACCCCATGGGAGACCAGGAGAAGCACCTGGCTCCTGCCATCGGATCAGCGTGGTGCGCCGGCCGCAGCACGCTGGCAGCGGCGGCCATTGGAGGGTGAACCAATGGCAAAAGGAAGACCTTTCTCTCTGTCTCTCTCTCTCACACTGTCCACTCTGCCTGTCAAAAAAAATAAATAAAAAAATTAAAAAAAAAAAGTTAGGCTCAGGGCTGGAGCTGTTCAGTGGGTTCAGTGGGTAAAGCCACTGCTTGCAGTGCCAGCATCCCATATGAGTGCTGGTTCAAGTCCCGGCTGCTCCACTTCCCATCCAGCTCTCTGCTAATGTGCCTGGGAAAGCAGTGGAACACAGCTGAAATTCTTGGGCCCCTGCAGCCACGTGGGGGCCCTGGAGGAAGCTCCTGGCTCCTGGCTTCAGATCTGTGCAGCTCCATTGTGGCAATTCTGGGAGTGAACCAGCAGATGGAAGACCTTTCTCTCTCTCTCTGACTTTCAAATAAATAAATCTTAAAAAAATGTTAGGCCCACAATAGTTGCACCTGTACTGAACACGTACATATTTTTTCTCATTTTTCTTCTCTAAACAATACAGCATAAAACAATTTGCATAACATTTACATTGCATTAAGTGTGTAAGCAATCAGATGCTTTAAAATATACGGGAGGGTTGTTTGATCCAACCCTCCAGGCGTATTGAATACCTCTTGTGAATAAATATCCTAATATGCTGTGAACCAAACTAATGTATTTGTGTAGATTGCCTTAAGACCCCACATGGGAGACCTGAAAGAAGCTCCTGGCTCCTGGCCTTGGATCAGCGTAGCTCTGGCCATTGTGGCCATCTGGGGAGTGAACTAGTGAACTAGCAGATGGAAGACTCTCTCTCTCTCTCTCTCTCTCTCTCTGCCTCTGCCTCTGCCTCTGCCTCTGCCTCTCTATAACTCTGCCTTTCAAATAAATAAACAAATCTTTAAAGAAAGGAAAAAAAGAAAGGAAGGAAGAAAAAGAAAGGAAGAAACCTGGGACCCAACCTGGACAGCTTCTAACCTCACTCCCTACTCATCAATCACTACTCATCTTCTCTACTCAATATTTTATTTTTACTTTTGACAGGCAGAGTTAGACAGTGAGAGAGAGAGAGACAGAGAGAAAGGTCTTTCTTCTGTTGGTTCACCCCCCAAATGGCCGCCATGGCCGGCGCTGCGCGGATCCGAAGCCAGGAGCCAGGTGCTTCCTTCTGGTCTCCCATGTGGGTGCAGGGCCCAAGCACTTGGGCCATCCTCCACTGCCTTCCCGGGCCACAGCAGAGAGCTGGACTGGAAGAGGAGCAACCCGGACAGAATCCAGCCCCCCAACTGGGACTAGAACCCGGGGTGCCAGGGCCACAGGCAGAGGATCAGCCTAGTGAGCCGCGGCACCGGCCAACTACTAAATACTTTAAAAATCCATCCCTCTGTGTTAAAACTGAAGTGTAATTGTCCACACCCATTATGACTGAATTGTAAGTGCTCATCCCCCATATATTGATGTTCTAATCCCTAATTTCCCTAGATATAACTGTATTTGAGATTGAGTCTTTACAGAGGTAATTAAATTATAATGAAGTCCTATGGATGGGTTCTAATACTATACCACTCGTGCCCTTATAAGAAGTGGAAATTAGGACACAGACACACATAGTAGGAAGACCCTGTAAAGACAGCCATTAGCAAGCTAAGACGCCGGAGAAGAAATCAAACATGATCCAGACTTCTGGCCTCCAGACTGGGAGAAAATGCGTCTCCACTGTTTAAGCCACCAGCCTGTGGTACTGTGCTATGGCAACCCTGGCGAAGTCATTTGCTCCCTTTATTCCTGTCGTGACTATCCTGGGTTAACCTCTCAGCATTGTCATTTGACTTTTGCAGTGTAAGATCCATCAGGGCATGGCTTCTATCTGTCTTGCTCACTGCTGTGCCTCAAATGCTGTATGTCAGTATACATGTGTATGCACGCATGTGTGTCTGTGTGTACGTGCGTGTACTTCAAAAGGCTCCTGGGGGCCAGAGAGTATAGTGGAGGATGGCCCAAGTCCTTGGGACCTGCACCCGCATGGGAGACCAGGAGAAGCACCTGGCTCTTGGCTTTGGATAAGTGCGGTGCGCTGGCTGCAGCGGCCATTGGGGGGTGAACCAACGGAAAAGGAAGACCTTTCTCTCTGTGTCTCTCTCTCACTGTCCATTCTGCCTGTCAAAAAAAAAAAAAAAAAAAAAAAGTTCCTGGGGGCCAGTGCTGTGGCATAGCAGGTTAAGCCACTGCCTGCAATGCTGGCACCCTAATCAGGCACTGATTTGAGTCCCAGCTGCTCCACTTCTGATCTAGCTCTGGGCTAATGTGGCTGGAAAAGCAGTGGAACACGGCCCAAGTGCTTGGGCCCCTGTATCCGCATGGGAGACCCAGTTGGAGTTCCAGGCTCCTGACTTCAGCCTAGCCCAGTCCTGAACGTTGCAGCCATTTGGTGAGTGAAATAGCAGATGGAAGATCTCTTTCTCCCTCTCTCTGCAATTCTGCTTTTCCAATCAATCAATCTTAAAATAAAAGCTTATTTGGTGGGAGGAGGTGCTGTGGCACAGGTTAAGCCTCTGCCTGCGGCGCTGATGTAGGCAGGGGTATAGGATAAAATTGATTAGCTTTGTGAACTGGAAGACCACGGCTCACCACACCCCTGTGTGATCTCATGCCCCTACCTGACCCCACTTGTACACCCAGCTGCCAATCAGACTACGTGACCACTCCTTTTTGAAAGTGGATGAAAGGCCTGAAACAAGGTGGGCCCGGCCCCTTTTTTTTCTTCTTCCCCCAGCCCTTTTTTTCTGCCATTATGGTTGGAGGTAAAACTAGAGAGGAAAGGGATTTGCTAAGGAGGCTGGATATTGTCCTGAAGTGCAGTAAACCTCACTGTTTTTTCCAGTTCTTCTCTTTGGTTAGATCCCCTTTGACTCGTTATTCATGGACACTTGGACAACTCATTTAGCCTTGTTGGTTTCAGTTTCCTCTTCTGTTGAATGGTTGCTAATATAGATAAGTATCCTCCAAAGGTTTCTGGTATATAGTCAGTGCTTCCCTTCCATTCATCCCCTGGAACCAGACTGTAGCACCATGCCTACTGACAAGCCAGAGTGCAGTTCCAATTTAGGACACACGAGGGAGTATTGAGACTGAACCTTTACAAAGTGTCACCGGGCAGCCTTAGCCTTCCTTGGCAAGCCCTCTGGGACGACTACATAAAAGGTGTTCTTCCAAAATTGGAAAAGCACCCTATTTTATAGACTCCAAGCAACTAGTAACTGTTCTGCCTCAGACCCTTGGACATGTATTTGAGGAGGAAATCATTGGAAAGCATGACAGGCTTATTTTATTTTATTTTATTTTTAAAGATTTATTTATTTACTTGAAAGGCAGAGTTATAGAGAGGCAGAGGCAGAGAGAGAGAGAGAGAGAGAGAGAGAGCGCACTAAAAGTCTTCCATCTGCTGGTTCACTCCCCAAATGGCCTTTACGGCCAGAGCTGGGCCAATCCGAAGCCAGGAGCCTGGGGCTTCTTCCAGGTCTCTCATGCAGGTGCAGGGGCCCAAGGTCTTGGGCCATCTTGTACTGCTTTCCCAGGCCATTAGCAGAGAGCTGGATCAGAATTGGAGCAGCCAGGACTCGGACCAGCACCACAGAAAACGGCTTAACCCATTGTGCCACAGCGCTGGCTCCCTCCCTTCCTTTTTCCTTCCTTCCTTCCTTCCTTCCTTCCTTCCTTCCTTCCTTCCTCCCTCCCTCCCTCCCTCCCTCCCTTCTCCTCCTCCTCCTCCTCCTCCTTCTGAAGATTTATTCATTTATTTGAAAGTCAGAGTTATAGAGGGACAGAGAGACTCAGAGAGACAGAGAGGTCCTCCATCTGCTGGCTCAGATCCCACGTGGCTGCAACAGCCAGTGCTGAGCCAAGACAAAGCCAGGAGTTAATGGATGGTAGGGACCCAAGCAGTTGGGGCATTTTCCACTGCTTTTTCCCAAGCTGTTAACAGGGAGCTGGATCAGAAATGGAGCAGCCAGGACACACACAAGCATGCATATGGGATGCTGGCATCACAGTGGCGGCTTTACCCGCTATGCCACAACACAGGCTCCTGTTTTGTTTTTTTTCCTCTGGTGGTTACCTGCTAGTCACCAGGGAAGTAGCTGTTTAGATTGACCCAATCTAAATGTCAGGTAAGGTCTCTGCCCTTTTCAGACCTAAAGGCAATGGGCTTGAGCCTCAATTTTCACATTTCATAGCTCTTATAAGTTCAAAGTCTTCCACAAGATTTCTGTGAGAGCCTGTGCTCTCGTGGTTACGTCTGCCTCCGATCTCTGACACCTCTCAAACTGCATTACTCAACCTCCCTGCTCCTTCACCTTAACAATCCCCCTCTCAAAAAGCATTCTTGAAAGTAACAGCATTTCTTGAAGTCTGGAGAGGCACAGAAGGTGGTCACGTCTCATGTTTGACCAAGGTTTCCCCTATTTTGGGCATCTCAATGCTCCACCGCCCTTTTGCCCACCTGCTGTCGGAGGGTTTCTTCTGAGTCTCTGCCCGTGTAGCAGCTACCCTTATGCTGATTGTCTTACTCATCTTTTTCCTTTCCCTCTCTGTCTCTCCTTATTACCTCTCCCTCCCACTGTGTTAAGTGAATTTCAAATTCTTCTTCCTCTTTGACACAGAGCAATTTGGTGCTCCCCCTGCTGTTCCCAAACACATATCCGCACCCATGAAGGCCAGAGCAGGACAAAGGACTGTTAGTGCATTAGGATCTGTCTTCTTAGAAGGCAGTTGTGGTTAAAAACAGCGTTTTTTCTGTTATAATAACTACAGTGTTTCTTTTGCATTGAATGCTTACTGTGTGCCTGGCATCCTATCAAGTGCTTTCCAGTAGTTCACTTTTTCATTTGATCTTCACAGCAACTCTGGGAGGTAGTTCTCGTTATTGCACTAGATTCTACAAATGGGGAAGAGATGTGTGTGTCAGGAAAATGAAGTAAATGACTTAAGATCACACAGCAAGCAAATGATGGAACAAGGATTGAAAAGCGATTCTGTCTGGCCCCAAACCTGTGTTCTTTCTACTTTACTGCATTGCCTGAAGAAGGCCTGAGGCAACACAAAAGCAATACCATCTGTTTTCATATTGTTCCACAACTTTAAAAGGAGGGTTTTGTATGTTATTTCATTATCCCGGTGGAGAATGAATAATCATCATCATCTCGCCCATTTTGAAATGAGGAGATGAGGGCCTCAGGGGAAAGGGGAGTGAGGAAGCAGTTCAGTGTAGGAGGGTTGATTCTGACATGATGGAGGGACCAGTCATGGATGATTGAGAGATTCAGGTGTGTCCAGGGAGCTGGTGACCATGGCAATATGAAGAAGAGCCTAAGGACTGGGGGACCAGCAACACCCATGGCTACTGAAGTCACTAAGAGGATGGCAGGCCAGGGGCTGAGGAAGATGGCTATGGTCCAGGGGCTAAAATCTTTGATGCAGAAGGAGCAACTGGGGGCTCAGTGATGAGGGGGCGGGGATGGCTGGAGAGCAGAGGTGAAGGGATTCTTGTGTAAGGGTGCAAGTGGCAATGCTGAGACCACATTCTGGTTTTATGATGTGTCGGGAGTAGGAAGATGAGAAGCCTTTTTGTACAGGGCTACTGGCAAGGCAGGGTCCTGGAGGAAGGTCAGGTTTCAATAAAGGTAAATAAATAGCCCGACTACTCTGAAGAAGCAGAGGGTGCATGGGAGTTTCTTGACAATGGGACAGGGTTCTGGAGGCACAGGGGAAAGGGCTGGCAGCAGATGGGTATTGAGATAGGGAGTGGGGGACAGCAAGAAGCTCAGAGCAGCCTGAGGCTGAGGCTGAGGCAGAGACCAGCCGAGCAGAGGACTGTTAATTTGTGTGGTTTGCTAAGCTACAGAGACACATGTAGACACAGTCATAATGGAACTTGGAAAAAAGTAGTTTTGGTACAACTCAAGCCGCCATAATTTGGGGTCGGGAAGGACAATGACTACAGACCAAAGGTGTCAGCTCAGGAAAACCAGAAGTGACCTCAGGAAGAGACAAAGTGATGTCCACATCAGGATTTGAAGGTGCTTATTATCAACTGCACCTGCCACGCCTGGCGAAGCTGAGACTTCCTAGTGCTCAGGCCAAACATTTTCCCTCCAGTGGGGAAGCACTGAAAGTTTTTTTTTGTTTGTTTGTTTTGTTGTTGTTGTTGTTGTTTTTTTATAATAATGTTAAAGTAACATGGAGGCCGGCACTGTGGCTCACTAGGCTAATCCTCTGCCTGCGGCGCCGGCACATCGGGTTCTAATTCCGGTTGGGGCGCCGGATTCTGTCCCGGTTGCTCCTCTTTCAGCCAGCTCTCTGCTGTGGCCAGGGAAGGCAGTGGAGGACGGCCCAAGTGCTTGGGCCCCTGCACCGGCATGGGAGTCCAGGAGGAAGCACCTGGCTCCCAGCATCGGATCGGCGCAGCACCAGCTGTGGTAGCCATTTGGGGGGTGAACCAATGGAAAAGGAAGACCTTTCTCTCTCTCTCTCACTAACTCTGCCTGTCCAAAAAAAAAAAAAAAAAAAAAAAAAAAAAAAAGTAACGTGGAAGCATTTTAAAAAGTTACTCAGATTACTGATGTAGAAAAATAGAAGCCGGCGTCGCGGCTCAATAGGCTAATCCTCCGCCTGCGGCGCCGGCACACCGGGTTCTAGTCCCGGTCGGGGCGCTGGATTCTGTCCCGGTTGCCCCTCTTCCAGGCCAGCTCTCTGCTGTGGCCCAGGAGTGCAGTGGAGGATGGCCCAAGTACTTGGGCCCTGCACCCCATGGGAGACCAGGAGAAGCACCTGGCTCCTGGCTCCTGCCCTCGGATAGGCGCGGTGTGCCAGCTGCAGCGCGCCGGCCGCGGCGGCCATTGGAGGGTGAACCAACGGCAAAAGGAAGACCTTTCTCCCTCTCTCTCTCTCTCTCACTGTCCACTCTGCCTGTAAAAAAAAAAAAAAAAAAAAAAAAAGATTGGAGAAGAAGGCAGAAATTAGAAAGCAATTGTACTGGGGCCAGCACTGTGGCATAGTGTACATGGGCACTGGTTGAGACCTGGCTCCTCCACTTCCAATCCAGCTCCCTGCTAATGCATCTGGGAAAGCAGAGGGTTGTCCAAGTCCTTGGGGCCCTGCACCCATGTGGGAGACACGGGTGAATTCCTGGCTTTGGCCTGGAACAGCCTCGGCCCTTGTGGCCATATGGGGAGTGAGCTAGCAGATGGAAGCTCTCTCTCTCTTTCTATCTCTCCCCCCCTCGTGATTCTGACTTTAAAATAAATAAATCTATCTTTTTAAAAAGGAAGTGATTGTACTAGTGCTGGCAAGAAGTGATAAGGTGTGGGCCAGGGTAAAGGCAAGGAGAGGAAGAGCAGGAATGTATTAAGGCGGGTTCTTAGCAGGCTGATAGGATGGGGGTCGTGAAGGAATGCACAGGGTACAGGACAACACCTGAGTCTCCAGCTTAGTCTCCCCTGGAGTCTGCTGTCGGGATTCTGTCTCCCTCCCCAGGCTTTTGTGAGAATAGAGCGACAGAACGGACCATTACCATCAAGGCCCTCTGAGTACCCTAGTATAGCTGTCTATGAACCGACCCGTGGGAATTAATAAACCATGGTCATCACCCAGGAAGTCTCCTGAACGGGGGAGTGGAAGCCCCCAAAATACCTTGGTTCCCTACACCTGTCAAGAGCGGTGGACCGGGGGCGGGGCGTACGCTGACTCCGCCCCATGGGCGGGGCGTGGACGCAGTCGGAGGGAGCCGAAGCCTCAGCCCTCAATCTGTGAGGTGGGGACCAGACGTTTCCGACACCGCACCCTAGGCAGGTCCAGCCGAATCCCCCCGAGCGCTCCAGCCGCCCCGTCGCGGAGCGAGAGCCCTTCACCCCGCATTCGGAGACCGAGGTAAGGGGTGCGGGCCCCTGCACGTCGCCCGCAGAGGGCCGGGGACCGCTCCCGGCCCGGGGCGCTGAGGGGTAGCGCGGGGCAGAGGAGGGGACGCGGACGAGCTGGGGCTGGGGGAGGTCTCTTAGGAGGGGGCTCCGCGGCGGAGAGGGAGGCACCCGCCTCAGGAGGGAGCGCTGAGGGCAGCGGGAGGCAGGCGGGGCGGGGGAACAGGATGGGCGGCTCCTCGAAGGCAGTAGGGGCGCCAGGGGCCCGCGCGTTGCGGGCGCAGGAACCGCGAGCCGCGGGCGGAGAATGGCAGTGAGGGGCTGGGGTCCCGGGCCCCGGGAGCCGGCGAGCAGGTGCTGCGGGCGGAGGTCCGCGGGACGCGGGCGTGCAGGTCTAGGGCTGCGGAGCGGGCCCGCGGGGCTGGTTTTGAGGTGATGGGGCGTGAGTGAGGCGCGGAGAGGGAGGGGCGCTGGCCGGGAGCGGGTGTCTGCTCGGGACAGGAGGGGGTGAGCTGCGGGGGATGGAGGGGAGAAAGGTGCGGGGCGGGAGCCCGGCTGGGTCGAGGGTGGGCTGGGGAAAAATGGGGGGCTGGCAGGCGGGGTCCTCCCCGACTGCAGAGGAAGCGGGCGGGGGGCAGTGGCCCTAGGTGTGGGCAGGGGGCGCCGCGGCTCTGGTCAGGCGACCGGTGGGAGTGGAGGAACCGTGAGAGAACTTACGGAGTTCCGGGAGGTGGGGCGCTGGTCAGGTTGGGGAGGAGACCAGGTGTGAGTTGTGGCGTGAGAGGAGGGAAAGATCGGGCGCCCAGGAGCCACCTGCGTCTTGGCTCCTCAGGAGACGAAGGAGCGGGCGCGGGCCCTGGATGCTGCGGTACTGCCACCCGGGGTCACTCACAAGAGAATCCTGGACAGAAAATTTCGTCCGCAGGCCGGTCCTGTTCTGGGGTCCAAGCGTGGAAGGCACCTGGGGAGGGGAGGGGAGGGGAGGGCAGTGCAGCAGCGTCTGGAACCCGGTACAGGTGTGGAGTCGGTGGGAGAAAGGCGCTCACCTCAGCTTCAGGGAGAAGGTCGGTAGCGGCAGTGCTTGTGTGTGCGTGGGCACAGGTGGCTGCCCACCTGTTCCGTGCCTATAAAACAGGAAGACAATGGAAGCCGGGAGGGCTCCGTCTATGGTAGTGGGAAGTGCTGGTGCTGTGAGAGCCAGAATAGAGGCTTTTGGGGGAAGACAGGCGGGTTAGGGGAGCCTTCCTGATCATGAAGGATTTGATGAGCAGTGGAGGAAGGAGTGTTCCTGTCAAAGGAAACAGGATGGGAAGAGGAAAAAATCTAAGATGATCTCCAGTCCACAAAACAGAAATAGAGAATTATGATACTGTGTCACTAAGTGAAGTTTGTGCCTTCCATAGCAAAGAGAATTATTTTTACATCCTACTAACAGATTTTTTGGTAGTGAATATCTTTGGATTTTTATGTCTCATAAGAAAAAGAGCAATGTTCAGTTGTATACCTTGGGTCTGCAGTTAGAAGAGAATAAAATTAATTCAATTGCCAAAAAATTATGATACTGAAAGAGGCATCAGTAACCTGTAGAGAATGGTCAAGTAAATTTTTCCTCTAAGCTCAAACTCATTAGGGTTCCTCTCCAACTCGCTGGTGTTTAGCAAAGGGCCTGGTGCACAGTAGGTGCCCGGTGAATGTTGATTGAATGAAGTGTTGAGCTGTGGTGGTGCTCCTGCCTCAGTTCCTTCACCGAGCTCTAAGAACTGTTGGGAGAATTAAATCAGATAGTATGCAGGAGAAGAGCTTTGTAAACTGTGAAGAGCTGTACAAGAGAGGTCACTGATGTTCTCCTTCAGGTCTACCTCCGTTCTGTCAGTCACATCTATGACTATGTTTCTAATCCAGAGAAGGCAAAAAATGAACATTTATTAAGTGTTTTTTTTCTTTGGGATAGAGTGCATCAAAAATACCCACTAGAATGCTTGGCGTTTAGTAGGTTCTCAGTAAATGGTAGCTATTGAGATAATGGCTCTGTGGCTCTAAGAGTGAGAAAAAACAGGAGGAGGTGGGCTGGGTTGGGCTAGTGGTGATGGAGGGGCAGAAAAACTGAATTTAAAGAGTTGGAGTTTGGCTTTAGGGAGGAGGGACACAGCAGGGAGAGAGTTGCTCTCTCCTTATCTCCACTGATAAGGAACTTAGCACCAGCTTTGTTCCATAGATCACTGTGCAAAATGCATCACCACACTGCCTTTAATCCCAGTGCCTGGTTTATGAGTGAGGAGACTGTCTTAGTCATATAAAATTTCTTGCCAACATCTCACAACTAATAAATGATAGAGGGGGAAATTGGACGTAGTTTTTTTTATTTGGTACCCCAAACTACTTCCACCAGTTAGGATGACTTGCTAGAAAGAAACATGTAGCACAGGGACACACACACAGAAACAAAAACACAAAACTTAAAGGGGTTTATAAAGCACTCTCCCGTATACTGGTTTTGATTCTCACAACAGTTTTTGCCAGGAAGCCATTTTGTTAACTCATTTCATAGATGAGGAAATTGAGGCCCAGGATGTGAACTATCTAAGGTTACAAAATTACTGAGAAGCAGGGGCCAAGCCATGTCTCTTTGCGTCCCCTTCTTTCTTATGAGTAGATCTCGTCTCGCTGGTTTCAGGGCTGTGTCTTCTCTCCCTGCCCTTTCCTGGCTAAAGTTGGCTTCTATCTTAGGTGCTGATTTCTGCAGACTGAAAGTGTTACTTGTTTTTTCACAACGACCCTTGGAAGAGCCATTTCTCTCTTTCCCCCAGCCTGGGACTAGAGAAGCCTTCCCACATGGTTCCTGGGTCTTCAGCTGTATTGTGTGTCTCAGAGACAGTGAGCTACCCAGCTTTAACATTTTATGTCTGTCACCAAAAAAAGAGGGAAGATTTGATGGATGCTTATCTTACAGATGCAGCTGTGCACGCGCCACTGTGCACTGGCTGACCTGTCTGCTCAGATCTGCCTCAGGCAGCTGCCTGCTGAGATGCTTTTTTGCCTTTCTTTCCTGTGTCTGTGCCGCCCCCGCCACATTACTGAGATGATCCCTCTGTGGGCTTTCCTCTGAACCCTGGGCTGTGTGCTCCTCTCCCAGTTCTCACACCATCTATGGGAAAGTCACACTGAGTGCACACAGCTGATGTTGACAGTATAGCAAAGCAAGTACAGTAGGTAATGCGATGCTCAGTGTATTGGGATGCTTCTTTACGCATGCTAAAATTTGTTGTGGTTTTGTTTTCCTTAAATTGAGTCAAACCTGGGAGTCCTTAGATAACAGGAATTCTAGTCATAAGCTAACTTGCTATGTGAACTTGGACAAATCACTTTTCTTTGTGGAACCTCAGTTTTTTTAAACTGTAAAACAAAGAAGGGGGATTTGATAAGACCAGAAATTGAGGCTAGTTTTTAATCTTGCCATCATTCTTCACTTTTACACCTATAGTAGGCATAGCTACTAAAGGCAGGCAAATTTCCTGCTGATTCCACAAAAGGCCATGTGAATTTTTTTCTCAACACAGCATCTGCAGCACACTTATATACATTCTCTTACTTAAAATGCACAGTAGTGGGCATTTGTCACAGATGTTAAGATGGCATTTGATGGGGTCGGCACCATGGTGTAGTAGGTTAAGCCTCTTCCTACAACACCAGCATCCCGTATGGGCACCAGTTCAAGTCCCAGCTGCTGCACCACCAATCCAGCTCCTTGCTAATGGCCTGGGAAAGTAGCAGAAGATGGCCCAAGTGCTTGGGCCCCTGCACCCACATGGGAGACTTGCAAGAAGCCCTTGGCTCCTGCTTCAGATCTGTCCAGCTCTGGTCATTATGGCCATCTGGGAAGTGAACCAGCAGATGGAAATCTCTCTTTCTCTCTCTATCTCTCCCTCTCTTTGTCTGTAACTCTGCCTCTCAAATAAATAATTTAAAAAAAATGCCACTTGAAATCCTTGCATCCATATCAGAGTACCTAGGTTCAAGTACTGGCTCTGTTTCTGATTCCAGATTCCTGTTAGTGCATACTCTGGAAGGAAGCAAGTGTTGACTCAAGTCCTTGGGTCCCTGCCACATATGTGAGAGACCCAGGTTGAGTCCCTGGCTGCTGGCTCCTGGTTTTGGCCTGGCTTAGCTCTGGCTTTTGACATCTTTTGGAGAATGAGCCAGTAGATGGAAGATCTTTCTTTTATTTCTTTTTTTTTTTTTTAATTTTTTTTATCGTGAAAGAGTTATAGAGAGAGAGGGAGAGAGTCAGAGAGGGAGAGATCATCCATCCACTGGTTCACTTCCTAGATGGCCAAAATGTCCAGCGCTGGGCCAGTCGAAAGCCGGAAGCCAGGAGCTTCATCTGTTCTCCCACATGGGTGGCAGGGGTCCAAGCACTTTGACCATCCTCCTCTGCTTTTCCCAGGCTATTCGTAGGGAGCTGGATCAGAAGTGGAGCAGCCTGGACATGAACCAGCACCCATATGGGATGCCAGCGTTGTAGGCAGTAGATTTACCTGCTACACTACAACACCATCATCCCCCCACCCTGATGTCTTTTTCTTTGCCTTTCTGTGTTTCAGATAAAATAAAAAATTTTTAAATTAATTAAAAATTCATAGCTGCAGAGCAGGCATTTGGCGCAGTGGTTAATATGCATCCCATGTGGAAATGCCTGCATTCAAGTCCTGGATCCACTTCCAATTCTAGATTCTTGATAGTACATATCCTGAGAGGCAGCAGTTAATGGCTCAAGTACTTGGATTGCCACCCACATGGGAGACCTGGATTGAGTTCCAGATTCCTGGCTTCCCATCCTGACCCAACTCTGGCTGTTTGTACATTTGGGGAGTGAACCAGCAGATGGAAGATAAATGAACTGATGTAGGTATGTATGTATGTATCTATATATCTCTGCCTTTCAAATAAAAATGAATAGATAAATAAAAATTCAAAATTCACAGCAGCCTTATGAAGTATGTATTATTATCAGTTAAAGGCACACTGAACTTCCCCAAATCCATACGTTGACTTACTGTGAAAGCTGAGACCAGTTCCCAGGCTTTTGGTTATGATAAAGCTGCCACACCAAATTCTCCTTTAATTCTAACAATTTAAGAAACTAGCTGCTTCAGGAAAATGAAGCCAAACAATATGACATCTGTCTTGATAGTCTGGCACATGAAAAATTCTCAATAAATATTTGCTGAAAAAGTCATGTCCCTTAAGGATTTATTATAGGTCCAGTATTGATAGGTACAAGTTTAGATAAAACATGTCAGGATTTAGAAAGGGAGGCAGAGGGTCAGTTGTAAAACAAGCACAAATAATGGAGTCTAGATTAGGAAGGAGACATTGGACAAGATTTTACTGAAGAAATGAGTGAAAGGGGCCAGTGAAATAATATTTATTGAACATCACTCATGGACCAAGAAACTGTGCCAGATTGTTTACATATAGTACCACTCGTTCTAGTTGTACCATAGCTCTGTGAAGGCGATGGTATTTTCTCCAAGATGAAAATGCTCTGTCTTATAAATGTGATACGATTTGCCCAAGAATTCAACTGAGGGGTAGAACACTGCAATCTAGTTTTAGTTGTTAGCTCTGAGATTTCATTTCTGGACTTCAATTTCCTTCATCAAATGGTAATTATAATCCCTGTTGTTCCAACTTTATTTCTCAGAGTTATTTAGAGGATAAAATAAAACAATGGAAATGATATTGAGATAAAGATCCAAATCTGTGTCTTAATAGAGTTACTTTTTTTTTTTTTTTTTTTTTGACAGGCAGAGTGGACAGTGAGAGAGAGAGACAGAGAGAAAGGTCTTCCTTTGCCGGTGGTTCACCCTCCAATGGCCGCCGCGGCCAGTGCGCTGCGGCCGGCGCACCGCACTGATCCGATGGCAGGAGCCAGGAGCCAGATGCTTTTCCTGGTCTCCCATGGGGTGCAGGGCCCAAGCACTTTGGCCATCCTCCACTGCACTCCCTGGCCACAGCAGAGAGCTGGCCTGGAAGAGGGGCAACCGGGACAGAATCCGGCGCCCCGACCGGGACTAGAACCCGGTGTGCCAGCGCTGCTAGGTGGAGGATTAGCCTAGTGAGCCGCGGCACCGGCCCTTAATAGAGTTACTTTGACCAACAATTCCACTTCTAAAAATCTCTCTACAGAAAAAATTAGGAAAATGAGTAATAATTTCTAGAAAGAAGTATTCACTGTGGTTTAATTTATGGTAAATAATAATAATAGAAAAACAACTTAAAATGAAAAACACCTCTGTTTCTGAAGACAGTAACACCATTAAGGAATTTGTCCTATGACCAATCTATAGGATGGAATATAATGTAGTTTTAAAAGTCTCAGCACTTTTGTAAGTACTTTTTCCAAGTGATAACGCACATTCTATGCATATGACCTTAACTTTTTTATTTATTTATTTTTTTATTTGACAGGTAGAGTCATAGACAGAGAGACAGACAGAGAGAAAGGTCTTCCTTCTGTTGGTCCACTCCCCAAATGGCCACCATGGCCAGCGCTGTGCCGATCCAAAGCCAGGAGCCAGGTGCTTTTCCTGGTCTCCCATGGGGTGCAGGGCCCAAGCACCTGGGCCATCCTCCACTGCACTCCTGGGCCACAGCAGAGAGCTGGCCTGGAAGAAGGGCAACCGGGACAGAATCCGGAGCCCCGACCGGGACTAGAACCCGGTGTGCCGGCGCCGCAAGGCGGAGGATTAGCCTAATGAGCCGCGGCGCTGGCAACAGTAGTAGTTTCTGAGTAGATGAGATGTCAGTTAGTTTAAAAATTAATTTTTTAAAGATTTATTTATTTATTTGATAGTCGGAGTTACACACAGAGAGAAGGAGAGGCAGAGAGAAAGAGAGAGAGAGGTCTTCCATCCGCTGGTTCACTCCCCAATTGGCCACAATGGCCAGAGCTGTGCTGATCTGAAGCCAGGAGCCAGGGGCTTCTTCCGGGTCTCTCAGGGACCCAAGGGCTTGGGCCATCTTCTAGTGCTTTCTCAGGTCACAGCAGAGAGCTGGATTGGAAATGGAGCAGCCAGGATTAGAACCAATGCCCATATGGGATGCCAGCACTGCAGGCGACGGCTTTACCTGCTGTGCCACAGCACTGACCCCTAAAAAATTATTTTTAAAATTTATTTATTTTGAAAGAGTTACAGAGAAGGAGAGACAGAGAAAGAGCAAGGTCTTCCATCTTCTGGTTTACTCCCCAGATAGCCACAACAGGAACTAGGAGCTTCATTTGGGTCTCTCACATGGGTGCAGAAGCCCAAACACTTTGAGCCATCTTCTCCTTTCCAGGCGTGTTAGCAGGGAGCTGGATCAGAAGTGGAGTAGCCGGGACTTAAACCAGCATCCATATGGGATGCCAGTGTTGCAGGAGGTGCCTTTACTTATGCCACAACTCTGCTTCCTCCCCTCCCAATGCACAAATTTTTTAAAGTTCCCTACTAATGTGCCTGAGAAAGCAGCAGAAAATGGCCAAAGTGTTTGGGAGCCTGCTACCCACATTAGAGATCCAGATGAAGTTCTAGGCTTCTGATTTTAGGCTGGACCAACCTCAGCTGTTGCGGCCATTTGGGGAGTGAACCAGTGGATGAAGATCTCACTCTTACTATCTGTCTCCCTGTTTCTCTGTAACTTTAGATAAATATATAAATTTATTGATAAATCTTGAAATTTTTATATTTTAATTTTGTATATTAAATTTTTATAGAATTTAGAAGTTGATATAATGAGTATATACTTTCTTTTTATTTTTTAAAAAGATTTACTTATTTATTTGAAAATCAGAGTTACACAGAGAGAGAAGGAGAGGCAGAGAGAGAGAGAGGTCTTCCATCCACTGGTTCACTCCCCAATTGGCCACAACAGCCGGAGCTGCGCCGATCCGAAGCCAGGAGCCAGGAGCTTCCTCTGAGTCTTCCCATGAGGGTGCAGGAGCCCAGTGACTTGGGCCATCTTCTGCTGCCTTCCCAGGGCATATCAGAGAGATGGACCAGAAGTGGAACAGCTGGGACTCCAACTGGTACCCATACGGGATGCTGGCACTGCAGGCGGCAGTTTTACCTGCTGTGCCACAGCACCGGCCCCAGTATATATACTTTCATAATGGACATTTTTTCTTATAAAGAAGGAAGACTGGCTACAGAGTGGAGAATGGTGTGAATAGAGTGGTTGTGGTGGCTTTTCTTACTTTGGCTAGAAAAAGTGTAATTCCTTTGAGCTTTGAAACCTTTGTTCTTGAAACGGACTGCATCTTGGGTCATGAAAAAGTGAAAAGTGGGGCTATGAGACAGTGTTAGCAGACAATGGCACTCTTCCCTCCATCCTCACTGTCTTCCTGCTGCGGACAAATGCTACACTTCAGTCTCCAAGTACCATGTGCATGGTTCACACCTGCTGAGGGAGCTTTGTCAGGGGGCAGACAGATATAAGGACAAGGGGGGAGCTGAGGATCAGTGATGAAAGCTTAGAGCTGGAAGCAAACAGGAAACAGAAGAGAGGCCACAGGAGGCTTGTGGTGATAGGTCAATAGATTTAGGGAAGTTTTGTCAAAGGACTGTTAATAATCCTCCATGTTCCTCTGGCTTTTCTTCAAGAGGGCTTTAACACTTCTGCATTCATCAGCTTCTTGTCCTTACAGTTCAACTGAGAGGCCCATGGAGCCAAATCCACCAGTCTCACTCCTCTTCTTTCCCTTTGAGGATAACAGCAGAAATTTCTAAGGAGGGTGACAACCCAGACATCTCTCACATTAGGACTGTCTTCCCACCTCCTCCGACCAATCACCCAGTGCATCTCAGCACCCAGTACTGAGCTCAAGGAGAGGTTTCAGGGGGAGAAGCAGAGGATCTGAGGTGTCCAAGATGTAGAAGAAGCAATTAAAGACTGGGCTCTGGGGTTCAGACTCGAAGCATTCTAGGAGAGGAGAGGGTGGTGACAGGTCTGAGAGGGCTGAAGTCCGGGGGTGGGGCGCGGGGCAATGCTGGCACATAATAAATATTTAGGGAATGAA
Source organism: Oryctolagus cuniculus (assembly GCF_964237555.1). Taxonomy (NCBI): domain Eukaryota; kingdom Metazoa; phylum Chordata; class Mammalia; order Lagomorpha; family Leporidae; genus Oryctolagus; species Oryctolagus cuniculus. The sequence goes on from NC_091438.1 coordinate 120,944,911, forward strand.
TGAATGAATGAATGTACAAGTAGATAAAGGATCTGAGCTTGGAAGGATTTGGAATAGTAGGGACTTATGTCCAGACCTCTGTGAATTTACCAGTTTGTAAATCTCAGTCGTTGTTGTCTAATTTGAGCCGTACAGGAGCCCCGTGAGAAAAGCAGGGCAGAAATTGTTCCCCCCTTTTCCCAGATGGGAGATTGAGGCCCCAGAGTGATGAAGTGACTTTTATTAATTCAGCACACGTTTACTGAGCGCTGTTATGTGCTTGGGTTTGTACTAGAAGCCAGGCATGCAGAAATGAAGTACGTTAAGTCCCAGATGCTCAGTCTAAATGAGAAGCCAGGGTAGTAAACAATTCTGAAATGACACGAGTGCCCTCAGAGTGTTCTGGGAGCACAGCAGCAGGAGTGCGTGCCTCTACCAGGCACGCTTGCTCTGGGCCTCCATGGATAACAGGGGTTTGTTAGGAGGAAGGAGCATTCTAGGCAGAAAGAATAAGTGTACAAATTGTCAAAGGCAAGAAATAATAGGGCATATTTGGAGTGAAGTGTGTGGTTTGATATAAAGATACCACAGGTCAGTGAGGAGAAATGTTGGGGCAAAGACTATGAGAGTTGGTTCTTTGGTTAGTTGGTTAGTTTGGTTGTGTAGTTAGTTTGGTTAGTTGGTTCTTTGTCAAGTTGAACAGTTTGGGCTTGATCTTTACAGCTATGGGGAGCTATAAAACTTTTAAAAAGATTTATTTATTTGAAAGAAGAGACAGTGAACCTATATCACTGGTTCACTCTCCAAATGGCTGCAATGGCTGGGACTGGGCCAGACTGAAACCCGGAGCCTGGAACTCCATCTGGGTCTCCCATGTGGTTGGAAGGGGTCCAAGTACTTGGGCCATTTTCTGCTGGTTTTCCAAGTACATTAGCAGAGAGCTGGATCAGAAGCAGAGCAGTTAGAACTTGAACTGCCTCTAATACACGATGCCAGCATTATAGGTGATAGCTTACCCAATGCACCACAATGTTGGTCCCTGTGTAAAAGTTTTTTAAACCAGGGAACTAATAGCCCTTATACTGAGCCCTTCCTGAAATGTTCATGTGTTTGCTGTTTGAAGCTTTAAAAAAAATCAGCTGAGCAACTGCCTGCTGCCAGAGATTCTCGTTGTCCATCACACCTCTAGGTTGGGTTAGAAGCTTCCCAAGGACTTCCTCAACCAGGGCTTCCCTCTGTCTTATCGCTTACCTACTGCTTTGTTACTCTGTGTTTGCCTGCTCTTCTCATCTGTGAACACCCAGAGGTCAGACGCCAGGTCTGATTCATATTTGTGTTCTCCATGCCCAGTACAGGGCTTGACCTGGAGCAACATGCTCTGTAAATATTTGCTGAAGCAATGAATGAGAGGAGCTGGCTTCCGCCCCCATCCTAAAACAACATTGGGGCAGGTGCAGTAATGGAGTGATGCTGACTAGTGTGCATTTCCTCTGTGATGCTGGAGTGGGAACTGATTGTGTGGATGGTAGGGTGACCATTAGAGGTTGGTGACTCAAGAAGACACTGGAAATGTGTTCCTGAATGACTGTATGTTTCTCTTGCAGATGGCTTCAGTGACTGATGGTAAAACTGGGGTCAAAGATGCCTCTGACCAGAATTTTGATTATATGTTCAAACTGCTCATCATTGGCAACAGCAGCGTTGGCAAGACCTCCTTCCTCTTCCGCTATGCTGATGACACCTTCACCCCAGCCTTTGTCAGCACTGTGGGCATCGACTTCAAGGTGAAGACAGTCTACCGTCATGAGAAACGAGTGAAGCTGCAGATATGGGTGAGTCCTGGGCATCTTGGACAGGGCTGTCCTGAGAGGTTACTAGTCTGCCAGTACAAGGCCCGAGAGGTGAGGCCAGCTTGGAACTCCTGGATCTTACAGCATTGTCAGCACTACTGCTGTTTCATGTCTGGCCCCTGGGCTGCCCCGTGCTGGTTTTATACATGTTTTCTCTCCTCTGAGGGTTCAGTTGCACCTGCTGCTTAACTATTCAGGAGGCTTTATCCTGACTTATATAAATGAGTGACCAAGGAACTGGGCTTTGGTATTAGACACCTGGGTTCATATTTCTATTTCTTCCATTTTCTAGCCATGGAAACTTGACTAAATTACTTAACTTCCCTGGCCCACCCTTTCTTCTTCTGTTTTAAAGATTTATTTGTTTATTTGAAAGGCAGAGGGGTTCGTGTTGTGGTGCAGTGGGTTAAGTTGCCACCTGTGGCCCTGGCATCCCATTTGACTGCCAGTTCAAGTCCCGGATGATCCACTTCCAATCCAGCTCCCTGCAAATGGGCCTGGGAAAGCAGAAGATGGCCTAAGTGCTTGGGCCTGTGCTACCCACCTGGAAGACCCAGAAGTTTCAGCTCCTGGCTTTGACACAATCCAGCTCTGGTCATTGAGGCCATGTAGGGATGGAAAATTCATTCGTATTCTCCCCTGACTTCTCACCCTCCCTGTAACTCTCTGCCTTTCAAATAGATATATACATAAATTCAGAATGATGGGGTGGAGTGGGGCAGAGGAAAAAAAGAAAGATAAATCTATCTTCCATCCACTGGTTCACTCCCCAGATGCCCACAACAGCTGGAGTTAGGCCAGGCTGAAACTGGGAGCCAAAAACTCCATCCAAGTTTCCCAGATGGGTGGCAGGAACCCAGGTACCTGGGTCATAATCCGCTGCCTCCCAGACACATTAGCAGAAGGCTGGGTTGGAAGTACAAAGTAGCTGGGACTTGAACTAGACACTCCAATATGGGATTTGGACATCCTATGTCTCAGCTTAACCCACTGTGTCACAATGGTCACCCCTCTTTCTTCTTTGAGAATTATAGTAGCATCTACATCATAGAGATTTTGGACATTTAGCACCTTTCCTAGAGCAGAGAAAATGCACAATAAATATTGGCTTCTGTGTGAATCATAGCAAATTACTTCAAAACTTGTTGGCATGAAACAACAGTGGTAATTCAGTATTTTTTTTTTTTTTTGATAGGCAGAGTGGACAGTGAGAGAGAGAGAGAGACAGAGAGAAAGGTCTTCCTTTGCCGTTGGTTCACCCTCCAATGGCCGCCACGGCCAGCGCACCGCGCTGATCTGGTGGCAGGAGCCAGGTGCTTCTCCTGGTCTCCCATGGGGTGCAGGGCCCAAGCACTTGGGCCATCCTCCACTGCACTCCCTGGCCACAGCAGAGAGCTGGCCTGCAAGAGGGGCAACCGGGACAGAATCCGGCGCCCCGACCGGGACTAGAACCCGGTGTGCCGGCGCTGCAAGACGGAGGATTAGCCTAGTGAGCTGTGGCACTGGGCGGTAATTCAGTATTATTTCACAGTTTCTGTGGGTAAAAAATTTGAGGTGGCTTGGGGTCACGCACAGGTTGGTGTGGGTTGCAGTCATCTGAAGGATGTGCTGGATGTTATTAGCAGAAGGCCTTACTTTCTCCTCATTTGGTCTTCTGAGAGCATCTTCACTCCATCACAGATGGCTTTCCAGAGTGAGAGATCTCAGAAATCAAAGGGAAATGGCAGTGTCTCTTATGGCTTAGCCTCAGAAGGTCCTATTGGTTACTCCATCAAGATACAGATACTGAGAAGAAAGGACCATTAGGGAGTGTCTTGGAAGTTGACCAGCACAACTACTACTACTGGTATTTTTCATTGATGCTAAGAAAATATGTCTGCATTTTGGATGATATATCTACATGTAGATCATATACCTTTCAATAATGAATTTGTACTGGGATTGTAAATGTTGAAAATTTGTGATTTCTGTGTTCAGAACAAGCATTATTTATTTTCTGTCCATTTTACTCATTAAATACACATTAATAGATTGTGCATATATCTTATTGGGACAATTTTGAGAGGGAGAGAGACAAAAACAGAGGTTAATAGAGAGTGACCTCCCATCTGCTGGTTCACTCCCCAAATGCCTGGCACAGCTCAGGCTGGACTAGAGCTCAGGCTTGAAGCTGGGAATGCAATCTAGGTCTCATATAAGTGGGAGGTATCCAGTTACATGAGCCAATACCTGTAGCCTCCCAGGATATGCATTAGCAAGAAGCTGGAGACAGGTATTAAACTCAAGTACTCCAAAATGGGATGTGAATGTCTTAATTGGTGTCTAAACTGCTATGCTACATACTTTCTCCTTCTCATATATTAACACCTCACAATTAACACTATGAGATAGATATTATTTATTTATTTTTTTTGAGAGACAGAAATCTTCCCAGATGCCTGCAAATGGCCTTGGAACAAGCCAAGAATTCAATCCAGGTCTCCCATGCAAGTGGAAGGGACTCAGTTACTTCAGTCATCTTTTGCTGCCTCCCAGCGTGTGCATGAGCAGGAAGCTGGGACTGGGAACAGAGCTGGGGACTCAGTTCCAGGCATATGATGTGGGATGTGGGTGTTCTGAGTGGTGTTTAGATGCAAAGCCAAACACTCACCTGATAGATACTATTTTGACATACCTCTGTTTTACAGAACAAATTGACACTCACTTCTGAGTCAACTAGATAGCTATAAAGTAGGATTCAGATTCAGATCTTTTTTTTTTGCTGTGCTCCATATATATATATATATATATATATATATATATATATATATATATATATAATGATCCTTCCCACTCTACCCTCCCTTCCGCCCACGCACCACACCTTCCTCCTCCCTCTCCCATTCTCTCTTGATTTTTACAAAGATCTATTTTTAGTTTACTTAATGATCATAAGGTTAACCCTACACTAAGTAAAAGAGTTCAACAAATGGTATGAAGAAAAAAAACACTGTTCCTCAACAGAAGAGACAAAGGCTGTAACAGTCATTGAATCTCAAAATGTCCATTTCACTCCAGTATATTACATTTGAGGTACTCTATTAGTTACCTCAGATCAGGGAAAACATATAGTATCTGTCTTTTTGGGATCAGATCTTCTGATTCTAAATTATGTACTCTTTCCTCTACATTATGTATTTGAGGTCTTATAAAACTCATATCTCCATTTATGATAATGTTAAATATTTATATAGAGGTAATTTACATAGATTAATTTATATGGAGATAGTCATTTTGTTCTTTTACTCTCTATTAAGGACATTGAGGAATCGTAAATCATTGCAGGTCCTCTAGTTCATTGGTTCTCAAAGTGTGGGCTCCAGAACAAGCGCATCAGCATCACTTGGGAATCTGTTAGAAATGCGAATTCTTGGCCGGCGCCACGGCTCACTAGGCTAATCATCCACCAGCGGTGCTGGCACCCCAGGTTCTGGTCTCAGTTGGGGCGCCGGATTCTGTCCCGCTCTCTGCTGTGGACTAGGAGGGCAGTGGAGGATGGCCCAAGTGCTTGGGCCCTGTACACGCATGGGAGACCAGGAAGAAGCACCTGGCTCCTGGTTTCGGATTAAAAAAAAAAAAAAAGAAGAAGAAATGCAAATTCTCATGCCCCACCTCAGATCTACTGAATTAGAAATTCTGGGGTTGAGGGTCCAACAGTCTGTGTTGTACCTGGTTTTGTTGGAGAACCACTGATCGAGTTTAGCTGTCATGGTGAGCAGCAGTAACCATTCACTCACCTAGTGTGTTCCAGTGCTTTCATTTGTGTTGTCTGACATCAGCCTTGCAACCAGTGCACAGAGGGGTGTGAGAACATGGTATCTGGGGCACAGGGAGTGGAACTGAATCAGGGTTGTGAAAGAACAGGATGGGGGAGCTGAGAGGGAGATTTGCCATAGAGGCTGCAGGCAGCAGACTGGAGATCAGGGGGAACTTGCACAAGAAACAAAAGGTTCTTGTCGTTACCCATAGCGTATATGTCTGGTGATTCCTTAGGGAGCTGAGGAAATTAATAGAGCTTGTTTTTATTTATGAATATAAAATGTTTTACTGTGTGGATTGACACAGATGTTTTCATTCAAGCCCTGTATTAGAAGCCCATATATCTTACACTTGAAAAATCTCGAGGGGGCAACCAGCATGGTTGCATGGCAGGTGAAGCCATGGCCTGTGGTGCTGGCATCCCATATGGGTGCTGGTTTGAGTTCTTGCAAATCTGCTTCCAGTCTGGCTCCCTGCTAATGCACCTAGGAAAGCAGCAGAAGATGGCCCAAGTGCTTGGGCCTCTGCACCCATGTGGGAGACCTAGAAGAAGCTCCTGGCTCCCAAGTTCAGCCTGGCCCAGCCCTGGCTGTGGTGGCCATTTAGGGAGTCAACCAGTGGATGGATGGAGGACCTCTCTTTCTCTCTCTGGTTCTCCCCCTATCTCTGTAATTCTGCCTTTCAAATAAATAAAATGAATAATAATAAAAAAAAAATCTTGAACCGGAGGAGCCATTCTACCTTTCCAGGTGCTTGGCAGTGATGGCTCCCTCACTCTTTGTGTGTTTTCAGCCTATTTTGAGCTTTTGTGGCTTTCCTGTGCCTGTGGATTCATTGATTATACTATCTAGTTTTAGCTAAGTGAAAACTCACAATGAATATGTGGCTTTTCAAGTCTTTTTATTATTATTATTTTTGACAGAGTTAGACAGTGAGAGAGAGAAACAGAGAGAAAGGTCTTCCTTCCATTGGTTCACCCCTCAACTGGCCGCCACAGCCGGCACGCTGCACCAATCCGAAGCCAGGAGCCAGGTGCTTCTCCTGGTCTCCCATGCGGGTACAGGGCCCAAGCACTTGGGCCATCCTCCACTGCCTTCCCTTCCCAGGCCACAGCAGAGAGCTGGACTGGAAGAGGAGTGATCGGGACAGAATCCAGCACCCCGACCAGGACTAGAACCCGGGGTGCTGGTGCCCCAGGCGGAGGATTAGCCTAGTGAGCCATGGCACCAGCCAATATATGGCTTTTAATAAGTCCTATAAAGGACCCTTTGGTTGAAGACCATATTAATTATAGTGAACCCAAGTGAGCATAATAAAATGGCTGAATTGATGTTTTTCCAATGATTAGCACAAGTTCACTGTTAGCTGCACTTTAAGATAAAATCAATGATGATCTAATTAGGTCTGAATTAATCAGGATGCTTTTGCTAAAAAAAAATGACAAAACAAAGTGTTTTCATGTGTATACATGTAGGCTTCAATATACCAAAAACAGTTTTCTGTACTGTTCATAAAACAAAATTTGAACATTTAGATATTGCTTACTTCATTTTAAAATATTTTAATTTCTGTATGGAAGTAGATATATAGATATATATAATCTAAGTAAATATGCATAGATTGTGCGTGCTATATCTAAGTTTTTCTTACTTAAAGTGGTAGAAGTCTGGAGACCACTATCATAGAGACCTTGGGAAGCCATAGGAAGTTTTCATAAAGTCAGGTTTGCAAAAATTTTATAAAAATCTCTGGTAGGTGGAAATGAGGCAAAGAACCCAAGCTCATGGCATGTATACATTATATATGTATACTTTTAGTATATCAATTTTATCTCATAAAGCTGTTTAAATATGTATTTGTATTGGGGCCACTGGTATGGCGTAGCAGATTAAGCCGCAGTCTGCTGTGCTGGCATCCCATACGGTTCAAGTCCCAGCTGCTCTATTTCTGATCCAAGTCCTGGCTAATGAGTCTGGGAAGGCAGTGGAAGATGGCTCCAGTATACCCACAGGGAAGGCTTGGGTGAAGCTCCTGGCTCCTGGCTTTGACCTGGCCTAGTCCTGGCTGTTGTGGCCATTTGGGGAGTGAACCAGCAGATGGAAGCTCTCTCTGTAATTCTGACTTTCAAATAAATAAACAAACTTAAATATATATGTGTGTGTGTGTTGTGTGTGTGTATGTGTATACACATAAGTGTAAAGTATTGACCAGCTATAGAAAAAAAGAAAGAAAAGGAGCTGGCATTGTGGCTTAGCTGGTTAAGCCATTGCTTATGACACTGGCATCCCATATCAGAGTGCCAGTTAAAGTCCCAGCTGCTCTGCTTCTGATCCAGTTCCCTGCTTGCTAGTGCATCTGAGGAAGCAGTGGAAGATGGCCCTAGTGTTTGGGGCCCCTGCCACCCAATGGGAGATCTCATTGTGGCCATTTGGAGAGTGAATCAGTAGATGGAAGACCTTGTTCTTTGTCTCTCCCTCTATCATTCTGCCAAATAAATAGATATTTTTTTAAAAAAGGAAGTGTCGCTCCCCGTCTTCATGGAGGAACGACACAGGACCCTGCGCTGTTCTTTCATCTGCTTGGCACTCCCCGGGTTTGCTGCTGGTTCTTCCCGGGTTGGCTACCGACCCTTCCACCTCCGTGGAAGGGCGGTTCCCCCTGCCACATTCCCCACTTCCGCGGGGGAGCGGCACACCGCCGGCCGGCTCTCTCGGGGGCTGCACAGGTGTTCCCCTTAGATGTTCCTGGTGCATGTTGTCTCTCTCCTCCTTTATAGTCCTCTTCCACCAATCCCAACTCTGCTACCCACACGCCGAGTACGCTGCTCTCCTCCAATCAGGAGCAGGTCCCACAGTTTATTGGTTGAACTGGAGGCAGCTATGTAGAAGCTGTTTCCCTTCTCAGCGCCATATTGTGGGAAAGCAGATGCATAGAATAAGTCTTAATTCCAGTAACTTAGTCTAGTCCGAGTTGCTCCCAGTTGCTCCCCACAGATCCCCCTTTCTTTTTATTTTTGGCGTTGATACGCGCCTGTCTTCGGTGCCCCGCGGCACACACTCTGCTCTGCTTGCTAGAGTTGCCCACAGGTTCTTACAAGTCCTATCAATCAGGCAAACCGAATCCTGGTCCTCTCTTCGCCATGTTGTGAGGAGGTTTTTAGGCGCTGATGCGTGCCTGTGTTCGGTGCCCTGCAGCGCATGCTCTGTTCTGCCTGCAGGTGCTTACAAGCCCTAGCAATCAGGCAAACCGAATCCAAGCCTTCTCATTGCCATATTGTGGGGAGGCTTATTGGTGTTGATTCGTGCCTATCTTCGGTGACCTGCAGCTCATACTCTGGTCGAGCTGCCTGCTGGTGCTTATCGCCCTAATCAGGCAGACCGAATCCAAGCTCTCTCATTGCCATGTTGTGGGGTGACTTATTGGTGTTGATAACGTGCCTGTCTTCAGTGACCTGCGGCGCATAAGCTGCTAGCCGCCCGCAGGTGCTCATCGCCTCACTAATCAGGCAGACCGAATCCAAGCTCTCTCATTGCCATGTTGTGGGGAGGCCTTCTATTTCTCTATTTCTCTATCTCCGAGCATTCCTATTTCTCCCATTTTGCTTCTATCTTCCAGCATTCCTATTTCTCTCATTTTACTTCTAAACTTCTGTTTCTCTTATCCCTGCGGCTTCCCGGCGCCCGCCCCGAGGCTGCTTCTCGGCGGCTTCCCGGCTCTGAGCCGCTTCAGCCCGCGCCTCTCTCATCTGCGCGGCTTCCCGGCTCTGCGAGGCTTGGCTTCGCGCGCTCCACAGTCTCCACGCCCTTCGCGTCCGTACCACTGCCTCGCGCCAGCCCCGCGTTCCCTATCTATTCACGCCCTGTGCTCTCTCTGCACACGGCGGCTTCCGCGAGTCACACAGCCCCAGCTCACGTTTCCGCCACCACCAGCATTCAGTCCAAGTTGCCCGGACTAACCTGGCGAATTCCAACCTGGCGGCCCACGTCTCTGCTTCTGGTTCCAGATCTTCGCCTCTTGCTCCCTGGGCTGACTTGAAGAATTCCAAGATGGCTTATGTCTCCACCTCGGCCTGCACTCGCGGCTTCATCCTCCCTAACATTTTTCTCTACCCGGTATGTTTCCCTAAGTTTTCTTCCAACAATATTCCTCCCTCATTTCTCCTGGCCTCTCCCCACAGTCCGTATCCAAGTCTAAGTTTCTTATAGGTTTCACTTTCACTTTCAACCTGCAGTCCGTATCTGAGTCTAAGTTTCTTCTTGCTTTCACTTTAAATCCTAACTTCTTTCCCACGTATCCGAGTCTATGCCTAGGCTTTCGATAGCTTCTTCCGGCACCTTTTCTGTCCGGCTTTTCCCTAGGCTCTTCGCTAGTCTCTCTCTCCGGTATTTTCCTGCTTCTTCCCTCCTAGGTTTCCTATCCGAGTCACGGCACCATTATGTCGCTCCCCGTCTTCATGGGGGAACGACACAGAACCCTGCCTAGGCTTCATATCTGAGTCACGGCACCATTATGTCGCTCCCCGTCTTCGTGGAGGAATGACACAGGACCCTGCGCTGTTCTTTCGTCTGCTCGGCCCTCCCCGGGTTTGCTGCTGGTTCTTCCCGGGTTGGCTACCGACCCTTCCACCTCTGTGGAAGGGCGGTTCCCCCTGCCACATTCCCCACTTCCGCGGGGGAGCGGCACACCGCCGGCCGGCTCTCTCGGGGGCTGCACAGGTGTTCCTTCAGATAGATGTTCCCCTTAGATGTTCCTGGTACATGTTGTCTCTCTCCTCCTTTATAGTCCTCTTCCACCAATCCCAACTCTGCTACCCACACGCCGAGTACGCTGCTCTCCTCCAATCAGGAGCAGGTCCCACAGTTTATTGGTTGAACTGGAGGCAGCTGTGTAGAAGCTGTTTCCCTTCTCAGCGCCATATTGTGGGAAAGCAGATGCATAGAATAAGTCTTAATTCCAGTAACTTAGTCTAGTCTGAGTTGCTCCCAGTTGCTCCCCACAGGAAGAGAAAGATCAGTGGTTTGGATATGAGGGGTTTTTAACAAGTTTATGGAAAATGTATATTATCAAAAAAGTTATGCATGAATTTCAAGGTTTTTTTTGCACCAAAATAAGCTTGTCCTTTAATTCCATTTTCTGTGAACTTTTTTGAAGTGCCTTCATGTTCATCTGCATGGGCTATTATAACAAACACCACAGCCTAGGTGGCTTATACAACTGAAATTTGTGTCTGATGGTCGTGGAGGCTGGAAATCCAAAATCAATGAACCAGTAGGTGGATGTCAGGGGAAGGCCCACCTCTTGGGTTGCAGATAGCTGCCTTCTCACTATGTGGTCACATGGCCTTCCCTTCATTCATGGGCACAGAAGAAAGAGCATGAATTCTTTGGTGCTTCTTTTTATAGTGATACTAATCCTGTTGGATCGGGGCCTCGCCATAGGACCTCATTTAATCTTGATAACTTCCTTGGAGCCTCATCTCCACATGTCACTGGGCGATTAGACTCTCAACATGTGAAGTTGGGTGAGGAGGACAGAAACATTCAGTCTGTAACACTAAGACTGACAAAAATGAGATAATGGATGGAAATGGGAGATTTAGGATTAGAATTTACAGAATTTGATGAACAATGTATCATAAAAGAAGAAGGAGCACATATGCAAGTATTTACTTAGGTATACTAATGAATACAAAAGGTCTGTGATTTTTCTTTTTGAGATACGTGAGCTTTGGTAAGTCACTTAGCTTCTATGAGTAGATAATATCTTTAACTGTGGGATGTACAACTTTATTGAGGGTGATATTACAGTATTGTGCCTGGCAAGTATGTCTGCCTCCTGGGTCACACGCAAAGGGTCATGGTGTCCCATTCCAATGGGAATGTCCCATTCCCATCTGAGGTTCCTGGGGTGCTAGAATGGCATCCAGTGACTCACCAGCAAAGTATTGAGGGTTCAGTTAAATTCCTCCAATTCATTTGGTCTTTCTTGAGGGATTCCAGAAAGTCAGCATCAAGGTGGAAGGTGGAAAGCAAGGAAGAGGAGGTTATGGGCATTTCTGAGCAGGACCACCCACAGTAGGAGTTTCTGTCATCTCCAGGGGATGCTGGGTCATAAGGGTTTTGGGCCTTCCTTATTCCCTGGGGCCCCTTGCCACCTAGGTCCCTGAGCGTACACTCTGTTTCCTGGGAGGCTAATTATTGTGGACCAGAGAAGAAACTCATACTGAGGAGGTGGGGTTAGGGGAGAAGTCTCATTAAAAGGGAGTGAGAACACACACAAATGTGAACAGAGGGAGACTTGGTAACTCCACAGCAACGAAACCGACTGGTGGCCACTGACTGCCGAGTGCTGGTTGCCAAGCAACTCCTGGAGACCCATGGGAAGAGAAGAACAGGAGGGGCTTCTACCACTTCCCTGTGGGGCTCATTGCAGGAGCTGTCAGTTCTGGTGCTGGTCAAGGGAAGAGTCTGGGTGTCTGTGGGGGACTGGGTGAACCCAGGACTCCTGGAGTCTTGAGTTCCGGTCCTCTCTCCTGCAGTCATTGTGTGATTTGGGTTACTCTTCCTTTCCATGGGCCTGCCTACCCAGCTATCACGTAGATCATCTTCTCTAGACTCCTTGCCTCATGGATTGCTGTGATGATTGTGGGGAGCAACTCGGACTATACTGTTACTGGAATTAAGACTTATTCTATGCATCTGCTCTCCCACAATATGGCGCTGGGAGAGGAGAAAACAGCTTCTACACAGCTGCCTCCAGTTCAGCCAATAAACTGTAGGACTTGTTCCTGATTGGAGAGCAGCGTACTCGGCGTGTGGGCAGCCGAGTTGGGATTGGCGGAGGAGGACTATAAAGGAGGAGAGAGACAACATGCACCAGGAACATCTAAGGGGAACATCTAAGGGAACACCTGTGCAGCCCCCGAGAGAGCCGGCCGGCGGTGTGCCGCTCCCCTGCGGAAGTGGGGAATGTGGCCAGGGGGAACCGCCCTTCCATGGAGGTGGAAGGGTCGGTAGCCAACCCGGGAAGAACCAGCAGCAAACCCAGGGAGGGCCGAGCAGACGAAAGAACAGCGCAGGGTTTAGTGTCGTTCCTCCACGAAGAGGGGGAGCGACAGATGATCAAGTGAGGACATGGAAGAGGAGGTCCCCGGAGAACTAGGAAGCCTCAAGTAGGGACCATGAGGATGTTGGCAGCCATGCAGACTCTTCTTGTGTGTGCCTTAAATCTTCCTTTATGTCCTTCACACCTTCCCTCTGACTTGGGGAGGTACTTATTTCTCTATAGAATAGGTGGTTGAGGCCAGAGATGTCAAGTTATCTATGTAGAGCCAAAAAGGTAAACTTAAACATTTCAGTCATTCAATAGACATATATCTGGTGCTCACTCTGTGTCAGACATTGTAGGAGGGTTGGGATACAATTACACCCTTCCTGCTCACATGGAGTTTACACTCAGCAGGGAGATATACACTGTGCACATAAAGAGGGTCTCATTTCATCTGTGGTCAAGACCCTAAAGGGAAGGATCTTCATCTCAGGCACTGGGACTCAGAGCCCAGGAATCCCTGAACTGTACCTTGGCTCTCTTGCAGTGGGGCTTCATGCTCCACTCTGTTGACAGCTTAAACAGGCCAGCTCAGCTGGTAGTCTTCACCATAACACCCCACTGCAGGCCCTGTCCACTGTGTTGTGGAAGGCCAGAGTCTGTCTCTTCTTTCCTACTGTCACCAGTGAGGCTGTTTTGGACCTGCCTATCTAGAAGGCTTGAAAAACAGGTGTGTCTCACATCTGGGGTTACTTATACACACACTAGGGAATGGGCTGGTTGGCCTCTCCAGCATTCTTTTTTTTTTTTTTAAAAAAAGATTTATTTATTTATTTTTTGACAGGTAGAGTTAAACAGTGAGAGAGATAGAGACAGAGAGAAAGGTCTTCCTTCTATTGGTTCACCCCCCAAATGGCCGCTATGGCTGGCTCTGCGCCGATCCGAAGCCAGGAGCCAGGTGTTTCCTCCTGGTCTCCCATGTGGGTGCAGGGCCCAAGGACTTGGGCCATCCTCTATTGCCTTCCCAGGCCACAGCAGAGAGCTGGACTGGAAGAGGGGCAACTGGGACAGAATCCAGCACCCCAACTGGGACTAGAACCTGGGGTGCCGGTGCCACAGGCAGAAGATTATTAGCCTAGTGAGCTGCTGCGCCAGCCTATTTATTTATTTGAAAGGTAGATTTACAGAGAGGCAGAGGCAGAGAGAGAGAGAGAGGAGTCTTTCAACCGTTGGTTTACTCCCCAAATTGTTGCAATGGCTGGAGCTGTACCTATCTGAAGCTAGGAGCCAGGAGCTTCTGTGTCTCCCACACCCATGCAGGGACCCAAGGACTTGGGCCATCTTCTACTGCTTTCCCAGGCCATAGCAGTGAGCTGCATCAGAAGTAGAGCAGCTGGGACTCGAACCAGCGCCCATATGGGATGCCAGCACTGCAGGTGGCAGCTATGCCACAGCACTGGCCCCTCCATCATTCTTTTATTGCAGATTCAAAAGTCTGTCTTTGTGAAGGACTTAAAGGTCGCTGTCCTTTTTCCTGAGTCTGTCCTGATACCACTCTTCTCCTTCCTCTTTCTTTCTCTTCATCTTTCTCCTCTGAAGCCCTTGGTACTAAGACACTTATGTGTTTCTAAATAGCCCATATGTTTTGCTGTGTTGGTGATAAGGTGAAAGAAATAATTTATCCAAAGCACCAACATAGTGACTGGAACAAAGTAAACATCCAGCAGATAATTTTTGTTAAGCTTCTACAAGGTTCATAAATGGCCCTCCTCTTCTTCTACACTTAACTTTGGAATCAGTTGAGCAATAGCTGCAGGAGTCAGAGATGGGGAGTAACATGACAGCTTTATTCCTTATAAAAACTAGGGCGAAGCACATGTCTTTAGGCAAGTGGGGCTTGCCAAAACTTTACTGGAGTCAGATAGACATGCAAACCTAGGCAAACTGACACTGCTCCTCCTGCTACCTTCAGGAGGGTGAAATCCAACTGCTTAAACATAAGCTGGAGACCTACGGGCAGCACAGAGGAGTCTGGAGGCTGAACTGGGAGACTGGAACTCTGACAAGTCCTATGGCCCCAGGAATGTGGAGACAGTTCCTGAGTGCACCATGTTGTGCTCGGCTCTTATGATAATCAGAATTGATTTTTCTAGGCAACAAGTTTCCTGCTGTGGCTGCAGAGGCATGCTGACACTTTCATCTCCCCAAAGCCTGTGGGAGCAAGCTGCTGGAGGAGACTTAATCTGATTTTTAAAACCAATACAAAGTCTATGGGAAGTCCAATCAGAATTGCAAGCATCATCTGCCTTTGTAATTTGTAAATGAATTAACCAACAATCTTTTTTTCTATACCGTCTAGGTTCCTGTTAGTACACAGCAATCTTCATTGACTATTAAAGGGGCCTCCAAGAAACATCCATTGGGGCCACAACCCTGTTCCCTCCATCCAAATTGCCGGAGGAGAAAAAAGAGAGAATCTAGAAGTGATTTGTGGATTGATTCACTCAATAAGCTTGTGTCATGTACCTAATATTACCAGGCACTGTCATAAGAGGGCAAATGAACAGCTACAATACAGTATAGATGATATAATAAAGGAATGCAGGAAGCAAGCACTTACCCCAGTTAAGATGCCCACATCCTATGTCAGAGTGCCTCAGTTTGATTCTCAGCTCTGGCTCCTGGCTTCAGCTTCCCACCATTGCCGACCCTGGGTGGCAGTGGTGATTGTTCAAGTAACTGGGTTCCTACCACTCACTTAGGGGACCTGGATTGTATTCCTAGCTTTTGGCTCTGGCCCTGGCTGTTGTAGATACTTGGTAAATGAACCACTGAATGGTAGTTCTCTCTCTGTCTCTGTGCCTCTCAAATAAAAGTAATAGTAAGTTTTTAAAAATTTAAAGGGATGAAGAAAATATTTATAGGAAGATGGAAGAGAGCAGCTGCCTCTTCTTGGGAGTTACTGAAGGCTCAGAAAGGAGGGGTACATTTAATCTGGGTCTTAACAAATGCAGCTTTTCCCCAGGTTAACTTAAGGGAAGGCGTCCCCGTGCAGAAGAAAAGAAAAACAATTGTGCTTTTGAACACACTTTATGTGCCTGGCTGTGTTAGGTTCTGTTTTCTTGGTGAAAAAATATCTCCACCTCTAAGGGAGCACTCAGTGTAGTGAAGGGGGAAGGAAGGATACAATATGTGCACAAATATTGGTGACGTGTTGACTAGGGAAATGATAGGGTCTGACTTTTTTAAATTTTTTTGTTTAATTTGATTGATTTTACAGAAAGAGAGAAAGGAAGAGTGAGCACATTTCCAGGTGTAACAAAAGCTAGGACTGTGCTGAGGCCAGATTGGGGCCAAAGCTAGGAGCCAGGAACTTAATCCAGGCCTCCCATGTGGGTGGTAGGAGCCCAACTATCTATAGGAGCCATCACCACTGTCTCCCAGTGTCTGCTTTATCAGGAAGCTGGAATCAGGAGCCAGAACTGGGAATTGAATCCAGGTACTCTGGTAGGGGACATAGGCATCTTTTTTTTTTTTTTTTTTTTTTTTTGACAGGCAGAGTGGACAGTGAGAGAGAGAGACAGAGAGAAAGGTCTTCCTTTGCCGTTGGTTCACCCTCCAATGGCCGCCGCGGCCGGCGCCCTGCGGCCGGCGCACCGCGCTGATCCGATGGCAGGAGCCAGGAGCCAGGTGCTTTTCCTGGTCTCCCATGGGGTGCAGGGCCCAAGCACCTGGGCCATCCTCCACTGCACTCCCTGGCCACAGCAGAGGGCTGGCCTGGAAGAGGGGCCACCGGGACAGAATCCGGCGCCCCGACCGGGACTAGAACCCGGTGTGCCGGCGCCGCCAGGCGGAGGATTAGCCTAGTGAGCCGCGGCGCCGGCCGGGACATAGGCATCTTAACCAGAGTTTTAACTGCTTGGCTAAATGTAGGCCTATATTTTTAAAATGAGCACTTTATTTTATATAATTTTAGGTGTATAAAAATGTTACAATGGCAGTACAGAGAATTCTCATGTAACTTTTATGCAGTTTCTGTAATGTTAACATATTTACATAACCATGACAAAATTGCTAAAATTAAGAAATCAATGTTGGTACAATATGATTAACTAAATAGCAAATTTATTCGAATTTCACTAATTTTTTTCCATTAATGTCCTTTTACTATTCTAGAATCCAATCCAAGATACCACATTGCATTGAAGAACTTATTTTCTATCAACATATAATTCATATAACATAAAACTGTGTCCTTTTAAAAAAGATTTATTTATTTATTTGAAAAGTAGAATTAGAGAGAGGGAGAGGGAGAGAAAGAGAGAGAGAGAGGTCTTCCATGTGCTGGTTCACATCCTAAATGGCCACAACGGCCAGAGCTGGGCCAATCCAAAGCCAGGAGCTTCTACTGGGTCTCTCACATGGGTGCAGGGGCCCAAACACTTGGGCTATCTTCCACTACTTTCCTGGGCACATTAACAGGGAGCTGGATCAGAAGTGGAGCAGCTGGGACTTGAACTAGTGCCCATATGGGATGCTGGCGCCCATATTAATGGTGGCTTTACCCATCATGCCACAGGACTGGACTCAAAACTGTGTCATTTTAAAGTATACAGTTCAGTGATTTTTTATTTTTAGTATATTCACAAATACTATCACCACTAACAAATTCCAAAACATTTTGGAATTTGATAACATTTTAATATTTAATAGAATTTATCTGAGGCAAGATTATGCCTGTTGCACGAATAAGAAGAGCAAAGGGCAAAACTAGGGAGAGCCAGTTAGAATTTATAATAATTGAGGCCAGAAATGATGGTGACTTGAACTGGGGTGGTGGTAGCAGTGGTACTGAAAGTTGTCAGATTTTGTGTATATATTGAAAATATTGTTGGTAGGATTTGAATTGGATATGGTAGGAAGAGGAAGGAAACAGTTGAGGATAATTCCCAAGGTTTAGAATGTTGGAGAGGTTGCTCACTAGTTGGGGAAGATTGCAGGGAGAGCCAGATTTGGGGAGACAGTCGTGGACTCTGTTTTGCTATGTTAAATTGGAGAATTGGAGATCCTATTAGATAACCAAGAAGGGATATAGAATAAGCAGTTGGAGAACTGGGTCTGCAGTTCATGGCATAAGCTCTGGCTGCATAAATAAATTAGTAAGTCACTTGCAGATTGATGGTTTTTAAAACCGTGAGAACAAGTAAGATCAACAAGGAGGAGGGTGAAGATAGGAAGAAGAGGTTCGAGGACTGAGCCTGGAGATATCCCAACACTATGATGTTAGGAAGATGAGGAGCAATCAGCAGAGGAGACTGAAAAAGAACAGTTGAAAAGGGAACGTGTGATGTCATGGTAGCTAAATGAAGATAGTTTTACAGAAAAAGGAGAGATCAACGGTGCCGAATATGGTTGCTAGGTTATGAATATGAAAGCTGAGGATCAACTTCTGGGCTTAGTGAAATGGAGTTTGTTTGAAACCTTGATATAGCTGTTTTGGCAGTGAAGCAGGGGTGAAATCCTGATAAGGGTGGGAAAAGAGAAATTAGAGATAACAAAAAGTACATGGCACATTCTTGGATTTTTGCTCTAAAGGAAAGATAATTGGAGTGGTAGCTGAAGCTGAAGAGAGAAGTGAGTCAGGAAAGATTTTGATTTTAAAGATGAGAGAAGAAACATCCATGTTTGTGTGCTGCTGGAATAATCCAGTGGAGATCAATAAACCAAGCAACCAACAAAGAAACAAAAGCACAAAACTGATGTGATATAGGAGAGAGGAGAATTGCTGAAACAGTATCCTTGAGCTGGTAAGAGGGAATGGGATCACATGCAGAGAGGGTGAGTCCTTGCTGGGAGCATGGGCCGTGCATCTCCACATTAACGGAGGAAAAAGCAGAGGGTTGGGAGCCGGGATGCGGCTTGGAGTTACCGGTGCTGGTGAGCATGCTTGAGAATATGATTTTCTGATGAAGTAGGAAGCAAGGTCATCTACTGAGATGAGGATGGGGGAGGAAGTTTTGAGATGTGAAGAGAGAGGAGAGCCTCATCTAAGAAAAGGGAGGAGTGAATAGACTAGGGGAAGCAATCTGATTGCTGATTGGCATTAAGGCTCCACTTGAAATTAATGATCATAAATTTAAATTCCCATATTCATGAATCTACAGTGTGGTTGTGTGTTTTTCTCCAGTCATGTTTTGCTCTGTGGATTTAGGCTTAGAATAGGCAGAGAGTCAGGCTTTAAGGAAAGTGTGATTTTCGCTGAGTGAGTTATGACAGAGCAATAGAGGGTCCGGGGAGTCAGGGGTATGTGCAGGGGAGCTACAGTCGTGACTGACCACAGAAGTCAAGCTGGACAGCGAGGGTGGACAGGGCACACTGGAACAGTGAGAGATGGCAGGGGATGAAGACTGCTCAGGCTGGAAGCTCAATAGCGTTGGGCTGGAAAGAGCATATTGCTCTGAGTTGGGAGTCTGGAAATTACTGCTGATAATTATGAGAGTGAGTGACTGAGGTAGGGTTAGAGATCAGCATCCCTGGAGGAGAGGAGTTCATGGAAATGTTTGGAAATTGTTTGGAAGGCTCATCTATGTGGATATTGAAATAACCAAGAATTATGGAGAGAGGCGCAGTGAACCAGCAGCTCTTGACTGGTCAGTAGGGAATTAGTGGGTGGCATAATCTCATGGCATGAGACTTAAAGCTGGAGGCATTTAGTTTTAGTTTTTTTTTCTTTAAAAGAGATTTATTTATTTATTTTGAAAGTCAGAGTTCCAGAGAGGGTGGATGAGGGAGAGAGAGTGTGCTTTCATCCACTGGTTCATAACCCCAGGTGGCTGCAACAGCACGTGCTGAGCCCAACTGAAGTCAGGGGCCAGGAGCTTCATCCAAGTATCCCATGTGGGTAGCAGGGGCCAAAACACTTGGGCCATCTGCTGCTGCTTTTCCCAGGCCATTAGTAGGGAGCTGGATTGGAAGTGGAGCAGCCTGGACTCCAACCAGTGCCCATATGGGATGCTGGCATTACAGGCAACAGCTTTACCTGCTGTGCCACAACTCCAGCCCCTTGTTTTAGTCTCTGAAGGAGGGAAGGAGAATGATCTGGAAACAGGGGTGAGAAGCAACATCTAACCCCAATTCTGGTAGGGGATCCAAGGGCGATGAAAGAGGAGGCAGGAATTTGGAGGCTTTAGGGAAAGCCATGTCCTCCGAGAAAGGCTGCTTTCAATTAAAGCAAGGAGGCGAAGGAAGTATCCAGACCGGTTGAGCAAGAGTGATTTTTCTGATGACCAACTGAGTTTTGGGTTCAGAAAAAGGTTTCAGTATGGAGAGGAGCAGTCAGTTAGAAAAGAAAATATACTGAGCTATACGGACATCAGAATGCAGTGGTCAGGGGTGGCCTGGAAGGCTTGGGCTTCTTGCCATGATTGACATGAACAGAGAGGTAAAAGATGTCACAAAACAAATTAAAATGCAGACAGCTGGCTCCAGGCAGACGGTGGTTGTGTAGAGGCCATGAGAGATTCTCTGCTGCCTCTCCCTCTCTCTCTTTTTTTTTTTAAGATTTATTTATTTATCCGAAAGTCAGAGTTACACAGAGAAGGGGAGGCAGAGAGAGAGAGAGGTCTTCCATCTGTTGGCTCACTCCCAGATGACCGCAATGGCAGGAGCTGCGCCGATCTGAAGCCAGGAGCCAGGAGCCTGGAGCCTCCTCCAGGCCTTCCCACGTGTGTGCAGGGCCCAAGGACCTGGGTCATCTTTCACTGCTTTCCCAGGCCATAGCAGAGAGCTAGATGGAAGTGGAACAGCTGGGAGTCAAACTGGCGCCCATATGGGACGCTGGCACCACAGGCAGTGACCCTACCTGTTATGCCACAGCGCTGCCCCCCCTTTTTTATTAAAGATTTTAAAAATTTATTTGAAAGGCAGAGTTACAGAGAGGCAGAGGCAGAGAGAGAAGTCTTCCATCTGCTGATTCACTCCCCAACAGCCATAGCTGCGCCAATCTAAAGCCAGGAGCTAGGAGGCTTCTTCTGGGTCTCCCACATAGGTGCAGGGGCCCAAGCACTTGGGCCATCTTCTGCTGCTTTCCTAGGCCATAGCAGGGAGCTGGATTAGAAGAGGAGCAGCCTGGACTAGAACCGGTGTCCATATGGGATGCCGGCACCACAGGAGAGGCTTAACCTACTGTGCCATAGTACCAATCCCTCTTATCCCTGGTTTTAGAGACCAGAAGTTGGAGGAAGTGCCATTTTTTTTAAAGATTTATTTATTTTATTTGAAAGTCAGAGTTACACATAGAGAGAAGGAGAGGCAGAGAGAGAGAGGGGTCTTCTATCTGCTGCTTCACTCCATAATTGGCCGCAATGGCTGGAGCTGCATCAATCTGAAGCCAGGAGCTTCTTCCAGGTTTCCCACGTGGATACAGGGGCCCAAGGACTTGGGTAATCTTCTGCTGTTTTCCCAGGAACGTTAGCAGGGAGTGGGGTTGGAAGTGGAGCAGCTGGATCTTGAGCAAGCGTCCATATGGGATGCCAGCACTGCAGGGGGTAACTTTACCCACTACGCCACAGTGCCAGCTTTGGAGGTGCCATTCTTACTTGGATGCCTGGAATCCCTCTGGACTTCACACATATCAGCATTTGTCATAACAATAAACAGCAGCTGCCATTTATGTAAAAGACTTCCACCTGTCAGTGAGTCCAGTCGTGCCTCCCACAGGGCTGATGGGAGCTACGGTGGTACCAGCTGTCATGTTGGCTCTATGCTCAGTGCTTTCACAATCTCACTTCATTCTCACGATTACCCTGTGAACTAGGCACTATCACTACCCCTGTTGCACAAATAAACTGAGGTCCATAGGAATTAAGTTGCTCACTTAACACAATTAGTAAGCTGCAGAATCTAGAACTGAATGAAGATCTCTCTGCCTTCAAAACCTGTGTATGCTCTGCGCCCTGTCCCCCTCCTTTCCTTGTTATACATCCACAGAGGTAAGGTCTTTGGTAAAGCACTCAGTAAATGGCGAAAATGTTGAGAATTATAATTTATGGGGCAGCAACTATATGTTTTGTAGGTGATTTACTGTGCACAATGATGGAGCACAAAACGGACAAGGGAACTGAGACTCAGAGAAGTTGAGGGACTTGACCATGACTTACCAAAACTAATAAATGGCACAGCCAGGATTTAAAGTCAGCACTGTCTGTCGCCACAGCCTGTGTTCTTTTCACACCTGCCTGGGCACTCTTTCCATTGCCCTGTGGTGCTCTATGGGCCACAGAAGTGGGTAAGAGTCAATGTCACAGCTAAAATTTGGAGCCAAACTGTCACCTGTTAACTTTCCAGCCTCCACCCCTTTCCCAGCATCCCCCCTCCCTCTTCAACCCTTACAGCTTCACAGGTGATTCTCATGAGTATGCAAGGCTGAGTGGCACTAGCGTGTAGGTATGTAATTAGATGACTTGCTACTTGGTCTCTAAGGAGCTTCTCTATGTGCTGTCACACACAGAGAGAGAAGAGATTGGGGACTTGGTTACTTCAGCTGTGGTGTAAGTACAATGACACATGGCACCTGCTGGTGTAGGTGTGATGAGTAACTATGTCTCTGAGCCTCAATTTCCTCAGCTGTGAAATAGGAATGCTATTAGTGGCTATTTCTTTTTTTATTAAAGATTTTAATTTATTTATCTGAGAGATAGAGTTACAAACAGAGAGAGGGAGAGACAGAGAGAAAGGTCTTCCATCCACTGGTTCACTCGCAGTGGCCAGAGCTGAGCTGATCCAAAGCCAAGAGCCAAGAGCTTCTTCTGGGTCTCCCATGAGTGTACAGGGGCCCAAACAATCGAGCCATCTTCTGTTTTCCCAGGCCATAAGCAAAGAGCTGGATCAGAAGAGGAGCAGCTGGGACATGAACCGGCACCCATATGGGATGCTAGTGCCACAGGCAGAGGCTTCTTAGCCCACTACGCCACAGCACCAGCCCCAATGCCTATTTCTTATTATTATGGTAAAGAAGGAATGAGACAATATAAAAAAAGGACCTTGCATGGTGGCTGTAACATTCTAGGTGCTGAATAAACTTAGCCAAAGTCACACTGAAGGAGAGAGCCAGGATTAGTTCGTGAGTGTCCTGTTATGCCAGACTGATCTTGGTAGTTAGTGCCACTTGTAAGATTGTGAGCCATGGAGTTTACAAGGTGGAGTCATAAGCAGAGAAATCAGATATGAGTCGTGGCTGCTTGGCCCCCATTTTGATGGATGGAGAGAACAGCAGTGCTCTGCCCTTAAGGACATCCAATCCTCAAAGGCTGGAGATTCTCCAGTTTGCCTGGTTCCTGCCTGGTACGTTGCAAGGGCAGGGTAAAGGGAAGTAGGGGACATTAAGTTGAGGATTTATACTTTCTTCCTCTGCAGACTCCTCCTTCCCCCTCACCATTGCCCCACATCACTGCCTCACACCACAGGTTGCCGGGCAACAGCTGGAAACTCTTATCCTCTCTGTACTCGTGCGCCGCTCACCTTCCTCTGTGAAGCCTGTCCACTCTGTGCCAATGATGCAGAAGTCTGAGCTCAGGCCTAACAGGACGTGTAGCCTGCCTTCCTTCCTTCCTTCCTTCCTTCCTTCCTTCCTTCCTTCCTTCCTTCTTTCCTTCCTCTTTCTCTCTCTCTCTCTCTCTCTTTCTTTCTTTCTTTTAAGATTTATTTATTTTGTTATTTATTATTTGAAAGGCAAAGTTATAGAGAGGCAGAGAGAGAGGTCTTCCATCTTCTGGTTCACTCCCCAAATGGCTACAATGGCCGGAGCTCCATCGATCCGATCCACTGGGATGTTGCTGTGTCAACCCATGGAGCTCAAAGGCTGACCTGGAAATTCATCACTGGCAGAGGCATAATTAGCCCTTTAATTTCCTTCCAGAGGAAGTTTGCTCAGGCAGCTAGTTTCCAGCCCTGCCTTTTTGGGCTTCTCCCTCCCCACATACTCTCCTACACCTCCAGCTCTCTGGAGATCTGAGGCCTGTCCTGGTGTGGATGAGAGATGGAACAGCAGATTACTGACGATGAGCTTTAAATTGAGTGAGCAGCACTAACGTTTATACAGAGTTTTACAGCTGCCAAGGCACTGTCATGTGCTTATGGTATCCACCCAACAATACTGTGAAAAGGATATTATTATCAACTGCATTTGCAGCTAACAAATCTACTGCCCTAAAAGTTGAATAATTGGTCCAAGGTCATATGCCAGGAAGTGGCCGAGCTGCAACTTGAACTCAGACGTGCTCAATCATCTGTGCTTTCTTCTGCCCTGCGAAGTACCCTTCATTAAGTGCTTTCAGTGTTTGTTAAATGGCACACAAGTGCTGAAAGGACCTTAGAGCCGAGGGGATGATGAGAAGGAGGATAATTTACACAGATTACTTGGAAAAGGTGATCCTATACCTGAGATGGGAATGAAAATGAAGGTCAAGGTGCAGAAAATGTTTAGTTTTTTATTTGAGAGTAAGAGAGCACTTGTCGGCCAGCACCGTGGCTCAATAGGCTAATCCTCTGCCTAGCGGTGCCGGCACCCCGGGTTCTAGTCCCGGTCAGGGCGCCGGATTCTGTCCCGGTTGCCCCTCTCCCAGGCCAGCTCTCTGCTGTGGCCCAGGAGTGCAGTGGAGGATGGCCCAAGTCCTTGGGCCCTGCACCCCATGGGAGACCAGGATAAGTACCTGGCTCCTGGCTTTGGATCAGCGCGATGCGCCTGCCGCAACATGCCGGCCGCGGCGGCCATTGGAGGGTGAACCAACGGCAAAGGGAAGACCTTTCTCTCTGTCTCTCTCTCTCACTGTCCACTCTGCCTGTCAAAGATTAAAAAATAAAAAATAAAAAAAAAAGAGAGCACTTGTCTACTGGTTCACTCCCTAAATCCTCCAACAGCTAGAACTGAGCGTGGAATTCAATCCAGGTCACCAAGGTAGGTGAGAGGAACCCAATGACTTGAACCATCACCTGTTGCCTACCAGGGAATGCATTGGCAGGAAGCTGGAATCAGGAGCTGCTATGTCTGTTTATTTATTTATCTTGTTCCCAAAGGGATTTAAAATGGCAGGGAAACATTAAATAGTCCAGACAAAGGATTTTACCTTTGTTTTTCCTTCCCTGGTTTGGGCCTGACTATAGGCTGATTTTCCTCCCAACTATTCTGCTTCAAATTTCTTCCCAGTAGTTAGTTTATGCAATGGCTTAAAAAAAAATCCAAGCAAACAAAACCACTAAAATAGTTTATAGAAAGAGTGTATATGGAGTTTACATAAAAACCACTAGAAGAGTGTATAGTCTGGAAGAGACAGACACGTTGGTAATTCATGGAGTGCTTCATTAGAGAGAGGGCAGGGTGGCTCAGAGGTCAGACCATCTGGCTCCAAGACCTGAGGCAGGGTATTTAACTTCTGAGTCTGTTACTTCATCTGGAAATGGGATCACTCTCAGGAAGTTGTAGGGATTAACACAGGGCTGCCACACACTTGTCTCAGCAATTGGCAACCAGACAGCACTTCTGCCTGGTACTGGCAGGAATGTGAGTCATCGAGGAGGAAGCTTTTGGGCTGGATGCCTGTGGTAGGTAGTGCTGGGATTCAGGCTGTTCCAGGCAAAGGGAACAGTCTGAACTAAGTGCAGAGACTTGGAGGACACAATATTTGGGACCTAAGGAGTGGCTAGGATCTGAGGAGAAAGAGTAGAGAGAAGGGTGTGAGCTAAGGGCAGTGAAATCAATAGGTTAGATTGGGGAGGGAGAGCATGGCGCTGTGGCAGAGCAGGAAGAGCCGCCATCGGCAGTGGAACATCCCATATGGGCTCTGATTTGAGTCCGGGCTGCTCCACTTGCAATCCTGCTCCCTGATATTGCACTTGGGAAAACAGCAGAGGATGGCCCATGTGCCTGGGTCCCTGCATCCACATGGGAGACCCAGAGGAAGCTCCTGGCTCCTGGCTTAGATTGTCCCACTTCCAGCCATTGCACCCTTTTGGATGGTGAACCAGTGATGGAAGATCTTTCTCTCTCTCTGCCTCTCAAATAAATAAATTAAAAAAAGAAAGAAAGAAAGAAAGAGAGAGAGAGAGAGAGAGAAAGAAAGAAAGGCAGGCAAACCCTGTAAGGCAGGCTAGCACAGGGGTTAAACATCCAACTCCAACATTTTCTAAATTGGGTATTCTCCCTTTAAATTCCTATTAGTGCCTCAGTTTCTTTGTTGTGCTCAACTCAAAGTGTAGACCGATGAAGCCATTTCTGAAGAACATTTGTTGGGGGCTGGTGTTGTGGCATATCAGGTAAAGCTACCCCTGCGACACTGGCATCCCATATGGGTGCCAGTTCAAGTCCTGGCTGCTCCATTTCTGATCCAGCTCCCTGATAATGTGCCTGGGAAAGCAGCAGAAGATGGCCCAAGTCCTTGGGCCCCTGCATCCACATGGAACACTTGAAAGAAGTTCTTAGCTCCTGCTTCTGGCTTCGGCTTGGCCCAGTCCAGCCATTGTAGCCATTTGGGGAGTGAACCAGCAGATGGAAGATGTCCCTCTCTCACTTTCTCTCTCTCCCTCTCTCTCTCTCTGTAACTCTGCCTTTCAAATAAATAAATAAATCTTAAAAAAAAAAAAAGTGAGCCGTGGCTCACTTGGTTAATTCTCTGCTTGCAGTGCCAGCATCCCATATGGGCGCCGGGTTCGAGTCCCAGTTGATCCTCTTCCAATCTAGCTCTCTGCTGTGGCCCGGGAAGGCAGTGGAGGATGGCTCAAGTGTTGGGTGCCTGCACCCATATGGGAGATGAGGAAGAAGCATCTGGCTCCTGGCTTTGGATAGGTGTAGCTCCAGCCGTAGCAGCCATATGGGGGGTGAACCAACGGATGGAAGACCTTTCTCTCTGTCTCTCTCTCACTGTCTAACTCTATCTGTCAAATAAATTTTTTAAAAAAAGACACATTTGTCACAGTGCCTAGCAGTAAGTACTCAATTTTCATTTTAGTGATTATTGTTTTATTACAGTTGTTATATCATGATTCTTTAGAGCTAGAAGGGGCCCTAAAACTCATTTAGTCTAGTACTCCAATTTTATTTTATTTTTTAAAAGATTTATTTATTTATTTGAAAGTCAGAGTTACATAGAGAAGAAGAGGCAGAGAGAGAGAGAGAGAGAGAGGTCTTCCATCTGCTGGTTCACTCTCCAACTGGCTACAACGGCTGGAGCTGTGCTGATCCGAAGGCAGGAGCTTCTTCCAGGTCTTCAGCACAGGTTTGGGGGCCCAAGGACTTGGGCCATCTTCTGCTGTTTTCCCAGGCCATAGCAGAGAGCTGGATCAGAAGTGGAACAGCCGGAACTCAAACCAGTGCCCATATGAAATGTTGGCACTACAGGCAGCAGCTTTACCTGCTACACCACAGCGCCGGCTCCAATACTCCAATTTTGAAGATAGAAATTTCAAAGCCCAGGTTAGAAGGTATTGGTGAACTCACAAAGCAAGTTAGTAGTAGAATGAAATCATACCCAGATTCTCACCTGTGTAGCATGGCTACTTTCCTATCATCAAGCTGCTTGTAACAGGTTCTTCCTCTTCCTGTGGTTGTCCTCCTGTCCCTCTAAATAAATTTCAAAGCATTTGCCTTGCAGAGCTGAGTGTGATCCTATTTTTAGAATACACTGGCACCTGTATGCAAATGATCCTCAGGGGATGTGTCTGCTATGGTGACTCAGGCTAACTCTCAAGAGAATACATCTATGAGATCAGAGGGAAAGCACAGTCCAGGGCAGGGTGGCCATCTGGGCTCCTGATTTCTCTTTCTTGTTAAGTTCCAGAATTCCGCATGGGAGTTCACGCTAATCTCTTTCCTGCCCTCTTTGTGTTAACTCCTGTGTCTCTTCATTTGGAAATGAATTCAGAAGTAGGTCCCTGAGCCAGGCTCCAAGCTCTGAGATGTTATGTAGAAGGTGCTGTGGGACCCAGGCTGTGGATCATCATATCTGGTATGGTGCTGACTGAGATCTTGGGGAAATGTTTATTAATATCAGGAAAATGTGAGTAATGGGGGTGAGAGAAAAACCACTTTAAGAGATAATCCAGTGGTTTTTCCGTTCAGAGCTGGAGAGAAGACTAGAGTTCATGAGATGACCAGGTGCAGGGTAGAGCAAGCCCTCAAGCACTTTCCCCAGAAGGGCGAGATCCCTTGGCCCTTGGCGTAAGCAGCAGTGTCCAGATTGTCAACAGCTTTACCACTTCATTTAGCATACACGTTCACTGCGTGTTCCCCGGTGACAGGTCCTGTGTTGGGCCTCACTGGACCCCTCAGTGCCTCCCTGTTCTCTCAGGACGATGTCCAGCAAGAGCCTTGGCATGCAAGATCTGCATGATCCTGCTCCCACCTCACTTCCTGCCTTCCCTCCACCTGGTATTTTCAGAGACTGGAAGATGTTATCAATAAGATACACCCTTTTTTCAGAGACACTAAAAAGTGTCAAACAGTGGGCATCTCAGAATCCAGGAGATAATTTTACACCCAATGACAGTGGAACTGCTTGTGCTCTCCCCAGTTGCTGTGCTGTTTCAGACGTTCCTATTTTTTAAATTGTTTATTATGGAAAATTTCAAATGTGTACTCAAGTAGGGAGAATAAGTGCTACATGAAACTGCTTCATTCAGCTGCAACAATCGTTGGTTCCTGGATGGTCCTGCATGTTTTTCTATACTTCCTTCTCTCTGTACTAGTAATAAGAGCAAATACCAGTACTTACTGCGGATTTAGTTTTCTCTTAATTCTTAAAGTAATATTTGATTATTATGAAAATATAAATTACAGCAAAGTGTAGCAAAATACTGTTCACATTTGGCAACTTTTTTCTAGTTTCTTTACTCTGAAATTTTAACCTAGTTGAGGTCATACTGTATATTTGATTTTATAGTCTTGCCTTATTTATTATTTAGTTAACTGTACAACACAAGGGTAACTAACATCACTGTATGATCTTTGTGAGTGTATTTTTTTTTTTTTTGACAGGCAGAGTGGACAGTGAGAGAGAGAGACAGAGAGAAAGGTCTTCCTTTGCCCTTGGTTCATCCTCCAATGGCCACCTCGGCCGGCGCGCTGTGGCCGGCGCACCGCGCTGATCCGATGGCAGGAGCCAGGAGCCAGGTGCTTCTCCTGGTCTCCCATGGGGTGCAGGGCCTAAGCACCTGGGCCATCCTCCACTGCACTCCCAGGCCACAGCAGAGAGCTGGCCTGGAAGAGGAGCAACCGGGACAGAATCCGGCGCCCCAACCGGGACTAGAACCCGGTGTGCTGGCGCCGCTAGGCGGAGGATTAGCCTAGTGAGCCGCAGCGCCAGCCGTGAGTGTATTTTGAGGTCTTCATTGTATCGTACCATATTCATTCATTTGTTCACTCAGCAGTATTTGTTGCACTTACTGTGTTTCAGACACTTCTAGACAGGGAGGTAAAAGAAAAGACCCAATCTCTGTTCTCTCAAGGCTTAGGTTTCCTCGTTGTTTGACACTTAGCTACATTCCAGGTAGAAGCTGTTCAGAATCATGCTGCAGCAAGCAGCCTTGTTTATAACCCTTTCTCTGGTTTTGTTTTGTTTTTTGACAGGCGGAGTGGACAGTGAGAGAGAGAGACAGAAAGGTCTTCCTTTGCCGTTGGTTCACCCTCCAATGGCCGCCGCGGCCGGCGCACTGCGGCCGGCGCACCGCGCTGATCCGATGGCAGGAGCCAGGTACTTATCCTGGTCTCCCATGGGGTGCAGGGCCCAAGCACCTGGGCCATCCTCCACTGCACTCCCTGGGCCACAGCAGAGAGCTGGCCTGGAAGAGGGGCAACCGGGACAGAATCCGGCACCCCGACTGGGACTAGAACCTGGTGTGCCGGTGCCGCAAGGCGGAGGATTAGCCTAGTGAGCCGTGGCGCCGGCTTAGTCCTGTTTTTATCACCTGCAGGTTCTGAGGACCAGATTGGACTTTCTTCATTTCCTTTTACTTGCTATCACCTGGGGATAGATTAAGTCTAATCTTGTTCCAAGCCTCTCTTTTTCCTCTTGGCCCTCTCCCACCTCGTTTTTCTTTCCATATCTTCCTGTGTTGAAGGAGAGTTGGATGAGTCACATAAAAGGTACAGCAGGTGGTAAATTAAGTGAATTCCCCAGAGAGCCTTCTCAGAATGCTGCGAATGGTGCTGATGTCAATTTGGAGGCAAAAAGAGTGAAGAGGAAGTGGGTTTGCAACTCTGATGCTAAATTGGTCGGTGCCAGGCACTGGGATGTTATGGGTGGTGGTTCATTCAGGAGGCATCTCTAGAATACCTCCTGTGTGCCCAGATACGTGTGGGGTGCTCATAAAGGAGCTGGAGAAGACAGAAATGAAATAGGTCGTAATGAATAGTCAACCATGACCATGTCAGGGGGATTCAGACTAAGTGGAGATGTCCAGCAAACAGTTGGAAATTTCCATCTGCAACTTGGAAGTGAAGGCCCAGAGGCAGTCAAGAAACCAGTGGTGGAGGCAGAACAGGAGCAGGCAGAGATGAAGGGGAAGAAGCAGTGAGGTGAGATTTCACAGAAGCCAAGGAAGAGAGGTGTCAAGAAGAGGGGTGTGGGCAAGTATTTGGTGCAGTGGTTAAGAAGCCTCTTGGGGCTGGCGCCGTGGCTCACTAGGCTAATCCTCTGCCTTGCGGCGCCGGCACACCGGGTTCCAGTCCCAGTCAGGGCACCGGATTCTATCCCGGTTGCCCCTCTTCCAGGCTAGCTCTCTTTTGTGGCCAGGGAGTGCAGTGGAGGATGGCCCAAATGCTTGGGTACCTGCACCTGCGTGGGAGACCGGGAGGGGGAGCCTGGCTTCTGGCTTTGGATCGGTGTAGCTCCAGCCATGGCGGCCGTTTAGGGGGTGAACCAGCGGAGGGAGGACCTTTCTCTCTGTTTCTCCCTCTCACTGTCTAACTCTATCTGTCAAATAAAAAAAAAAAATCAATAATGAGGCAGATGTTTTGCACAGCAGTTAAGATACCACTCAAGATACCCACATCCCATATGCCTGGATTTGAGTCTTGGCTCCACTTTTGATTTCAGTTTACTGCCAATGCACACCCTGGGAGGCAGCAGATGTTGGCTCAAGTACTGGGTCCCTGTCACCACATGGGAAACCTGGACTGAGTTCCAGTCTTCTGGCTTTGGTCTGGCCCAGCCCTGGCTGTTGTGAGCATTTGGGTAATGAACCAATAGGTGATGGATGTCTTTTTGTTTCTCTTTGTGTCTCTCTGACTTTCAAATAAATAATTTTTTAAGATTTATTTATTTATTAGAAAGTCAGAATTACAGAGAGAGAAAGAGACAGAGAGAGAGAGAGAGAGAGAGAGAGACCTTCCACCTGCTAGTTCACTCCCTAGATGGCTACAATGCCCAGGCCTGGGCTGGACCAAAGCCAGGAGCCAGGAGCTTCCTCCAGGTCCCCCACATGTATGCAGGGGCCCAAGTACTTGGGTCATCTTCCATTGCTCTCCCAGGTGCATCAGCAGGAAACTGGGTTAGAAGTGGAGCAGCTAGGACTTGAACCGGTGCCCATATGTGATGACAGCACTGCAGGTGGCAGCTTTACTTGCCAAGCCACAGCACTGGCCCCTCAAATAAATTTTTTAAAATCAGAGATGAATCTTTGTGAAAAGAACTTTGATCTCTTGGAGACAAAAGACTTGGCTTTATTTAAGCCCTTTTCATCACTGGCTGTCATATCACCTGTTCAAGTTTCAGTTACTCCTTCAGTAGAATGGAGATGTTGATCTTCTTTCAGGGTTTTTAAAAGATTTAGCTGAGATAATAAAAAAAAAGCTTTATAAACTCTAAGAGTTAAACACAATTAAGGATTTAAATATTTGGAGGGCTACCACATGAATGAAGAATTGTGAATCCAGAGAAAAGAATTAAATCAATGGATAGAAATTACCACATGTAGATTTC
Organism: Oryctolagus cuniculus; assembly: GCF_964237555.1. Lineage (NCBI taxonomy): Eukaryota > Metazoa > Chordata > Mammalia > Lagomorpha > Leporidae > Oryctolagus > Oryctolagus cuniculus. The sequence continues at coordinate 120,976,553 of NC_091438.1, forward strand.
AGCTCAGGCACAGGAAGAAAAGTTCTAACAGTCAGAACTGTCCATTGGTGGAGTGGCTGCCTTGAGAAGTGGTGAGTATCCAATATTGGAAAAACAACACATGTCTGCTATGGAAAGAAATCCTATTTTGAGAGGGTTGATTAAATAGCTTCTACATTTCCTTGCAATTTTAGAATTCAATTTAAGACAAGCAGAAAAGCTGGGAGAGATCATATGTGGTAGAGAGAGTAGTGTGAACAGAAATAAGGAGAAGAAATGAGTGTAGCATGTTGGAGACCAGAAAAAAACCACCATGAACTGAAGTGTTAAGTGTTGGATGGAACATGAGTTGAACACCAGTGTGCCTGACACAACATTTCATTTAAGCTTTGCTGGTGATTTCCAGCCTTACGCTCTGGTGGAAAAGAGATTTTTGATGCCTGGAAGCCTTAGCCATGCTGGAGAACATCTACAAGGCTGAAGAATGAACTGGGTCTTGTCCTGGTGGGCTGAGGAGGATCGAGGACACGTAGTCTGCCTGGGCTACAGGCTGTGTTGAGAGTGCACAGGCTGAGGCTGTGTGGCCCAGCAGCTTAAGCCACTGACTGCAACACAAGCATCCCGAATGGGTACTGGTTTGAGTCCTGGCTGCTCTATTTCTGACCCAGCTTCCTGCTAATGTGCCTGGGAAAACAGCAGAAGATGGTCCACGTGCTTGGGTCCCTGCCACTTGTGTGGGAGACTCAGATGGAGTTCTAGAGGGAACCAGCAAATGGAAGATATCTCTCTGTCTCTGTCTCTCTCTCTTTCTAACTCTGCCATACAAATAAATAAATAATCTTTAAGAAAATGCATAAGCTTTAGTCAAATGATGGAATTTAAATTCTAACACTGTCTCCAAATGACTTACAACTGTAGCAATTTACTTCTGTGACAGTCAATTTGAACATAAAATAGAGATGCTAACTTGTCCTGCTGCGGGCTGATATAAACATGAAAAGCAATGAGTTAGAGTGAAGGGTGTCCTGGAAAGAGCACAGGCCTTGGAATCAGACAGACCCAGGTTTGAATCAGTCTGTTGGGAACTGGCTGTAAGATCTTAGGCAAGTTGTGTGATTTTTTTTTTCTCATCTGTGAACACTGTTTTGAAAATTAAATAAAATGGCATACAGCAGTGCTCAATTTGTGATTTTATCTTGTTACTACAAAAAACAAAGGAGGTCCCGCAGATGCAGCACTTAACAAAGCAGGTTTCAGTTGACATTAGCTACCATCCCGCTTCCCCAGGTCTGCAAAGGCCAAAGCAGTGGCTTGCTTACTCTGGTGTCCAGTCTCTGGCATAACGCTCTTGTCCATACGAAGAGCTCAATGAATGTCTGTTGCGTACAAGTGAATTGATTGCTTTTGATGACTTGGTCTCCTTCCTCAAGTAGCCAGTGAGTCATTCCTCTTTCTTTTTGCTCCTTCCTGTCTCCTCTTTGGTTCTATTTCTGTCTCTCATCAGTGGGAGGGGAATCAATGCTCGTCAATGTGATTTTTAAAAATAAGATAGAGGGAGGTTCAGGAGTGATTCTCTGGGCTATTTTTCTTTGAGCACAGGATGGTGAAAGCTGGATTGTTCTTCCCAGCCTTGCTTTTCTTCAGGTGAAATTACAGTGACAACAATATTAACAGTAATAGCAACAGCTCCTATAAGTCCTGTTGAGTACCTACCCAGGGCCCTGCCAGGCTCTGTCCTTAACATTATCTAGAATCCTCACACAACCATTTCAAGATTTGGATTATTATCACCACTTTACAGTTATAAAGCTGAATTATGTTTAAAGAATAATTGTAAAAGTTAAATAATAGGGGCCAGCATTGTGGCGTAGCAGGTGAAGCCCATATGGATGCTGGTTTAAGACCCAGCTGCTTGATCCAGTGCTGTGGCATAGCAGGTAAAGCCACTGCCTGCAGTGCTGGCATCCCATATGGGCGCCAGTTCAAGTTCCAGCTGCTCCACTTCTGATCTAACTCTCTGCTATGGCCTGGGAAAGCAGTAGAAGATGGCCCAAGTCCTTGGGCCCTTGCACCCATGTGGGAGACCCTGAGGAAGCTCCTGACTTTGGATCAGCTCAGTTCCGGCCCTTGCAGCCAACTGGGAAGTGAACCAATGGGTGGAAGACGTATCTCTCTCTCTCTCTCTCTCTCTCTCTCTCTGAGTGTGTGTGTGTAACTCTGACTTTCAGATAAATAAATAATAATAATAAAAAAGACCCAGCTGCTCCATTTCTGATCCAGCTCCTGCTGATGTTCCTGGGAAAGCGGCAGAAGATGGCTCAAGGGCTTGGGACCCTGCACTCACATGGGAAATTTGGAAGAAGCTCCTGACTCCTGGCTTCAGCCTGGCCCAACCCTGGCCATTGTAGCCATTTAGGGAGTAAACCAATGGATGGAAGATATCTCTCTCTGTCTCTCTCTCTCTCCCTACCTCTCTCTGGGTAACTCTTTCAAATAAATAAATCCTTTTTAAAAAAGTCAATGATAATAATTCAGCACCTATTATGAGTAAGACATTTTAAAAATTTCATTTGATCTTAGCCAAAGGCTGAGAAATGATACAAAACCCTATAAAGTAGGAATTTTTATGAGCAAAAATCAGAGATGAAATAATCAACCTCCCCCAAATCACACAGCTGATGAATGGCAGATCTAGGAGTCAGACCAAGGTCTCCTCAAGTCTTCGCTCATCCATTGCCTCTCTCTGAGGCTATACTGCACTCACTCTTTTAGGGAAGCCTCATATTGAGACTCTTCCTGGAGGCGGCTCTGGGCAGGTTTGACTGTAAAGGGAAGTGACACACAGCGTCATAAGACCCGTCATAAGACTATCTGGGCAGAGCCTGGGAAGCTGGCCTGCTCCTAGGGCTGACTCTGGAGGTAAAAGACAATAAGTGATGCTTTACTATGCACCAGGAACTGTTACCATTTTACATAGCTTTCTTACTCCTCACAAAACTCCCTATGAGGTGGGTATTTTCGTTGTTCTCATTTTATAGATGAAGGAACTAAGACCCAGATGGGTTAATTACTGAAGGAAGAAAACACTCAAAAGCATGAACACAAGGAGACAGACAGTGGTCATCAGGAACCACTGTAGAGGCTGCCTACCAAAGTCACATAATAAGTGGCTGAACAGGGATAGGGATTCACCATCAGGAGGATGGCTACAAAGACCATGTTCTTCAGACTATATGGCAGGGCTGGTGCTGTGGCGTAGCAGGTAAAGCTGCTGTCTGCAGTGCCAACATCCCCTATGGGCACTGGTTCGAGACCTGGATGCTCCACTTCTGATCCAGCTCTCTGCTATGGCCTGGGAAAGCAGTACAAGATGACCCAAGTCTTTGGGCCCCTGTACCCACATGGGAAGACCTGAAAGAGGCTCCTGGCTTCGGATCGGCATAACTCCGGCCATTGCGGCCAACTGGGGAATGAACAAGCAGATGGAAGACTGCTCGCTGTCTCGCTCTCTCGCTCTCTGTGTGTGTGTGTAACGCTGACTTTCAAATAAATAAATAAATCTTTTTTTAAAAAATACTATATGGTGTTTTATTGAACAGTGATTGAATCTCTATTGTGTGCACAGCCCCATCCAAGGCACTAGGAATACAGAAATGAAACTGACTCCAGGTCCAAGCTAATTTACTACTATATCCTAGGATTTCCAATTTGTTGGGCATCGACTGGGTAACAGGGCCCTTCTATCAGAGAGCTGGCTCACAGAGCCAGGTTCCAGGCATAGACCGGAGACTGGACAATCTGGCAGAACGTAGCGGGAGTGAGAAGGGCGAAGACCTGACAATGGTGCAAGAACTCAGAATCCTGCCTGAGCTTCTATGTCAAGAAGAGTGGTCTGATTCTACATCTTACTAGACAGAATTTAGGAACTGAGTCTAGGAGGTCTTTCCTGTGAAGTTTACTCTGAAGAACTCAGAAAGTAGAGGTGTGAGCATAGAAAGAGCAGATCAAATTCTGCAGCGCTGTTTCTTAGGCGCGCGCGCACACACACACACACACAGCTTTTGTGTAGCTATGGCAGACAGCAAAATTTTTTTTAAAGATTTATTTATTTGAGAGGTAGAGTTACAGATGGAGAGAGGAAGGGACAGAGAGAAAGGTCTTCCATCCACTGGCTCATTCCCCAAATGGCCATAATGGCCATAGCTGAGCTGAGCTGAAGTCAGGAGCCTGGTGCTTTCTCCAGGTCTCCCACATGGGTGAAGAGGCCCAAGCACTTGGGCCATCTTCCACTGCTTTCCCAGGCCATGGCAGAGAGCTGGATCAGAAGAGGAGTGGTGCCCATATGGGATGTGGGTGCCAGAGGCAGAGGCCCAGCCCACCATGCCACAGCACTGGTCCTGCAAATATTTTTCTTAATAGTGCCTAGAGCCAAGTGCTTACTCGTTAATTCACTCACTCATCCATCAACTCATTCATTCTTTGACTCACCCATTCATGAGCTGGATAAAATGTTCTTGCTAGAACTCTTAAAAGTGCTAGATGTGGTCAGAAGGAATATTCTGATAAACTGATGAAAGTGAAGAGTAAGATGCTCAAAGACCTTGCTCAATGAGTGGGGGAAGGTGATGTGCATGTTCTTCAAGGAGGGTGGACAGATTAAATGCAGGTTCCGTTTTGCTGAGTAAGGTTATACAAATCCAGGCCAGAATTGCATTGCTGCAGATATGGAGAAGCTGAGCCCTAACAGAAACGTAATTATTATTGTTGATTTTTCATCTCTTCACATTGAACTGATCTGTCACCTCATTCTATAATTTCACATCTTGAATCTGTTCCTACTGCACCCATGTTGCTACCACTCTAGCTCAAATCCTTATTGGATCGCACTTGGGCAAAGATTTGCTGGCCTCCCTTCCTGCCTTCCATCTCTTCTCCTTCCAAGTTTACTCTCCACACTACTTCTGGAGTGATTGCTCTAAAATTCACATCTAATGATGTTAGTTCCCTGACTCAAAGTCTCTGATCCCCAAAGATAAAGCCCATACCCCACACCGCAGCATTTGAGGCTCTTTCTAGCTTCATTGCCCATCCATTTCCTGTTATTTCATAAGTTCTCTGGAATACTCATTAGTAAAAAGTCTTCTTTCTGCCAAAATACCTTTTCTTCACTTCTCTGCTTAGAAAACTTCTCTAGAAAAGTCCTTGTTGTCTTCCTTGTATTATCAAACAAGCACATCTTCAGGCGATGTTCCTGGGCGTGGTGCCTTTAGGTCTCTGCCCTTCTCACTCCTGCTACGTTCTGCCTTGTTATTCTGCCAGAGTGTCTAGTCTCTGGTCTTTGCCTGGAACCTGGCCTTGTGCACCAGCTCTTTGACAGAAGGGCCCTGTTACCCAGTTGACGCCCAACAAATTGGAAATGATTCTTGTGGGAATCACTGTGGTGTCTCCTGCATATTTCTGATTCTCCTCATGGGCATGTATAGGATTATACTTTCCTTGAAATTATATCCCCGTGGAAGCTGGCTGTGGGCATTGGACTGGCTTTGACCAATGAAACTAGAAACATGGAAGTTTTAAGAGCCAGTGTATGGCTCATACCTTTCCACTAGTAATTGCTTTGTCAGTCTTTTTTTTTTTTTTTAAGATTTATTTATTTATTTGAAAGAGTTACAGAGAGGCAGAGGCCGAGAGAGAAAAAGAGAGAGAGAGAGAGAGGTCTTCCACATGCTAGTTTTCTCCCCAAATGGCTGCAATGGCCGGAGCTGAGCCAATCCAAAGCCAGGAGCCAGGAGCTTCTTCTGGGTCTCCCATGTGGGTGTAGGGGCCCAAGAACTTGGGCCATCTTTTGCTGCTTTCCCAGGCCACAGAGAGCTAGATTGGAAATGGAGCAGCCGGGACTCAAACTGGCATCCATATGGGATGCTGGCACTGCACAGGCAGCAGCTTCACCCGCTATGCCATAGCACCGACCCCATGCTTTGTATTTATTCTGGAATAATGAAGACAAAAAGCAGAGCACCAAGACAATCCTTGATAGATATGGAGCAATAATGATAAATAAAACCTTGTTTAAGCTGCTGAGATTTTGGGATTGCTTGTTACTGAAGAACCCAGAGTTTCCTAACTGATTCACTCACTCTCTGTGCTTTGACATCTTCCATTAACTCTCCCAAACTACCATGAACTTGTGTGACACATGTTTTCTACACTGCTTATCTGATACTTATGACATACTGCCTCATAGTGGTTTACCTGTTTGCTGGTATGGCTTAGCCATTTCTACAACTCTGCTGTGGCTGTCTGAGATCAGACATGGTGCTTGTCCCATCTTTATACCACACGAAGCAAGGTTTGTGGCTGAAGCAGTGTATTATATTGTATATAAGAGTCAGACAGGGGCCATTGTTGTGGCTTAGCAGGTTAAGCTGTCACCTGGGATGTCAGCATCTCATATGGGTGCCAATCCAAGGCCCAGCTCCTCTACTTCTGATCCAGATCTCTGCTAATGTGTCTGGGAAAGCAGCAGAAAATGATTCAAGTCCTTGGGCCCCTGCACCTATGTGGGAGACCCAGTAGAAGCTCCTGGCTCCTATATTTGGGTTGGCCTAGCTCCTGCCATTGAGACTATTTGGGGAGTGAACCAGCAGTTGAAAGATTCTCTCTCTCTCTCTCTCTCTCTCTCTCTCTCTCTCTCTCTCTCTTTCTCTCTGTGTGTGTGTCTCCCTTTCTCTCTGTAACTGCCTTTAAAATAAATCTTTAAAAAAAAAATCAGAAAAATTTGATTTGAATCCCAGCTCTGACACTAACTGAACAATGTCTCTGGCCTTCAGTTTTCTTGCCTGTAAAGTAAGAGTAACAGCATACTCTCCACAGGAGCTTCCTCTAATTTCTGGTTAACAGGTGCAAAGTTTTTACAAATAGGCACTCTGCAACTACTGTTGTTCTCATTGTTTATTTTTATTATTATAGATGCTGTTTACTAAATGCTTGTGGATAAAGCAGTCATTGATTGAGGCATAGTGATTATGTGCATTGAACTTGGAATTAAAAGCCTTGGATTTAAGTTCTTGCTTTTGTTAGCAGCTTTGTGATCTTGTGAAAGTCACATATCCTCTCTGCACTTTTTATACTTTCAACTGTAAAATTTAAATAGTAATGACATCTGAATTACAGGGGTTTTATACAATTTAAATGAAATAATATCAAGAACATTTTTTACACATACTCAAGCATTACATATTCTGAAATGGTGCAGGGAAGACTGGCTGGTCCCCACATGAGGACATTGAGAACACCTATGAAGCATCCCATGTGCTGCGATAACACTTCGCTGCCATTTTTTTCTTTGTTTGCCTCTGTACATGTTTGTCTTTCCAACCAAACTATGAAATGTTTAAGATCAAGAATTGTCCCATGGGGCTGGTGCTGTGGTGTAGAAGGTAAAGTCACCACCTGCAGTGCTGGCATCCCTTTTGGGTGCCGGTTTGAGTCCTGGCTGCTCCACTTCCAATCCAGCTCTCTGCTATGGTCTGGGAAAGCAGTGGAAGATGGCTCAAGTCCTTGGGCCTCTGCACCACCTGGGAGACTTGGAGGAGGCTCCAGGCTCCTGGCTTCAGATTGCCCAGCTTCAGCCATTGCAGATATTTGGGGAGTGAACCCGTAGATGGAAGACCTCTCTCTCTATCTCTGCCACTGCCTCTGCATCTCTGTAACTCTGCCTTTCAAATAAATAAATAAATAAATCTTTTTTTTATTGTCTCTTTTTAAAAAATGTTTACTTCTCCTTATATAAGAGTAATACCAGGGGCTGGTGCTGTACATAGAAAGTTAAGCTCCCCTCTGCTGCTCCAGCATCCCCTATGGGATGTTTGAGTCCTGGCTGCTCCACTTCTGATCCAGCTCCCTGCTAATGCACTTGGGAAAGCAAGGAAAGACTGCCCAAGTGCTTGAGCCCCTGCACCCACATGGGAGGTCCAGAAGAAGCTCCTGGCTCCTGGTTTCTGGCTTTTGTCAGGCCCAGCCCCAGTTGTTAAGGCCATTTGGGGAATGAATTAGCAGATGGAAAGTATCTCCCCCCCACACCCCATTTCTCTTTCTCTCTGTAACTCTATTAAATAAATAAAATAAATCTTAAAAAAGAGTAATACCTGATCATTGTAGAGAAAATAAAAATACATTAAGAAAATAGAAATTCTAGTAATTCTTGAATCTCATTCACAGGTAATTTCTATGAATGTATTTGTTTCCAATTTTTTTCTCTGCACATATACATTGTATCATATATATAAACATTGTCCTATGTCATTACATAATCTTACATACATAAGCTTATATACAACTTTTACATTTTAATCTTTCTCCTTTTATTGAATTTCTAAGCTTTTAATACTTATTCACTATCTAAATAAAGCTATAGCATTTTCATACATAAACTTTTTTTTTTTTTTTTTTTTTTTTTGGACAGGCAGAGTGGACAGTGAGAGAGAGAGACAGAGAGAAAGGTCTTCCTTTGCCGTTGGTTCACCCTCCAATGGCCGCCTCGGCCGGTGCGCTGTGGCCGGCGCACCGCGCTGATCCGATGGCAGGAGCCAGGAGCCAGGTGCTTTTCCTGGTCTCCCATGGGGTGCAGGGCCCAAGCACCTGGGCCATCCTCCACCGCACTCCCTGGCCACAGCAGAGAGCTGGCCTGGAAGAGGGGCAACCGGGAAAGAATCCGGTGCCCCGACCGGGACTAGAACCGGGTGTGCCGGCGCCGCTAGGCGGAGGATTAGCCTAGTGAGCCGCGGCGCCGGCAACTTTTTTTTTTTTTTTTTTTTTTTGACAGGCAGAGTGGACAGTGAGAGAGAGAGACAGTGAGAAAGGTCTTCCTTTGCCGTTGGTTTACCCTCCAATGGCCGCCGTGGCCGGTGTGCTGAGGCCGGCGCACCGCGCTGATCCGATGGCAGGAGCCAGGAGCCAGGTGCTTTTCCTGGTCTCCCATGGGGTGCAGGGCCCAAGCACCTGGGCCATCCTCCACTGTACTCCCTGGCCACAGCAGAGAGCTGGCCTGGAAGAGGGGCAACCGGGACAGAATCCGGCACCCCAACCGGGACTAGAACCTGGTGTGCCAGCGCCGCTAGGCGGAGGATTAGCCTAGTGAGCTGCGGCGCCGGCCCATACATAAACATTTTTTAAAGATTTATTTTATTTATTTGAAAGAGATACACAGAGAGGTAGAGCCAGAGAGACAGAGAGAGAGAGAGAGAGGTCTTCCATCCGCTGGTTCACTCCCCAAATGACTGCAGTGGCCAGAGCAGAGCTGATCCAAAGCCAAGAGCCAGGAGCTTCTTCTGGGTCTCCCATGCAGGTGCAGGGACCCAAGGGCTTGGGCCATCTTCTGCTTCCCCAGGCCATAGCAGAGAGCTGGATTGGAAGTGGAGCAGCTGGGACACAAACCGGTGCCCATACTGGGTGCCGGTGCTGCAAGATGGGGCTGCTCCACAGTGCTGGCCCCTGTACATAAACATTCGATTTTCTGTATCTGTGGGAAAAAATTTTAGCAGGAATATTTCTGGGTCCAAGGGTATGACATTTTAATGCTCTTAATATTTCCAAATTGATTTCCAGAAGGTTGAAATGAGTTCCACACCCACAAACAAGTTGTAAGGTTGTACGTTTCACTGCATCTTCATCTGTAATGGGAATTATTATTAAATACAAAGTTAAAACTTTTTAAATATAGTAATTATCCATATACACTTCTTCTTTGACTTGTTCATGCTTCTTACTGATTTTTATATTGGAATTTTCATATTAATTTCAATGAAGTTTTGAGAATCATTTTATTCTAGTAACCAAACACACAGAAGACACAAAATAAATGTTCCTTAAATATACCTGGAGCATTTGTTAACTGTCTTGGGGACTCTTTAGGAACCAAAGCAGACTTTCTAGGAGGCTGACTCTTCTTTCGTTTTCCCACCCCAGGACACTGCTGGGCAGGAGCGGTACCGGACCATCACGACGGCCTACTACCGTGGGGCCATGGGCTTCATTCTGATGTACGATATCACCAATGAGGAGTCTTTCAATGCTGTCCAAGATTGGTATGAGATTCACTCATTCATTCATTCAGCAAAGTAACATGTGCCGGTCTCTGCTGTGTGCATGAAAACCCAGACAAATCAGATATGGCTCCCATCCTCATGAAGACTGGGGCAGGTGGAGTATCTGTGCCATGGCTGTTCTGCAGAATCAGAGAGGCTGGGCAAGTCAGACCCACAACTCTAGTGCTGGTCAGCACCAGGCTTATCTCTTGCTTTCTTTTGCCCACAGCTACCATATTAATTGTTTTCTATTAGTATAATGAAATACCTGAGGCTCGATCCTTTAAAAGGAAAAGAGGGGTATAGGTTCCCCCGACTGTGTCTCATGGTGGTGGATGGCATCGTGGTGGGAGTGTGTGTAGGAGGGAGAAATCATGGGAAGCCAGAGAGAAACTAGACAGGAGCCAGCCCTGCTGTTTCATAACAGCAAGATACACACACACACACACACACACACACACACACATATATATATAATTTTTCTTCTTCTCACAACAACTAACCAAGGTTCCACAATACCTAAGTCAGTCACTTCAGAAAGCACTCCCCAGTGACCTAAGACCTTCTACTACCCCACCTCTTAAAGGCCCCACTTCTTTACATCACCATACTGGGAATCCAGCTTCTAACACATGAACCCTTGAGGGACAAACCACAGCAGTTACTCTTTGAGGCCCTCACTCCTCCCAAGGAGCAGTTTCTGTGACTGTGAAAATCTTGGTGACTTGAAGCCTTGAGCTAACAGTAGCCTCACGGCCTGCCTGCTGCACTCTCCTGCCTTAGCAGCTGTCCAGGATGTCACCGGTGTGTCTGCCATTCATGGGGCCTGTGTTCTCCTTTTCTGTTTCTCAGTTATCCTCTTCTTCCTCCTGTCTCCCCATCTCTCGTTCACAACTCCTTCTTCCTGGGACCACCCTTCCCCCTCCTTCTCTTCTTTTTTCTCTTCCCCTTCGATTTCTGTCTCCAGTCGTGATTTTTCCCCCTCTTCCTCTCTCCCCTCTACCTCCTACAGAGTGATTAGCGTCTCCACACTGCTCATCCCCCCATGTCCTTGACGTTCTTCCCTTTCTCCATCAGTCTCTGTTCATTCTGCCTCAGGAACATAGTGACTTTAACACCTGGTGACGATTCCTCCAAGAATAACCTGAGCTTGTTGCTTATCTGGGAACTGAAGAGGATGCAGTGGGAGAAGGGAGGAAGATGAAAGGAAGACGAACATGGGAAAAAAAGGACAGTTGTCTCCAGTTACCTGCCTTAAATTGGACGACTAAGTGTCTGTCTCCTGCAAACCCTGGCCTTTGAATTTCGTTTCTGGGCATCTCGGTCCCAGCCCAGTTCCCTAGTCCCCACCTGCCATTCAAACCACGGTGCCCAGAATGGAACCTGGCTTTTTGTGGACCCACAACAAATGATAGTTGAGTGAACTGCATGCTTTGAGGAAATGGCTTCTCAGTGTAGACAAGAAGGTTGACTGTGGAATCAACTTTAGCAGATAGGCCCAGGTTAGTTAGATTGAGTACCAGTGTCAGGATCTGTTTCAGGATTAACCACTCACTGCCTCATTTATTCATTAAACATTCATTGAAAACTCTGTTCTGTCTGTCCTGGGTATTGGCATCCAAAGATGCATAGGCCAGGGCTGGCGCCAAGAAGCAGTAGGTTAATCCTCCGCCTGCAGTGCCGGCATCCCATATGGGTGCTGGTTCTAGTCCCGGCTGCTCCTCTTCCCATCCTGCTCTCTGCTATGGCCTGGGAAAGCAGTAGAAGATGGCCCAAGCCTGAGGGCCCCTGCACCCATGTGGGAGACCCAGAAGAAGCTCCTGGCTCCTGGCTTCGGATCGGCGCAGCTCCAGCCATTGCAGCCATTTGGGGAATGAACCAGTGGAAGGAAGACCTTTCTCTCTGTCTCTCCCTCTTACTGTCTGTAACTCTGCATCTCAAATAAGTAAATAAAATTGTTTAAAAAAAAAAAAAAAAAGATGCATAGGCCTGTCCCTATCCTCAGGGAGAGATAAAGTCATCCTGGTGCCATAGGTGCCATGGTGAAGGTACAGAGGATCAAAAGGGAAAGTAACCATTTGTATCTAATTGGGTGGCTGGAGACAGAGTTAGGCTCATCCCCACAAAAATTGTCTCTACAATGTCAGGGTCCTATCTTTCCCCCTCCATTATTGATTTATTTATAATTATAGACTTTTTAAAAAGACTTATTTATTTATTTGAAAGGCAAAGTTACAGAGAGGCAGAGGCAGAGAGAGAAGTCTTGCATCTGCTGGTTCACTTCCCAAATGGACACAACAACCAAAGCTTGGCTAATCCAAAGCCAGGAGCTTCCTCCAGGTCTCCTCCTCGGGCACAGGGGCCCAAGCACTTGGGCCATCTTCCACTGCTTTCCCAGGCCATAGCAGAGAGCTGGATCAGAAGTGGAGCAGCCAGGACTCGAACTGGTGCCCATATGGGATGCCAGCATTGCAGGCAGCGGCTTTACCTGCTACACCACAGTGCCGGCCCCTGTTTCTCTTACAAGGACACTAATTCCACTTAATAGGCCTGTCCGTCATGACCATTACTTCCTAAAGGAAATACTAGTCCACTGAGGATAAGGCTTCAGCATGTGACTCTGAGAGGCTGGACACATTCAGTCCATATCAGTGTGATGTATCTGCCAGCTTCTTGTCACTATAGCTAAAATGCTTAAGAGTTGAGAGGCGCTTCTTAGGAAGATTTATTTCAGCTTACGGTTTGGAGGGTCACAGTCCATGACTGGACAGCCCATTGGTTTGGGCTGAGGCTGGAGGATGGTGGAGGGAAGATCACATGTGAACCAGAAAACACAGAGACACAGGGAGTCTACACTCTTCCTCTACCTTCTGTGTGTTCTGTGCTTACAACACCATCATGGTTCGATCATGCGGCCCTACCCTAGCAGCCTAACCCAATCACTTCCCAAAGGCCCCAACCTTGGATACCACAGCTGGATCAAGCCTCCTCCCCAATCCATCAGCCATTAGCATCTCCTTTTATATTTGTGTGATGTACCTATGAGTTTTGTGCTGTTTCTGACAGTTCTGTCTCCTTTTAGGGCTACTCAGATAAAGACCTACTCCTGGGACAATGCCCAGGTTATTCTTGTGGGGAACAAGTGTGACATGGAGGAAGAGAGGGTTGTTCCTACTGAGAAGGGCCAGCTCCTTGCAGAACAGCTTGGTATGTGCATGACATGGATGCGTACTTGTGCATGTGTACTTGGGAGTGGGACTGAGGGGACATTAGGATGTGTTATCATTGTGAATTATGTATCTATGAGCTCCATGCTTATTGTTTTATATTTGTGTGATATACAAATGGGCTTTGTGCGTCTGAATTTTGAATAATTATTGTTTATAATATGTAAATATTTTGTAATATTGAACACATAAGTACATTTAAAATTTTTTTAAAGATTTACTTATTTATTTGAAAGGCAGAGGCAGAGAGAGAGAGAGAGAGAGAGAGAGATCTTCCATCTGCTGGTTTACTCCCCAAATGGCTACAACAAGAGTCAGATGATTCATCTTGGTCTCCCATGTGGGTGCAGGGTCCAAGGACTTGGGCCATCTTCCACTCCTCTCCCAGGTGCATTAGCAGGAAGCTGGATTGGAAGTGAAGCAGCTGGGTATTGAACTGTTGCCCATATGGGATGCCAACACTTCAGACTGTGGCTTCATCCCGCTAAGCCACAGCACTGCCCCACCCCCCGTATTAAATTTATGAGCTCTTTTTAAATTTATTTTTATTTTTAAAGATCTATTTATTTACTTGAGAAGCAGAGTTACAGAGAGAGAGGGAGAGCCAGATAGAGAGGTCTTCCATCCACTGGTTCACTACCCAAATAGTCACAATGGCTGGGCTGATACAAAGCCAGGAATGAGGAGCTTCTTCCAGGTCTCCCACGTGCAGGGACCCAAGCACTGGGGCCATCTTCTACTGCTTTCCCAGGCCATAGCAGAGAGATGGATCAGGGAGCTGGATTGGAAGTGGAACATCCAGGACTCGAACAGGTGCCCATTTGGGATGCTGGCGCTGCGGGCAGATGCTTAGCTTACTATGCCACAGCTCTGGTCCCTATGAAGTCTTTTTTAAACCAAATTCTTCCACAAAGGATTTGAAATGTCTTATAAAAATCATCATAGTACAGCAATATGAAATAAATAAGAAAATTGGAGCTAACATAAAGCAAGAGAAAGGAAAATAAGAGGAAACCAGGGTAAAATGCATGTGTATGGCCGGCGCTGCGGCTCACTAGGCTAATCCTCCGCCTAGCGGCGCCGGCACACCAGGTTCTAGTCCCGGTCGGGGCGCCGGATTCTGTCCCGGTTGCCCCTCTTCCAGGCCAGCTCTCTGCTGTGGCCCGGGAGTGCAGTGGAGGATGGCCCAAGTGCTTGGGCCCTGCACCCCATGGGAGACCAGGAAAAGCACCTGGCTCCTGGCTCCTGCCATCGGATCAGCGCGGTGCACCGGCCGCAGCGCGCCAGCCGCGGCAGCCATTGGAGGGTGAACCAAGGGCAAAGGAAGACCTTTCTCTCTGTCTCTCTCTCTCTCTCTCACTGTCCACTCTGCCTGTCAAAAAAAAAAAAAATACATGTGTATGTCATAAATTCTTAGGCACTTGCAAGAACTGGGCCAAAATTTTGCCTTTGAGCTTCCTACCCACCATTCCAAAGAGGGAAACATAATCAGTTACATGGGTTCAGAGTGTCCTTAATGTGAAAACAAACCCATTATTCCAGTGAGGTATTGTTCTTCATTGCCAGCAGTAGAGCAGACTGTATCCTTCCAACAACAGCAATACTGGGCATCATGGCCTGTTTCTTACAGTTTCTCTTAACACTGATACTTATCATTAAAGCACAGTTCTCAACAAAAGTAATTTCATGGAGGGACAAAGCTATGTGGTTCAAGTGTGCAGTTCAGTGATGCTCTGACTTATCCCACAGTTAAAGCATTTTGACCTCTGTGCTCCACTGAGGTCTAGGTGCCCATAACTCAATGGCCCCATAACAGAGCCCATACCCACGTTTGCTTAAAACAGCAGCTTTTATTATATATATATATATAGTATATTATGTATGCACACATAAACAGTGTAAGATTGCCTTAGAGAAAGAGTGTCATGCCCACAGAAAGTTTGAAAATTTCCTCTAGAAGAATAGATGGATTGCTAACTTTTAGCCAATCTCCCTAATTATTTCTTACACTCTGGGTGCTATAGGCACTGAGAAGTAGAGTTTAAAGTTATACCCTGACAGTTCCTGAAGTGCAGATATTTGGGCATGTAGATGAGTAAGCTGTAAACCTACAAGTGTGAATTGTGTATTGCATGTATTATGATTGTGTGTGTCCTACACTTCCTTCTCTTTACTCCTAGTCCCCAAAGTAACCTGGACTAGAAATTAAACTGCTAAGTACTTAATAAATAGGAAGGTTGGGTCACCTTGGTCTCACTGTTTCTCCTTATCACAAAGGTTCTCAGGGTCCTGAAAGTGTCTCTACTTGATTCACAGAACATAAACACATGGTGAAGCCCGCATTTTGATAGGTTCAGGCCATCTCTTTCTGCCTTCAACCCACAGTCTTTAAGGAGACTCCTGGCACTCTCCCTCCATTTACTATATCCCATCTGTTTGGAACGTTCTATTCTACTATCTTTTACCTCTTTCAGTTCGTGAGCCCCAACTCGGCTTTCAAAGCAAGCAAGCTCCACATCTTCTATGAAGTCCTTCCTGGTCCCCTTGAGCTCTTTGCATTATGCTCCCATTTAATGTAATTTGTGCATGCAACAGAGTACACATCACCCTTGTTTATACTCATTCACTTGTCTGTTTCCTGAAAGCTCTTTGAGGACAGGAAATGAGTATTGTTTAACTTTGTACCCACAGTGCCTAGCATATGGTCTAGCATTGCAAAAATATGTTTGATTAAGTTTTACTATGTCAGGTTTTAGGCTACTGCAGTAAAGAATTCCTGTATGTGCTAGGTGCTGTGCTGTGAAATAGGGTGCATTCCCTGGTCTGAAGCGGCTTGAGCCAGTGAGAACAGGTGGAAACAGCTATAGCCCAAATGATCGTGACTGTGACAGAGGGATGTGCTGGGATTACAGGAGCACCTGACAGTTGGGGTCAGAAACATGATGCCCAATTGGAGTCTTGAAGACAAGTAGAACCAGCCAAGTGAGGAAGAGAGACAAGAACGTTCCGGGGGGCGGGGGCATAACATGGGCAAAGACAATGAGCAGCACTAATCAGTGGGTGGTGTGAGCCTGGAACAGTGTTGCCCAAAGAGAGGGACTCATGGCACCTGAATTGTGCAAGAGGGTTTTATGTATTATTTTGATATGTATTAGAAAAGCATATAGGGGCCAGCACTGTGGCGTAGCAGGTAAAGTCGCCACCTGCAATACTGGCATCCCATATTGGCACCAATTCAAGTCCCAGCTGCTCCACTTCCGATCCAGCTCTCTGCTATAGCTGGGAAAGCAATAGAAGATGGCCTAAATCCTTGGGCCCCTGCACCCATGTGGGAGACCTGGAAGAAGCTCCTGGCTCCGGCTTTGGATCGGCACAGCTCTGGCCATTGCAGCCAACTGGGGAGTGAACCAGCAGATGGAAGACATCTCTCTCTGCCTTTCCTCTCTCTGTGAAACTCTGACTTTCAAATAAAATAAATAAATCTTTAAAAACAACGAAAAGCATATAACCAGCATGTTGAACCCTTACGATTAAACAAGAATAAGTTTTTAAAAGATGAGTTAGTTTTTTATTAGGAAAAAAATACAACCAGCATGCCGAATCCTGTGATTAAAATTTTTTAAGGACCTCATTAAAAAAAAAAAGATTTATTTATTTACTGGAAAGTGAGAGTTAACAGAGAGAGAGACAGACAGAGAGACAGAGAGACAGAGAGAGAGAGACCTTCCATCTGCTGGTTTATTCCCCAGCTGGCTGCAATGGCCAGAGTCAGGCCAGGCCAAAGCCGGGAACCAGGGACTTCTTCCAGGTCTGCCACATGGATGGTAGGGACACAAACACTTGGGCCATCTTCCGCTGCTTTTCTCAGGCCATTAGCTGGGAGCTGGATCAGAAGTGGAACAGCTCAGGCATGAACCGGCACCCATATGGGATGCCAGTGTCACAGGTGGGGGCTGTACCTGCTATACCACAACACTGGCCCCGACAGATTTTTAAAAGGTGAGTTGGTTAAACATTTGCTAGGTGCTTCATGTACTAGATACTTGTCTAAGTGTTTTAAAGTATAACTCAATTAGTTTAATCCCCACAAAACTCTCCAAGATATGTAACTTTTCTTTGTTGTGAGGTATGTGTTTCTACAGATGAGAAAAGTTGGGTGACTTGCTCAAGGACACATAGCTGCCACCTAGCAGTGGTCTGGCTCCGCAGCCTAAGCTCCTGAGCACTTAACCTTCTTAGAGCTGATATATATTGAGCCAGGTACTGTATGAAATGTTTAGCATGAATTATATCTTTTTCTCTGTGTAAGTCTTCTAGGTTGGTACTATAAACTATTTCCGATACACTGAAAACAGAGGTTCAGAGAGATTAAGTAACTTGCCCAAAGCTATACAGTTAAGAAGTGATATAGTCAGCATAGATCTATTAAATTTATATAGGAACACAGATAGAAGTGAGATTTTTTTTCTTAAAGACTTTATTTATTTATTTGAGAGGTAAAGTTACAGGCAGAGAGAGGGAGAGACAGAGAAACAGAAGTGAGATTAATTCTTTGTGTAGCCTTTAGGAAGGCCTTTGAAGAAGGCTTTAATGACTTGGTCAGATGTAGTCAGGTCAAGGTAACCCATCTGTCTTATACAGCTTCCTGAGCTTTCCTCTGTGCCTACCAGAACTCGACTGTTTATGGGTTTATTTCCTTTTCTAGCCCTTGAGAGCAGGAATTATGTCTGAATTGTTTCATTACCCAAAGAACCCAGCATGGAGTGATATTCATTCAGATGTTTCACTTATTCATTGAAAAATATTTGTTGAGCACATACTCTGAGCCAGGTTATATGCTGTCTCTTAGGGTATAATTAATGATGAACAAACTAACTGTATTCTGTATTGTCATGGAAATAATGGGAAAGTATTAAACCAATAATTATACAAATAAATACATAATTAAAAGTTGTGTGGATGAATAGTATGGTATGTGAATGATACATTAATACAACTGTTAAAATTGTGGTAAGTTCTGCTTAAGTTAGGACTGCTGTTAAACCAGCTTTAATTTAAATATATTTATTACCTCCTGTCAATGAACCCAAGACTCAATTGCACTCTCCATTTCTCAGCTTGACTTATCTCCTCAGCTCCTGATGGAGCCAGACTCTGCACTGGGATAAAACATATAATAGCAGCTCCAAATTCATATTTACCCAACTCCTGTAAAAAGAAGCCCCTCTCTTGGCCAGTGTACAGCGATCTCAGGGAAGACAATGATGGGTCTCCTATGAGTCACATACCCATCCCAGCAGCTGGAAGAGGCAACTATTGTAACTTACAGCTCTACCATGACCATGTAAAATTGTGGCTCCCTGAAGGAAGGAATGATAGGCAGAGAAAAAGTACATTAGTCTACCACACATGCTATGAAGAAAGTGAAGAATAAAACTTAATCTTAGGAGATCTAATGTCTTGAGAAAATAATATTTAAGCTGAGAACTGAGGGCACTGTGTTTGGTGCAGCTGTTAAGAGTCCTCTTGGTATGCCCACATCCCCTATTGGAGTCCCTGGGTTTGAGAACAGCTATGCTTCTGATCCAGTTTCCTGCTATGCATACCCTGGGAGGCAGCAGGTACTTTGATCCTTCACACCCTTGTGGAAGACCCAGACTGAATTCTGGGCTCCTGGCTGTTTTGGTTTTTTTTTTTTTTTTTTTTTTTTGACAGGCAGGAGTGGACAGTGAGAGAGAGAGACAGAGAGAAAGGTCTTCCTTTGCCCTTGGTTCACCCTCCAATGGCCGCCGCGGCTGGCGCGCTGCGGCCGGCACACCGCTGATCCGAAGGCAGGAGCCAGGTACTTATCCTGGTCTCCCATGGGGTGCAGGGCCCAAGCACTTGGGCCATCCTCCACTGCACTCCCTGGCCACAGCAGAGAGCTGGCCTGGAAGAGGGGCAACTGGGACAGAATCCGGCGCCCCGACCGGGACTAGAACCCGGTGTGCCGGCGCCGCTAGGCGGAGGATTAGCCTAGTGAACCGCGGCGCCGGCCCGGCTCCTGGCTTTGACTTGGCCTTGCCCCAGCTGTTGTGGTCATTTGGAGAGAAAACCAAGGTATCAAAGATCTCTGTTTCTCTCTCTACTTTTCAAACAAATAAAAATAAATAATTTTTTAAAAAGCTGAGAGGTAAAGGATGAGAAAAAATTAACCAGGAAATAAGTGGAGGTTGGGGGAGGGGGGTATGTTACATCAAGAACAGTCCAAATGTGAGTGAGGGCCTGAAACATTCACGGAATTGAAAGGCCATGTAACAGGGACAAAATACCCCAGGGGAGAATGGTGTGCGGTGAGGGTGGACAGATGTTAGATTACACGGGATCTTGTAGACTGTGTTAAGAATTTTATAAGGAGATGGTCAGATCTAGGAACAATGAGAGGGGATGCTCAGCCTTCCCCACCCCCGCCCCAGTGCGTATCCCTCGCGGCCCCGGGTATTAAGTCATTCTTTGCTCTATGAGATTCCTCCTCAGGACTCCCTTCTCTTTAGCTTTTTTTTTTTTTTTTTTTTTTTTTTTTTTTTTTTTGACAGGCAGAGTGGACAGTGAGAGAGAGAGACAGAGAGAAAGGTCTTCCTTTTGCCGTTGGTTCACCCTCCAATGGCCGCCGCGACCGGCGCGCTGTGGCCGGCGCACCGCGCTGATCCGATGGCAGGAGCCAGGAGCCAGGTGCTTTTCCTGGTCTCCCATGGGGTGCAGGACCCAAGTACTTGGGCCATCCTCCACTGCACTCCCTGGCCACAGCAGAGAGCTGGCCTGGAAGAGGGGCAACCAGGACAGAATCCGGCGCCCCAACCGGGACTAGAACCTGGTGTGCCGGCGCCGCTAGGCGGAGGGTTAGCCTAGTGAGCCGCGGCGCCGGCCTCTCTTTAGCTTTTCTCTGCACATTTATTGTTATGGCCAGTGATTAGCATCTATTAAGGCTGGGAGTAACAGCAGGCTTTCTCTGTTCTCCAAGTTCCTGGGACTTAGGTGAAGTCAGAGAGATGCTGAGGCAGGTGGATCTTAGGGAGGGCAGAGCAGTTTCAGATATATCTGTTCTGGGAAATATGGCATTTTAGGGTCTGTACATCCAAGGGTCCCTCAGAAAGAGGCTCCTTATCCTTTTCCTGGATCTGCTAGGAGGTAACTTTGGCCAGAGCCCAGGCAGATTAATGAAAGGGAAATATGCCTCCAACTACAGGAGAAGGAAACAAAATTTAAAATGTGGCTTTGAAACACATACATATACACTCACTGCAGCATGCTATAGTGAGAAAAGCTTCCACCACTACTTTACGATGTGACCTGGAGTACCTGTTTCCTGTCTCTGGCTCTCAGTTTGCCCATCTGTAAAATGGGTTGTTTAATGTGTTGAGTGGGAAGTTCTGTTTGATCTACACCACTTTGATTCCATGATTTCAGTTCACACAATTCCCCACTTATCATTCAGAACCTTATATACTGCTTTATTTTATGTGCTCAATAAATTTTGTTTTGTATTGAGATGGACTATAGAGACTTACATCATTGAACTTGTTTGCAGAGAAACAAAACCTAGACAGTACTGATAATGACTAACAGTGACTTATAACCCACAGTGTGTTTTCAAAATCATTCTCTTGTGATCTTCAGTCACTCCTGGTGGGTGTATAAGGTAGCATTATTGGGGCTGGCATTGTGGTGTAGTTGATTAAGCCTCTGCCTACAATGCTGGCATCCCATATGGGCACTGGTTCCAGACCTGGCTGCTCCACTCCTATTATTTATTTATTTATTTGAAAGGCAGAGTTACAGAGAGGCAGAGGGAGAGGGAAAGAGAAAGAGGTCTTCCATCTGCTGGTTCACTCCCCAGATGGCTGCAATGGCTGGAGCTGAGCCAATCCAAAGCCAGGAGCCAGGAGCTTTTTTCAGGTCTCCCACACAAGTACAGGGCCCAAGGACTTGGGCCATCTTCCACTGCTTTCCCAGACCATAGCAGAGAGCTGGATCAGAAGTAGAGCAGCTGGGACTTGAACCGTACCTACACGGGATGCTGGCATCACAGGCAGTGGTTTTACCAGCTATGCCACAATGCTGGCCCCTGTTCCACTTCTGATCTAGCTCCCTGCTAATGTACCTGAGAACAGCAGCAGAGGATGAATGAAGTCCTTGGGCCTCTTTTGGGAGAACTGGAAGAAGCTCCAGGCTCCTGGCTTCAGTCTGGCTCAGCCCTGGCTGTTGTGGCCATTTGGGGACTGAAATAGTGAATGGAAAACCTCTGTTTCTCCCTCCCTCCCTTTCTTTCTGTAGCTCTGACTTTCAAATAAATAAAAAATAATTCTTTTTTTTTTTTTTGACAGGTAGAGTGGACAGTGAGAGAGAGAGACAGAGAGAAAGGTCTTCCTTTGCCGTTGGTTCACCCTCCAATGGCCGCCGTGGCTGGTGCGCTGTGGCCAGCGCACTGCGCTGATCCGATGGCAGGAGCCAGGTACTTATCCTGGTCTCCCATGGGGTGCAGGGCCCAAGTACTTGGGCCATCCTCCACTGCACTTCCCTGGCCACAGCAGAGAGCTGGCCTGGAAGAGGGGCAACTGGGACAGAATCTGGTGCCCCAACCGGGACTAGAACCTGGTGTGGCGCCGCAAGGCGGAGGATTAGCCTAGTGAGCCGTGGTGCCGGCTGAAATAATTCATTTTTTAAAAAAGATAGCATTGTTATCCATGTAGTAGTACATTATTTTTATTATTGTACATTATTGTCACTACAGTAAATCAGTGATTTTACTGATGATGAAGGTGAGGTCAGACCATCCAAGATTTCGTAAAATATAATGAGCTGGGTAACACTTCTCTTTTTTTTTTTTCATTTAAAGATTATTAATTTTTCTAAGAAATATAAATAGTAGCTACCAGGCCCAAAACTCAAACTCAGACTTGGGAATCAAAATTCTAATGGTCCCATTATATCATCCACTGGTGTTTTCCCAAAAGCTTGCCACAATTTGTTTTTTCAAATTTCTATCCTCAACACAGAGTTAGTAAGATTTCTTTAGATTATGTTTTGGTGACACACAACTTGAGTCAGGGGCTTCAATAATAAAGGCTTATTTTTCACTGGTATTCTATGCCAGCTGCTAATCAGATGTAACTCTGTTCCTTGTGTCTTCAGACTTTGGGATGGCTAAACCACACCACGCCTATTACAGCTTCTGTTGGCACTTGGGTCATATTATGTCCGCCTGTTTCCATTGACAAAGCAAGTCACATAATCAAATCTGATGTTGATGGGGTGGGGAGATTTATTCCTCCCACAAGGAGGCCCTGCAAGCCGGTTGGCCTTAGGGAGAGATGTAAAATCTCTTGCAGAAAGGTCAGTGACTGTTTGTTATAGTCACTGACACATGGTGGACCCTGGGGACAAAGAGAGGAATGTGTACCTTGCCCTCAAGATACTCACGGATGTGTAGGCATCTGTGCAGTGGTTAAGCCACCACTTGGGACACATGCAGCCCATGGTGGAGTGCCTGGGTTTGATCCCTGGCTGTGCTTCCAATTCCTGCTACTGCATACTCTGGCAGGCAGCAGGTAATGTCTCAGGTACTTGAGTCCCTGCCTTGTATGTGTCAGATCCTGAGATCCAAATTGTTTTATGGGCTCCTGACTGCTGTGGGCATTTGGGGAGTGAACCAGCAGATGAAAGAGATCTCTGTCTCTCTCTCAAAGAAATTAATAAATAACATAAAAAAGACACTCATTGATCAGGATAACAAAACGATAATGGTATCATTTGAACATTCTTCCAGTAAATAGCTGTGCCTGTCACTGTCATTCTTCATCTTGCTCCTGCTCTGTCTCTTGCAACCCTCTCTGGGGAGTTGACCTTTGCATGGTGTGTTTCCTGAGCTCCTGTGACAGTGGCTTCTGGTTGGGTTTAGCCAAGGGGAGGTACTGATAGGTGGCTGAATGTGGGGAAAAGGGAGAAATGTGGATCTCCGCCTCCACCAGAGCTGGCTCCTCCAGCTGGGACTGCTCCTGTTCTCTGATTCTGCACCTATGGTTCCAGCTCCTCTCGTAACTTTTGTTGTTGTTGTGTTGTTGTTGCTGTTGATAATCTCTGAGTTTCTTCACTATTCTGTTGGGCTTCAGTTCTCCCATTATTTATATACAAATTCCCTCTAGATTAAATGCTTAATAGTAGGCCAGCGCCGCGGCTCACTTGGCTAATCCTCTACCTGCGGTTGGGGTGCCGGTTCTGTCCCAATTGCTCCTCTTCCAGTCCAGCTCTCTGCTGTGGCCCTGGAGGGCAGTGGAGGATGGCCCATGGCTCCTGGCTTCGGATCGGCACAGCGCCGGCCGTAGCGGCCATTAGGGGAGTGAACCAACAGAAGGAAGATCTTTCTCTCTGTCTCTCTCTCACTGTATATAACACTCTGTCTCTCTCTCTCACTGTCTAACTCTGCCTGGCAAAAAAATAAATAAATAAAATAAAATGAAAAAATAAAAATATTTAATAGTTCCAATTTTCATGATTCAAATCTGACCAAATCATATAACATGCCATGAGACTATTGGGGAGAGGTACATTGTATGCACTGAATGGTGGGAAAGGGAAGGCTGCTTAGAGTCAGTGACCCCAAGGTCCCATGTTGTGGTGTAGCAGGTTAATCTGCTGCCTGGGGCACTGGCATCCCATATGAC
Source organism: Oryctolagus cuniculus (assembly GCF_964237555.1). NCBI lineage: Eukaryota > Metazoa > Chordata > Mammalia > Lagomorpha > Leporidae > Oryctolagus > Oryctolagus cuniculus. The sequence goes on from NC_091438.1 coordinate 121,000,544, forward strand.
CACCAGTTCATGTCCTGGTTACTCCACTTCCAATACAGCTCTCTGCTAATGTGCCTGGGAAAGCAGTGGAAGAGGACCCGAGTGTTTGGGCCCCTGCCATCCATGTGAGAGACCTGGATAGAATTCTGTCTAAGCTCTTGGCTTTGGTCTGGCCCAGCCATAGCTGTTGCAGCCATTTGGGACACGAACCAGCAAATGGAACATATCTGTCTCTCTCTAACTCTGCCTTTCAAATAAATAAATAAATCTTTTTAAAAAAATCAATGACTCAGCTGGCGCCGCAGCTCACTTGGCTAATCCTCTGCCTACGGTGCTGGCACCCTGGGTTCTAGTCCCAGTCGGGGCGACCGATTCTGTCCCGGTTGCTCCTCTTCCAGGACAGCTCTCTGCTGTGGCCCAGGAAGGCAGTGGAGGATGGCCCAGGTTCTTGGGCCCTGCACCCACATGGGAGACCAGGAGGAAGCACCTGGCTCCTGGCTTTGGATCAGCGCAGCCCGCTGGCTGCAGTATACCAGCTGTGGCGGCCATTTGGAGTGTGAGCCAACGGAAGGAAGACCTTTCTCTCTGTCTCTCTCTCTCAATCTAACTCTGCCTGTCAAAAAAAAAAAAAAAAAATCAATGACTCCACATATGTGTAATGAAGATGATTAAGAGTAGGAGGGCCGGCGCCGCGGCTCACTAGGCTAATCCTCCGCCTAGCGGCGCCGGCACACCGGGTTCTAGTCCCGGTCGGGGCGCCGGATTCTGTCCCGGTTGCCCCTCTTCCAGGCCAGCCCTCTGCTGTGGCCAGGGAGTGCAGTGGAGGATGGCCCAGGTGCTTGGGCCCTGCACCCCATGGGAGACCAGGAAAAGCACCTGGCTCCTGGCTCCTGCCATCGGATCAGCGCGGTGCGCCGGCCGCAGCGCGCCGGCCGCGGCGGCCATTGGAGGGTGAACCAACGGCAAAGGAAGACCTTTCTCTCTGTCTCTCTCTCTCACTGTCCACTCTGCCTGTCAAAAAAAAAAAAAAAAAAAAAAAAAAAAAAAGAGTAGGAACTAGAGAGTAATGGTATGGGCAAAGGTACAAAAAGAGAAAGTGTTGGTATTTCTGGAACATGGTATAAGTCAGGAAGATGATACTGGAGAATTAGACAAAGGCTAGGATATGCAGTGTCTTGAGTGTTAGGCCAATGTGACTGGATATGGAGTTAATCAGACCTCTTTCAGTTCCAGTGACACAAATCCAAGTCAAAAGAGCTCAGCTTATAAGACAGGGGCATACTGAAGCAAAATGAGAGAGAAAGTCATTGGAAATGAGGTGGTCAAGAAATGAAGAGTCCAAGGTGTTGGATGGCTTGTCCATATGACACTCGAAGCTCTGAAAATGATATCAAGCTTGGGGGTAGAAAGGAAAACAGTGAATCCATTGCCAAAATCATCAGTGACCCTAGGGGTGTGAGTTGGATCCTGATAAATGATGAGATGAGAAGCTGTCAGCAGAATGGAGACTGGATTTGAATGCAACAGTGAAGAAGAAATGTTCTAGAGCAATGTGGGGATGAGGAGAGATGAGTTTAGCTGATTGCAAGTTTAGGCATAGACTCTGAGGTCTATCCAAATCAGCAGCTGGCCGTGTGGATGCAGTCTGTGGGTCTGTGATGGATGCCTTTGGGCAGGACAGGTACACGTTTCGGGGTCAGGGGAGCATCTCAGAGATTCAAGAAATAATCAGGCCCCATTAAAGACAGAAGAAATACGATTGTTATGAAGCCAATTAGAGGGAAGAAAGGACTGGAGGCTAGTCTGCTTTAATTGGTTGTCAGCTTCCTGACTTCACTGGATTCTCAGCTCCTGAGGATCCTTATTAATGAACTTGAGGAAAAGGTTACCACCTGGGCCTACTAATGAAGACCCTTGCAGGAATTTGACAGTAATCGGGCAGGGGTGCATCTAGGGTTTTGCTAAGCAGAAGAGATCCTTGAACTACCTAGCCCCATGACCTGGTAGCTTGAATCAGAGTTCTCATACTTCGAGTACCTTTGAGATAACAATGACAATATCTGCTTGGCATGACGTATATGCTCTCTGTGTTTGGTCTCCTAGTGTCTCACCTCTCATCACTTTGGGTTTTCTGCTCTAATGGTAACTAACGGTTATGATCCTTCTAGCATTTAGCAAGGCTGTTTTTTGCCCCTTAGCTGTGCTTATGCTGTTTTCCTGCCTCATATGCCAAGGTGCTTATGTTCATACATACGCTCACAATCACATCTTTGTCTGATACCTGTTTAGGTATCAACTTCCCCAAGATACCCTCCTTAGCCCCCATGCTTGGTTAGGTACCTCCCCTGGCTTCCCACCATTTGAGCACTAATCACTGTGGTAATGTCACTGTGTCTACCACACCAGACTAGGAGCTCCTCCAGGGTAGGAACTGTGATTCACCCAGTGTCCCCAGTGCTCAGTGTCCACCATGCCTTGCTTAGCTGTCATACCCTTTGCTGTCTACATCCCCTCAGTCATACTCTCTGTGCTCATTTCCCACCTCCTTCATTCGGCCAACACTCAATGATTCCTACAGCTGGTGCTGGAGCTGAGATGAATGACACAATCTTTGCTAATGGAATTTTCTTTCTAATGATTTATTTATTAATTTTTGAAAGGCAGAGTGACAGAGGAGAGGAGGAGGAGGAGGAGGAGGAAGAGAGAGAGAGAGAGAGAGAAATCTTCCATCCACTGGTTACTCCCCAGATGGCTGCAGTGGCCAGGGCCGGGCCAGTCCAAAGCCAGGAGCCAGGAGCTTCATCTGGGTCTCCCATGTGGGTGGCAGGGGCCCAAATACTTGGGCATCTTCCACCTCCTCCCCAAGTGTAGGGAGCTGAATCAGAAGCAGTGCAGCCAGAACTCGAACTGGCACTCATATAGGGTGCCAGCATCAGCTTTACCTGCTGTGCCAAAACTCCAGCCCCTGTCAAATGGACTTCTGCCACACAGGGTAACAAGTGCTATGGCAGAGAAAAACACAAAAGAAAATGAAGAAGTCATATCTAAGATAAGTCTTAAAGAATGAAAAATTAATTAGGTAAAAGACTTTAACTCAGGGCTGGCATTGTGGCATAATGGATTAAGCCGTTGCTTGCAATGCTGACATCCCATATGGGTGCCAATTTGAGTCCCAGCTGCTCCACTTCCAATCCAGCTCCCTGCTAATGCACCTGGGAAAGCAGCAGAGGACAGCCCAAGTCCTTGGGCCCCTGCACACATATGGGAGACCCAAATTAATCTCCTGGTTCCTGGCTTCAGCCTGGCCTAGCCCTGACTACTGCCATTTGGAGAGTGAACCAGTGGATGGAAGAGCTCTCTCTCTCTCTCCCTCTCTTTCTCTGTAACTCTGCCTTTCAAATAAACAAAATAAATCTAAATAAATAAAATCTAAAAAAAAAGACTTGCCTAGTTCTGATTTTTTTTTAAAGATTTATTTATTTATTTGAGAATTAGAGTTACAGAGAGAGGGAGAGTCAGAGAGAAAGGTCTCCATCTGCTGGTTCACTCCCCAAATGGCTGCAATGGCTGGAGCTAAGCTGATCCAAAACCAGAAGCTTCTTCCAGGCATCCCACATGGGTGCAGGGGTCAAAGGACTTGGAGCATCATCTGCTGCTTTCCCAGACCACAGCAAGAGCTGGGTCAGAAGTGGGGCAGCCAGGACTCAAACTGGCGCCCATATGGGATGCCGGCACTGCAGGCGGCGGCTTTACTCCTTATGCCACAACGTTCTCTCTCAGTTCTGATTTTAAAGGTTCACAACCCCACTAGCTTCAGGAAGCTTCTTCCTCCTTTCCTCTCCTGCCATGCTTCCCTCTCCTGCATTGTATGGCCTCTGGTTTGCTCTACCTGGATTAGAATGTTATAGATTGATCTATTACTGGTCCAACTGAAAGTAAGACAAGAAACTTATGCTGATCCTTGGTTTCCTAATCTGCAAATTACAAGAGACAACCCTTGTCTGCTCTCCCCTGCCCCACCTTAACAAAGTTGTGTTGATGTTTCTAAATAGATCACTTTATTTTTTAAAATTTATTCAAGAGGTAGAGAGGCAGCACGAAAGGACAGATTGAGAGCTCCCAACTACTGGTTCTCTCTCCAAATGCCTGCAACAGCTGGGGCCGGGTTGGAGCCAGGAGCTGGAAACTCAGTTCAGGATTCCCACATAGATAGCACAAATCCAACTATTTGAGCCATCACCTGCTCCCTCTCAGGGTACACATTAGCTGACATCGAAGCTGGAGCCAGGAATTGAACCCAGGCATTCGGAAATGGGGCGTCTGATCACTAAACCAAATACCACCCCACAGGTTTAAACCTGTATTTGTGAACTGTTAAGGTCTATGCAGATGTGAAGGATTGACATTCTTAGTGGTGTGTCTACACAGCTGAGTTTGATCCTGGCAGTCAACACGAGACCTGGCATAAAGTCAATGTTCAATAAAGACCTGGTTTACTGATTGACCCTGCACAATGAAGAAAAACAGCATTCCCCCAAAGGCCTTGGGAGATGATGGGGAGGCAAAGAAGCTGAGATTGTGGTGGGCTGAGGACAGACAGGAAAGGAAATAATCATGTATTCCATACACCATTCACTTCACATTCTTTGGTGTGTTTCTCACTCCCACCCTATGAGGCAGGTAATATTCAGTTCATTCTACAGATGAGGAGATGGAGGCTGAAAGCGATTAGGCAGCTTGCCCAAGGTCACAGAGCTGGTAGTGATGGAGACGTATTCAAATCCCAATCCCCCAGGCCTCTAGCCATTCATTGCCCTCCTGCACAATGTGGCATGTCTTCTCAGTGCCAACTCTTCAGAAGAGATCTGTGCCCTGGCCTTGACCTGTGTTCTCATCTTCATCCAAACTGAAGGTCAAAGCCCATTTACTACTTTACCTGTTTGTCCCCTTCTGGACAAGTTATATACTCGTCCTGCCTCTCCAAACACCAACCATTTGTGAGAAGCCAGTCAAAGATCTCGGAGTCAATCTTTTGGTGATATTTATTAAAGAAAAGCTGTCTGAAGCCAATGGTTTCCACAGCCTGGGGATAATGAGCCAGCAGCTGCCTCCTCCTTCATCACATGTCCACAATTAGCAGGCACTTCTGCAGCTTGCCTTTCTCAGGTTGGGAAGTGGGCCACAGGCAAGGCTATCAGCACCCCCATGGGGGAGGGGCTGATGGGAGCTGTGAGTACCTTCCAGCTGGGGGCGGGGAGGAAAGGAGCTTTGCTGCAGCATTCTCTGTGGATGGTGGAATAATAGGGAGAAGGAGGCGGACGAAAGGCATCCCCTCCTTTGTGGGAGAAGGTGATGGAAGAGGGAGGAAGAAGAAGAGGTGAGAGGAGCAAGATGAGAGAGGAGAGCAGAAAGGGGCGGCCATGATAACGGGCAAGTGGCGTGCAGCGACGTATTCATCATTTCGCTCCATCCTCCCAACTGCTCCCAGCAGGAGGACGCTGTCACTATTCCTACTTGACAAGAGAGGAGTCTGCCATTCAGAGAGACTAAGTGATTTGGAAAGGTGAAGTGACTTGCCCAGATTCAGACACTGCTGTAGTCAGATAAAATCAAAGGAGGCAAAAGAGACTTGTAAAGGAAGACAAAGATATAGCTGGGGAAAAGATGCACAGTGAAAGGGAGAAAGAGGAAGAAACAGGAAGGAAGCAGGGCTGTGTAAGGACTCTGGAGCCAGCCAAACCCAGGGCGAAACCCAATTTCCACTAATACAGTCACATGGTCTTATGTGAGTTATGCAATCTCTTGGAGCCTTCATTATCTCATTTATAAATTGGAGATGATGATATTTACCAAACAGACTGTTGTGAGGATTAAATAAGATGATGTTTGTAAGGCTCCTGACATTGCGTCTGGCATATAGTAGATGCTCAATAGATGCTAAGAATGCCAAGAAGAAAATGCAAGGAGCACAAGGGGAAAGAAGGAGCTAAAGGCAGAGAGGAGCAGACAGGCTTTTCAGAAGAACTAAAGAAAGCCTGAAGAAAGGGAAAAGAGGACAGTGGGCAGACAAGAGGGGAGAATGGCTCCCTCAGGGACATCAGGAGGACACTTTATGCTCCTGCGGGCTGCCCCCAAGTTTCCTGGAGGGAAGTAGCCACTTTGAATTTGTTTGTGTCTCTTTGGACAACCAAGTTCTGTGCATTGTCACAGAAAGGGTCATGAAGGATCTCAAATATAAAACAGACAAGAATGTCACACACCCCAGGAGCTTTCCCTTGACCTTTTGTTGGGTTTGGACATGAAAGCAGAGATCTGTAGGATCATTTCAGTGGTGGTCAGGAAAGAGGAACCCCACTTAGTGGAGATAAGCCAGTGTGTCTGCAGTGGAGTGAATAGAGGTTCACTGTATCAGTATGAGGCTTGAGGTGCCTTCTAGAGCCCCGACCAGGCTGGGGTGGGTGGGAGGCAAGAGAAAGGGAGGAAAATTCCTGGTCAAAAGTCCAAAATTAGCAGGTAGCCACTACTTGGGAGGCCTGCATCACATACTGGAGTGCCAGTTCGAGTCCTGGCATTTCTACTTCCAATCCATCTTCCTGCTAATGTATCCTGGGAGACAGCAAATGATGGCTCAAGTGCTTGGGTCCCTGTCACCATGTGGGAGACCTGGGTGGAGTTCCATTGCTCCAGGCTTCAACTTGGTCCAGCCTTGGCTGTTGCTGGCATTTGAGGAGTGAATCAGTGAATGGGAGATGCATCTCTCTCTCTCTCCCTCTCTCTTCCTCCCTCTCTCCCTCCCTCCCTCCCTCTGCCTTTCAAGCAGATGGGGGAAAAAAGTCCGAAACTAATGTGGCATTTGGCCTAATGGTGGAGATACTGCTTGGGACCCCCACATCCCCTATCAGAATGCCTGGGTTTGAGTCTCAGCTCTGCTCCCAGTTTCAGCATTCCTACAAATACATAGCTCAGGAGGTAGCAAGGATTGGCTCAAGTGGTTGGATCCCTGTCTTCCACATAGGAGAGCAGGGTTGGCTTCCCCGCCAGGACTTCAACCTGGCCCAGATCTGGCTGTTGCAGGCATTTGGGGAATGAAATAGCAGATGGGAGATCTCGCTCTGTTTCTGTCTCTTTTCTTTTCAAATAAGTAAGGAAAACAAAGAAAAAGAAAAAATTGTAAAAGTCCCAAGTCTGGACTTGCCATCCTGGTGTATTTACTTGTCTTGAGCAAGCCAACCTATTTCTCTAAGCCACAGCGACATGGAGAGGATTTAACACTCCTTCCCCCAGGGGCAACATAAAGATAAATGAGATAATGCTTTGGAAACTGGGAAGCACTGCACACGTATTTATGTATTCACTCTTTCAGCAAACACTTAAAGACACCCCCTCCTCCACCCCATGTTCAGGCACAGGGCTCTACACTTCTGATGTAATACTTGAAATAGCTATGATGTAGGTAAAAAATTATCAGCATTGACAAACCAGAAAATGGACTTATAAAGAGAGTAAGTGACTTGCTGTGGGCTAAGCAGCCGTCAGTGGTAGAACTAAGATCTGAGTCTAAAACCCCTGCCCTGTAGCACCTCCTGGAGCAGCATCCTCTGCCCACAGAACTGGCCTCCTTGCTTCACTCCAGAGTGCTGGGAGCGGTGGGGAGATGGAAAGAGTCCTTACTTCTCTCTCTTCTCTCTCCAGGGTTTGACTTCTTCGAAGCCAGTGCCAAGGAGAACATCAGTGTGAGGCAGGCCTTTGAGTGCCTGGTAGATGCCATTTGTGACAAGATGTCAGATTCTCTGGACACAGACCCCTCCATGCTGGGCGCCTCCAAGAACACGCGCCTGTCGGACGCCCCACCACTGTTGCAGCAGAACTGCTCATGCTAGGCAAGGCCCACCCTCCTCACATCCCCTCCTGCGGCCCCACACCTGCTCTGCCCCTCCTGTTCCTTGCTGTGCACTCCCAGCCCGAGTAAGCTAGGCTGCTGCTGTTCTTGGCCTGCCCCCAGGGTATGCTGCAGATGGCCCCATCACAGACCCCCAGCCCTAGCCTGGCAGTGCAGGTCGGTCAGCAGTGGGTGGAGATTTGCCTCACAAAAGAACGCTTTCTGTTTTACAAACGGGATTCACTGCTGGGACTTGAAAAGCTGGCCTCTTTTCTGCCTTTAAAATAAAATTTCCTCCATCTATCAAAATTTCACACACACACACACACACACACACACATACACACACAATTTCTGGAACTGGCCAGATGTGTCAAGTGAGACCCACCTGTGCAGCTAATCCTATTACAAAGAAAGCCTCACAAAGTGCAGACATGCTTGTTTCATGTCAGGCTCCCCATGGGGCTTCCTCTCCAAGCCCTGTGCCTGTTACCACGGATGCCCGCAGGGCCCGGGCAGTTGCTGTGGTGACAGGGCCAGAGCTAATCTCCGGAGAGCTCCGGTCTCTCATGATGCTGGAGGAGCAAAGGCTGAGTCAGAAACACACTTAGAGGAAAAAGATTATCCCCTGCAAAATGTCAAAGGTTCCTGCTCTGCAAAAGGGCAAGCAAGTGAGCTCGAGAAAGACAAAGAGAAACACCAGCCAGAAGAAGAAATAGGTCATGAGTTTCTGATACTGCAGCTTTCCAGCTGCTCCGTAACTGGGAGCTCCACTCAGACTCCCAGAATCTGAAAATTCTCGAGTTGGTGGGAATTGACCTGACCTCTTTGGGCTGGTCACTTCTCACCTTCCTGTCTCTGACAAGTGGTTGTGGAACCTCATACCCCCCATGTCTCTTTCTTTTGTGCTTCAAAAACAGGCAGGAATGGGAGCAAGCTTATTGTCCACATTCTCTGTGGGCAGCTCTCATAGTCAGTAAGTTTTCCTTGCTTCATACTGAAATATGGCTCCTGGAAAGTCTTCTTACTCTTCCCACCCCATTTATATAAGCTCCACTGTCACAGTCGCTGCTCCCCGTGCTCCATGGTACCCTTAGATGATCTGAGCACAGGGATCTGGGACCTGCCCTTTCTCTGAGTCAAAACCTCTATAATCCAACCCGCCATTCTTCATGGGGTCTCCTCCCATCATGCCCCTTTCTTTCAGCCCATCTTCCGGTTACTCCTGAGCAGTCCAACTGAGAGATGCGATTGAAAGCAGAATAACTCTAAGGGGGCGTGACCCTGAGAAATTGAACAGCTGAACTCAGAGGTATCACTTCAACCCCCATTCTCCTAAGAGTGAAACCAGAGAGCCTGTGTGAAACCACTTGGGGGTGTGTGTGTCACCCCTTCATTAAACACCTGAAGTAAAAAAGATACTATGAGGTCAGAATGAATTAGCTCAGGATTCTAGCTTTCTTGGACACAGGCACATGTTTGGGTTTTAGCTGAAACAATGACAAGGAACTGGCAGTGGTTCCTGAAAATCTCTCTTCTCCACTACGGCAGGAATCCTCAGCCTCCTTCCACTACACTAACATACACGTTACAAGTTCATGGGTGGAGGTGGGGGGGGGCACAGGTAGTCTCTCCTCAGTTTCCTCTCCACTTCAAATGCAGCTGATTATCCCATTATCCCAGGAAAGTGTGTTCCCTAGCCACTGGTCTAACAACCAAATAAAAAGAACCATCGGTGCGGTGTGGTGTAGAGGAGAGATTTGCACTTGGAATCAGGAGACCTGGACTCTGCCATTGAACCTAGTGTGGCTGTGGACCAGTCAGTGCCCACATCTGAGTCCCGATTTCCTACCTGTAACATGAGGGCAGTTATTTGGGTGCTCTTTAAAGGTCCCTTCAGGCATGGACAGGCATGGACTTTCACCATTTCAGTGGACCTGAAAAGCCCAAGGGAGCAGGATTAGCAGCCCATTGTTAGTTAGTGACACACAGGCCTTGCTGACTCTGTAACATTGTTCTCAGTACTCTATGTGTGTTAACTTATTTATCTTCCCAACATCTTTGTGGGGGAGGCACTGTAATCAATCTCATTTAAAGACAGGAAACAAAGGTACAAAGTGGTTCAAGCTTGGATACAGTCATATCATGAGTCAACAGTGGAGTTGGGGTTCAAACCCAGGCAGCAGGCTCGGCCACATTTTATACTGCATCTCTTACAGATAAACTGTGATCCAGTGAGATGAAGAGATTTGGCCAAGATCACACAGCTTTAGAGCCATGTTAGGATTCAATCCCAGGGCCATCAGATTCCAGGTCTACTAGAGAAAAGACTTACACGTCTAATCTGTTAACAGATTGTTCAACCGCTGAGACTAATCTGAGCTGACGGATGTCTGATGCTCAAGAAAGGAAAGTCAGTCTTTGAGACAACCGAGTCCCTTAGGCCTGCACAGAAAATGCTCAGTGCCTGGCAGACCCACGTGCTGACTTTCCCTGTATCTGCTTCCGCCAGGTGATACTTACCTGGCTTCCAGGCCGTGCTTTGAGCCACCTCCTTGTTTCAGCAATGTGGCTTGGTTAATCCTCTGACCATGAGAGAATACTGTCCCTCCACAAGGCAGTGGTCTGGAGATGTGCTTTTTATGCTGCGAAGTTGCATGGTTTCATGGATAATTACTATCTTTTCTAAGGAGCGACACCATCTACCTAATACCAGGATTTCAGACCACGATCCTCATGACCCCTAGATATTCTAGCATCTATATGTTCATTAATCTTTTCTTTCCTACCCAGTGTCCAGGCAAAGGCTGATTCTTTTACTTAAAAACTGTCAAATTCTTTAAAATCTGGAGCCAGTTCAAGGGAACAAGTATCTTCACAACAGATGGAATTTAGAGTTGCAAACCATTCTACTGGGCAGCAGTCAGGCCTGCTTGCTAGATGGCAGTTCCCCACCCTGCTCTGTGACCTCATTTCTGGCAAGTGGAAGGCAGCAGCTTCAAGCTGATTGCACACAAGGTTCATCAATCACGGTAACAGTGCAATTAGCCACCAAGGTTCAAGCTGCATATAGTGTGTGTTAGTGGCAATTTCCCAAGCAAATGCAAATAAGAGACAATTAAACAAACTCTTGACCTCAAAAGAGGAAAAAGTAGGCCAAAAGTATGATACAGTATTGTAGTTATTCACAGAATCTGTTTTCATTGTGTGTCTATCTGTAAATACAATGTGCAAGTTTTGTCTCCTCAGTCTGTAACATTAACTTCTAGGAGCAACAGTGGGGGAGGGTATACTGAATAGTCTGATATCTGTTGGATATTAGTCCTGGAAGGGAGCTTAGAGAAGCTCTTGTCCTGGCTTCTATTTTTCAGGGTGGGGAGGAGATTGAGGTCCACAGAATGGGAAGAAATCTCTTAATTGCTCTGACAGGGCATTAGTGGTGGGGCCTGATTGGTTCTTTGATCCACTTCAAGAAGAAATTCATCTATTCTGGGTACCTACTATGGGTCTAGCACTATTAAACCCTGGATAATATAGATAAAAATGATGATTCTTTCTAGCAAAGTACCTTAAATCTAAAGGAGATGCTGCTTCTAAAATATTATTCCAATTTGACAGATGAGGAACATAGCCTTTGGAAAGTTAACATGCCCAAGTCATCCGCAGGAGCATTTGAACCCACCTCTGTCAGGTTCTTTTGGGTTTCCTCTTCAGGTTTTCTCAGATGAAAGGTAAATGGGGCAGTGGTAGTAACAGAGTCCCAAGGCTTCTCAAAGTTGTGAATAACCTCAGCTGGGTCTTTGGTTTGCAGTTGCTTTGTGACCAAAGCCTTATAACAGAATTGATTGAACATCCTCCAGACCTGGCTTTCTCACTCATATCCCCCATTCCTGCCCCAAAGCCTTGCATATCAAATTTCCTGTACTGTCTTGAGGAATGGTTTTTGGACTTTGCCAACAGTTTGGGGGTAGGGAAAGGATGACAACAACCAGTATCCTGGCTCTCATTGATTTCATATCCTTCATCCCAAGCCTTCACCTGCCATAGTTGGAGAATCAAGTTGCATGATTAGAAATGCATGCAAGACTATCCCATGAAATACAAATACTAAATTTTTAAAACTTTAAGGTCTGGCTCCCTTATATAAAGAAAGCAAAACTTAAATTTATTTATTCATTTATTCATTCAACAAATGAGTGTCTAGTATGTTCCAGGGTACAGTTGTTGGCAAGGTAGACACGGTCCTTGCCTTAATGAAATACATGGCTTCATGGTTTACTTCAGATATTGTCAAATCATCACCCAGATGTGATTACAAGTACTGTGAAGGAACAGTCCATGGTGCCATAAAAACACAAGATCATGGGGCCAGCGCTGTGGTACAGTGGGTTAATGCCCTGGCCTGAAACGCCAGCATCCCATATGGGCACCAGTTCGAGTCCTGGTTGCTGCTGTTATGGCCTAGGAAAGCAGTGGAAGATTGCCCAAGTCCTTGGGCCCCTGCACCCATGTGGGAGACCTGGAAGAAGCTCCTGGCTCCTGGCTTTGGATCGGCTCATCTCTAGCCGTTGTGGCCAATTGGGGAGTGAACCATCAGATGGAAGATCTCTCTCTCTCTCTCTCTCTCTCTCTCTCTGCCTCTCCTCTCTCTACGTAACTCTGACTTTCAAATAAATAAATAAATCTTAAAAAAACAACAACAACAACAACACAAGGTCAGGAAGCCTGAATCAACTTTGAGGAGCTGTGTCAGGAGCCCTAGGAAGAAGACTACTGCCTCCAATACCTCCACTGCCCACTGGCCATTGCTTCACATCTTCAAGTAAGCTTTCATCTTGCAGTTCAGACCTTTGATGGTTCATCAAATACAAATCCCCCAAGAAGAATAAGGGCGGGAAAAAGAATATTTGTATTTGTGAAAGAGACTGCCTGGTTAAGAATTCACTGTTTTCCTTTAGGGACCTAACAGACCACTCCAAATCCTAATGGCTGAAACAACATTCATTTCTCACAGTTCTGTAGTGGGGCTGGGTGATTCTTCTAACTGGCGCTGGATGGTGTAAAATGAATTCCTTCACGTGTTTGGGGTCTCAGCTGAGATGGACTGGAGCAGTTGAGGCCACTCCTCACATGCTGTTATCTCCCAGAGGGCTGCCCAAAGAATGTTCATAGTGGCAGAAGTTTTCCCAGCAGCAGGGGAAGGCCAGATCCAACACAAAAACACTTCTCAAGGCCCTGTTCGCATCACATTTGCTAATGTCCCACTAACTAGTGCAACTAACAGCCAAGCCCAGTCTCAACAGGTGGAGAAATATAGCATCTAATATAAAATATTGTGGCTGATTTTTCAGTCCACCACAGGAGCACCCCTAAGTTATCTGAACCTAAGTGTGGTAAATTTCCTGGGTTTTAAGACCTAACTCTAAGGATATCCCCCCAAGAGGAGGGTCAAAATGATTTAAAGCAAGGCAGTCTCATCATTTGGTTGTACAAAGAGCCTGATTTGGGGGCATCAAGATACAGCAAGCTGGAGAAGTTTTGAGGCTTGCTAAACAGTCCATTTGGTTACTTATTAGCTTTTTCTGCTTTTTCTGAGGATAAATCTGGCTTCTCATTCCAAGGGATTCCCTATAGATGATGGTTGTGATTCCTACCTGAAATTCCTGCCCAGAAGCCCACAGAAGGACTCAGTGTGTACAGAAAAGATGGCTCAGAGAACAGTCAGGCCCTATGCTCTGGTTATACTCTTTCCTGGAGTACTCATTGAGTTCTGAGGCTATAGATGCCAAGTCTTTGGTAATGACATGTATACCCAAGTTCATACTAGATATTTATTTCCATGTCTCAATAGGCACAAATAGAAACTCAACTCTGTCCCAAACATGATATGACTTCTGTGAAAATTAGTCTTCAGAGAAACCTAGGTGACATCCTTAATTCCTGGATTTTCCTCTTTTCTTAGTCTGCATCTAAACCAGCAACAAATCCTATGGTTCTATAGTTTTTTTTTTTAATTCAAGAAGAAGAGAAAGGGACAGAGACAGAGCTCCCACCCACTGGTTCACTTCTCAAATGCCCACAATAACAATTAAGATCCAGGAACTTAATCTGGGTCTCCCACATGGGTGGCAGGGACCCAACTACCCAACACCTTTTATCCAGAGTCTGCACTGATAAGAAGCTGGAATCTGAAACTGGGAATCAAACCCTTGCACTCTAATATGGGACAGTGTCTTAACTGCCAGACCAAATGCCTGCCTTCCTACTTATCTCAAATATGCCTTCTTTCTTCATTTCCATTGTCATGACCTTGGTCCAAGCTATCATTGTTTCTCCTCTAGAGAGCTACCACAGATTTTCTAGCTGGTTTCCATTTGTTTCCTTACAATCCATCCTTCACACAATAGAAATCTTTTAAAAATACAAAAAAAAAAAAAAAAAAAAAAAAAGGATTGGTGTTGTGGTATGCCACTAGAGACACCAGCACTCCATATGGGTGCCAGTTTGTGTCCTGGCTGTGCCACTTCCTATCTAGCTCACTGCCAGTGCACCTGGGAAAGCAGTGGATGATGGTTCAAGTGCTTGGGCTCCTGCCACCCATCCTGGCTCCTGGCTTCGGCCTGGCCTAGCCCTACCCTTTGTGGCCACTTAGGGAGTGAACTAGCTGGTGGAAGATCTCTGTGTTTCTCCCTCTCTCTCTCTAACTCTGCCTTTCAAATAAATATTTTTTAAAAATATAAATGAATAAACTCAGTAACAGATTTTTCTTCAATATCACACATGAAAATAATCCAGACACTTAATAATAGCATTATTATTAGTAGTAGTTTTTTTAAATTCATTTTGTTTCTAGTCCTAAATCCACCCCTGCGCCTCTGTAAGTCATTTCTAGGAACAACCAGCTGTCATTTATTCCCCTATTTCTTCTGGCAATGGTGATCACTTTACTGAAACCAAGTGATCCTAGTGAAGACTGTCAGTAAAGAGAGCTTGAGATCATGCAGAACCAATCAGAATCCTCCCCAAAATATATTGTTTCTTCTTTGGATCTCAGTTTTCTCTTTCATATATCCTTTCAACTCCAAAGTGAATAAATTCTAATTTTCAAATGTAGGCCTTTCAGAACACCTCACTGGCATGGTGATCCAGACTGTACAGTCTGAAAAATACACCTACCCTCTTTGCCACCCTCCCCTCTTGTAGTGCGTGAGGAAGAGGGGTTTCTCAAGGTGTGAAGCAGTTCTCCATGCACGCTGGTGGTGGTACAGGCAAAGGTCCTAATGCCTCGGGATCACTGGCCCACACAGGTCTGGTTTCCCAGGTGCTCAGAAGCTAGATAAGAGGCCAGCACTGTGGGGTATCAAGTTAAGCTGCCACTTGGGTGCTAGTTCGGGTATCAAGTGAAGCTACCATATGGGTGCTAGTTCAGGTCCCGGCTGCTCCACTTCTGATCCAGCTCCTGGAAAAGTAACAGAGGATGGCCCAGGTGCTTGGGTCCCTGCACCCACATGGGAGAACTAGAAGAAGCTACTGGCCCCTGCCTTTGTCCTGGCCCAGACCAAGCTGTTGAGGCCATTTGGGAAGTGAACCATCAGATGGAAGACCTGTCTCCCCCCCACCCCCGTAACTCTGCCTTTCAAATAAATAAAATAAATCTTTTTTTAAAAAGCCAAACAGTTAACACTACTGCCATCCCTTTGTCTATCCTTTTTCCTATTTTCCAGCCATCTCAGTGACATCAGCATCTCAAGAGCCCACCACTGACCAGACCAAGCTGTGTGGCATATGCTTCAGCCTACTTCTGTTTCGTTGAAATGATCACATAGCAAATACTCAAATAGGAAATCGCTAAAAGATTTCCCTATCCTTGGAACAAAATCACATCATAGAAATGCTAATGCAAAGCAAAGTAAATCAAATCCCTGAGGAGTATGCTTAGAATTCTCATCTCCCTTTAGATTTTAATGTGTCTTTTCCTGAGGTTAACAATGGGCTGGGATAAAGCTAATAGGCTGTGAAGACTTGGTTAAGACAAGTCCTATTCCTGGGCTTCAATGAAGAGCCTAGGCAGGATGGTTTTTGCAGGCACTCCTAGCACTGTTGCTCTGTGACTCTGCCCATTTTCTGTAAGAGCTGCAAATGGTAAACACGATTTTGGCAGGAATCCTTTCATTGTGAATGCCTCCTTGCTTCTTGAGTACAATGAAAACAGCCAAGGCTGCGTGACCCCCTCATCACTCAGCCAGCCTTATGGTCCTGGCTTCTGAGGCTTCCAGACAGCATCTTAGCAATTAAGTGCATCTGGACCATCCATGCATGATGGTCCTGGGCTGGAGGTCCCTCAAAGGTAGCAAGAGGAAGAGGAAAGCAAGAATCCCCGAGGCGACTTGTTGAGAAAGAAGCAGAGAGCCTTGTGGTTGAGATCAGGCAATGTGTTTCAAAGCCAGAAACGTATTCCCATTCAAGGAAGACTTAATTTTTCAGGCACCAGGCATGTGACAGGCTGAGCTGGCAAGATCTGTCTGAGGACAAACACTGCCATGCAGCTGGAAGCCTGAAAACCAAAGAGCTGAGAGATTTGCAAGTAGTCAACTATTTTCAGATCTCTTTAAACATCAGATGAGAGGATGAGGTCTAAGAAGTATTTTCACAGAGTGGTTAAGTGCCTAGGACTTATAGTCTGACAGATGTGGGTTTTGGGTCCTCATCACTACTCTTGTAACTTTGGACAGATTACTCTCAAAGCCTCAGTTATGTAAGTGGGAAAACATCTATCTCACAAGGCTGTTGAAAAGATTAAATGAGAGACGGATAGGAAGCCCTTCATGCAGTGCCTGGTGCACATAGTAGGTCCCAAATGTGGTGTTGACTGTAGCAGACACAAAGTCATTCCAACCAGGTGGCGTCAGGAAGGCAGATCTAATCCAAGATGTTTGGAAGGGGCTGCCACCAGACACCTGGTAGAATGGTGCCCCATGCACTTCTCCCAGAAACCAGCCTCCAGAAGTGAAGAATGACCCCACAATGAGGGCTTAGAGTGTTCTGGAGCCTTTGTTAGGGGTGCCCTCCAGGGCACAGGAATTTGCATTTAAGTCCTGACATCAGCAAACTGTGATCTTGGACAAGCATATTTCATCTATACAATGAGATTAATAATCTTGCCTAACTCACGAAATAGTTAGAAGGTCAAATAAAAGTATGGTTTTTTGTAAATATTTATTTATTTGAAAGAGTTACAGAGAGAGGTAGAGACAGAGAGAGAGGTCTTCCACTCACTGGTTCACTCCCCAAATGGCCATAATGGCCAGAGCTGCGCCGATCCAGAGCCAAGAGCTTCTTCCGGGTCTCTCATGCAGATGCAGGGGCCCAAAGTCTTGGGCCATTTTCCACTGCTTTCCCAGGCTGTAGCAGAGAGCTTGATCAGAAGAGGAGCAGCCAGAACTAGAACCGGTGCCCATATGGGATGCCAGCACTGCAGACCAGGACTTTACCTGCTGCACCACAGTGCCAGTTCCTAAAAGTATGTTTTAGAAACTAAAATGTTGTGGACAGAAAACATTGTGAGGGGCTAAGGGGTAGGCAGTGTTTGTGCCAGAATGGGGCTGAGTACACCCCTCCCGAAGCCCTTCCCAAGGGCTCCATCCATCCTCCACCTCCCCCACCCCCCAGTTCACATTTGGTCCCAGGAACCTAACCTTACCTGAAAATACCAGGGCAACAGGCCTTTAAATTGGTTGTCTTCTGAGAAACTTCTGGAAGTAAAGGCAGCCAAGAAGAATCAGCCAGTGCATGCTGGCGATTGGATGAACAGAGCAGTGTGCCATGATGGTGTCGAGGCCCAGGAGGAAAGAGCAGATAGGAGAGTCCCTCAGCACTATAATTAGAACACCATAGCAAAAAAACACTAATCGTGTACTCAGCACTCTTGACAGTTCCAAAAGCCCTTTCTCATCCAAGCTCCAGTGATTTTCTTTCTTTTTTGACAGGCAGAGTGGATAGTGAGAGAGAGAGACAGAGAGAAAGGTCTTCCTTTGCCGTTGGTTCACCCTCCAATGGCCGCCGCGGCCGGCGCACTGTGGCTGGTGCACCACGCTGATCTGATAGCAGGAGCCAGGTACTTATCCTGGTCTCCCATGGGGTGCAGGGCCCAAGCACCTGGGCCATCCTCCACTGCACTTCCCGGGCCACAGCAGAGAGCTGGCCTGGAAGAGGGGCAACCAGGACAGAATCCGGCGCCCCGACCGGGACTAGAACCCAGTGTGCCGGCGCCGCAAGGTGGAGGATTAGCCTAGTGAGCCGCGGCGCCGGCCACTCCAGTGATCTTTGACACAACCCTGTGATAGGGAGTCTATCATTCCCTGTACTGAAATGAGGAAAGCTGGCACCTGCATCAGTGAAACAGGGTACCCATGACTACATGGAGACTGCTGTAAATGCCTTGGTTGGTCTCAGAACAGGGTGGGAGCTGCCTCCTGTTCCTGGACCCTGCCTGTGTGGAGGTGGGGAGAGGCTCGGGGCTTGGGATGATGGCAGAAGGAGGGCAGCTGAAGAGAAACCCTGAGCAGCAATTGTGTCTACACCTGGCTTGTTGTCTGCTTGTGGGAGAAAAGGAGGGAGAGGAACACACTCCTCTCACCACTCCCACTCCCTCACAAGACTGAACCCAGAGCAGGGTTGAGCAGCCGAGGCTTTCCTCATGTCCCAGAGCCAGAGGCAGATGGACCCGCAGTCACGCAGAGAGATGCTGCCTTCCTCGGTTTGCAAACTGTCTTCAATTCCCCCAATTGCTCTTTCTAACTTGCTCAACCAGGGACCAGGCTGATGTCATGCCAGCTGAGAAGAAGTACTGTAATGGGCTGAGCACAATTCCTCGGGAGGAGCAATTAGCAAAAATTGGAGCTGTCCCTCTGCAAGACTGAGCAGAGAGGAATAGTAACTCTCCTGTCTCTCCCCATCAGGTTCCCGCTTAGCAGCTGTTTTCATGCTCTTTTATTCTGGCTGTGTTCTGCATACTAACACCTCTTCTCAGTGGCATACGAAACAGGAAATGTCACATGATGCTGTGAGCTGTGTACAAATATCAAGAGATATGTGGAAATATAGGGTACCCATTTGCAAATATCTATGGTACCTCCCTGTTCTGTGTTGATATGTTTTATTGATACAAACTGGATTTTCTTAATATATCTGTTCTTCTTATTATAGTAGCACTGATGGTGTGTGCATTAAAGTTCATCTGAACCACATATCATAGTGTGACTCTTCCCTGAGTTTATGTGAAGAATTTTGGAAGGAGACTTCTGCCTTCTGAAATTTTTGAAAGGCACTGGGAAAACTGGACCAGCACCAGTGCCACAACAGCCACAATACAATGCAGTGGTTCACGGTGGTTTCAGAAAAGAAGGAGATCCGGGTAGACCGCAACAGTCCGAGAAGGCTTCACAGAGGAAGAAACACTGGCACTGGAAGAGGTCTCTGGGGGAGCTAACCAGCTGGGTGATGCAGAGACTAACAAGCAGCAGTGTGTCCCTCACTGCAGCTTAGCAGGGTTAGGATACCCTGAGCTGAGAAGATGTGAGCCTGGGAAAGTGAAGCAAAATGCAGACAGCATTGGCAGCTCTAGGAGGGGCAGAGCCCACTCCCTAGTGCCACGCCCTCACTCCTTGAAGAATCTTAACAGGTCTAGGCAGGCAGCTAATTCAGTACAGCATGAAGACCCTGGTGGGCCAGAGAGCACAGAGCTTTGGAAGCACAGAGCAGTGTCACATACAGCATTCAATCTGGATTCTTCTGCTTACAAATGACACAAACACACATCTGACAATTATAAGGGAAAAAATAAGGGGTCATGGTGGGAGCAGAATTTGTTGGCTCATGTTACTGTAAATGCAGGGATATATCTGGCTTCAGGCATAGCTGGAATCAGGTGATTACATTATATTATCAGGATTCTCTGCCTCTTAGCTTCACTCTCTTCTGGGTTGGCTTCATTCCCTGCTGGCTTCAGGTTTATCCCAACAATAAGGCATCTTATTGTTGCATGAGAATGCCGCTGCTTCAATAGTTTTGGCAAAAATCAGGGTTATTTATCAAATATTCTAAGCTCAATCATTATACCAGGGTGTGAGGTGCTCTGATCAGCCAAGCCCATCTCTGCAGTTGGAGAATGGGATCAGTCCCACCCAAACCAGATGAACTGCAAGTAGGAGAGGGACAATTGCCCCAAAAGAGAATTAGGACAGTTTCCAGAAAAGGGAACAGATGTTGACCAGGCAAAAATGTCAGCTGTTCACGGGAGATACAGAATCAGATGATTCCTCAAAAGACATCCAAAAACGGATAGAGAACAGGAATGGGCCCTATCCCTAGGATATGACAATGGAAGGAGCAAGGTGGGCAGGGGGAGGGAGGGATGGGCGAGAGGCAGCTGTCTGAGAGCAGAGCAGGCAAGGGCGAGTACCTGTGCGTGTCCTGGAGTGGGAGCCATAAGTGGCCAAATGAGAAATCCAGCCTAGGCTACAAGTACAAAGCCTTGTGTCCTGGTTTGGAGCTGCCTCCACTAGGAGAAAGGGTTCTATTTTGTAATTCATACAAAAATGACATCTGCTCACCGAGCCATGAGCAGAGTGGCAGCATTCATTCGAAGGGGGCACCTGTTTCCAATTTGCATAAAGGTGCTGTTGCAGGTTGAATTGTTTCGCCCTAAAAGAAGGATTCAAGTCCTAACCCTAGTCTCTGTGAATGTGACCTTATTTGGAAATACAGTCAAGTTATGATGAGGCGCTAGTAGATTAGAGTGGGCCCTGGATGCTATGACTGATGTCTTTATAAGAGAAAGGAGAGGGAGAGTCAGACACAGAATCACAGACACAATGAGGAAGGCTAAGTGTGATGGAGGAGACTGGCCCCAATGTGGCTGCAGGCCAAGGACTGCAAAACCTCGCTGGCAACCACCAGGAGCGAGGAGAGCCTAGAATATTTTCCCTCAGAACCTTCAGATGGAGCCAACCCTGTTGACCCTCTGTTTGGGACTTGCAGTCTCCAAGACCATAAGAGAATAAGCTTCGGTTATTCTAAGCCACCAGTCTGTGGTGCTTGGTGACAGCAGACCTAAGAAATGAGTTGGCCGGCACTGCGGCTCAGTAGGCTAATCCTCCGCCTTGCGGCGCCAGCACACCGGGTTCTAGTCCTGGTCGGGGCACCGGATTCTGTCCCGGTTGCCCCTCTTCCAGGCCAGCTCTCTGCTGTGGCCAGGGAGTGCAGTGGAGGATGGCCAAAGTGCTTGGGCCCTGCACCCCATGGGAGACCAGGATAAGCACCTGGCTCCTGCCTACGGATAGGCGTGGAGCGCCGGCTGCAGCGGCCATTGGGGGGTGAACCAACGGCAAAGGAAGACCTTTCTCTCTGTCTCTCTCTCACTGTCCACTCTGCCTGTCAAAAAAAAAAAAAAAAAAAAGAAAGAAAGAAAGAAAGAAATGAGAACAACTACTCTATGGGTTAGCAGCAGCCCTGAGAGTAAGGTTTCTCCTACCCCAGGGTCCCGGTGAAAATATAGAAATCCAAGGTACTCAAGAGATCCCAGCAGGAGGATTTGGGCCTCCTTGTGGGCACTGCTGCCCAAGGCTATCCTGGAAGTGCCAGTTGTCTCCATCTTCACAGAGAAAGTAGGGAGTATTTCCTAACTGTGGTAGTTCGTAGAGTGAGGGTTTGAGAAGAGGGTCAGGGCCTGCATTTGACTGGAGCTTCTGAATCCGCTGTGCTTTGTCCGCCTCCTCCTCCAAGCCTAGTTAGGTGCCTCTGCTGGGAAACACAGCCCCTTCTGCTTTCCTTTGCCGTGGAACTTGCTGCGCCAGATTGTCATTTCTGGTCACTTGTGGAGTAGATCGTGCAGTGATACAGAATGCATTTCTCTGTGAATACACCAAGCAAACAGCAGCAACCATGGGTAAGGGTCTGGCGCCTTCATAAAAGAAATAAGAATCCGGTAGTTCACTAACAAGATTCAGAGTTATAGGAGTGTGTGTTGAGGTAAACCAAGCTGGCTCTGTGCCTAGATCAGGGATAGGGAGGGGCAACAAGTCCCTGGAATGCCACTTCCTTAGAAAAGTGTACCCTGTCGCTGCCATATCCCCACATCTTATTTTCTTTTCCTCATTGCATTCATGATCATGAAATTATTTTATTTCTTTAATGAAAGTTTCATTATAGCAGAGATTTTACCTCTGTTGTTCACAATATAGCCTCAGAACCTTAAGCAAGTTACTTAACTTCCTTTTTAAAAATTTTATTGTTTATTTATTTGAGAGAGAGAGTTATTGAGAGATATTGAGAGTCATTGAGATATATTGAGAGAGAGAGAGAGAGAGAGCGCGCGCCACACTTCTGATCTAGCTCCCAGCTAATGCACCTGGGAGGCTGTGGATGATGGCTCAAGTAGTTGGGTTCTTGCCATACATGTGGGAGAGCTAGATGGAGTTTCTGGCTCCTGGCTTTGGCCTGGCCCAGCACTGGCTGTTGCAGGCATTTGTGATATGAACCAGAGGATGGAAGACTTTCCCTCTCTCTCTTTCTCTCTCTCTCTCTCTCTTTCTCTCTCTCTCTCTCTCTCCTCCTCCTCCTCCCCCCTTCTTCCTCTTTTCCTCTTCTCCTTCTCCTCCTCCTCCTCCTCCTCTGTCACTCTACCTTTCAAGTAAAAAATCAATACACCTTTAAAAACAGAGAGAGACAGTGGTAAGTGTCCCAGCCAGTTACATGTGATAAGCTCCTGGCAATCAAGGAAGGGTGTTTTATTTCTCTCCCAGTCGCCATATCTCACTTAGGTGCTGGTATATTGCAGGTGCCCATCAGCCGATTACTAAGTGAGGAGGACTGGATGCTCAGGCTGAACAGACAGGATGATACCTGGACAAGGCAGTCATTGATGTTGTAGACTTGTTAGCTGAAGGATGCCAACAGTGATGGTGTTTTTGAATGGTGATGAGAGGGTGGAGAGACCACAGTCAAGCTACTTCTGCTGGAAGCTGTGAAGGACCTGGGTTGTTCACATGGTCAAAAGTATCTAAAGCCGTTCATGTACAAGGTCTCACTTCAATCTTTTAATAAAACCTCTGCTGACTGCCTAAGTCTGAGGTTCCTTTTCCCTGCTTTTCTTCAAGTTGACAATAGTGCCCAAAGCGCAATACACGTACCTCTGGGGAGCTGTCTGCGAAACTCCCAGCTTTTGCAAGAGCTACCTAGATTGTAATTGTGTCCATGGAAAGGAAAGGCTCCACCCCCCCCCCTTTTTTTTTTTTTTTGACAGGCAGAGTGGTCAGTGAGAGAGAGAGACAGAGAGAAAGGTCCTCCTTTCACCCTCCAATGGCTGCCGCAGCCGGCGCGCTGCGGCTGGCGCACCATGCTGATCCGATGGCAGGAGCCAGGTACTTATCCTGGTCTCCCATGGGGTGCAGGGCCCAAGCCCTTGGGCCATCCCTCACTGCACTCCCTGGCCACAGCAGAGAGCTGGCCTGGAAGAGGGGCAACCTGGACAGAATCCGGCGCCCCAACCGGGACTAGAACCCGACCACCCCTTTCTTAATGGTGTGCTTCTGCCTTTCACAGTGGACATGTAGGATGCCTTTGAATCAGCTGATAATAGTCTAAATTAAATACTTGGGTTGTGTCTGCATGATTCAATATCTTGATGCTTTAAAAGAACAGTAGCTAAAAATAAGTAGTTATTTTTCAACAAGGATGTGCCTGTGTGTGTAGTACATGTATATGTATATATTTTACTCATCATAGAAGTAGATTTCTTTACAGTATATTGAAAAAGTGATTCTAGAAATACTTCTGCTCCACAAACTTGCTCATCCTCAGCAGATTGAATCTGCATAAATATCCCTTGGCTTCCAGGTTCACGGTCACCTCTTTTTACCATCTGCTTTTCATCTGCTCCCCTTCTTAAGGAAACAACCTGTCTTAGTCCATTTGTGCTGCTATAGCAAAATACCTCAGAAAGGGAGAGGAGAGGAGAGGGGAGGGGAGGAGAGGGGAGGGAAGGGAGGGGGAGGGGAGGGGAAGGGTGGGGAGGGGCTGTGTCCTCACAGCATGATGAGATGCAGGGTGACAAAGGGTGAACTCCTTCAGCAGAGCCCTTTTGTAAAGGTGCCAAATCTCAGTCATCGTGACTCAATTACCTTCTAAAGGCCGCACCCCCCCCTCTCTCTCTCTTTCTCTTTCTCTCTCTCTTTTTAAGATTTATTTATTTGAAAGGCAGAGTTACAGAGAGGTAGAGGCAGAGATAGAGAGAGGTCTTCCATTCACAGATTCACTCCCCAAATGGCTGCAACACCCGGAGCTAGGCCGATCCAAAGCCATGAGCCAGGAGATTTCTTCTGGGTCTCCCACACGGGTGCAGGGGCCCAAGGACTTGGGCCATCTTCCACTGCTTTCCCAGGCCATAGCAGAGAGCTGGATTGGAAGTGGAGCAGCCAGGACTCGAACTGGTACCCATATGGGATGCCGGCACCACAGCCGTGGCTTTACCCACTCCACCACAGTGCCGGCCCCAAGGCTGCACCTCTTTGCTACTACAATGGGGATTGAACTTCAACCTGAATTTTGAAATTAGGAAACCGTTACTCAAACCATAGCACCGCCTTTCAGGTAGCCAGTGTTTTCATGTTGCCTTGCAGCCTGTTCTTCCTCCCCCCAACATTAAATCAACATGTTCTTAGATCCTGCTAGATGATATATGTTTATAAACCATCCCCCTATTGAATGATATGAAAAGTCACAGCTTAATATCTCAGTTCTCCAGGGGAAGGTTGGCATCCTTAATAGTAGATTATCAGGCAGACTAGCAGAAAATAACAAGAAAATCCCCCTCAATACTTCGTCAGTGCACTCAACAATGTACTAGGTATTTTTATTCAAGAGTTCAATCGATAAATACTTCCAGAGGTGAGGACCGGGTCTCTCTGCATCCTCACACAGCAGAAGGGACAAAAGCAGTGTCCTCACATGGTGCATGGGGAAAAGGGATTAGGGTGCTCCCCTCCACCTCTCTAATAAGGGCACTTATTAATCCCATTCATGAGGGCTCCACACTCACTTCCCGTAAGTCTCCATCCCAGCAATCACATATCATCTTAGGTTGCAACATATGAAGTTTGGGGGCAGACTATGGTAACTCCTAAATATGAAAGTCTTAAAGCTTATAATATAAAACAATGCAACCTTTAGAAGACAAAATAGGCAGTCTTTATGACTTCAGGGCAAAAGTGCAAGCCATGAAGGAAGAAAAGTGTAAACTCAGTTATATAGAAATGAGCGAATACTATGCACCACAAAAATACCACATTATGGGTATAAAAAACACTAAGGAGGAGAAGATATTTATAAAACATACAACATGGAGAAGAGAAGCAGGAATGGTCAGTGGAAAAAAATGAGCGAGAGAAAAAGCATTTCTCTGAAGAGGTGACTTAAAGAACAATGAGCATGTGGAAAAATGTCCAACCTTGTTAGTAACAAGGAAATGCAAATTAAAACCACAATAAGGGACCAGCATTGTGCCACAACGGGTTAACCAACACCTGTGATGCCAGCATCCAATATGAGCACTGGTTCAAGTCCTGGCTATTCTGCTTCCAATCCAGCTCCTTGCTAATGTGCCTGGGAAGGCAGCAGAAGATGGCCCAAGTGCTTGGGCCCCTGCCACACACATGGGAGACCCAAATCGAGTTCCAGGCTCCTGGCTTTGGCCTGGTTCAGCCTGGGCCATTGGGGCCATTTGGGGAGTAAACCAGCAGATAGATCTCCTCTTTCTCTGTCTTCCCTCCCCCATCTATGTAACTCTACCTTTCAAATAAATAAATAAGCCTTAAAAACAAAAATGACCATAACAATATACTGTTTCTCACCTACCAGATTGACTGTAATTAGAAAGTCTGACAATAGCACATGTTAAACTGTAGAACAACAGAAACCCTCTTTTAATGATACTTGGTATGACTTTGGAAAATTGTTTGGTATTATCTGTTAAAGTTTAACTTGCACACATCTCATGACTCAGCAGTTGCATATATAACATGTAGATTCTTGCACCAAAAGATATAGATAAGAATGTTGGAGCTGGTGTTATGGCATGGTGGATAAAACTACTGCCTGAGATGTCGGAGAACCCATATGGTCTCTGGTTCATTTTGTCTGCTCCACTTCTGACCCAGCTCCCTGTTAATGGCCTGGGAAAGCCCTAGAAAATGGCCCAAGTCCTTGGGCCTCTGCCATTCAGGTTGGAGACCCAGATGAGACTCCTGGCTCCTGACTTCCGCCTGGTCCATCCCTGGCTGTTGCAGCCCTCTGGGAAGTGAACAGGCAGATGGAAGATCCCCCTCTCTCCTTGTCTTTTCATTTCTCTCTGCAACTCTTTCAAATACAAAAATAAATCTTTCTTTTTAAGATAAAGATAAGAATATCCACAGACACATTATCTGTAAAAAAATAAAAAGCCAAAACAGTCCAAATGATCTACTGAGTTCAGAATAGATAAATAATGGCCAGGTAAACTCATTTGAGGGAACATTACTCTAAAATGAAAATGAATGAACTACAGCTGCATAGTTGAACTTTTCGAATGAATGAGAAACAAAGGCAAGTCACAGAAGGACACGTGCTGGATGATTTCATTTACACGAACCTACACTGCCAAAACTGAGCACTTGGGCCAAGTGTTTGGTGACTTGCCCCTCCAGATCCACTCACTCTCCACACTCCTCCCATTTCCAGGAGGCTGAGCTGCATGGATTACACAAGGCAACCCATTGACTTATGGCTTCAGGTTTGGTTTGGTTGTTGGGAGATACCTGGGATGACTGGGACACTCAAAGGAGTGTGGAGTTGGGCACTGCTCCCCGGGACTTGCACTCTGGGCTGCTGGGTCTGGTTGGCCTCCCTCTGCTGTTCATCTTCGCTCCTAACAGGTGGCCACCTCCAGGCAGCCTACTCCCGTCTCTGTCTTCCACAGTGACATCCCTTCTCCTCCCCTCAGGTCTGCTATGGTAAGAGCACTGTCACTACCCTCAGGATAACAGCTTGTTTTTGTGTTCTTACCATACCCTGTCAGCATCTTTGTAAATAGTTCCTTTAATAAACTCTTCTCAAATTATCCTAATTTGAGTGTACCATCTGTTTCCTGCTAGGACGCTGACAGATACAATATTGTTTAGGAATATACAGACATTGTGGTAAACTTATAAAGAAAAACAGGATATTATGAACACAAAATTCAGGACAGGAATTACTTTTGTGGGGGAAGAAAATATGATAGGAAAAATCCCTCTGTGGAGCCTGGCGCTGTGGTGCAGTAGGTTAGTCCTCTGCCTGCGGTGCTGGCATCCCATATGGGCGCCTTCTAGACCTGGCTGTTCCACTTTTGATCCAGCTCTCTGCTGTGGCCTGGGAAAGCAGTAGAAGATGGCCCAAGAGCTTAGGCCCCTGCACCTGGGTGGGAGACTGGGAAGAAACTCCTGGCTCCTGGCTCCTTGCTTCAGATCAGCTCATCTCCAGCTGTTGCAGCCATTTGGGGGAGTGAAACAGCAGACAAAAGACCTTTCTCTCTGTCTCTCCCTCTCACTGTCTGTATCTCTACTTCTCAAATAAATAAATAAATAAAATCTTTAAAATAAATAGAAAAAACCCACTGGGGGATTTGTTCTGTCCTGGTAATATTTTACCTCTTAAACAAGTCTATTTATAATTGGGTATTCACTTTCTGATTATTCCTTAATATGGCCCAATACATTGTGGATAATCTTTTATACATTTGATAAATTTTACAATAAAAATTAAACTAAAATAAACACACTAGAATGGAAACTTGTGAGGGCAGAGATTTTTGCCTTATTTCTTTGCTAGAATGGTGGGTGGTGGTGACATAGTAAGTGTTTAACAAGTTCGGGCCGGCGCTGCGGCGCAGTGGGTTAATGCCCTGGCCTAAAGCGCCAGCATCCCATATGGGTGCCGGTTCGAGACCCGGCTGCTCAACTTCTGATCCAGCTCTCTGCTATGGCCTGGGAAAGCAGTAGAAGGTGGCCCAAGTGCTTGGGCCCCTGCACCCGCGTGGGAGACCCGGAGGAAGCTCCTGGCTCCTGGCTTCGGATTGGCGCAGCTCCGGCCATTGCGGCCATCTGGGGAGTGAAACAGCAGACAGAAGACCTTTCTCTCTGCCTCTCCTCTCTCTGTGTAACTCCAACTTTCAAATAAATAAAATAAATCTTTTTTTAAAAGAAGTGTTTAACAAGCATATGTTGAATATTTCCTTAAAGGACAGAGCCTAGAAAGCTTTGCTCAGGTTTTTAAAAACAAAACAAAACACTAATCCCACCACACACTGCCCCAAAGAGGGGGAGGGTCCTATCTTCATGCAACTTTGGGCAATGATGCATTCTGTTTTATTCCCCCTAAAGAACCAGAATATACCATAGCAAAGTAAGAAATCCAATAATTACTTTTACTTAGTTGTAACCTTGTGTTTCTCAAGTTTATTTGTCCATTGAACCTCTTTTCAGGCTACCTATTAATACTGAAGTTCCACCATACTTTGGGGAAATTCTACTCTCATTAGAACTTCCTTATTTTTTAAATTTTTATCAATATAAAGAGAATGGATTTCCTGTATTTCACAGGTACAATTCAAAGAAGATAACCATATTGCCCTCCCTCCCTGTCTCCCACTCTCAATCCTCCTCCTTCCTTTTGTGTTTTTCTTTAAATTTTTGTGAAAACATAATTTCAATCCACCCTATAATCAAGGCTTAATGCACCACTAACTATAACATTCAACAAGTAAAAAGTAGAAAGACTATAGTTCCAAAGGAGTGTAAGAAAGAGCTAAACATAACAATCAAATCAGAAGATGTCTGTTTCATTCCTGTACTTTTTTTGGGTATTCTATGTTAACTACCATATGTGAGAGAAAACATACACTCTTGATCTTTTAGGGGTTGGCTTATTTCATCAAGCATAATGGTTTCCAGTAGAACTTCCTATATTATTATACTTTCTTCCTTGTTAGAAGCTCCACAGTACGAAGACTCTGCCTACTCCCCTCTCTTCTTGGTATTGATCACTACTCACTCCTTTTGGAATATTCTGTCGCTTCTCTAGCCCATCCTTTTCTCAGTCTGGCTGCAGAATTAGATATACTTTCTCTTCATCTTTCTTCTTTCTCAGACAGCAAGTTCAAAGGAGCATTTTGTTTGAAGGCTTTTATTACCAACAATGTTGGGACTACAGAAAAGTAATTAAAAAACAATTATTTACAAAGATCTTGGTTTGACTTCTTTGTAGGATATTAGGTTCAGTTTTAGCCCTTTGCTTGTAGCTGTTCTTTCTCTGGGCTAGGCCATTACAACTTTTTACTCTGGTTGGTCCTTGAAGGAACAAGCTTGGAGGAATGACAGTGAACAGTTCTTCTCTCAGAGGACCTTGAGGGAGATCATTTCCCATTCCAGAAATGATTCATTCAAAGAATTATATTACATGCCCCAGCCTCTCTTCCCCAAGGTTCCTCCTTCAGTATCTGATGATGGGTAATAGGATAGTTTCAAGAGCAGACAGATCAGCATAAGAAAAACAAAATTATGAATCAGCATGTTCCATTTTTTTCCCTACAGGATACTACTCTGATTAAGGCTATGCACTGGGCCGGCGCCATGGCTCAATAGGCTAATCCTCCACCTAGCGGCACCGGCACACGGGGTTCTAATCCCGGTCGGGGCGCCGGATTCTTTCCTGGTTGCCCCTCTTCCAGGCCAGCTCTCTGCTGTGGCCAGGGAGTGCAGTGGAGGATGTTCCAAGTGCTTGGGCCCTGCACCCGCACAGGAGACCAGGAGAAGTACCTGGATCCTGCCTTCGGATCAGTGTGGTGTGCCGGCCGCAGCGCGCCAGCTGTGGCAGCCATTGGAGGGTGAACCAACGGCAAAAGGAAGACCTTTCTCTCTGTCTCTCTCTTTCACTGTCCACTCTGCCTGTCAAAAAAAAAAAAAAAAAAAAGTATGCACTGCCCCAAAAAGGGGAGGGTCTTATTGCCCTTCAACTTTGGGCAATGCTGCATACTATTTTGTCCTTGTAGAGAATTAGAATACATGTTAGCAGACAGATGGAACAGAGGAGTCAACCAGGGAAGACAAAGATGAAGTTCTTCAGACTTCAATAGAGAAAAGAAAGAACCCAGGCCAATGATGTCTGTGCCTTGGGGGCACACCTGCCCCGAAGTGTAAGGCTCACACTTTGGATTCTCAGAGTAAGTGGGAGTTCCTGGCCACCATGGGAACCATGATCTCTTCCCTCTATATCTGGCTGGATTCCCAGAGCTCCCGTTTCCATGTGGCACATCTTTTTTGTCATCTTGTGTCCTCCAAGGCTTGTGTCCTCCCGAGAGGAATGGATGTGGAGGACAAAGCGAGGGTGATGCATTGGTTTTGACAAGCATCTCAGCGGGACTATCCACATGCTGCTTCAACCTTGCAGTAGGAACACTGGAAGACATGATGGGCAATGGAAGTAGGGGACATGGAGATGCTCCTTAATGTTGCTGCAAGACCAGGGACCCAAGAACCCAGAACTTCTGGGGAAGGTTAATTGGACTAAAAGCAAGTTCTTGACAACCAGAAGAACAAGGAACTTTAGGCCGGCGCTGTGGCTCAATAGGCTAGTCCTCTACCTGCGGCGCCGGCACACCGGGTTCTAGTTTTGGCTGGGGCGCCGGATTCTGTCCCGGTTGCTCCTCTTCCAGGCCAGCTCTTTGCTGTGGCCAGGGAGTGCAGTGGAGGATGGCCCAAGTGCTTGGGCTCTGCACCCGCATGGGAGACCACCGGGAGGGGCACCTGGCTCCTGGCTTCGGATCAGCTCAGTGCACCGGCCACAACGGCCATTGGGGGGTGGGCCAATGGAAAAGGAAGACCTTCCTCTCTGTCTCTCTCACTGTCCACTCTGCTTGTCCAAAAAAAAAAAAAAGTGTAACATGTGACCTGCATGCTCTTCCTGGGGCGGGGCGGCGGGGCGGGGGGGGGGGGGAGGGATATATGTTAGCAAAGTAAAAAAAAAAAAATCTGAGAAATAGTTTTACTTTGTTACATTCTCAGGTTTTTGTTATTTGACCACTGAATCTGTTTTCAGGATACCTGTTATCACTCTACTGAAGCCCCACCAACCTTACTTGGGGGAAAATCCACTGTCAGAAAGTGGAATGAGGTTTGTATCAGCTAAGTAGGACTGCTGTAATAAAATACCACAGACTTCATGTCTTAAACAAGTCTTATTTTCTCAATTCTGGAAGCTGGAAGTCCCAGTTCAAGGTGTCAGTAAGTTTGTTTTCCCTTAGGTCTTTCTCCTTGTCTGCAGGTGGCCACCCTTTGGCTGAGTCCTTAAATGGTCTTTTCTCTGATACACAAACTTGGTGTGTCTCCTCTTATAAGGACATCAGTCATTGCATTCAGTGAGTGAACCAGTTCATGGAAGATATATATCCCCCTCCCGCAACACCGCCTTTCAAGTAAATAAAATAAATCTCAAACACACACACACACACACATACACAAACACACACACACACACACACACACACAGAGACACAGAGAGAGATCCATTCCTATGTTTCTAGCGCCACCTTGTGGTTGATCAGCAATAACAGATGAATTAGGGAAAGCCTTCAAGATCTTTATATTCCAGGATGCTTCTAAACGTTTGTGGGAAAATGTAATTAAAATATAAATTTATTGGGGCCAGCGCTGTGGAGCAGTGGGTAAAGCTACTGCCTTCAGTGCCAGCTGGTTCGAGTCCCGGCTGCTCTGCTTCCAATCCAGCTCTCTGCTATGGCCTGAGAAAGCAGAAAATGGCCCAAGTCCTTGGGCCCCTGTACCCTCATGGGAAGACCCAGAGGAAGCTCCCGGCTCCTGGCTTCGGATCAGTGCAGCTCCGGCCGTTGCAGCCATCTGGGGGAATGAACCAGTAAATGGAAGACCTCTCTTTCTCTCTGCCTCTCTGCCTCTTTGTAACTCTTCCTTCCTTCCTTCTTTCCTTCTTTCCTTCCTTCCTTCCAAGATTTATTTATTTATTTGAAAGTCAGAGTAACACAGAGAAAAAAGGAGAGGCAGAGAGAGAGAGGTCTTCCATCTACTGGTTAACTCCCCAACTGGCTACAGTGGCCAGAGCTGCACTGATTGGAAGCCAGGAGCCCCTTCTGGGTCTCCCACGTGGGTGCAGGGGCCCAAGTACCTGGGCCAACTTCCACTGCCTTCTCAAGCCATAGCAGAGAGCTGGATCAGAAGTGGAGCAGCCAGGACTCAAACTGGCACCCATTTGGGATGCCAGCACCGCAGGCATTGGCTTCACCCGCTACGCCACAGCCTTTCAAATAAATAAAATCTTTAAAAAAATATATATATATGTATATAGATGTATATATATATGCTTATTTTGGGGGCTGGCATCCTGTGGCATAGCAGTTTAAACTGCTGCCTGCAGTGCCCACATCCCATATGGGTGTCGATTCAAGTCCCGGCTGCTCCACTTCCAATCCAGTTCCCTGCTAAGGTGTCTAGAGTTAGGAGCAGGAGCCTTGAATAGGATGCAGGTACACCCATATGAGATGCAAGTGTCTTAACCACTAGGTTTTTGTTTTATTTTGAATTGATTTTGAGTGAGGAATAACTGTTTGAAATTATAGAAAGTAATGAATGGTGTCTATAAAATATCAGCAATCTCTGCCTTGACTAACAAACATAAGTAATTCAAAAGCTTGAGGGCAGGAAACAGTGGAAATTACTTGAAAAGATAACTTTCCTCTGTACATAATAGAATTGTAAGAAAAATGTAAAGAACAGTTAAACCAAGGAACCATGTTAGATGAAATTTGATGATCAAATGTAATCTGATATTAAAGCTAATTAAGAGAAAAATAGCAGGTGTGATCATTGATAGGAACTGGGAAATAGGTTCACTCATTTACACTAACTTGAGAGCATATCCACACCCACACTAGGATCTTGATTTTGTGAATTTAGCTTTAGTTACTACCTGGGGGTCTTGGATAGATTGTGTAACCTCTGAGATCAAATTTCTACTATAAAATGAGTATAATGCTGCCAAACTTAAATATAGGCATTACTGTGAAGACAAACAATAAAGGACTACAAAGGACCAAGAAAAAAAAGTAGATGATCCAGAGGAACAAATTAATGTTCTAACCACAGGCTTTGGATGTGGGCCCTGGGAGTAGCTGTTATTGGTGAGAAAAACTGTGAGCTTTGTAGTTTGAATTCCTGCTCTGCCACTTACTAGCTGTGTCTTTGGGCAAGTTACTTGAAGTCACCGGCATCACATCTCTCATTTGTTAAATGAGGAACCAGTGGACTCAGTGCACCAGTTGATATGCAACAAACTCTAGCTGACTCTTCATGTAAACTCACTGCTGAAAGTTAATATGCGGTAAACAAATCATCCTGGAGGAATTTCATGATTGACTTTCAAAAACTGTTCATATCAAGAGTTAAGGTGTAAAAGTGTTCAGTGAAACTTGGAGAAATGAAACTTGGGAGAATATATACATGATATGCAGAATAAAAGCCCACCACTGTAACTTGTGACTATGTTAGGATATATGGGAGAGAAGAATGAATGTTGTGGGTGCTGGTTCGAATCCTGGCTGCTCCACTTCCGACCCAGCTCTCTGCTATGGCCTGGGAAAGCAGCAGAAGATGGCCCAAGTGCTTGGGCCCCTGCACCCACGTGGGAGACCCTGAGGAAGTTCCTGGCTCCTGGCTTCGGATCGACACAGCTCCGGCCTTTGTTGTCAACTGGGGAGTGAACCAACGGATGGAAGACCTCTCTCTCTCTGCCTCTCCTCTCTCTGTGTAACTCTGACTTTCAAATAAATAAATACATCTTTCTTAAAAAATTAATTTTGCTGAAGAAATTAAAATTACTAATTATTTAACCTTAAAATAGGAAGATTAACTCCGATAATTTAGATGGGTACAATGTACTCACAAGAGTCCTTAAAAAAAATGAAGTAGAGGTCAGGGCTGTGATGCAGCATGTAGCCTGCAGTACTGTCATCCCATATGGTTGCCTGTTCGAGAATCAGCTACTCCACTTCCGATCCAGCTCCTTGCTAATAGGCTTGGGAAGTGCTTGGGTCTCTGCCACCATGTGGGAGACCTGGAAGAAGCTTCTGGATCCTGGCTTCGACCTGGCCCTGCCCTGGTCATTGCTGCCATTTGGGAAGTGAACCAGTGGATGTTAAGATCTCTCTGATTCTCTGCCTCTCCCTTTCTTTATGTAACTCTGATTTTCAAATAAATAGATGTTTAAAAAAAGGTGGGGGTTGGCACTGTGGCTTAGCAGGTAAAGCCACCTTCTGCAGCGCCCACATCCCATCTAAGTGTTGGTTTGAGTCCAGCGGCTTCACTTCCGTTCCAATTCCCTGTTAATGCACCTGGGAAAGCAGCATAAGATGACCCAAGTAGTTGGGCCCTGGCACCCACATGGGAGACCCAGAAGAAGCTCCTGGCTCCCAGCTTCAGCTTGATCCAGCCCTGCCAGTTGTCGCCATATGGAGAGTGAAACAGCAGATGGAAGATTCTCTCTCTCTCTCTCTCTCTCTCTCTCTCTCTCTCTCCTCTCTTTCTGTAACTGTGCCTTTCAAATAAATAAATAAATCTTAAAGAAAAAAATGTGAGGTAGAGTTGGAGGATGATGTAACCATGTAGGGAAGACAGATACAATGTTGCATCTGGAAGAATGTTGCCTACTGATGATGGGGACACAAGCCAAAGAATGTGAGTGCACCTTGAAGCTGGGAATGGCATGGAAACACTCTCTTCTATAGTCTTTAGAAAGGAATGCAACTCTGCCAATCCCTTGATTCTAGCCCAGTGAGATCTGTATCAGACTCCTACACCACAGAGCTGTAAGAAAATATTATGTTTTAAAGATTTATTTATTTGAAAGTCAGAGTTACACACAGAGAGAAGGAAAGGCAGAGAGAGAGAGAGAGAGAGAGAGAGAGAGAGAGAGAGGTGTCTTACATCCGATGGATCACTCCCCAGATGGTTGCAACTGCCAGAGCTGTGCTGATCTGAAGCCAGAAGCCAGGAGCTTCTTCTGGGTCTCCCACACAGGTACAGGGGCCCAAGGACTTGGGCCATCTTCCACTGCTTTCCCAGGCCATAGCAGAAAGCTCGATCGAAAGCGGAGCAGCTGGGACTCAAACCAGCACCCCTATGGGATGCTGGCACTGAAGGTGGCAGCTTTAGCCTTACACCACAGCGCCAGCCTGATACATTTATGTTTAAACTACTAAGTTTGTGGTGATGTGTTTTTATAGCGATAGAAAAATAATACCTGAGAACATCAGTTTTCCCAGTCTTGTCACCTATTTCCTGTGGTGGAGTGGAAAAAACAATGGAGTTGGAATCTGAAGACCAAGGCTAGGGCTCCTAATCTGGCTTAGTGACTGTGTGGCTTTCAGTCTGTCACAGTTCTTCCCTGTGCATGTTTATCATTGGCATCACCTACCTCACAGAGTTGCTATGAATAACAAATTAGATAATGGGTGTGTAGGTATTTTATAAACTGTAATACATTCTGTATGTGGGAGCAATTATTATGTATGGTGCCTGTTATGCAAAATATTTTGTATGCAAAAATATTTGCCAAGTGAGATTAATTATTCTTTGTCCTTCGGATGTAGAAATGTGATTACAAAACATGAGGCAGGTACATTGAGGAGAAAAAGGGATCATATATGATATCTGTTCCCAAATTGATTACAATATAATTAGGGAGATAATATTCATGGCAAGATTTAAACAGGAAATCAAGACATATGTACAAGAGAAGTCACAAGATTATACATGATTAAGCACCAAGGAAGTGATACAAAAAATATGTATGCTGACTCCCATTCCATGCAATGGAATAATCAAGAAAGATTCCAGAAGGACCTAGTTCTTCGGCAGGATCTTGGAGGGTGTGGGGAGATTTAGGATAATTGCTAATATTCCCCTTCCACAAATACCATTCTTCCTCCCACAACTTCAGGAATCATGTTATGCATTTATAACATTGGCAGTCCGTTCCAGTGTGTAAAATGGTACTCTTTTTGTCCTGCTCCCATAATACTTTTGCTGATTTATCTTGAAATACTTTCCAACTGAAAGGAAAGTTGCAAGAACTGTTCAAAGGCTTCTCCCCTGAACCTTGTAAGAGTAGGTGTAGGTGACCTTCAGCTCTGATGGTTGCGGCCATCTGGGGAGTGAACCAGTGGATGGAAGACACCTCTCTCTCTCTCTCTCTCTCTCTCTCTCTCGGAAAAAAAAAAAAAAAAGTAGGTTCCTAAATGATGCCCCATCACCCACAGGTTCTCAAAATCAGGAAGTTACTAATGTATTACTATTCATCTAATCCACAGAACCCATTCAAGTTTAGCCAACTTTTTGAATAATGCAGTTATGCATTTTGTTATCACATTTCATTAGTCTTTAATCAGAACAGTTCCTTTGTCTTTGACTTTCAAAGCCTTGCTACTTTTGAAGATTATAGGTGATTTTTCTTTTTTTACAGTAGATCCTTCAATTTGGGTTTGTCTGGTGGTTCTTCTCTTTTGATTCAGGTTGTGGCATTTTGGGAAGGGATGACATTGATGTGTGCTATGTCTATCCTCACTGCAAACTATTAGCTGATAGCAATTTTGATTTGTCCCATTATTGATAATGTTAACTGTGTTCACAGATTAAGTGACATTGGCTAGGTTTTTCCATAATAGTTATTCCTTGTCCCTTCTTCGTTTGGTGAAGAAGCAGTATGTTGAGACTATGTAAACATTCCATTTCTCATCAAACTTTCACCCAGTAGTTTAGCATATGCAGATATTACTTAGTTGAATTAATTATTACTATTATGGTTGTTGAATGGGGATTTTCCAATTCCATGAACTCGTTGCGTTCATCACTGGCTTTTTACTGTGACAAGACACTTTTTTCTCCCATTCTTTGATCAGTTTAGACACATGGATCCCTATTTTACACAATGAGTTGTAATCTTTTGCATCATTGTTTATTTTGATGCTCACAATGGCCCTTTTCTGGCCCTGGGAATGACAGCATCTTCAAGCTATCTTCTGAGTCTTTTTGATCTGTCTTTATCATTCTTTGAACACTTCCTTCCTTTCTGATACAATAGGAAGATCCAGGTTCATCTCTTAACTTCTCTGCATTAGCCTTGAAGCCAGCATTTCTCCAAGTAGCACTGGTTCCTTTGAGTGGAGAATGGGGTTTAGAAAGCAAGAGGAAATATTCTGAATGGTCACTGAGATGTCTGTGTCACTGCTCTGAGGTCCTCTTAGTGAATATAGCTAGATAATATGCATGAGTACTGTATACAGACATGCATATATACACACCTGGTTATTTCTATATATGTGTCAACTAAAAATCATGAATTCATATTAATACCTAATTCGTACCCAACACCACAGAGTTCAAGCTAATTTTCTGTCTTTCCATATTTCTAATTCCCTCCTACAGTGAGAAAGCTGGCTTTCTTTATCTTCAATATATTTACTTATTTGATAAATTCACTCCTGAATGTAACCAATTTCTCAGAGCCACTGTTTCATTACCCCTCAATCTCCTCGTTGTGCTTGGATTCTGCCACTTTCAGCCTCCATGGTCACCCTCCTCGTACTGTTCAACATCTTGCATCTGCCATCATGCTGCTCTCACACACCCTGGGCACAGGTCTCCAGCTTGCTTAACCCTACCTTGGCAAGTGACTTTTAGACATAATTGTTCAGAGAGGAAGAACGGAAGGCTATTGGAAAGCTAGGTGTTATTTTTTGTAAAAAAAAATTTATTTATTTATTTGAAAGGCAGAGTTAGAGAGAGAAGGAGAGACAGAGATCTTCCATTTGCTTGTTCACTCCTCAAATGGCTGCACTTGGCCAGGCCAAGCTGA
Source organism: Oryctolagus cuniculus (assembly GCF_964237555.1). Taxonomy (NCBI): domain Eukaryota; kingdom Metazoa; phylum Chordata; class Mammalia; order Lagomorpha; family Leporidae; genus Oryctolagus; species Oryctolagus cuniculus. The sequence goes on from NC_091438.1 coordinate 121,038,405, forward strand.
AGCCGGGAGCTTCATCCAGGTCTCTCACATGAGCACAGGAGCCCAAGTACTTGGCCCATCCTCTGCTGCTTTTCCAGGGACATTAGGAGGGAGCTGGATCAGAAGTGGAGCAGCAGAGCCTCAAACCGGTTCCCATATGGGATGGCAGCTTGACCCAGAATGTCACAATGCCGGCTTCCAGATGTTATCTTAGGGGATGTAAGTTATGGATTTTGTTACTTTGCATACTGTGTGTGGAGATTAGACTGGAGGTTAACCACAACAGGGAATAATCAGTGTTTAAATTAAAAAATTATAATTCTGGTTTATTCTAGATACTTAATAAGCAAAATGCAAGAGACAAAAGAACATAAGTTTTTTAATCAGACACACATAATTATCAATTTTGATAGTTTCACTTTTTTATGTGATTTTGTGCAAGTTATTTAATGTCTGTGAACCTCAGCTTCTTCATCTGTAAATTGGTGAATCACAGACTTAGGTTGTTGTGAGAATTAAATGAGTTAATGAAAGTAAAATGCTTGCCACAAAGTACTATAATTACTCAGGAAACAAAAAATCTACCAATTGGTATTGCCTTCAAGATGTTTGAAATATCAACAAACAAAAAAGAAAATACCTTATTTCATAATTCCCATGAATGCAGGATCCACCTTATTATCTATTCCTTCAGTCTAAACATTGACTTCTTACAAAGTGTGAGGCTGTCAAACAGGAATTCTTTTATGTTGCTGCTACTTCCTTCCTTCTCATACTGCAGTTTTTGCTGCATCTGCACATTTCTGTGCCTCTTTCCCTCCAGGCCCAATTATAAGATGTTCTTCTTCAATTTAGGGCTAATACTATTCTCCTGCCTCTGTAGGGACTTTGAAACTTCAACAGTTCTCTCTTGTAGCATTCATTTATTAATTTAAACGTATTTATTGAATATACAACATGTAGCAGGCTCTTTTTTTATTATTATTACTTGACAGATAGAGTAAGACAGTGAGGGAGAGAGACAGAGAGAAAGGTCTTCCTTCTGTTGGTTCACTCCCCAAATGGCCGCTACAGCTAGAGCTATGCCGATCCAAAGCCAGAAACCAGGTGCTTCCTCCTGGTCTCCCACACGGGTGCAGACACCCAAGCACTTGGGCCATCCTCCACTGCCTTCCCAGGCCACAGCAGAGAGCTGGACTGGAGGAGGAGCAGCCGGGACTAGAACCCAGTGCCCATATGGGATGCCGGCGCTGCAGGCGGAGGATTAACCAAGTGAGCCACGGCGCCAGCTCTATTTTTGATTCTAGGGATATAACAGGGAATGAGATGGATGAAGTATCAACTCTTCAAAGGATCTATAATAAAGAGTATACAGACAATAAGCTAATGGATAAGTACAAGTAAATAATTTAAGATGAGTGCTATTTTCGAAAGAATGGCAAGGGAAGATCTCTCTCTTAAGAGTGACATTTGGGCAGACATATGACTGGTGAGGAGCCAGAGATGCAAAATTTACAGGAAGAATAGTCCAGGCAGAGGTGCAGAGGTAATGGCTCTAATGCAAGAACTACCGTAGTGTGTTGAAGGATGTTTGCTCCCGTGTGGCTTTACCAAAGAGCAGAATGGTAGATGAGACCGTAGACATAGAGGAAGGACAAAAATCCTAAGTGCATTCTTTAGGCTATTGCAAGCAGCTGGATTTTATTCAAGTGTAAAGGAAGGGGCCAGCAGGTTATGCTGTGGTCTGCACTGCAGGCATCTGCTATGGGCACTGGTTCGAGTCCTGGCTGTTCTACTTATGATCAGTTCCCTGCTAATGTGTCTGGAAAATAATCGGAAGATGGCCCAAGTTCCTGGGCCTCTGCCACCCACATGGGAGACCAGAAGCTGACCCACCCCGGCCACTGAAGCCATTTGGGGAGTGAACCAGTGGATGAAAGATCTCTCTTTGTCTCCCCTTCTCCTTCTCTCTCTCTCTCTCTCTCTCTCTCTCTCTCTCTCTCTCTCTGACTCTGCCTTTAAAATAAATGAAAGGGGGCCGGCGCCGCGGCTCACTAGGCTAATCCTCCGCCTTGCGGCGCCGGCACACTGGGTTCTAGTCCCGGTCAGGGCACCAGATTCTGTCCCGGTTGCCCCTCTTCCAGGCCAGCTCTCTGCTGTGGCCAGGGAAGTGCAGTGGAGGATGGCCCAAGTGCTTGGGCCCTGCACCCATGGGAGACCAGGATAAGTACCTGGCTCCTGCCTTCGGATCAGCGCGGTGCACTGGCCACAGCGCGCCGGCCACGGCGGCCATTGGAGGGTGAACCAAAGGCAAAGGAAGACCTTTCTCTCTGTCTCTCTCACTGTCCACTCTGTCTGTCAAAAAAATAAATAAATAAATAAATAAATAAAATAAATGAAAGGGGCCTGTGCCGTGGCACACTAGGTTAATCCTCCATCTATGGTACCAGCATCCCATGTGGGCACCGGGTTCTAGTCCCAGTTGCTCCTCTTCCAGTCCAGATCTCTGCTGTGGCCCAGGAAGGCAGTGGAGGATGGCCCAAGTGCTTGGGCCCTGCACCCACATGGGAGACCAGGAGGAGGCACCTGGCTCCTGGCTTTGGATCGGTGTAGCTCCTTCTGTCGCAGCCATTTGGGAGGTGAACCAACAGAAGGAAGACCTTTCTCTCTGTCTCTCTCTCTCAATGTCTATAACTCTGTCAAATAAATAAATAAATAAATATTTTAAAAAATTAAATAAATGAATAAACCTTTACAAAAATAATATAAAATGAAATAAAATAAAATAAAATAAAGGAGGAGTCCAGTGTTTTGGTGTAGAGGGTTAAGCTGCTGCTTGTGACAACGGCATCCCATACAAACCCCAGTTCAAGTTCTGGCTGCTCTACTTCCAATCCAGCTCCTGCTAACATGTTTGGGAAAGCAGAAGATGCTTCAAGGACTTGGTCCCCTGCCACCCACTTGGGAGTTCCTGGCTCCTGGCTTTGGCCTGGCCCAGTCCTGGCCATTGTAGCCTTTTGAGGGAGTGGATCAGTAGGTGGGAGATCTCTCCTGCTTTCTCTCTGTAACTCTGCCTTTCAGATAAATAAATAAATCTTTTTTAAAAAAAATTGTAAAGGGAAACCATTGATAAGATTTTAAAAGGGGAGTAATATGACATATATTTATTTTAAAGATTTATGGGGGTTGGCGCTGTGGTGTAGTGGGTAAAGCCACTGCCTGCAGTGCTGGCATCCCATGTGGGCACCAGTTCGAGTCCCAGCTGCTCCACTTCCAATCTAGCTCTCTGCTATGGCCTGAGAGAGCAGTAGAAGATGGCCCAGATCCTTGGGCCCCTGCACCCACATGGGAGACCTGGAGAAAACTCTTGGTTCCTGGCTTTGGATTAACCCAGTTCTGACCGTTGCAGCCACTTGGGGGGTGAACTGGTGGATAGAGGACTTCTCTCTGCCTCTGCCTCTCTGTGACTTTGCCTTTCAAATAAATAATTTGCTGGTGGCAGGAGACCAAGTCCTTGAAGCATCATCTTCTGCTTTCCTGAACACGTTAGCAGGAGCTGGATTGGAAGTAGAGCAGCCAGAACTTGAACTGGGGTTTGTATGGGATGCTGGTGTCACAAGCAGCAGCTTAACCCTCTGCATTTATTTGAAAGGCAGAGCATCAGAGAAAAAGGGACACACACACACACACACACACACACAGGGTGGGAGGAATCTTCCATCTGCTAGTTCACTCCCCAAATGGCCACAACAGCCAGATCTGGGCCAGGCTGAAGCCAGGAACAGGAACTCCATCCTGATCTCCTTGTGGGTTCAGGGGCCAAAAATCTGAGCTGTCATCTGCTGCCTTCTAGGTTAGCAGGAAGCCTGACTGAAAATAAACTGGGACTCTAGTATAGTGATGGGATGTCAGCTTCACAAGTGGCGTCTTAACCTACTGCTCCATGACACTGACCCCTGGTTTATAGATATATATATTTTAAAGATTTATTTATTTATTTGAAAGTCAGAGTTACACAGAGAGAAAGAGAGGCAGAGAGAGAGAGAGAAAGAGAGAGAAAGAAAGACAGAGACAGAAAGAGAGACAGAGAGTCTTCCATTCACTGTTTCACTCCTCAATTGGCTGCAACAGCCAGAGCTATGCTGATCTGAAGCCAGGAGCCAGGAAATTCTTCTGGGTCTCCCACATGGGTGCAGGGGCCCAAGGACTTGGGACATCTTCTACTGCTTTCCCAGGCCATAGCAGAGAGTTGGATCAGAAGTGGAGCAGCCGGGACTTGAACTGGAGCCCATATGGGATGCCGCACTGCAGGCAGTGGCTTAACCCGCTACGCCAGAGTGCTGGCCTGATTTACATATTTTAAGATATCATTTTGTGTGTTCATAGTCTCTCTTCCAAACAGACTTTAAAAATGTGTATCTCTAGATCAGAAATATGGAGACTTTAGCTGGATATGTGATAGAATAATCTTTCATTTGGTATATTTTTAGGGTCATTCCTATTTTATTTTAAAGTGTGAATACAAAATTCTTCCCATAACTATACTAACAGTATAGAAGACCATTTTTATGATTGCACGAACTCTTTAGTATTTTGTCCACATGTTTAGTCTCCCAAGAAAAGAATCCATGAGGACATGCTTACTTCTTGACCCAGATATAAAGCTGCCAAGTGTGGATAGCAATCAGTGGGTGGGGACACTTAGTAACTAGCGTTCCAAAGGTATAATTTATTAGAGCGTGGGCCCTGGACAATATCTTGCAGATCTTATTTCTCTTGTAACCTACCTCCTTTCTGTGCCTTTCCTCCCATGGTTAGCAATCTCAATCTCTTAACCCCCCCACCTCCCACCCAGGTTGATGGTGATCTCCAGTTGCCCCGAATATGCTTGAAAAAAAAAAAAAAAACAGAAAGAAAGAAAGAAAAAGAGAAAGGAGAAAGAAAAATCCATTCACAAAATTTTTACTCCTTTCACAGGTGGTACTTGCATTTAAGAGAGGCTAATGAGTCACTAGTGGAGGCATTTTAGACAGTAAAACAAGGGAAATAATTAGGGACTTGAGACTGTAATGAACTTATACCACTGCCAATCTGCTCAACGTAGAACCAACACTCTACATTTCTGGCTTACTCCGACTCTTAAATATAAAGGTGCATAATGGTGTTAAGAATACTGTATCTTTGATTTTTTAGAAGCAAGGCTCAGATTTGTCTCTCTAGTGGGTAGACAACTAATGCATTCATTAAAATAACTTTCAGAGGCAGGCATCAAACATAGAAATTAGATATTTTTAATTTGTATAACTCCTGAATGATCATTAAATATGAAGAAAAAGGTCACCACACCTAACAGGAAGGAAATCTTTGAGGTAAAAGGGAGGAGTACAAGGATGGCTGAAGTTGGATCAGACACAGAAGAAAACATGGAGTTAAAAATTATAATCTTACAGGCCGGTGCCGCGGCTCACTAGGCTAATCCTCCGCCTTGCGGCGCCGGCACACCAGGTTCTAGTCCCAGTCGGGGTTCCAGATTCTGTCCTGGTTGCCCCTCTTCCAGGCCAGCTCTCTGCTGTGGCCAGGGAGTGCAGTGGAGGATGGCCCAAGTCCTTGGGCCCTGCACCCCATGGGAGACCAGGAAAAGCACCTGGCTCCTGCCATCGGATCAGCAGGGTGCGCCAGCCGCGGCGGCCATTGGAGGGTGAACCAACGGCAAAAGGAAGACCTTTCTCTCTGTCTCTCTCTCTCACTGTCCACTCTGCCTGTCAAAAAAAAAAAAAATTATAATCTTAGGGTCAATGTTGTGGTGCAGCAGGTAAAGCTACCCATCTCATATGGGTGCTGGTTTGAGTCCCAGCTGCTTCACTTCTGATCCAGTTCTCTGCTATGGCCTGGGAAAGCAGTAGATGGCTCAAGCCCTTGGGCCCCTGCACCCGAATGGGAGATCTGGAAGAGGCTCCTGGCTTCGGATCAGCACAGCTCCAGCGGTTGCAGTCATCTGGGGAGTGAACCAGCGGATGGAAGACCACACTCTCTCTGCCTTTGCCTTTCAAATAAATAAAATAAAAATTTTTTTTTTTTTTTGACAGACAGAATGGACAGTGAGAGAGAGGGAGACAGAGAAAAAGGTCTTCCTTTTTCCGTTGGTTCACCCCGCAATGGCTGCTGCGGCCAGCACACTGCAGCCAGTGCATCGTGCAGATCTGAAGCCCAGAGCCAGGTGCTTCTCCTGGTCTCCCATGCGGGTGCAGGGCCCAAGGACTTGAGCCATCCTCCACTGTCCTCCTGGGCCACAGCACAGAGCTGGACTGGAAGAGGAGCAACTGGGACAGAATCTGGCGCCCCGACCGGGACTAGAACCCAGGGTGCCGGTGCCGCAGGCAGAGGATTAGCCTATTGAGCTGCAGCGCCAGCCAATAAAATAAATCTTTAAAAAATTATAATCTTATGCTTTTTTGGAAGCTCAATACCTTTTTAACTTTCTAATATTTAAATTTTCTGTAGAATGGTAATAGGTTAGCTTGGTTCATTCTGAGGAATACTTTTTTTTTTTTTTTTTTTTTTTTGACAGGCAGAGTTAGACTGTGAGAGAGAGAGAAAAGTTTTCCTTCCGTTGGTTCACCTCCCCAAATGGCTGCTATGGCTGGCACGCTGCGCCGATCTGAAGCCAGGAGCCAGGTACTTCCTCCTGGTCTCCCATGCAGGTGCAGGGCCCAAGCACTTGGGCCATCCTCCACTGCCTTCCTGGGCCACAGCAGAGATCTGGATTGGAAGAGGAGCAACTGGGACAGAATCCGGCGCCCTAAATGGAACTAGAACCTGAGGTGCCGGCACCGCAGGCAGAGGATTAGCCAAGTGAGCTGCGGCGCCAGCCTCTGAGGAATACTCTTAAAAATAATTATGAATATTCAAATGAGGGATAGTAATGTTCCAAATTATTATTTTTACTTTTTTAAAATTTTTATTCATTTATTTGAGAGGTAGAGTTATAGACAGAAAGAGGGAGAGACAGCAAGAAAGGTCTTCCACCTGCTGGTTCATTCCCCAGATGGTGGCAATGGACAGAGCTGCACTGATCTGAAGCCAGGAACCAGGGCTGCTTCTGGGTCTGTCACGCAGGTGCTGGGGCCCAAGCACGTGAGCCATCTTCCACCCCTTTCCCAGCTCATAGCAGAAAACTGAATTGGAAGAGGAATAGGTGGGATACAAACCAGCGCCTCTAAGGGGTACTGGTGCTGCTGAATGTACTAAGTAAGCCACAGCACTAGCCCCTCGAATTTTTCTAATTTTTATTACGGGATGGGCATTAGGCCTAGTGGTTAAGAAGCCAGTAATGGTGCCTGAGTCCAGGGGCCAGTGTTGTGGCATAGTGAGTAGAGCTGCCACCTGTGATGGCGGCATCCTATATGGGTGCCAGTTCATGTCCCAGTCATTCCACCTCTGATCCAGCTCCTTGCTAATGGCCTAGGTAAAGCAGCAGCAGATGGCCCAAGTGCTTGGGCACCCGCCACCCACGTGTGAGACCTGGATGACACTCCTGGCTCCTGGCTTTGGCCTGGTTCAGCCCTAGCCATTGTAGTCACTTGGGGGAGTGAACCAGTGAATGGAATCTCTCTCTTTATGTGCCTCTCCCTCTTTGTAACTCTGACATTCAAATAAACAAATCTTTAAAAAAAAAATGCTGAGCCCTATATCATAGTACCTGGGTTCAATGCCCAGCTCTGACTCCTGATTCCAGCTTAATGTTAATGTGGATCCTGGGAGGCAGTAGTGATCTCAAGTGATTTGAGTTCTTGACACCCAAGTGGGAGATCTGGATTGAATTCCTGGCTCCCAGCTTCAGCTCCAGCCAGGGACCATTGAGGGTATTTAAGTAGTTAATCAGTGAATGGGAGTTCGCTCTTTCTCTCCCTCTCAAACTAAAATTTTAAACATAAATAATTTGTGATGAGAGGAGAGAACTAGTAGACAGGAAATCTGTCTCTCTGCCTTACAAATAAACAAAATTTAAAAAAGAGATTCTTGAAAAGATGGGTGGAAACAAGTTGAGATATTTGAACAACACAGTTTATTGTACTTTACTGTCCCAGTTCAGGTTCCATCATTTCCTGCCTTAATCAGTGTACCTCTCCTAATTCTCCTATCCTGCATCATTGTCTCACGGCACTTAATGTGGGGTTTTTTTTGTTTGTTTAGTTTTGTTTTTAAAGATTTATTTATTTATTTGAAAGGCAGAATTACAGGGAGGCAGAGAGAGAGAGAGAGAGAGAGAGAGAGAGAGAGAGAATGAATATATCTTCCATCTGCTGGCTCATTCCACAAATGGCTGCAATAGCCAGGGCTGGGCCAGGAGCTTCTTCTGGGTCTCACGTGGGTGCGGGGGCCCAGTCACTTGGACCATCTTCAGCTGCTTTCCCAGGTGCATCAGCGGGGAGCTAGATCAGAAGTGGAGCCACAGGGACTTGAACTGGTGCCCATATGGGATGCTGGCACTGCAGGTGGCAGTTTAACCTGCTGTGCCACAGCATCCTGGCTTTTGTTTTTTAATCATTTATTTTATTATGCTATTCTTAGTATTAGAATGCAAACTCCACAAAGGCAAAGGTTTTTATTCACGGTCATATTCCATGCCTGGAGCTCAGAAAAGGCCGAGAAAAATTTAGACATAGTAACCATCAATTCTCCATTCACTCATACAAATGCGAGGATCTCTTACCGGATGGTGTCATCACGTTGTATCTTAATGTCAAGTTTGTTTTTGCATTTCATTTGTGTCTATGTCTCAGTTACATTTTAGATGGCCTACTAAAGTGCGCTGCCCAAATACAGACCGGGACAGGACCTGAAGGCCCACCATGCTGTAGCTGCTCGCTAAGTCTGCGCACCTTAATGGCAAGGGTTCTAGTCTGAGATTTTTTTAAAATATTACTTTATTAAAGCGTGAGCACAACCAGGCCGGTCTTTCTGAGGCTTTGAGAGAGGAAAACTCGAGCTCGGCAGGCCATAGGTGGAAAAGTGCATCTACTTGTTCCCGGCGCCCAGCTCCGCTCCGGAGCAGCGTCTATCCGGCGTGGTAGCGAGACTTCCGGCGTTCTCGGCTTTTACGTGCTGAGTCACGGCCCAAGCCGCGCCTAGGGTCTGAGGATGGGGTGCACACAGTATAACGAGTGGGAAAAACAAAACTTCGAAACTCGTCCTCTCCACTCGCTCCTCTGTTTTCTAGGGGTAGCATTTTCCCCTCAGGCGCGCAGCACTGTTCAGCGCCTGCCTCAGACAACTTCCCTGAATACGTCATAAACACCGCGCAGCTGACCAGCGGCCCAGCGCCCTTCTCCCGTCGTCCCTCACGGCACTCTCTCCGCCTCTTACCCCTCGCCCCGCCCACCACATGCTTCGAACTGCTCTCTGGGTGCTCCGAGAATCCAGCCCCGTCCTTTTGGTTCCTCTCCTTCCCTGTTCCCATTGGTTGTTGGCGTGCGCGTAATTGCTTTCTTGCCTCATGATTGGCTAAGATCAGCGTCATCGACAGCCCAAGGGTGGGGGTGGGGGGAATGAGGGAAGTTGGCGTGAGGGAGACCGGATTGGGGGAGGGGTTCAGGCCTGTCCTCCCCAGCGGCTGCGGCAGCACCAGCGCCGGCCTCCGCCGCCTCTGGAACGCGGAGGAGGAGGAGCGGCTGGAGGAGTAGGAGGAGGGGGTGGGCCCTGGGGAGCGGGATGCCCATCGCTGCGGCCGGGTGGTGAATGCTGAGGAGAGTCACGGTTGCTGCAGTGTGTGCCACCGGGAGGAAGTTGTGGCGTGAGGCCGGCCGGGAGCTCGCGGCGCTGTGGAGAATCGAAGCGCGGGGTCGGTGCGAAGACTCTGCCAGACCCTTTCCCACCCGGACCATGCCTGGAAGGAACAAGGCGAAGTCTACCTGCAGCTGCCCCGACTTGCAGCCCAATGGACAGGATCTGGGCGAGAGTGGACGAGTTCCCCGTCTAGGAGCGGATGAATCAGAGGAGGAGGGACGGAGGGGGTCTCTCAGTAATGCCGGAGACCCTGAGATCGTCAAGTCTCCCAGCGACCCCAAGCAGTACCGGTGAGAGAGGAGGCTTGGACAGGGGAGGAGGACAGGCTGCGGCCTCTCTGTGGGGGCCGCGGTCACTTCTTGTCGCCCTGTCTCCCGAAGGAGCAACAGGGCACACTTCCCAGCCCCAGTGCTTCCTTGGAGGTGCTAAAGGCAGTTAGAGGCTTCCATGCGGTGTCAGCTGGGCCAGGGGGAAGTGTTGGGGTGCGTAAGGAATCGGGGAGTCGGAATGGAAGAGCTATTGGAGCACTTTTGACGTTCACTAAAGCAGGACTGGAGGTGGAGAGGGAGGGTGGCTGCGTGGTACTGTGTTATGCGGCAAGGTGGACAGAGTTGGGGGTTTTAATTTTGGAGGAGAGGCGATTTAAGGGTCATACTGTTACTGTCCAGAAATACTTGAGGGGCTGCTAAGCCAGAGGAGAAGCTAGTGGGTGGTAGTTACAGGTGGATGGTGTGGCTTCTGGAAATGACTTTTGTCTCGTAGCAGACCTAAAATGAATGGCTTGTTTCCACGGCTGGTTCTCGAATGATTGAGTGACCTCTTCCAAAACTAGAAAGAGGCCAGTTGGGTGAGTTGGGAAAAACTTGTAAGGTATCTTTTCATCTTGAAATTTTCTACTTTTGGTTTATACAGGAATCCTCTAAACGTCTTGTTGAGTGAGTCCCAGCCCACTGTTTTCCTCAGAGATCCCTTGTTTCATAAAATACCATGAGTACAATGTATGTTAAATGGAGTTCATATTGTCTAACAACTTCTTTTATAAGTTGAAGAAGTTAAAACCCAGAGTTTGCTTCTTGCTGGGAATCACAGGGCTAAATAATAACAAGTGCTGGCAGGAAAACAGGAGCCATATAATACACCCAGCAAGGTTTACTGATTGTTACAAAGTTCTTACTTACTGTTGAGTTGCAAGCTTAAGAAGGATTCTGTTTCTGGATTTGTTACAAGCTCTACAGTGTTAGAGCAGGAGAGAATCTTAGAGATAATTTTTCCTACTCCCCAGCACCCCCATTTGACAGGTGACTGAAATTGAGGTCTAGAAAGATGTTTCACTTGGAGTCTAGAGATTAATGGAACACAACTCTTTGTATTATTTTTACCTGGCTGTCAGGGTCAAGATATCGTTAATCTGTGGGCCCAATTTTCTCCTTTTCTCATCAAAGATGTGTTTGTATTGGTAATATATAAATGAGAATAAGAAGCAAATCTGATAGACTTTTTTACCTTCCAAATTAAATGTTCAATAATGGCTTCAGGTTTTTTTTTCTTTCTATATAAAGTTACATAATAGCTAATTTTTCTGTGTAGGATCCTGTTCTATTTTACATGTACAAGGGTATTTCAGGGTTTAGTAGAAAAAAAGAATTAAAAGATAATGTGCATTTGCTATGAAATTTTTAAAGACTTATTTAAAAGCCTAATTTTTGGTAAATTTATTTCACAAATACTAAGTCTTACCATACCACACACTGAGCTAGCATAAATCTTTTCTAAAATTTGGTCAGAAACAATGTAATGCATTTTTTTTTTTTTGACAGGCAGAGTGGACAGTGAGAGAGAGAGAGACAGAGAGAAAGGTCTTCCTTTGCCGTTGGTTCACCCCCAAATGGCCGCCGCGGCCAGCGCACCACACTGATCCGAAGCCAGGAGCCAGGTGCTTCTCCTGGTCTCCCCTGGGGAGCGGGGCCCAAGGACTTGGGCCATCCTCCACTGCACTCCCGGGCAGAGAGCTGGCCGGGAAGAGGGGCAACCCGGATAGAATCCAGCGCCCCGACCGGAACTAGAACCCGGTGTGCCGGCGCTGCAAGGCAGAGGATTAGCCTATTGAGCTGCGGCGCCGGCCATACATTTCATTCTGGATGATGTCAGAGTTGTTTGACAGTTCTTGCCTTCAGGAAGCTTACAGTGTATTAGAGGGACACAGATAACATTTAAAAATTAAGTGAAATTGGGGCCGGCACCGTGGCTAACTTGGTTAATCCTCTGCCTGCGGCACCGGCACCCTATGTGGACACCGGGTTCTGGTCCTGGTTGCTCCTCTTCCAGTCCAGCTCTCTGCTGTGGCCCAGGAAGGCAGTGGAGGATGGCCCAAGTGCTTGGGCCCTGCACCCACATGGGAGACCAGGAGGAAGCACCTGGCTCCTGGCTTCGGATCGGGGCAGCACGCCAGCCTTAGCAGCCATTTGGGGGTGAACAATGGAAGGAAGACCTTTCTCTCTGTCTCTCTCTCTCTCTCACTGTCTAACTCTGCGTGACAAATAAAAAAAAAAATTAAGTGAAATTAGTGCACTAAAGTTTTACAGTAGCCATAATGGGAGTATGTGCTACATGTATTAAGTAATACAATAAGGACTGGTAAATTTCACCTGAGGAGAAAAAAAGGATTTTCAAAGGGGAGGTTAAAAGGTGTTCTTTGAATAAAATGTTGCATTTCTTTCTGTGGCCTCTGGCAAGTCATTGTCCTTAGTGTCTCAACATTTTAAAATTAGGGGTTCTGTTAGAACAGCAGTAATTTTTTTTTTTTCAGATTACTTACTTAGTTTTGAAGATTTTTATTTATTTATATCAGAGGTAGAACTAAAGAGAGAGAGAGAGAAACAGAAAAGTCTTCTATCTGCTGCTTCACTCTCTGATCCAAAGCCAGGAGCCAGGAGCTTCCTCTGGGTCTGCCATGCAGGTGCAGGGGCCCAAGCACTTGGGCCATCTTCTACTGCTATCCCAGGCCACAGCAGAGAGCTGGATTGGAAGAGAAGCAACCAGAACTTGAACCGGTGCCCATATGGGATGCCGTTGCTGCAGGTGGAGACTTAGCCTACTATACCACAGTGCTGGCCCCTTCATATTATTTAATTGGCAGGGGTTTAGGAGAGACCAACTTTTCCATCCACTGGTTCACTCCTTAAGTGGCTGCAATGGCCAGGTCTGGGCCAGGCTGAAGCCAGGAGCCAGGAACTCCATCCTGGTTTTCACAGGTGTGGCAAGGGCCCTAGTATTTTGGCCATCTTCTGCTGCTTTCTCAGGCATATTATCAGGGAGCTGGATGGGAAGCAAAGGCTCACTGGCACTCCATTATGTAATGCCAGCATGGCAAGCAGGCCTTAACCCACTGTACCACTGTGCCGGCCCCAGCAGTATTTTTCAGTAACTTACTTTCCTTTCAAAAAAGCAGTCTACCTTTACCTGTCTTTTATACTAAAGTTTTGATTGGATTTCTGAAGAAAATATTTTACTTTAAAATAAAGGTAGAGGGGCCTGTGCCATGGCATAGCAGGTTAAGCCACTGCTGGCAGTGCTGGCATCCCATATGGGTATCACTTTGAGTCCCAGCTGCCCCACTTCCAATCCAGATCCCTGCTTATGTGCCTGGGAAAGCAGTGGAAGATGGCCCAAGTACTTGGGTCCCTGCACCGATTGTGGGAGACCCAAAAGAAGCTCCTGGCTTCTGGCTTCGGATTGGCTCAGCTGTGGCCATTGCAGCCATTTGGGGATTGAACCAGTGGATGGAAGACCTCTTCCTGTCTCTCTCTCTCCCTCTCTGTCACTCTGCCTTTCAAATAAATAAAACAAATCTCTTAAAAATAAATGAAATAAAGGCTCCTGGCTTCAGATAGACACAGCTCCAGCCGTTGTGGCCATCTGGGGAGTGAACCAGCGGATGGAATACCTGTCTTTCTCTCTCTCTGCCTCTCCTTCTCTCTGTATGTAACTCTGAGTTTCAAATAAATAAATCTTTTTTTTTTAAAAACATATTTAACAATGTCATGAACTTTTTCTTAGTAAATATATTAAAGACTTATTTATTTATCTGAAAGGCAGAGTAGCAGAAAGAGCTGTCTTCCATCCATGGGTTTGTTCCCCAAATGGCTGCAAAGAGCCAAGGCTGGAGCAAGCCAATGGGAAAAGCCTGAAACTCCATCCGTTCTCCCACATGGGTGGCAGGGCCCAAGCACTTGGGCCATCTTCTGCTGCTTTCCCAGGCATGTTGGCGGGCAGCTGGGTGTAGCCAGGATTTGAACTGGTGCCCACATGGAATACGGGTATCAAGGGCAGCAGTTTAGCCTGCTGTGCCATAACACCAGCCCCTAATTTTTTTTTTTTTTTTTTGACAGGCAGAGTGGACAGTGAGAGAGACAGAGAGAGAAAGGTCTTCCTTTTTGCCGTTGGTTCACCCTTCAATGGCCGCCGCGGCTGGCGCACCGCACTGATCCGAGGGCAGGAGCCAGGTGCTTTTCCTGGTCTCCGATGCGGGTGCAGGGCCCAAGGACTTGGGCCATCCTCCACTGCACTCCCTGGCCATAGCAGAGAGCTGGCCTGGAAGAGGGGCAACCGGGACAGAATCCGGCGCCCCGACCGGGACTAGAACCCGGTGTGCCGGCGCCGCAAGGTGGAGGATTAGCCTAGTGAGCCACGGCGCAGGTCAATTTTTTTTTTTTTTTTTAGATTTATTTATTTGAAAGGCAGAGTTGCAGAGAGGCAGAGGCAAAGAGAGAGAGAAGTCTTTCATTCACTGGTTTACTTTCCAGATGGTCGTAATGGCTGGAGCTGCGCTGATCCGAAGCCAGGAGCCAGGAGCTTCTTCCGGGTCTCCCATGCAGGTGCAGGGGCCCAAGGACTTAGGCCATCTTCCACTGCTTTCCTGGGCCATGGCAGAGAGCTGGATTGGAAATGGAGCAGCCGGGATAAGAACTAGCTCCTGAAAGGTCACCAAAAAATATACCAAACACTGTAGTAAGAGAAAAGGTTTATTGTCGGATGGAAGAAACACAACAGGCGGCTACCCCATGCACGAGAGAACAGCAGCCTGTACTAGAACAGGTCTTATGTATCTGCAGAAGTAAGGAAGTGGGAGCAGCAAATCCTGTTAAGGTGTGAGTGGAGCTGACACTTGTGATTGAGCCGTTTGGTCACCTGACTTCTAGTAAGCCAGGCAGGGCTTTGAAGGACAGTACCGTTTTATTAACAACACCCATATGTGATGCCAGTACTGTAGGTGGCAGCTTTACCTGCTATGCCACAGCACCAGCCTCCACAAATGTTTCTAACACATTTTATTTCTGCCATAATCTAATCATTGCCATTTTATAGGCTACTTGAATTATCAAACTTTCTTTACCTTAGAAGCCTGTTTATTTCATGTGAATTATTAAGGTGTGGGCCTAATCATAATAGTTTTAGTAGATAAATAGGATAACTCTGGTTACCTTGTCTGTTTCTAGAATAGTACCTGATTGGAAGACAGGGAGACAAAATATAGTTTATTCTATGACTTCCACTCTGACATAGGTTTTATTTATCATATAGATTCCCAGAATGAGGAGAATCATTAAGTATATCCAATTCAAAGGAAACTGAGGAGGTTATAGTACCTTTCTTATTTTTTTGTGACTGGAGCAGAATTATACTTTTCAGAAAGGTTGGAAGTGGACGGTAGTTCAGGAAGTTTACTTGATCTTCTGGATATGTTTTTAGAGAGATGTGAGTGTGTGTGTTTGTAGGATTTTTTTTTTTTTTAAGTTTAACTTAAAAATAGTACTTACTTATTTGAAAGGCAGAGAGAGACAGAGCCTTGCATTTCTGGTTCACTTCCCAAAAGGCTGCAACATACAGGTCTGAGCCAGGCCAAAACCAGGGTTCTGGGACTCAATTCATATCTACCACATAGGTGGCAGAGATCTAACTATTTGAATCATCACCTGCTGCCCCTTTAGGGTATGCATAAACTGGAACCAGAAGGAGAGTTGAGACTTGAAGTCAGGCACTCTGATATAGGATGTGGATGCCTTAAGCGATGTCTTAACTGCTGTGTCAAGTGCCGGCACTGCAAGGCGGAGGATTAGCCTATTGAGCCGTGGTGCGGCCTATCTTTTTTTTTGTTGTTGTTAAGATCCATTTTAGGGTGGTACCACAGCTTACTAGGCTAGTTCTCCACCTGCCTCGCTGGCACTGTGAGTTCTAGTCCCGGTCAGGGCGCTGGTTCTGTCCTGGTTGCTCCTCTTCCAGTCCAGCTCTCTGCTGTGGCCCAGGAAGGCAGTGGAGGATGGCCCAAGTACTTGGGCCCTGCACCCACATGGGAGACCAGGAGGAAGCACCTGGCTCCTGGCTTCAGATCGGCGCAGCCCACTGGCCGTAGCAGCCATTTGGGGGGTGAATCAACAGAAGGAAGACCTTTCTCTCTGTCTCTCTCTCTCTCTCACTGTCTAACTCTGCCTGTCAAAAAAGATCCATTTTATTTATTTGAAAGACTGAGTTACAGAGAGGTAGAGACAGAGAGAAATCTTCCATCCGTTGGTTCATTCCCCAAGTGGCCACAACAGCCAGAGCTGAGCCGATCCAAAACTAGCTTCTTCCAGGTCTCCTGTGCAGATCCAGGGGCCTAAGAACTTGAACCATCCTCCTCTGCTCTCAGGCTCATTAACAGGGAGCTAGATTAGAAGTGGAGCAGCTGGGACTCAAACCAGTGCCCACATGGGATGCCAGCACTGCAGGCCAAGACTTTAACCTGCTGCACCACAGCCCCAGCCCTCTATCTTAAATTCTTAATTATGTAGCTTCATTTTCATCTTCTCTTGCACTGTTTTCATGTTTTCTTTCTTGGTACTTATTTTCCCTACATTTTGGTCTTTGTCTTGTAAATTCAAGTGTGAAAATTCTCTGTGAATCTTTCCTGACTCCTCTTCAATCTTGCCTAAGTTTTACTGTCTTTTCTCTCTATTATGCTACGATTTTTGAAGGGACTTTGTATCTTTGAGTCATTGTATGTCTTCTCTGCTGTTACTAATAAATGAACTGTCATATCTAAGACCCATCTGTCTACTTGTTCACTGGGCCCATTACTTCTTGTGTTTAAGGTTCTGTTAGGTATTTTATCAGTCATTCTTCTTTCATTCTGCATCATCACTTTTCCCTTTTTACTGGATCATTCCCACGAACATAGAAATATGCTGTGATTGTTGCCATCTGCAGGAGAAAATTGTCATTTAATATTCCTTTTGAGCTGTCTTCTTCCAGTTATTTAATTTCTTGGCTTATTTTATAGCAAAATATATTAAAAGAATTGTCTGTAGGGGGGCCAGTGTTGTGCATGGTGGGTTAAGCTGCTGCTTATGATACTGGCGTCCAATATTGGAGTGCCAGTTTTAGTCCTGGCTGTTCTACTTTTGATCCAGTTCCCTACTAATGCACCTTGGCAGGCAATGGATGGTGGCCCAGGTACTTGGGTCCCTGGTACCCTTGGGGGAGACAGGATGAACTTCGTGGCTCCTGGCTTTGGCCTGGCCCAGACCTGACTAATGTGGTAATTTGGGAAAAATGGACCAGTGGATAGAAGATCTCACCATCCCCCATCCTGTCACTTTTTTTTTTCTTTTTTTTAAGATTTATTTACTTATTTGAAAGGTAGAGTTAGAGAGAGGAAGAGAGAGAGTGAGAGATCTTCCATCTGTGGATTCTCTCCCCAAATGGCCACAACGACTAAGACTGAACTATGACAAAGCCAGGAGCCAGGAGCTTCTTCCGGGTCTCCCATGTGGGTGGCAGGGGCCCAAGGACTTGAGCCATCCTCCACTGCTTTCCCAGACACGTTAACAGGGAGCTGAATCAGAAGTGGAGCAGCCAAGACATGTACCAGAGCCCATACGGTATGTTGGTATCCCAAGCAGTGGTTTAACTCACTATACCACAGTGCTGGCCTCGTGTAGCCTTTTTATTTAAAATTTTTTTTATTTCTGTAAAGGGAGCAAGTTTTTCATGTGTTTCATATGTACACTTTTTTTAAAAAAGGTTTATTTAAAAGGCAGAGTTTAGGCCGGCGCCGCGGCTCACTAGGCTAATCCTCCGCCTAGCGGCGCCGGCACACCGGGTTCTAGTCCCGGTTGGGGCGCCGGATTCTGTCCCGGTTGCCCCTCTTCCAGGCCAGCCCTCTGCTGTGGCCCGGGAGTGCAGTGGAGGATGGCCCAGGTGCTTGGGCCCTGCACCCCATGGGAGACCAGGAAAAGCACCTGGCTCCTGGCTCCTGCCATCGGATCGGTGCGGTGCGCCGGCCGCGGCGGCCATTGGAGGGTGAACCAACGGCAAAGGAAGACCTTTCTCTCTGTCTCTCTCTCTCACTGTCCACTCTGCCTGTCAAAAAAAAAAAAAAAAAAAAAAAAAAAAAAGGCAGAGTTTATTGGGGGAAGGGGAGAGAAAGAGAGAGAGAGAAATCTTCCATCTGCTGGTTCACTCCCCAGATGGCCACAGTAGCTGGACCTGGGCCAGTCTGAAGCCAGGAGCCAGGAGCCTCTTCTGGGCCTCCCAGATGACTGCTTGGGCCATCTTCTGCTGCTTTCATAGGCACATTAGCTTGGAAGTGGAGCACTCAAATTGGTTTCTACATAGGATGCTGGTTCCTGCTACGCCATAGTGTCCCGTATCCCTAGCTTTGCCTTTAAATAAACAAATTTTTTAATAAGATTATTTATTTGAAAGTCAGAGTTACAGAGAGGCAGAAGCTGAGAGAGAGATATCTTCCATCTGCTGGTTCACTCCTCAGATGGCTGCAATGACTGGAGCTGTACCATTCTGAAGCGGAGCCAGGAGCTTCTTCCGGGTCTCCCATGTGGGTACAGGAGCCCAAGAACCTGGACCATCTTCTGCTTTCCCAGGCCATAGTAGAGAGCTGGATTGGAAGTGGAGCAGCCGGGACTTGAACCGGCGCCCATATGGGATGCCAGTACTGCAGGTGGCGGCTTTACCTGCTATGCCAAAGTGCTGGCCCTAACAAATGTTTTTTAAATGTTTCATATAACTGTGTGCTGGGTGATATCATAGGATATAACCATGAAGAAAAAACCCTTTAAAGACATAAAGTAATGACAAATGGTATGAATAAGGTGAAATCATAATAAAAGCAGATATTTACTGGGGTGCTATTTTATGATGTGTGATTAAAGAAGTCATTTCGGAAAAGAAAACATTTCAGCAAAGACTTAAGGGAGGAATGCAAGTAATGGATCTGGGGCAAGAGCCTTTAGGGCCAGATGAACAGAAAGAACAATGACCCTGTCCTGAGAGTCTCTGGAATGTTTAAAAAAACCACAGTGAGTGAAGTCATTTGGGAAGAGTGGTAGAAAGAACATTGGAGAGATGGTGGTGGGCCAGATTATCTAGAGCCTTACAGGACATGGTAAGGATTTTGGATTTTATTCCACGTTTATGATAGGAAGCTCCATTGGTGGTTTTTGAAGAGGGAAATGGCCCTGTATTAGTTTGCTAGGACTGCCATAACAAAATACCACAGACAGGTGGCTTAAACCACAGAAACTTATTTTCTCACAATCCTGGGCACTAGAACCAAGATCAAGGTGTCAGCAGTTTTGGTTTCTTCTGAGTCCTCATCCTCGCTGTCTTTTTAATATTTCCTCACATGATCTTGCTTCTGTACACATATTTTTGACATTTCTTTGTGTATCCAAATTTCCTTTTTTTATGAAGATACAAGTGAGATTGGATCAAGGCCAACCCTAATCACCTCTTAAAATATTTATCTATTTGAAAAACAGGGCAACAGAGAGAGAAAAAGAGAGATTGAGATCTTTCATTCCCTGGTTCACTCCCCAAAGAACCGGACTGGTCCAGCACAAAACCAGGAGCCATGAACTCTATCTGGGTCTCTGATGTGGATTGGAAATGGAGCAACTGGGACTTGAACCAGTATCACAGGTTTCTTCTTTACCTGCTGTGCCACAACACCAGCCCCTCCTAATCACCTCTTTAGAGGCTCTGCCTCCAAATAAATTCATATTTTGTGGTAGTAGACTTTAAGCTTCAACATATGAATTTTTGGGGGAATGCAGTTCAGCTCATTACCAGACTAATATGCTTTATACAGGCTGCTGAGAGTAGACTTGAGATATATGTTATGGCAGATATGCTGGAGTATTGAGGTTAGAATGGAAATTGGGAGACTGGTTAGGAGAGGAGTTGTAATGACTGCACGGACTAAGGAAATAGCCGTGGTGTTGGGAAGATTTGTGATTTATTTTGAAAATAGAATATATGACATAGTAGGTAAAGCTAAAGCTGCTGCCTGTGATGCCAGCATCCCATATGGACGCTGGTTCTAGGCCCAGCTGCTCTACTTCCTGTCTGGTTCCCTGCTAATGTGCCTAGGAAAGCAGTGCAAGATGACTGAAATGCTTGGGCCGCTGTCCCCACCTGGGACACGCAGATGAAACTCCTGGCTTCAGCCTGGCTCAGCTCCATCTGTTGCAGCCATTCGGATGAAAGCCAGTGGATGAAAGATATCTCTCTGTCTCTGTCTCTCTCTGTAACTCTTTCAAATAAATAAATAAATACATCTTAAAAGAGAATGTGTAAAATTATTTTGAAAGTAGAATACCTTTAGATAAAAAAAAATACATTACAAGGGCTAAATAGAATTTCTTTCCCCTGACTCTCCCTACCCCACAACCATCTTGACATTCAGGCTACCTCAAATTCTGTGCTATGGTCGGATTTAGTTTGTTCTTCAAAGTTACTTGTGTTGTAAGCTTGGTCCCCAGTGTAATGGTGTTGAAAGGTAGTAAGACCTTTAAGAAGCTCCTGGCTCCTGGCTTTGGATTGGCGCAGCTCTAGCCGTTGCGGCCAACTGGGGAGTGAACCATCAGATGGAAGACTCTCTCTCTCTCTCTCTCTCTCTCTCTCTCTGTAACACTTTCAAATAAATAAATCAATCTTAAAAAAAAAAAAAAAAAGAGCGAGCCGCTGTCTTGCTTCCTCATTGTCCATGTAACTGTCCTCTCTCACATGTGCTTTTGCCATGTGGTGCCATGCACCATGTTGTGAGATAGCCAGAAGGCCCTCACCAGAAGCTGACACTGGCTGACACTACATTCTTGGACTTCCAGAACTATGAGCAAAATGCAAGTAAACCTACTTTCCTTAAAAAGTACCCAGTCTCAGGTATTTTACTGTAGCAGCAAAAAGTGGATTAAAACACTTGCTTCTCCAAGAATTTGCATCACTTAAGATTCATCATAGAATTTTACTTCTGGACAGAATATTCACACTCGGGAAAAACTGTTTGATTTTAACTTGTACTGTAGCTGTTTAGTTGTGTAAGGGAGAATAAGAATTTTTTATTCAGTCCTTGTAAGTTCTTAGTTGAAATGGACTTCTGTAGAAAAAGACAGTTCAGGGGCTGGCATTTTGGTGTAGGGTAGCCGGAAAAGCCACCACCTGTGACGTCAGCATCCCATATAGGCACTGGTTCAGGCTGCTCCACTTCCAATCCAGCTCCCTGCTAATGTGCCTCGGAAAACAGTGGAAGATGGCCTAAGTGCTTTGTCCCCTTCCACCCCTAAGGGAGACCCCAAAGAAGCTCCTGGTACCTGGCTTTGGACTGGCAGGTTGGTGCAGCTCTGGCTGTTGTGGCCATATGGGTGTTTCTCTGTCTCTCCCTCTCTCTTTCTATAAGCTCTGCCTTTCACGTAAGTTTTTTTAAAAAAGAAAATTAATGAGAAAAACAAGCATAAATTTATTCATATATATTTTATATGAGACTACTTCAGAGTTTGTAGAAAATGGAATTAGAAGATACATTGGTACAAAAATTTTTTGAAATCTGTACATGCAAAGGATCTTCAAAAAGTTACTTGAAAATTCATATTGTGAAAAAAATTGCCTGAACCTCAAATTTTTTTGTGTGTGAAGAAAAAAAATTACCTTTTAATTTCATCTTTCTGTGAACTTTTTGAAGTTCATGTATGGGAGCTACCTGCAGAATGAATAACTTTGAGTTGGCTTTAAATTCCAGCTTACACAGCATCTTCAACAAAGAACAGTAAATTTTTAGAAAAATGACAAAGGAAAAGGATTTTAAGTTTCTAGAAATGGCAACATGTGGAAAAGCAAATAAATGACAAAGATCACCTAGAAAGGCTTGTTAAAGTAGGTTCTTCTGGTGCCATCTCCAGGTGAATAAGGATCTAAAATTGGCTTAACTGGTTAATTTGTGTTCTCCCTGGTGGAAATGAGGTGAGCTGGTAATTTTGTAGATTTATGTTCTGCTTTTAGGCAAACAGAAGGAAGACGGAGATCTTTCCTTTATCTGCCTCTTTTTAATTGCCTTCAGTTCAACAATTTTTACGCCGAAAGGGCGTATTTTAGGATGGCATTTTCTGATCTTCTGTAGTTGATTATTTGACACAGAGGAAGTTAGCCTGACTAGCTAAGTTATTTCTGAATGAAGTTCTTTAATTGTCATTTTAGAAACTTCTGAGACTGTAATATCTGACATATGCAAAAGAAAAATGAAACTTTTGTTAGTGATGTGTAAGAAATCTAAAATGAAACATATCCCTCAGAACTAGAATCTATTCTTTGTTCTTTGTCATCCTGTCCCTGTCATGTTCCTCATTCTGTATCCTCCCATGTTGCCCTCCACTCCAACTATTCTGAATGCTGTTTATTAATCCTTTGCTTTAAAACATTTTTGTCATAATAAATATAAATGTTCTAGCTTTGTATGAATAGTATTCATATGGTGTATAGTTTTCTGTGACTTGCTTTTTGGCACTATTTTTTTTTTTTTTGAAAGGCAGAGTTAGTGAGAGAGACAGAGAGAAAGGTCTTCCTTTCGTTGGTTCACCCCCCAAATGGCTGTCATGCCCCGCGCGCAGCGCTGATCTGAAACCAGGAGCCAGGTGCTTCCTCCTGGTCTCCTGTTCGGGTGCAGGGCCCAAGAACTTGGGCCATCCTCCGTTGCCCTCCCGGGCCACAGCAGAGAGCTGGACTGGAAGAGGAGCAACCGCGACTAGAACCTGGCGCCCATATGGGATGCTGGCACTGCAAGGCGGAGGATTAACCAAGTGAGTCACGGCACTGGCCCCCTGTCGCTATGTTTTAAAGATTAACTAATGTAACAGCTTGTTGCCGAATTATACATTTCCCTGTTTTATATTACGTTGTGTGAAAAAATTCTGTTGTGTGACTGTGCTTCAGTTTTTCCACCCTACTGTTGATACTTAGATTGTTTCCAGTTTAATTAATAATTGATCTCATTATCCTGAGTGTCTCCCTACTCTTTCTTTCATTTACTTGTTTATTTGAAAGACAGAGTGAGAGAGAAAGATCTTCCATACACTGGTTCACTCCCCAAATGGCCACAATGACCAGGGCTGGGCCAGGCTGAAGTCAAGAGCCAGGAGTTTCTTCTAGGTCCAGCATGTGGATATTGGGGCTCCAGAACTTGGGCAATTCTCTGCTTTCCCAGGTGTGTTAGTGGGGAGCTGGATCTGAATGGACCAACTGGGACTCAAACCAATGCCCATATGGGATGCAAGGGCTATAGGCTATAGTTTAATACATTGAGCCACAGCACTGGTCCCTCTCTTTAATCTATTTATTGATTGGAGCTTAAGCTTTCTCTAGGCTTTCTTGGAAAGAACCACCAGTTTCTTTCTTTTCTTTCTTTCTTTTTTCTTTTTTTTTTTTTTTGACAAGCAGAGATAGACAGTGAGAGAGAGAGAGAGAGAGAGAAAGGTCTTCCTTTCGTTGGTTCACCCCCCAAATGGCCGCTACGGCTGGCGCACTGCACTGATCCAAAGCCAGGAGCCAGGTACTTCCTCCTGGTCTCCCATGCAGGTGCAGGGCCCAAGCACTTGGGCCATCCTCCACTGCCTTCCTGGGCCACAGCAGAGAGCTGGACTAGAAGAGGAGCGACCGGGACAGAACTGGCGCCCCAAGAACCAGTTTCTTATTACATGTATGTAGGCCTGTGGTTCCCTTTGATCTTTTCTCCATTAAGCTGATAAAATTTTCACATTCCAGTAATTTCTAAAAATGTCTCATCTGTTCATAGTTTCCTTTCCTGTTTTCTAAATCTTTTGTGGGGTCTGTGCTGTGGTGCAGTGGGTTGAAGTCCTGGCCTGAAGCGCAGGCATCCCATATGGGTGCTGGTTTGAGACCCGGCTGGTCTACTTCCTATCCGGATCTCTTCTATGGCCTGGGAAAACAGTAGAGGATGGCCCAGGTCCTTGGGCCCCTGCACCCACGTGGGAGACACAGAGGAAGCTCCTGCCTCCTGGCTTCCGACTGGCACTGCTCTGGCCATTGCGGCCAATTGGGGAGTGAACTAGCGGATGGAAGATCTCTCTCTCTCTCTCTTTCTGCCTCTTTTCTCTATGTGTAACTCTGACTTCCACATAAATAAATAAATGTTAAAGAAGTGGAGCAGCCTGGACTCGAACCATCGTCCATATGGGATGCCGTCACTGCAAAGGTGGTAGCTTTACCTGCTGTATCATTTCTTACCTCTTTTTTTTTTTTTTTGACAGGCAGAGTGGACAGGGAGAGAGAGAGACAGAGAGAAAGGTCTTCCTTTTGCCGTTGGTTCACCCTCCAGTGGCCGCCGCGGCTGGCGCGCTGTGGCCGGCGCACCGTAGCCGGCGCACTGCGCTGATCCGATGGCAGGAGACAGGTGCTTCTCCTGGTCTCCCATGGGGTGCAGGGCCCAAGGACTTGGGCCATCCTCCACTGCACTCCCGGGCCACAGCAGAGAGCTGGCCTGGAAGAGGGGCAACCGGGACAGAATCTGGTGCCCCAACCGGGACCAGAACCTGGTGTGCTGGCGCCGCAAGGTGGAGGATTAGCCTAGTGAGCCTTCTTACCTCTTTTTGCATGCTAATCTTCCCAGTTTCTGCTGTCTAACTCCTTTTTTCATCTCTAAGACTTGAATTAAGTGTCCTTTTCTACAGGCTTTCCCTGTCTGCATCCTTCTAACATTATTTCTTTGTTTCTGTCATTCAGGATCATACTGGTTTAATGATTTCATTACTTGAGAGTGAGTACCTGATCTTAAGGGCTGTGTGTGTTGTTTTTTTTTTTTTAAGATTTATTTTATTTATATGAAAGGCAGAGTTAGAAAAGAAGAGATGGATAGATCTTTTATCCGCTGGTTCTCTCCTCAAATGTCTAAAGCCAGAAGGCAGGAGCTTTTTCCAGGTCTCCCACATGAGTGGCAGAAGCCCAAGCACTTGGGCCATCTGTTGTCTTCCAGGTGCATTAGCAGGGAGCTGGACTGGATGGAAGTGGAGCAGCCGGGATCAAACCAGAGCCCATATGGGATGCCAGAATGGCAAATGGTGGCTTTACCTGCTATGCCACAACATCAGCCCTTAGGACTGTGGTTTTGTTTCTTAATGTAGCACAGTATCTGATATATAAAATATACTAAATGAATGGTTGTTGAATAAATACATGAAGGAATTAGTATAGAAGGGAACATTGTGTGGTAAATACCTAATCATCAAGCTGACACAGTCATTTTACTAAATAAGAATTCTCTTCCTTTGAGTAGGTGGTAGGACCTTTATGAAGCTGAAGAAAAAGAATAATCTTTCTGCAGGGCTACTAGTCTGAAGGATTTAGTTTTCTTAGAGGTGTAACTATTTCTGTAGTTGTAGCTTTGGATACTGATACAATGTTAATAGAAGATAGAATCACCAGGATTTAAGTTTATATGATTCTTGCTTTAATATGTAAGCTAGCATGACCCGTCTGTATGTTGAGGAATAGACTTTTCTTAAGCTAAGTCTTCTGGTATGGTAGAGTGTTTAAGTACTTACACATGAAAAAATAGTAAGGAATGCCAAATGCTGTGCTTATTGTGTGTATTTAACTTCTGAGATGTGTGTTTTATGTTTTGTTTTAAAATTTTTAAACTTTATTTTTTTATTCATTTGAAAGACTAAGAGACAGACAGACACACACACACACACACACACACACACAAAGATGGAGGGAAAGGAGGGGAGAGGTAAAGAGAGAGATATTGATTGATCTTCTATCCTTTGGCTTACTTCCTAGATGTCTGCAACAGCTGGAGCTGGGTCCAGTCAAAGCCGGGAGCCTGGAATTTAATCTGAGTCTCCCAAGTGGGTGGCAGGGACATAAACGCTCAGACTATCATCTGTTGCTTCATAGGGTGTATACTGGCAGGAAGCTGGGATTAGAGCAGAGCTGGGAATTGAGTCCAGGCACTCTGATAGGACACGTAGGTGTGCAAACTGGTTTCTTAACCACTAGAACAGGTATTCTTTTTTTTTTTCTTTTGGACAGGCAGAGTGGACAGGGAGAGAGAGAGACAGAGAGGTCTTCCTTTGCCATTGGTTCACCCTCCAATGGCCGCCACAGCCAGTGCGCTGCGGCCGGCGCACCATGCTGATCCGATGGCAGGAGCCAGGTACTTATCCTGGTCTCCCATGGGGTGCAGGGCCCAAGGACTTGGGCCATCCTCCACTGCACTCCCGGGCCACAGCAGAGAGCTGGCCTGGAAGAGGGGCAACCAGGACAGAATCTGGTGCCCCGACTGGGACCAGAACCCAGTGTGCCGGCGCCGCAAGGCGGAGGATTAGCCTAGTGAGCCGCAGCGCCGGCCGAACAGGTATTCACTTCTAAACTTGCAATTCCATTTTTCTGTGAACTTAGAAATTTTTTATTTTATTTTAAGGGCAGAGAGACATAGAAAAGAGAGATCTTCCTTATCCTGATTTACTCTCCAAATGCCCACAGGGCTGGGCCAGGCCAAAGCCAGGAGCCTGGAACTCAATCCAGGTCTGCCTCATGGGTGGCAGGGACCCAACTACATGAACTCACTACCTCTCAGAATGTTCACTTGCAGAAAGTTGGATCAGAAGTGTAGGTGGGACACAAACTCAGGCACTCCAGTATGGGATGTAGGCATCCTAAGTGGTATCCTAACTGCAGGGCCAAGTACCTACCCGACCATGAAATTGTTTGTAATCTCATTGTATCATGTTTTACAGAAACATACATATGTACATATACAAGTTTTATATATTTTCTTAGTACTTAATTCACTGTGGATGTAAATTTTCTAATTAACTTTAACAATTTCATGGTTTGATTTATTCTTACATAGAATGTAGCAATCACAGCATATACTTTTTCCCCTTTCCTTATTATTCAGGAGCTTTCACCTTTATACTTACAAGGAAACATTTTTGGCTTTTCTTTGGCATACGTGAATTGCCAGCCTACTACTCTTGAATATTTAGTGGTCTTTGGTAACTGAAATAAAGGTTATTTGAACACAAGTGCTGTGATACAGTGATAGTAGATATGATAACTAAGATGGCTGCTAATTGACTGGCAAGTAACATATATAACATGGATACACTGGGAAAAGGGATGGTTCATGTCCAGGATGGGAGAGAATTAGATGGCATGAGATTTCATCATGCTACTTAGAATTGTACACAATTTAAAATTTGTGAATTATTTATTTCTGGGATTAGCCACTTAATATTTTCAGACCAAGGTTGACTGTGGGTAACTGAAACCATGGATAAGGAGAACTACTGTAGTATTAGTTTTTGTGTGTATATGTACTTGGAATTTTTTTTTTTTCAGTTTTGCTAAGCTGATCACTTGTGTTGGAATAATGTCATGAATAGCTGAATCAAAATGTTTTGTGATTTCTTTTCAGATACATCAAGTTACGGAATGGCTTGCAAGCACTTTTGATTTCAGACCTAAGTAATATGGAAGGTAAACCTGGAAATGCAACTGATGATGAAGAGGAGGAGGAAGAAGAAGAAGAGGAAGATGACGATGATGATGAAGATTCTGGAGCTGAAATAGAAGATGATGATGAAGAGGGTTTTGATGATGAAGATGAATTTGATGATGATGATGATGATGACAATGAACATGATGATGATGATCTTGATACTGAGGATAATGAACTAGAAGAACTAGAAGAGAGGGCAGAAGCTAGAAAGAAAACCACTGAAAAACAGGTGTGATTCATGTCTATTTTATTTTTAAATTTGGGAATTCTTTGAAATATCTTCTGAACTTTTGCTTTATTTTTTAATAGCAAAAAGGAAGTATATGTTTATCTTTTGAACTTTAATAAACATCTGTTTATTCTATAGAACGTATTTTGAAAACATTTTGTTCTGATTATAAATGTTCATTGTAGAAACTAGTGGAATCTAAAGAAAACAAAAAGAGGGAAATCACCCATAATCATATCCCTCAGAGGCAATCAATGATAATATTTGAATTTATAAGTACTTTTGAACATTATATGTCTTTAAAAAAATTCTGAGAGCTGAGGATCTGCATAATTCTTAGCCTGGGATAGAAGAATAGCAAAGTGTATTACCCTTGATGAGACTAGAAGAAAAGAAGAAAAGAAAAAAATCACGTGGGTAACATCTGTCTAGGTAATTAATTAATGCTCTTTTTTTTGGAGAAGCACTAAAGGTCTGGGCAAATAATACATTGGAAGAGTTGAAATAGAGTGGGGAAGTTGAGCTTATTTAATTTAATATATAATAACTATGAATATATACACAGGGCTTGATAAGGAGAATTTTCCTCATGATAATCTTTTGAAAAGTGCCTCTGTTTTGCAGGGAGTACTCATTTAACAGATATTTTGGAGATTTTTTTTTTTTTTAAGATTTATTTATTTATTTGAAAGTCAGAGTTGCAGAGAGAGAGGTCTTCCATCTGCTGGTTCATTCCCCAGTTGGTGACAATGGCCAGAGCTGTGCTGATCTGAAACCAGGAGCCAGAAGCTTCTTCCAGGTCTCCTACGTGGGTGCAGGGGACCAAGGACTTGGGCCGTCTTCCACTGCTTTCACAGGCCATAGCAGAGAGTGGGATTGGAAGTGGAACAGCCGGTCTCGAACCAGTGCCCATATAAGATGCTGGCACTGCAGGTGGCAGCTTTACCCACTACATCACAATGCCAGTGCCTTGGAGGTATTATAGTGGAGTTGACTGGCAGATGTTTGTTAAAGCTAGTTTGTTGAATATTGATGATACATTTGGTATGGTACAGTTCACATACCAAGGACTTATAGTCAAATTATTAAAACTAAAATTTAAATGTTAAAAGAATGTTTATATGTGGTCACTCTAAAAAATGTGAAAATGTGATTCACAAGTAGTAATGTTTAAAACAAATGCTTTGGCCAGTGCCACGGCTCACTAGGCTAATCCTCAGCCTTGCGGAGCTGGCACACTGGGTTCTGGTCCCGGTCGGAGCACCGGATTCTGTCCCGGTTGCCCCTCTTCCAGGCCAGCTCTCTGCTGTGGCCAGGGAGTGCAGTGGAGGAGGCCCAGGTCCTTGGGCCCTGCACCCGCATCGGAGATCGGGAAGAAGCACCTGGCTCCTGGCTTTGGATCAGCGCGGTGCGCCGGCTGCAGCGCGCCGGCCACGGCGGCCATTGGAGG
Source organism: Oryctolagus cuniculus (assembly GCF_964237555.1). NCBI lineage: Eukaryota > Metazoa > Chordata > Mammalia > Lagomorpha > Leporidae > Oryctolagus > Oryctolagus cuniculus. The sequence goes on from NC_091438.1 coordinate 121,067,697, forward strand.
GTGAACCAACGGCAAAGGAAGACCTTTCTCTCTCACTGTCCACTCTTCCTGTCAAACAAACACACAAACAAAATGCTTTAATAGTTACTCTTTGGAAAAATTTATTTTTTAAAGAGATTGTACCAGTATTTTGCTAAGTTGTTGGGATGATTGAGTCATGTTTTAAAGAAACTTTTTGCCCCTTGCTACTCAGATTATAAGTGACACTTGTTTTTGTGTAGCATGATAGGCCAAGTGATTTTAGCTTGGAAAGCATTAGTGATGAAAACTAAAACACTGATAATAAATGGATATGTGTATTACTTGAGTCTATATCAAGGTCTTTATAAACAAGTTAAGAATTTTAAAATCCACTTTTAATTTAAATTCTCATAATTACAAATTGAGCAGTAATAGAATGGAAGAAATTATAAAAGTGATAGAATGGACTGGCAGTCAGGAAACCTGGGTTCTAATTCTTGGTCTGTATTTATCTTTCTGGATCAATTTTTTTTTAAAGATTTATTTATTTATTTGAAAACGAGAGAGGCAGAGGCAAAGAGAGGGAGAAAGAAAGAGAGAGGTCTTCCATCCTTTGATTCACTCCCTAAATGACTGTCATAGCTGGAGCCGAGCTGATCAGGAGCCAGAAGCTTTATCTGGGTCTCCCACGTAGGTGCAGGGGTCCAAGTACTTAGTCCATCTTCTGCTGCTTTCCCAAGCGCATCAGCATGGAGCTAGGTTGGAAGTGGAGCAGCCAGCAGTTGAACTGGTGCCGTTATGGGATGCCTGCACATCAGGTGGTGCCTTTACCCACTGTGCCACAGTGCCAGCCCCCCTCCCTCATTTCTAAAATAAGATTTATGATTTCTGAGATCCATTTTATTTCTAAGCTGACCATGTTGTAACTTCTTATCTGAATATTTCTTACAAATAAGTTTCTATATTTATGAATAATTTCTATCTTTAAGTAGCTTTCTCATGTTTTGGACTTATTAATGTCTTCTATGAACTGATGAAACTATTTAGAAATAAAATTGTTTTAATAGCCATTTTAATTATAAAGACATTATTAAACACCTAAGATTTATACAACAATTTTGAGTACCTTTGTTAAATGAAGATATATGTCCAGTCTTTTTAAAAACCCCTTTTTATTTAGCTTAGGTTGATTAAATCCTGAAAGTTCACATTTTGTAAAAGCACCAGGGTCAAATTCTAGTGCTGATTTTAAAAATGGCTTAGATACTGCCTCTCTTTCTGAGAACTCACTATGATAAAATTTGTCATACATTACTGATAGCTAATTTTTTGATTATATTAGGATGGAAAGTGGGAAACTGAGAAGTTTGAAGTGGTCAAATTGTTTTGATTTCAGAAGCAAATGGATACACTGGTGAAAGGAAAGATTCCATGATTGTAACAGTGGAAAATTGTTTATGTTAGTTGAATGAATAAGTGTCTGGAAAAAGCTACTAAAACAGATTAGGCTAGGTAAAAGGTGACTTAAGAGTGGTATTGGATTTTTTTTAAAAGATTTATTTATTTACTTGAGAGGCAGAATTACAGATAGAGAAAAAGGTCTTCCATCCACTGGCTCACTCCCCAAATGGCCACAATGGCCGGAGCTGGGCCAGTCTGAAGCCAGGAGCCAGGAACCTCTCCTGGGTCTCTCACGTGGGTGGAGGGGCCCAAGAACTTGGGCCATCCTTTGCTGCCTTCCCAGGCACACTAATGGGGAGCTGTATTGGAAATGGAGCAGGTGGATCTCGAACCAGCGCTCATATGGGAAGCCTGTGCCATAAGCAGCTTTATCCACTGTGCCACAGCACTGGCCCCAGATTGGATTTTTGAAGTATTTTTATGATTTAATTTTATTGAAAGATGTGAACCTTGTTTAAAGTAAATAATGAGAGTTATTGAAGGAAGAAGAAAAAAATGTGATTTTTTGGGGGGAGAACATTTATCTAATTAAGAAGTTCTTTCTGAGCCATTTTTTTTATTCCCCTCAATTTTCTTTCTCTCAAAAGAAGATGTTCTTGATATGAAAAGCTTGATAAACTAACAAGATTGAAATTTAATTATGACATATACTGAATTATGATTTGTTCAGGGCTTTCTTAATTCTCAAGTATGAATTTCTCAAGTATGAATTTCTTGATTAGAAAATTCTCAAGTATGAATTTCTTTTCTAGCAATTTCAGAGCCTGTTTTTGCTGTGGTCAAAGCTGACTGATAGACTGTGGTTTAAGTCAAGTTATTCAAAAATGTCTTCAACCCAGCTGGTCGAGACAAGAAATCTTTATGGGGTAGTTGGAGCTGAAAGCAGGTTAGGCACCTATTAAACATCACAGAACAGGTTAGACTGTGGTCTAACTGAGCTTATGTGCCTGAGTTTTCAAAATGAGATTTATAGTATTAAGTGAGGCTGTTTGGTTCTTCAAAAAAATTTGTACTTTGGTTTTCTAATGCATGTTTAGACTTTATGCCAGGTATCTGCTATTTTTTAAAAGCTTTTTTCTTCAGAGAGTATCATTTATCAAAATCAGTCATTAAAATAACCTGTTTCATAAAATGTGTTAGCCCTGTAAAATTGACATATATAAAATTTGGGAAAGTTAATATTCACCTTACTATCTTCAGAGATTCAACTTGACTGTTTTTCTCTCCTTTTTATATCTTTTAGCATACAGTGATATAATGGTATACCCAAAATAATGTAGAAATTGATATCTCTTTTGGTTATCTATCTTGTTAAAAATCTTTTATCATCTTAAGATAATTGGGAGAATGTTTCTTTAATAAGAAATGAAGAACTAAAAAGCCTCTTTAAAGTTTACTCTGTAGCTCTTGAATAGCCAAAAGTTTTATCTTTAAATATTTATTTACTTCTCTGTTAGATATTTTACTAAAATGTTATTTTATTCCTTATTTTAATAAATTTAAAACTTTGTAACATACTGAGAAGTTTCATGTTTATTAACTGAGTTGATAAACACAGAGCCTTTAATTTTCTTAGAGATCTTCAGAGATAATATAGCTAGGTATGTTACTTCTGCAGATTTCCCAAATCTAATAATTTAGGAAACAAACTTGGTTCAGAATTCTAAAAGTTGACATGAAATAGTAGTTGGGTGGACTGGCCAGTTCCTTTTCCCTTTTTTTTCTGTCTGTTTCTGCTTTTTTCTTTAGGTCTACAGCTCTTCAGCATTTGGCAGGATGGCAACTGGAGGAGCAGCAGGGTGAAACTGACACAGTTCTGGTGAGTTTCACTTTGCTGCTCCTCCTGATTTTCAGGGAAAGAATTTTATCACTTTCTATGGAAACCATCCATCTCCAAATGAAACCTTAAAGTGATATGCTAATATTATTTCTTTAGGATTGACTAAAATATTTCTGTGTGTTCTACTTACTCCAGTCTGCAGCTGCTCTTTGTGTTGGAGTTGGGAGTTTTGCTGATCCTGATGACCTGCCTGGGCTGGCACACTTTCTGGAGCACAGTAAGATTTTTTGTAAAATATCATTCTTGAGTGTGTTCTTTTCTCTTCAAATTTACATTTCAAAGAGAAGTAACCGGTTTGATAGAAGTATGATTTATTTAACAAGAGAAATACTAAGAAAAAAACCCTTGATTTATGAATATGTATGGGAGGGGGAGACTTTTAATTTTAATCTGCTTGAGTGTACTTTTGTGGGGGATTAGAAAAAACCACCTAGAAAAATATTTAAAAATATACGTGTTAGTATTATTCAAGTTCGGTAACACCAACCAATGGGGAGATGATTGTGGCTCTCTAGGAATTGGCTAGTCCTAGTAGGGGCATTGTCTTCCAGGGTTAGTAAGGCCCTGAGACGTCAGAGCAGCAGAAATACAGAAAATAAAAATGCATGATTAATATAAAAACAAAAGAACTTCAGTTTAATTATGAGTATACTTAAATATAGTTATAAGAACTTAATCTGGGCCGGCACCGCGGCTCAATAGGCTAATCCTCTGCCTGCGGTGCCGGCACACCGGGTTCTAGTCCCGGTCGGGGTGCCGGATTCTGTCCCGGTTGCCCCTCTTCCAGGCCAGCTCTCTGCTGTGGCCAGGGAGTGCAGTGGAGGATGGCCCAGGTGCTTGGGCCCTGCACCCCATGGGAGACCAGGATAAGCACCTGGCTCCTGTCTTGGGATCAGTGGGGTGCGCCAGCCGCGGCGGCCATTGGAGGGTGAACCAATGGCCAAGGAAGACCTTTGTCTCTCTCACTGTCCACTCTGCCTGTCAAAAAAAACAAAAACAAAAAAACACAAAACTTAATCCATACTTTTCTGAATTGGTTACGTTTATATTCTGGTTTTCTAAGTTATCTGAGGGTAAACATCACTTTTTGAATATAGTAAAATTTGCATAATGCATATGCTTAAATTTTAATTTTTAATAAATAATTTGTGTTCTTTTAGTATAAAAATAATATATAAGCATTGTAGAAAGCTTCAAAAATGGAAATGTTATTAAGTATTATCCAGATATAACCATTGTTAATGGGTTGGTATATTTTCTTTCGTTTTTCTATACACATAAGAAAAGTGGTCCTTTATAACAAAAACATTGTCTATACCTTTGCATTCTGTGACTTTGTGTTCTTTCCATTTAGTGGTATTCATGGGTAGCTTGAAATATCCAGATGAGAATGGATTTGATGCCTTCCTGAAGAAACATGGAGGCAGTGATAATGCCTCAACTGATTGTGAACGTACAGTCTTTCAGTTTGATGTCCAGAGAAAATACTTCAAGGAAGCCCTGGATAGGTATCTAACTCAAAGTGTATTTTTACTTGGTTATCTAATAATACTTAAAAATGGAAATATTGGATATGTTCTATTTTTTTTTTTTTCAAAGAATATCCTAATTCTATGGAATTGTCAGAATAGCGTATTTGGGAAATGGAACAAATTGGTTTTTTTAAAAAAGATTTATTTATATGAAAGGCAAAATTACAAAGAGAGGGAGAGACAGAGGGGGAGAGAGAGAGAGAGAGAAAGAAAGAAAGAAAGAGAGAGATCCTCTCACTACTCCACAATGCTGCTCTTTTGGAACAAATTATTAAAACAATTTGGCACTTGCTTTGTAACACTTAGTCTTTGTGTTACGAGTCAAAATTAAGCCTGAGACGCTTGCTACTTGAAAACCAATACTCAAGAGATAACAAGAGTTGATGCAAAAGAATAGGTTTATTCGGCTGGCACCGGGGCTCACTAGGCTAATCCTCCGCCTAGCAGCGCCGGCACACCAGGTTCTAGTCCTGGTCGGGGCGCCGGATTCTTTCCCGGTTGCTCCTCTTCCAGGCCAGCTCTCTGCTGTGGCTCGGGAAGGCAGTGGAGGATGGCCCAAGTGTTTGGGCCCTGCACCCCATGGGAGACCAGGAGAAGCACCTGGCTCCTGCCTTGGGATCAGCGGGGTGCGCCAGCCGTGGCGGCCATTGGAGGGTTAACCAACGGCAAAGGAAGACCTTTCTCTCTGTCTCTCTGTCTCTCTCTTACTGTCTACTCTGCCTGTTAAAAAAAAAAAAAAAAAAAAAAAAAAAAAAAAGAACAGGTTTATTCAAGAAACCAACCTTCTTGGAAGAAGGCAGACTTAGTCCCAAATGTGCTCTTCCCAAATTGCAAGCTAGCAGAATGTTTAAAAGGAGCAGAAAGGGGTGATAAGGGGGAGTGAGGCACAAGGGAAGCAGAGAATAGGGCCAGCTGCCTTTTGACCTTGTCCAGGTGATAATTGGCTGGTTAGAGTCATAATGGTTACTTTTATCCTGTGGGCCTAAATCCAATCCTCTGGTCATGCTGTCCATGGAGGGCCTGCTTACTTTGTAACTGTATCTGGCTGTCCCAAGGCCAGTTTCTGGAATGCACAGTCATTATTTATCATTGGACAGATACTCTAATTAGTCATAAGCTCAGCTTTGTTCACCAAAACTTGGGAAGAAAAAGGAAGATATATTCAGTATGGTTATATTTGCATTCAAAATTAAATTTGAGCTCTTAAATACCTTCTGAATTTGTAAATAATGTATTTTTTAAGTTTTTAAAAATTACTTACTTTATTTCAGAGACAGAGAGCACGCATCTGCTGCTTTACTCCCCAGATAGTGAAACCACAAGGGCTGGGCTGAAAAACTGGAAACTCAATCAGGGTCTCCCATGTGGGTGGCAGGAACCCAATCACTTGAGTCATCTGCTGCTGCCTTCCAGCTTCTGCATTAGCATGAAGCTGGAGTCAGGAGCCAGAACTGGGTATTGAGCCCAGGTACTCCAATAATTGAACACAGGGATCTTGATGGCATCTGAACTGCTAGGCTCACTTCCAGTGTAGTCTCTATTGAGTCATTCTTGCCATTAATTTTTTATAATTTAGGAGAAAATATGGAAAAATGGAGAAGCAAAAAAGGAATGTTTACCTCTAATTTTTAATACAGAGATAACCAGTTTACATTTTGTTATGTAGCCAGAAAAATTTTAATGTATATGGGATTATATTGTTTATACTCTTTTATAATCTATATTTTTGATTTTAACATTTTCACTGATAATTACATAAGTACTTTTAATTATTTAATTTTACTTATGTAAGTTATATAATTATGATTTGCAATTTATAAAGGTGAAATTTATAATTCTATTTATATGATTTACAATATAATTTCTTTTTTTTTTTTTTTGAAGATTTTATTTTATTTATTTGAAAGAGTTACAGAGAGGTAGACACAGAGAGAGGTCTTCCATCCACTGGTTCAATCCCCAGATGGCCACAACAGCCAGAGCTGTGCCAATCCAAAGCCAGGAGCCAGGAGCTTCTTCCAGGTCTCCCATGTGGGTGGGACTTGGGCCATCTTCTACTGCTTTCCCAGGCCACACAACAGAGAGCCGGATTGGAAGTGGAACAGCCGGGTACTGAACTGGCACCCATGTGGGATGCCAGCACTTCAGGCTAGGGCTTTAACCTGCTGTGCCATAGCACCAACCCCTTGAGGAGTCTTAATTATCAGTCTTTTGACTCCCAGAAGTCTGTGGTGTGTGCTTCTAGGTCAGCATGTAGTCTGCACTTTCCATCAGGTAAAGTCAGTTTCTGCAGAAAGGTACCATGATGTGCATAGAAGGAACCAAAAGACCCTGTGGCTCTGATTCATGAATGAGAGATGGTTCAGGTTATTACTACTCTAGCACAACCTGCTTTTCCTCCCTCTCTCCCTCTTTTGCTCTCTTCCTTCCTTTCCTCCCTCCCTTCCAGCAGAGTTAGAAAGAGAGGGAGAGACAAAGAGAGAGGTCTTCCATCTGCTGATTCACTCTCCAAATGGTTGCATTGGCCAGAGCTAGGCTGATCTGAAGCCAGGAGCCAGGAACTTCCTCTGGGTCTCCTATGTGCATACAGGGACCCAAGCACTTGGGCTGTCCTCTACTGCATTCCCAGGCACATTAGCAGGAAGCTGGATCAGAAGTTGGGCAGCTGGTACTCGAAGTAGCAGCTGGCACTGCACATGGTGGCTTAACCCACGATGCTATAATGCTGGCCCCTTTACCATTATTTCTGTACATACTTCCTTAATCATTAATGGCCTAATTCAGTTTCCATGCTCTGAGCTTATTTGAGTGACTTGAGTTCAGCTTTTTGTTAACCAATAGCTTAAAAAAGGGGGGTGGGGGGAGGGGATTCCTGCTAGGCTTTAGCTAGACTGACCAAAGAAAAAATGAATTCTCAAATTATTAAAATAAAGTAGGAAAAGAAGGAACATAGTCTTTCCAACACAATAAAGATTATAAGGGGATACTGTGAACAATTGTATGCCAACAAATTAAATAACCCAGATGGAATAGACAAGTTACTTAAAAGTCAACAGGCTACTCAGAGTAACTCAAGATGACAGAAAATCTAAATAGATCTGTAATAAGAAAAGCAATTATAATGGTAATCAAAAAATTTCTAACATCTTTTTGAATTCTACCAAATGATTAAAGAATTAACACCAGTGTTTCATATGTTTTTCCAAAAAATAAGGAGAACAAACTTCCTAACTCATTTTATTAAGCCAGTATTACTCAGATACCAAAACCAACAGTGATATCAGAAAAACTACAGGCCAGTATCAAATATGAATACATATGCAGAAATCCTCAACAACAAATTTCCAGACTGAATCTTGTGTCCTATAAAAAGGATTACACACCTTTCTCTCTGTCTCTCTCTCTCACTGTCCACTCTGCCTGTCAAAAAAAAAAAAAAAAAAAAAAAGATTACACACCATGATCAAGTGAGATTTATCCCAGGAATATAAGGTTAGTTATATTATTGGAAGAAAGAACAAAACACATTTCTTAATATATCCTCTCAGTGTAGACAGAAAAGGCTTTTGATAGACATCTAGTATTCTTTCATGATTAAGAAACTTAAACTTAGAAATAAAAGGAACGTCCTCATCCTGATAAAAGATACCTCAGAATAATCTACACATGAAGTCATACTTAATAGCGAAAGATTGAAAGCTTTTCCCTAAGGAAAAATACAAAGATAACAGCACTTAACCACTTCTGTTAACACTGTTGTAGAGATATTAGCCAGGACAAATAGACAAAAACATGGTGGGGGGCGGGGTCAGAAAAGGCATGCAGGAAAGGAAAAGGAAAAGTGTCTTTGCGTATGGCTTAATTTTGTGCAGTTGATTCTCGTTATTCACAGATTGTCTATTTGCAAATTCACCTACTCACTGAAAATTTATTTGTAATTCCCAAATCCATACCCTTGGTTTCCATGTCATTCAGGGGCATGTGCAGAGTAGTGAAAAATTTGAGTTGCTGGGCATACACATTCCCAGCTGAGGTCAAACATAGTGACAGTCTTTGTTTCAGTTCTCATATAGAGGTGACCAGAATATAAGGCGGTACAATGTAGTGCGAGAAGCTCTGACTCTGGAGTCAGTTGAATGGGTTTGAATCCCACCCCTGACGGCTATTAGAGGGGTGGCCTCAATTAAGTCCCTTAACACTTCTGAACCTTATGTGAAATTAAAAATAAAATCTATGATGTGGTTCTTTTAGGTTATAAGATCATTATCTGAGGTGTGTTTATGTGCGTATAGATACTTTGTGCATGTACGTAAAACAGATGGTTACCTTCTAATTCAGTGATTGTGGCAACTTTAGAGCACATAAGAACATTAACTAGAATAAGTAATTAAGAACTCACCATATCTAGAGAATCCTACAGAGTCTGTAAAAGAACTATTACACCTGATATAGAGTTGAGTAAGGTTGGAGGATACAAGATAGGCATACCAAAGTGAATTGTATTTTTATACTCTAACAATGAAAAATCAAAAAATGAAATTAAGAAAATTCCTTTTATAATAGGATCAAAAAGAATAAATACTTAGTAATAAATTTAATAAAATTGAGAGACTTGTTTGCAGAAAGTCACTAAAAGTTGTTGAAGGAAATTAGAGAAGTCCTAAATAAATGGAGAAACATCCTGTGTTCATAGATTAGAAGACAATGTTGTTAAGGTGGAAATACTTCCCAAATTGATCTAAAGATTCAACTCAATCATATCAAAATCCCAGCTGCCTTTTTTTGAAAGCATTAGTGAACTGATCTTAAAATTCATATGGAGGCCAGCACCGTGGCTCACTAGGCTAATCTTCCGCCTGTGGCACTGGCACACTGGGTTCTAGTCCAGGTCGGGGTGCCAGATTCTATCCCGGTTACTCCTCTTCCAGTCCAGCTCTCTGCTGTGGCCCGGGAAGGCAGTGGAGGATGGCCCAAGTGCTTGGGCCCTGTACCCGCATGGGAGACCAGGAGAAGCTCCTGGCTTCAGATTGGCGCTGTGCACCGGCTGTAGCGGCCATTTGTGGGGTGAACCAATGGAAGGAAGACCTTTCAGACCTTTCTCTCTCTCTCTAACTCTGCCTGTCCAAAAAAAAAAAAAAAAAAAAAAAAAAAGAAAGAAAGAAAGAAAGAAATCATATGGAAAGGAAGAGATATAGAAGAGCCAAAGTTATCTTTAAAGAAGCAAAGTTGGAGGGGTTGTACTTCCCAATTTCAAAACTTAAAGCTGCAGGAATTAAAACAGTGTGGTACTAGCATAAAGTATACATATTGGTCAGTGGAGAATTTAGAAATAAACCATTACATTTACAGTTGAACTGTCTAGGCAGTTAATAGAATGGAAGAAAATACTTGCAAGTCAAATATGTGATAAGAGACTAAAATCTAGAATAAATAGTACTCTCATTGTTGAATATAAAAATAACCAACTTAAAAGTGTGCACAGTTTTGGGGCTGGTGCTGTGGCATAGTGGGTAAAGCCACCGCCTGCAGTGCTGGTATCCCATAGTGGTGCCAGTTTGAAACCTGGCTGTTCCACTTTTGATCCAGCTCCCTGCTAATGCTCCTGGGAGAGCAGCAGAAGATGGTCAAAGTCTTTGGACTCCTGTACCAATGTGGGAGAACTGGATGGAGTTCCTGGCTCTTGGCTTCAGATGAGTTCAGCTCTGGCCCCTTGCGGCCATTTTGAGGGGTGAACCAGCAGATGGAAGACTCTCTGCTTCTGCCTCTGCCTCTGCCTCTGTGTAACTCTGCCTTTTAAACAAATAAATCCTTAAAAAGAAGTGCAAAGTACAGACATTTCTCCAATGAAGATACACAGGTCAGTATCTATGAAGGTATTCTTAGCAAAGAGAATATAAGGCAAATTTTTGAATCTGATAATTGGTAATTTAAACTAAACATATTTAATGATGAAACCTTGAACATATTTAGGGGTAAAAAACTTTCCATTTGAGGTCAGGAAAAAGAAATGCAGGCTAAGATTTCCTGCATCATTTTATTAAGTTTTTTTTTTTTTTTAAAGATTTACTTTATTTATTTGAAAGAGTTACAGAGAGAGATAGAGAAAGAGAAAAAGGTCTTCCATGCACTGGTTCACTCAGCAAATGGCTGTAATGGCCAGAGCTGTGCTGATCTGAAGCCAGGAGTCAGCAGCTTCTTCTGGGTCTCCCATGTGGGTGCAGGGACCCAAGCACTTGGGCCATCCTCCACTGCTTTCCCAGGAACATTCGCGGGGAGCTGGATTGAAAATGGAGCAGCCAGCACTAAAACTGACGTCCATATTGGATGGTGGCACTGCAGTCCAGGGCTTTGACCTGCTGCGCCACAGTGCCAACCCCTCTTAAGGTTCAATGAGGCGAAAAAAAAAAAATAAAATACAAAGCTGTCATAGCAGATGATACAATTGTGAACACACCAAAACATCCAAATTTTCTATTAACTTTAACAAGAGAATTTAAATGGGGTTGTCATCCAGCTTCTCACAAGACTCACAGTATGACTAAGCATTGTCTATGAACTTTTGCCTTTTAATTTATCATTCTCCTAAAGAGAACTGAGCTTTACTACTATCAGTACAGGATCAGACTCATATATTTGTCTTAGGAATGATGGACATATAGGGAAAGACTATTAATTTATGATTAAGACTGCAGAAGATTGGACAGTGTTTAATATTTGCAGTTTTCTCTTTGTTCAGAAGATGGCAGCTATTGATGGTTACATGTCCCAGGGAACCTTTGAAATTAGGAAATGCTGATAACACACATTACAAGTTTCTAAATCCTATGAAGAAAAGCTTGGGGAACTTCATCTAGAGAAGTTCTGTTAGGATATTGGTCCCCTGGTAGATATATTAAGATATTACAGATTCTAAACAGAATTAATGCTCAAATATGTTGGCTTGTCCTAAAATAATCTGTCCGTTAACACAAGGCTCTAATTGTTATTTCTCGCTTGTCAATCTCAAGAAAATGTATTGTTTGAAAATAAATTTTTTTCAAAAAGTATAATAAAAATAAAAAACAAGGTGCCAGCCTTGCTGTGTAGCAGGTAAAGCTGCCACTTGTGATGCAGGCATCCCATATGGGCGCTGGTTCGTATTGCAGCTGCTTCTCTTCCAATCCAGCTCCCTGCTAATGGCCTCGGAAAAGGAGCAGAAGATGGCCCAAGAACTTGGGCCCCTGCACCCATGTAGGAGCCCCAGATTGAGCTCCAGGCTCCAGGCTTCAGCCTGGCTCAGCCCTGGCTCTTGTAGCTATTTGGGGAATGAATCAAGAAATTGAAAATCTCGGTCTCTCCCTCTCTCTCTGTAACACTGCCTTTCAAGTAAATAAAATCTTAAAAAAATAAAAAAAGCTGTGGTGGAGTGGTGGAGACTGATTGGAAGACCCTTCAAATGCTTACGTGATTTTGAAGTCATCACAAGAGGTGGTCTGCATGTGCCTTATTGATTGCCTCGTTAGCTGCTCTGTGGATATTGTTTATGGTTGGTCTTCAATATTTTGCATGTGGCTTTGGATTTTAGACTTACATAAAAATAGTTTCTGTCTTTAATTAATTAATTCAGTAGCAGTAATTCAACCCATCATTAATTATACCAAGTACTGAAGAGAAAAAACTGTTGACAATATCTTAATGTATATCTAGTAGCTAGTTAAAGGTTATCTCCTAATAAGTAAAAGTTAAAAGTTTATTAGACATATATAAGTAAATTACATTTAAACACAATTATGGGGGTGAGTGTCTAGCCTGGTTGATAAGATTTTAGTTAAGGTGCCTGGAACCTACATGGAGTGCCTATGTTCGAGTATAGACCATGGCTCCCAATTCTAGCTTTCTGCTAATGCAGATCTTGGGAAGCAGCAGGTGATGACTCAAGTATTGGATTTCTACCATCCATGTGGAAGACCTGGATTGAGTTTCTGGCTCTTGCCTTTGGCCTGGCCTGGCCTTGGTTATTGTGGGCATCTGGGGAGTGAACCAGTAGATTGAAGATGGATCTCTTCCCTCCCACCCTATGTTTGTCTCTCTGCCTCTCAAATGAAACAAATGAACAAATATAGTTAAAAGGTTAAGTAAAATACCAATAGCTATTAAAATTTGTCTGATTTAACTTAAAATTTTTTAATTCATAGCACTGCCCTAAATAAAGCTTTTAATTATCTTTTATATATAAAAGTACAAATATATGTATATAAAATATGTCTGATATTAAAATTTCCTAGAATAAATATGAAAAAATTCCTAAAAAGACTCCTTGAGAATGGGGAAAAAAGGGGAGAGGTTGAAAGAGGCTGGTCAAGGAAAGGTATATAGGTGGTAGAACTATAAAGAAAAGCAGGGAAATGTTTACCTTAAATTCAGGATAGCTTTGAGGGAAGGGCTGATGCCAGGTGCTTCCAGAGTGCTGACTGTGATCTGTTTCCTCCCTTGAGTGGGCCTCTCAGGTGTTAGCTTTGCAGTTATGCGTTAGCTTACATGTTCACGTTTCATATATACTTACCTATATGAATGTCACATTTCATAATGAAAAAAAGTTTGTAGACTAGTTTAAAATACAGAAATGCAGAATATTTAGGTTTTAGGTTTTACATACGCATGATTGTGAACTAAATCTCCAACTTAGTAAAATTTCTTAGTTAAAAATGAGATGTTAATTGCTGAAACTGAACAAAAACAGACATGCCAGTTTTTTTTTTTTTTCCTTCCAGGTGGGCCCAGTTCTTCATCCATCCACTTATGATCAGAGATGCAATTGACCGTGAAGTTGAAGCTGTTGATAGTGGTAAAAGAAGTGCTTTATGTCTTACTACAATTTTTTCCTTCATTGAAACAGTTGTCTAGCAATTTATCATTCTAGACCATTTATCATTCTAGACCATTTCATCTTTATATATGAAAGGGCAAAATGGAAATAAATGTGTCATGTTTATTCCTAAAGTTATTAAATGTCTAATTCAGCATAGGTTTCAAATAAATCAAAAGAATGGTGGCTTTCAGTTTACTCTTTTTTTTTTAGATTTTACCATAGCAATTAACCTTTTGCAGGATAGAAGCCTGATTCTTAAATTCAATACAAGGTGTTAAAACTTTAAAAGTTTACTTGCTCTTATTACATGAAAGAGACATTTGCTGTGAGGCTCTCCTTATTTATTTGTTTGAGAGGCAGAGACAGAGCTCCCGTCCATTGCTTCACTCCTCAAGTGCCTACAATAGCTGAGGCTGAGCTGGGACTAAAGCCAGGAGTTGAGAATGCAATCCAGGCCTCCCACATGGGTGGCAGGAACCAATGATGTCACTGCTGTGAGGGTTTAACTATACCATCCTGGTATTTATTTAGCTTGTCCCTTGTTATTTGTTATCTATATGTGCTTTGTGGCTTGAGTTTGTGTAGCTCTGAAAACAATTATGATATATTTACAGATGAGGAAACTAAATCCCTGAACAGGAAATGCATTTAATTCTACTTTTTGACTGTTTCTTTTGAACAAAAATGAAGACACTAAGGAAAACTGTGTGCTTACAATAGGATAAGAGTTCATTATAGCTCTGTACTATGAATATTTCATAATTACATAGTCAGTAAATAGCACCATTGTCAATACTGCTTGCTTTATTTTTATGTTAGAAACATCTAATACTACATTTGAGGGGAAAGTCCAAATATATGTTAGACTTGGCTTATAGCAACTAAAGGGGCAAGATCTTTATTTGTCCCTCTTTTTGTAGTATTTTCTTCCTTGTCTTGATTCATTGTCAAGTCCTAATGATGACTTATTGCATTCAGTAGACTGAGTAAACTACAGTGGGCTTGAAAGAGTTATCTGTTAGGAAAACAACTGACTTCTGTGTAATGTAGAGAAATGTCGCTTGCTGTGGCCCTCAATTTATTTGTAGAGGAGGGTTGGATAATTAGATTCCTCTTAACTCCAGTAGGTCCTTGAAATCAAGGATTTACTTTCTTCATTTTTGTTGCTTACTTACCACAGGTACTGTTTTATGTTAGACCCAGATAAATATTTGTCAAACAAGTGAAAAACCAAAATAAACAAGGAAAGCTCTGAAAGCTCTTGCTGCATTTATATACCTAATAACTATTATCTGTCTTAAATACTTTATAGTTTGTTTTTCTTCACATAGTTGATATAGTGGGTTGAAATCAGTGTTTAGAAAAGTAGGCCTTCAGCCAGTGTTGTTGTGTAGTATGTTAAAATGCGTCTGACAACACTAGCATCCTTTATCAGAGTACCAGTTTGAGTCCTGGCTATCCCGCTTGTGATCTAGCTCCCAGCTAATGGACCTGAGAAGGCCGCTGATGATGGCCCAAATATTTGGGTCTCTGCTACTCATATGAGAGGCATGGATGGAGTTTGTGGCTCCTGATTTCAGCCTGGTCATATCTGGCTGTGGGGCCATCTGGGGAGTGAACATGTTGATACAAGCTCTTTCTCTCACTGTTGCTCTGCCTCTCAAATAAATACATAAATAAGGACTTAAAATTTTTTAAGTAGTCCTTTACATTTTTTTTAAAGATTTATCTATTTATTTGAAAGTGTTACAGAGAGAGGAGAGTCAGAGAGAGAGAGAGAGAGAGAATCGATCTTCTATCCAATGGTTTACTCCCAGTTGACCTCAATGGCTGGAGCTGCGCTGACCCGAAGCCAGGAGCTTTTTCCGGGTCTCCCATGCAGGTGCAGGGGCCCAAAGACTTGGGGCATCTTATACTGTTTTCCTAGGCCGTAGCAGAGAGCAGGATTGGAAGTGGAGTAGCTGGGTCTAGGCCCAGTGCCCATATGGGATGCCAGTGTTTCAGGCCAGGGCATTAACCCACTGTGCCACAGTGCTGGCCTCAGACCTTTAAAGTTTACAGGTCTAACTCAGAATGTATTTTGTTATGTTTTGAAAAATTATGCAGAAATATGTATACACACATACATGTGAGGACACTTTGAAGAGTTTATGGAGAAATGTAATTAAAAGATAAATTTATTTTGGTGCAAAAAATTTTGTAATCTATTAGTAGTTTGTCCTATTTATTATTTGAGAGGTAGACACACACACATACACACACAGAGATATACATATATACACACAGATAGAACTCTGGTTAACTCTCAAATGCCTGCAATGGCCAGGGCTACACCAGGCCAAAACTGGGGGTCTAGGCTGGCGCCGTGGCTCACTTGGCTGATCCTCCACCTGCGGCACTGGCATACTGGGTTCTAGTCCTGGTTGGGGCGCCGGATTCTGTCCCGGTTACTCCTCTTCCAGTCCAGCTCTCTGCTGTGGCCCGGGAAGGCAATGGAGGATGGCCCAAGTGCTTGGGCCCCTGCACCCGCATGGGAGACCGGGAAGAGGCACCCAGCTCCTGGCTTCAGATCGGCACAGCGCCAGCTGTAGCGGCCATTAGGAGAGTGAACCAATGGAAGGAAGACCTTTCTCCCTGTCTCTCTTTCACTGTCTATAACTCTCTCTCTGTCTCTCTCTCACTGTCTAACTCTGCCTGGCAAAAAAGAAAAAACAAAACAAAACAAAACTGGGGGTCTAGAACTCAATTCAGGTCTCTCACAATAGTTGGGTTGCAGAGACGCAGCTATTTGAGACACCATCCCCTCTCCTTTACTGAATGCCCTGGAAGTTGCAGTGATGATCTGGCCTACCTTGGTTGTTCCAGGCATTTGGGGAGTGACCAATGGTGGGGGGAGGAGCTCTTGGTGTATGTATGTGTGTGTTTGTGCACACATGCATGCATGCATGTCTCTCTGCCTTTCACATAAAATAAATAAAAGTTAGAATAGAGTTACTTTGTTGCTAAAACATGTTGTAGAGAAAAATTATTTATTTGAATTTTAGAGCTACAGAGAGCAGAGACGAGACAGAAAGAGATCTTCTATCCACTGGTTCATCCCCTGATGGCCGCAACAGCCATGGCTGGGCCAGGGTAAAGCTAAGATCCAGGAGCTTCTTTCGGGTATCTCACATGGGTGGCAGGGGCCCAAGCACTTGGGCCATCTTCTGCTGCCTTTCCCAGGCCATTAGAAGGGAGCTGGATTGGGAGTGGAACAGCTGGGCCATGAACCAGTGCCCATATTGGATACTGGCATTTCAGGCAGCACTCTACCTGCGATGGCACAATGCAGGCCCTGAAAAGTTTATTCTTAACTTTAACTATTTTAATGCTGGTTCATACTGTCACATAAACATATTAGTTCCCTAACTAATGCATGTTAGTGATTAAGATGATGGATATGGTCAAAGCTTGCTTGCTTTCTTTTTTTTAACGATTTATTTATTTATTTGAAAGTCAAAGAGAGAGACACACACGCACACAGAGGTCTTCCATTCACTGGTTTACTCCCCAGATGGCTGCAATGGCCAGGGCTGGACCATGCTGAAGCCAGGAGCCAGGAGCTTATTCTTGGTCTCCCACTTGGGTGCAGGGGCCCAAGCACTTAGACCATCTTCTGCTGCTTTCCCCAGGCCATTAGCAGGGAGCTGAATCAGAAGTGGAGCAATGAGACATGGGATGCCAGTGTCACAGGCAGCAGCTTTACCTGCTACACTATAGCACTGGTCCCCCAAAGCCTTTTTAAAATCTAATCAAGTGTAGGCCGGTGCCGCGGCTCACTAGGCTAATCCTTCACCTGCGGCGCCTGTACCCCGTGTTCTAGTCCCGATTGGGGTGCCGGATTCTGTCCCGGTTGCTCCTCTTCCAGTCCAGCTCTCTGCTGTGGCCCAGGAAGGCAGTGGAGGATGGACCAAGTCCTTGGGCCCTGCACCCACATGGGAGACCAGGAGGAAGCACCTGGCTCATGGCTTTGGATCTGTGCAGTGCACCAGCAGTAGGGACCATTTGGAGGGTGAACCAACGGAAAAAGGAAGACCTTTCTCTCTGTCTCTCTCTCTTACTGTCTAACTTTGCCTGTCAAAAAAAATCTAATCAAGTGACAAAGTCTGCTCTTTGAGAGTTCAGATATTTAAATATTTTTTTTTTTTTATTTTTTTTGACAGGCCGAGTGGACAGTGAGAGAGAGAGAGACAGAGAGAAAGGTCTTCCTTTGCCGTTGGTTCACCCTCCAATGGCCGCCGAGGCCGGCGCGCTGTGGCCGGCGCACTGCGCTGATCCGAAGTTAGGAGCCAGGTACTTATCCTGGTCTCCCATGGGGTGCCGGGCCCAAGTACTTGGGCCATGCTCCACTGCACTCCCGGGCCACAGCAGAGAGCTGGCCTGGAAGAGGGGCAACCGGGACAGAATCTGGTACCCTGACCGGGACTAGAACCCGGTGTGCCGGCGCCGCAAGGTGGAGGATTAGCCTAGTGAGCCGCGGCACCGGCCGAGAGTTCAGATATTTATAGTGTATTTTTATCAGTTGTAATGGGTCTTAAATTACTTTGTATGGATACATTTATATATTAATGTTATTAGTTAAGTGCTGCTACTAAACAAATGACCAGAAACAGTCCTTTAAAATAAAACGCATTCATTTTCTTATAGTTTTGGAGATCAGAAATCTAAAATGTTTCCTCATTGGGCTGCTTTCCTTTTGGTGCCTCTGAAGGAGAATTTGTGTCTTGCCTTTTCCATCTTATTAATGACATCTACATTCCTAGCCTCCAACTCCCTTCTCCACCTTAACAGCCAGAAGAGTAGAATCTCCTCTCTTTAACCTCTGTTGTCCTTACATCTTTTCTCTGACTCCAGTCTTGTTGCCTCTCATTTTTAAGAACCCTTGTGATTACACTAGGGCTATTCAGATATTCCAGGATAATTTGTTCCATCACCAGCCCCCAACTCCCAGACTCTTACATTCAGAAAATCTCCTTTACTATCTATATAAATAAACACATTTCATTTCTTCGTATTTTTGCAGAAACTTAAAAAATGTTTTACTTTGTTAAGGCTGAATGTATTTTTTGTTGTCATCTTTGATTTGGACTTCATGGCTTGTAGCTAAATATTTTATTGAATATGTTTACTTCTGCTTCTTTTACTGTCACTTTAGTTTTTTACTCTTCTACCAAGTATAAAAATAATGATCCCTATCTATTTTTCTTTGTTCTACTCTTGGTTCTCTTCTATTTATTCTGCACATTTGAAACCAGAATTAATTTATCAAAGAAAATCTGATACTGTTACTCCCCTGATTAAACATCTGACATGCCATACCATTATTCCATGATAAATAATATTTGCTAACAGTTACTGAGAGTTTATTTACATGGGTGTCTTAACTGCTAATCTAATTGCCTTCATTATTGTTATCGTTATTAAACCCATTATCCTTATGTAACATGGTGAAACTGAGGTTTAGAGGAATTAAGTAATTAGCCCAAAGTCCTGGAATCAATTATTTGCCCAAGGATCTATAATATATATAGTAATGACTATTTGATACCAAGATCTATACTTATACCCAGAATAATTCTTACCAAAGATCTTACTAGACCCTTTTAAAATTGTTTCTTGTTATCTCTTTAACCTGATCCCTTGTCTCTGCTGCAAATCTGAACTTTGTTCAACCATCTTGACCTGTTTTTCAGAGATACCACGTTCTCTTTCCTGTTTTTCTTCAAGTTTCACCTTGAGTCAATCCCTAGGAAATCCTCTTTCCTTGATGTCTGTCCCCCAAAATAAATTCACACACACAAATAAAACAAAAATGACGTTAGATAATACTCCTTCTACTTTTTTATTTTATTTTTATTCACTTGAGAGGCAGAGAGAGACAGAAACAGCTCCTGTCTGCTGGTTTACCCGTGTCCTCCCCCCCGCCCCAGATGGCTACAATGGAGCCTGGATCCCTATCCAGATCTTCCATGTGAATGGGGAAAACCCGTCACCACTTCCTTTTAAGGTCTGCATTAGCAAGAAAGCAGAGTCAGGAGCCATAGCCAGGAATCAAACCCAGGCTTCTAATATGGAACATGGGAGTCAGCTGTAGGCTAACTGCCTGTCTCTATTTTTTCTTATTTTTTTTCCCTTAAATACACTAAACATTTTGAGTTTATTTCATTTAAAACTATTCAGTGTATTTTAAAATTTAATTTGATATTATGGTGGCCAGTGTTGCAACATAACTGATACAGCCATCACCTGAGATGCTGACATCCCATATGGGTGCTGGTTCGAGTACTGGATGCTCTAATTCTGATCCACCTCCCTGCTAATGGCCCAGAAAAAGCAGAAGATGGCCTAACTATTTGAGGCCCATGTACATGGGAGACCTGGAAGAAGCTCCTAGCTCCTGGCTTCAGCCTGGCCCAGCCATGTTCATTGCAGCCATCTGGGGAGTGAACCCATGGATGGAAGACCTTTCTCTGTCTCTCCCTCTCTCTGTAGCTCTGACTTTCAAATAAATAAATAAATCCTTCGAAAAATTGATGTTTTTAGAGGATAGTTTTGTAAAAATCACAAGGAACATGAAAATACATTTTTTAAAAGAGATTTTTATTCCTTTTTTTTTTTTTTTTGAGAGGTGGAGTTATAGAGAGAGAGGTCTTCCATCCACTGGGTCACTCCCCAAATGGCTACAAAGGCCAGAGCTGGGCCAATCCAAAGCCAGGAGCCAGGAACTTCTTCTGGGTTGCCTCTGCTTTCCCAGGCCATTAGCAGGGAGCTGGATTAGAAGTGGAGCAGCTGGGACTTGAACTGGCACTCATATGGGATGCTTGCACCGCAGGCAGAGGCTTAACCTACTATGCCACAGCACTGGTCCTACAAATAAAATTTTAAGTAACAAATGAAAGTGTAATAAATTTATGAAATTTAGAAATATAAGGGGTTGCAACCTAGCCTGTAACACAAAATCTTAAAATGGTTGGGTCAGTTTTTGTCAAATGCTAGGAATCATTCAACCAAATGTTTTTAATTACAGATGTAGAAAATAAAAATAGTCATAATGATAGTATTTTATTGAGGACTCATATATGTCAAGTCTATGTACCTACCTAATTACTACTCACCTTCTCAATCTTGCTTCATTCTTTTCTTTCAAAAAGCAGTCATCACTTTTTTTTTTAAAGATTAATTAATTTATTTGAAAGTCAGAAAGACAGAGAGGAGAAGCAAAGAGAGAGAGAGAGAGAGAGAGAGAGAGAGAGAGAGGTCTTCCATTTCGTGGTTCACTCCCCAGATGGCCGCAACGGCCAGAGCTGTGCTGATCCGAAGCCAGGAGCCAGGAGCTTCTTCCGGGTCTCCTATGTGGGTGCAGGGGCCCAAGGACTTGGGCCATCTTCTACTGCTTTTCCTAGGCCATAACAGAGAGCTAGATTGGGAGTGGAGCAGTCAGACTTGAACTGGCACCCATATGTGATGCAAGTGCTGCAGGCTGGGCCTTTAACCCACTGAGCCAGAGCACTGGCCTCGATCCAGTGTCTCTTAAGGGCCTGCTTCATGGAACTCTCTTGGACCTTTTTAAAAAGAGAATCTCATTCGTGAGGACTCTATCACCTCCACAGGCTCTCACTTTAGATACCATTACCTTGGGAATTATGTTTCAATGTATGAATTTTGGGTGGACATATAATAAGCATGTGATCTATAATGCTAGCCAAAATATTTTTTACTTTAATTTTTTTGATTCATTATTTTATTTCAAAGTCAAAAATACGAAGAGGGAGAGACAGAGAGATCTTTTATCTGCAGTTTAATTCCCCATGTGGTCACAATGTCCAGTGCTGAGCCAGGCCAAAGCCAGGAGCCAGGAGTTTGTTTCAGGTCTCCCATGTGTGTGGCAGGGGCCCAAACAGTTGGGCCACCTTCCACTACATTTCCCAGGCTATTAGCAGGGAGCGGTATTAAGTGGAGCAGCTGGGACGTGAACTGGTGCCCATATGGGATGTGGGTGTCAAAGACAGTGGCTTTACCTGCTACTCTTCAACGCTAGCCCCCAAAAGTGATTGTTTTTAACTTTCATACTTTATTACCAACATGGTTGGCCTTGGAAGAAATTTAAATAAGTTCCCAGGAATAAGTAACTTGATTTAACATTTTATTAGCATTTTCTTTGGTAAAATCTTGAACATAGCATCCCAGAGCTGAAATTTTCAGATCATTAACTATCTTGTTATATTTGGAAAATGAGGGGAAAACTCTACAAAGATGAGTTGATTTACCCAAAGTTGCAGATTATATTAAGTCACAGAGCCAGGACTAGATCATTGTTTTCCACTTCAGTCTTACGTATGTATGTATTTAGCAAAGAGAGAAAGAGGAACAGATAGCAGACTCCCCTCTACTTCTCAACTGTCCCCAGCTTTGGGGTTCTGCCAGACTGAGGCCAAGAGCCAGGAGTGCTCTCCAGGTCTCCCAAGGGTGGCAGGAACCCAATCACTTGGGCCATTGCTGCTGCTTTTTAGCAGGAAGCAGGAAGTAGGAGCCAGAACCAGAAATCTATCCCAAGTACTTCAATGACATGAGACATAGGCATCTTAACTGCTAGGCTAAACACCTGCTCCTTGTACTTGAGTCTTATAACATGTGATATGTAAAGTTAATTTTTTTTTTTTTTTTTTTTGACAGGCAGAGTGGACAGTGAGAGAGAGAGACAGAGAGAAAGGTCTTCCTTTGCCGTTGGTTCACCCTCCAATGGCCGCCGCGGTCGGCGCGCTGCGGCCGGCACACCGCGCTGATCCGATGGCAGGAGCCAGGAGCCAGGTGCTTTTCCTGGTCTCCCATGGGGTGCAGGGCCCAAGCACCTGGGCCATCCTCCACTGCACTCCCTGGCCACAGCAGAGGGCTGGCCTGGAAGAGGGGCAACCGGGACAGAATCCGGCGCCCCGACCGGGACTAGAACCCGGTGTGCCGGCGCCGCTAGGCGGAGGATTAGCCTAGTGAGCCGCGGCGCCGGCCTGTAAAGTTAATTTTTGTGACTTCCTTGTTCTCAGTTAAGATAGTAGTAGTACATGATATACAGTAGATGCTCAGTAAAGATATTCTAGATAATAAAGCAAGATACAGGCTGGCACCGCGATTCACTAGACTAATCCTCCACCTGCGGCGCCGGCACACCGGGTTCTAGTCCCGGTTGGGGTGCCGGATTCTGTCCCGGTTGCCCCTCTTCCAGGCCAGCTCTCTGCTGTGGCCAGGGAGTGCAGTGGAGGATGGCCCAAGTGCTTGGGCCCTGCACCCCATGGGAGACCAGGAGACGTACCTGGCTCCTGCCATTGGATCAGCACGGTGTGCCGGCCGCGGCGGCCATTGGAGGGTGAACCAACGGCAAAGGAAGACCTTTCTCTCTGTCTCTCTCTCACTGTCCACTCTGCCTGTCAAAAAAATAAAAAATAAAAAAATAAAGCAAGATACAGAATTTCATCTTACTAAAAATGTTCCTTTAAAACTTACAGAATATCAGCTTGCGAGACCTTCTGATGCAAACAGAAAGGAAATGTTGTTTGGAAGCCTTGCTAGACCAGGACATCCTATGGGGAAATTTTTTTGGGGTAAGTTACTAAATGTTTCATTTTCTAGTAAGGATGACTGATAATAAGAAAAATTGATAAGGAATTGAAAATTATAAAGCTAGGATACTAAGGGTTACCTTTTAGGATAGCTAGATAACTTTTCAAATGAACATTTTTTATATTTGGTTCTCTTAACATTGGATACAGTAAGAATAATATCTAACGTTTTGTGAATGCTTTGATAGGTGCCTGGTACTGTGCTACCACTACAAGAATTATTATTATTATTTTTATTTGACAGATAGAGTTAGACAGTGAGAGAAAGAGAGAGAAAGGTCTTCCTTCCATTGGTTCATCCCTGAAATGGCTGCCACGGAGCTACGCTGACTGAAGCCAGAGGCAAGTGCCTCCTCCTAGTCTCCCATGCGGGTGCAGGGCCCAAGCACTTGGGCCATCCTCCACTGTCCTCCTGGGCCACAGTAGAGAGCTGGACTAGAAGAGGAGCAACCAGGACTAGAACCTGGCACCCATATGGGATGCTGGTGCCACAGGCGGAGAATTAACCAAGTGAGCGACGTCAGCCCCATGAGAATTATTTAATTTGATCATTATCACAATATTAAGAGATAGGTACCATTATCATCTCATGTTTTTTAAAGATTTTTTATTTATTTATTAGACAGGTAGAGTTACAGACAGTGAGAGACAGAGAAAAAGGTCTTCCATTCGATGGTTCACCCCCCAAATGGCCACAATGGCTGGAGCTACGCCGATCTGAAGCCTGGAGCCAGGTGCCTCTTCCTGGTCTCCCACACGGGTGCAGGGGCCCAAGCACTTGGGCCATCCTCCATTGCTTTCCCGGACCACAGCAGAGAGCTGGACTGGACTGGAAGAGGAACAATTGGGACTAGAACTGGTGCCCATATGGGATGCTGGCACCACAGGAGGGGGATTAACCTAGTGCACCACAGCGCCAGCCCCCATCTCAATTTAAATTTAAAGAAACAGGGTCAGGGAATTTATCTTATTTGCTTAAATCATACAGTTGGTAAGTGATGAGTGTGAGATTTACACATCTGTTTGATTATATAGTCTATGCCAATCTGACATTTCCTTTTATCAACAGAGATTGAACAGTGATTTCTGTAATAGTTTTTGAACTGTTAGGTAATTTTGTTTAATTAGTTAGGTATTTAAGTGGTATCTGTTTTTCATAGTGGTATTTTCTTGTCAGAGAATTCAATTATAGCCTCTGTTGACTATAGCATAGAATATGGGGTGAACCAATCTAGATTGTTATTTCATTCAAAGGATTTTTCTTTTTTATATATTTTGTACAGTTTATATACATTTTACATGGTATCTTTGCTTTATGTGTTTTATTTTTTATTACCAGGCAGAGAGAAAACTTGAGTGCTAAGCTAATTATTAATTATTAAGCAAGGACACTTAAGCAAATACTATCTTATTGAGACATATCTAACCAGAGGTTAATTCTTTATTAAAATATACTTCAAAATTATTTCTTGTAAATTTTTGTTTATTTTTATTAATATACACTAGTTCAGTATTTTTGAGACACTTGGGCTATTTTGTTATGTATAGTAGCAGAACATGCATTGTTGTTGCAGATAGCTTTTAACAGAGTGAATTTAATCATTTCTGTAATTTTTTTATCTTTTCATAGGAAATGCTGAGACTCTTAAGCATGAGCCAAAAAAGAATAATATTGATACACATACCAGACTGCGAGAATTCTGGATGCGTTACTACTCGGCTCATTACATGACTTTAGTGGTTCAATCCAAAGGTAATATTATCCATTTTGACCTTTAGACTTTCTGAAGTAGTGCTTTCTTAGGATTTGTTTTTCTAGATCAATATTACTGTAAATTAATAATTATTTTAGTGCTTAATTCTAATACAAATTAAAGGAAATTAGAATTTGGAGCCCTCACAAAGCAAGTGACAAAGCTCAGGGAAGTAGAAGATCATTTGATTTTCAGGCAAATTTTTTTTCTCTTGTTGAAATAGATCTTACCTCTAGGCTAGCCTGTGAATGTACTAATATAACTAATATATTAGAAATTTTAAAATATTTATTTATTTCGAAGTCAAAATTATGGAGAGAGAAGGAGGGAGGAGGGAGAGAGAGAGTGAAGTATCTTTGATCTGCTGGTATACTTCCCAATGGCTGCAACAGTCAGGACTGGGCCAGGCCGAAGCCAGGAGCTTCTTCCAGGTGTCCTACATGGTAGCGGGGGTCCAAGCATTTGGGCTGTCTTCTGCTGCTTTTCCCAGGCCATAAGGAGGAAGCTGGTTTGGAAGTGGACCAGTTGGGATTCGAACCAGCAAGCCTATTTATGCCAGTGTCTCAGGTCGTGTTTTTACCTGCTATACCACAGTGCCAGCCTCCATGAATTGAATTTTTTTTTTTTTTTTTGGTCAGGTAGAGTGGACAGTGAGAGAGAGAGAGACAAGAGAGAAAGGTCTTCCTTTGCCGCTGGTTCACCCTCCAATGGCCGCCGTGGCCGGCGCACTGCGCTGATCCGATGGCAGGAGCCAGGTGCTTTTCCTGGTCTCCCATGGGGTGCAGGGCCCAAGCACCTGGGCCATCCTCCACTGCACTCCCTGGCCACAGCAGAGAGCTGGCCTGGAAGAGGGGCAACCAGGACAGAATCCGGCGCCCTGACTGGGACTAGAACCCAGTGTGCCGGCGCCGCAAGGCAGAGGATTAGCCTAGTGAGCCGTGGCGCCGGCCCATGAATTGATTTTTAAAACCACATGCAGCTGTCTCTATGTTTGTGGGTTTTCATTTATCCTGTGTTGACTTTAAGCTCTTACAAGACAAGTTATCTGTTCATCCTTACATATGGCTCTGTAAAATGGCTTGAATAATTGAAATTAGTCATAGTGACTATGGCAGAATTATCTTAAGTGTAAAAGAGTGATGAATACCTTTATTCTTTTCCTTTTTTATCATTAGCCTCAGTAACTCATGTTAAATTTTCTCATTAAAGAAACCATATAGCTTTATTTTGTTTTCTTTACTTTTCAACCTCTTTAGGCTTTTCTCCTTTATTTCCTTCTTTTCCTTTCCTTTCTTTTCTTTCTCTCTCTTTTTTAACAAGACAACAAATCCACCTTTTTTTTATTTATTTGAAGGGCAGAGTTACAAAGAGAGAGGGAGGGAGAGATAGAGGCGAGAGAGAAAGAATCTTCCATCCACTGGTTCACTCCTCAAATGACAATGACAGCTGGAAATTGAAGCTTCCTCCAGGTCTCCCACGTGGATTTAGGGGCTCAAGCAATTGGACCATCCTCCTCTGCTTTCCCAGGCTACCAGCAGTGAGCTAGATCAGCATCTGCTGGTTCACTCCCCAAATGGCCACCATGGCGGGAGCTGGGCTGATTGGAAGCCAGGAGCCAGGAGCTTCTTTCAGGTCTCCCATGCTGGTGCAGGGGCCCATTGACTTGGACCATCTTCCACTGCTTTCCAGGTCATAGCAGAGAATTG
Organism: Oryctolagus cuniculus; assembly: GCF_964237555.1. NCBI lineage: Eukaryota > Metazoa > Chordata > Mammalia > Lagomorpha > Leporidae > Oryctolagus > Oryctolagus cuniculus. Next base: position 121,094,449 of record NC_091438.1, read on the forward strand.
GATCAGAAGTGGAGCAGCTGAGACTCGAATTGGCACCCATATGGGATGCCAGCATTGCAGGCAGTGGCTATACCCACCATGCCCTTAGATGTTGTGTTTTATTAGAAATTTCAATAGAGTTGGTTGTGAAATATAAGAAAGAAATGACATATATATGAGACCTAAGAAGACAACGTATGGGTTGAATTATCAGCAGGTACAAATTAATGCAAAACAAGTGGAGTATTAAAGTACTGATGAGATGTTGACAAAAAGAGGAGGAGGCAGTGTATTTTTTTTTTTTTTTTTTTTTTTTTTGACAGGCAGAGAGGACAGTGAGACAGAGAGACAGAGAGAAAGGTCTTTCTTTGCCATTGGTTCACCCTCCAATGGCCGCCGCGGCCGGCGCGCTGCGGCCAGCACATTGTGCTGATCCAAAGGCAGGAGCCAGGTGCTTCTCCTGGTCTCCCATGCGGGTGCAGGGCGCAAGGACTTGGGCCATCCTCCACTGCCTTCCCGGGCCATAGCAGAGAGCTGGCCTGGAAGAGGGGCTACCAGGACAGAATCTGGTGCCCCAACCGGGATTAGAACCCGGTGTGCCGGTGCCACAGGTGGAGGATTAGCCTATTGAGCTGCGGCGCTGGCCGGAGGCAGTATATTATGGGTTAGTGTGGAGAAACTTTCCTAGCGCATGTAAAGTTTGGAGTGGGTGGCAGGGATGGGGAACCTTTTGTCTGCCAAAAGCCATTTGGCTATTTATAACCTCATTCCTGGACCATACAAAATTATCAACTTAAAAATCAGCTGCTATTGATTTATTGAATTATGAGACCTAACTAGTTGTCTTGGCAGGGCCAGACCCAGTAACTTTGTACACAGCATTCTCTGTAAGCAGGGTGGTAGCTATATTCTTACCTTTTGGCTCCTTATTCATATAGGCCAAATGAAAAACAAAACTTTTTTTTTTTTGACAGGCAGAGTGGACAGTAAGAGAGAGACAGACAGAGAGAAAGGTCCTCTTTTTGCCGTTGGTTCACCCTCTAATGGGCGCCGCGGCTGGCGCGCTGCAGCCGGTGCACCGCGCTGATCCGAAGTCAGGAGCCAGGTGCTTCTCCTGGTCTCCCATGGGGTGCAGGGCCCAAGGACTTGGGCCATCCTCCACTGCACTCCCTGGCCACAGCAGAGAGCTGGCCTGGGAGAGGGGCAACCGGGACAGAATCCGGTACCCTGACCGGGACTAGAACCCGGTGTGCCAGTGCCACAAGGCGGAGGATTAGCCTATTGAGCCACGGCGCCGGCCAAAAATAAAACTTTTTAAAACAAACTTACTTGCTTTACTTACTTGTTTTTTCCAGCTTAGCCAGTGAGAAATGAGAGTCTAACAAAATTGTATATATACTAAAGTTTTCTTAAACTAATGTAGCTTTTCCTATTACTTTTTACTGGATAGGTAGTGGCAAATAATGCCCAAATTAATATATTTCATTGTTTTATAGCTAAAAATTTGTAAGAAATTTAATTGCATTTTTACTCTGAATAATAATATCACATTTCCTTTTCTCCATCCTACCTGCTTCAAGAAACATTGGATACTTTGGAAAAGTGGGTTACTGAAATCTTCTCTCAGATCCCGAACAAGTAAGATATTTATTTTCATAAATCTTACACCTGTATAGTTAAATAAGACCATATTTTTTGTATGAATCCCAAAGGTTCTTTTTTGTTTGTTTTTAAAAATAGGTGATAACATTAAGACCTAAAACGTTTAATAACTTTGGCTATATCACATGGCTTTTGAGTAGGCAAAATAAGATTTTCATAATTTCTGTATTTCAAAATAAAATTTTCGTAATTTCTGTATTTCAGTATTGGCTTGAAAACAATAATTCTGAATAACTTGTGCTTCCTTTTACATTTATTCAGAGCTTTTCTTTTACTGTGTGGAGTGTTTTGAACTGTGATATTAAGGAAATTACTGTATCAAAAGGCAGAATATGTGTACTTACGTCTTCTGCCATGTAACAGTTGTATTCTGAAAGACTGTTTTTTTGAACAGTTGGAAAGCTATTCCTTAAAAAGAAATAATTTTATATATGATGGCTGACTTGCCACACTCGCTGAAAAAGCTATTTCATGCAGTAGAACCACAAGGTCTCTTACTAGAAATTGTATGTGGAGCTCTAGTTCAGGATGTTTCTAAGTGTTTTTTATTGACCTCTAATTCATCATTATAATACAAACTTTTAAAAGATAACTTCACTGTTACATTTTGATATAAACAATTAAGTCATCTCTCAGCAGTTTGCATTTTAATAGAATAAAATAAATCAGATTGTTTTTCTTTTATCAGATGAGTAAGCTAGTGGCTTTGTTCAGTTATTCATTGAATATGTAATTATTTTAAATTTGTGAAAGAAAAAATAGCATAAAATGTTAGAATAATTTGTAAAAACAACTGATAGATTACTATATTGGCTTCATGTAAATTTCTATTGATATTAGCAATACTTTTTGTGTGTGGAAAATAATGAAAGCCATGTCAAAATTATAGCGTTTTAAATTTTTCTGGTAACAAATGTGAGCTGTAGAGAGTCAGTTGGTAGCCAGGAATGTCTTCACTGAGACTTTACTAATAAAATCAGAAGTATATTTAAGAGAGTGATTCATTGGGTTCTGTCAATCTCTGATGAGTGTTAGAAAATTCTCTTCAATATTAGTCACTAATAACTTTGGTTCTTAAATCAAACAGATTAAAAAGTCTTTGAAGCATTTAATATGAATTTGTATTGATCATCTTATGAAGATATATTAATATCTTCAACCTGATAAGAATCCTCTGGGAGGAGAGACAGAGTCTTTTAACTACTACGATGCCTGATATAATGATGTGCACATCATAACCACTCTGTATATATTTTTTGAGTTTAAAAAGTATTCTCTAGCATAATTTTTCTCTCTGAAATAAACTGTGATAGCTACTGTATGGAATACAAAAAAATGTATGTAAGTGAAATTGACATCTTGAGATTTGGTTACTGTTTTTAGCCCTTGTCTATAGTGGTATTTCTACTTTCTACTTATTGAATTCTTTATTTAGTGGAGGATTAAGCCTTTATAAAGTAAATTGAAAGTATCTTATTGCAAAAATTAAAAGAAAAAAGGGAGGGTAGGAGGAAGGATGGGAAATATAATTATGTGCTTAAAATTTTATATATGAAATATATTCTCTATATAAATAAAAAAAGCTTTGTAGAGGAGAACTGAAATTGAATGGAGCTGATTGGAACAGTAAGTATTGAGGGAGGTGTTTCTTTAGTTCATTATTTTCTAACTGGTAGATTGTAAAAATATTTGTCTTACTGAGACAGAAGTTAAGAATAGGTTGTGTAATTTAGGATTTTGTGTCTTTGTTGCCATTTGTTCACTCATGCTTATAGTGCTTTTTTTCTAGGAGTATGTAGAATAGATTATCAATATCTGCCAGTTAGCTATCCCTATAGGTACTAAATATATACTCAAATGTATTCATTTTTATGGTAATTAAATATATACTCAATATTTATATACTAAATACTAAATATTTATATTTTTATTTAATAATAATAATAAATATAAATACAAAAGCTTTTGCCAACATAATTTTAATGTATTTGTTTTATTTTCAGTGGATTACCAAAACCAAACTTTGGCCATTTAACGGATCCATTTGACACACCAGCATTTAACAAACTTTATAGAGGTTTGTGAACCAAAAGCTTGAAACTGAAATAACTTGAGTGCATTCTCTACAATGTAACTGAGGCTGCCAGAATGAAAACACAACAGGGAGTCTAGCTGTGTTGGAAAAGGAATAGATGGGCAGTGGGTATCGGATTAGTGATAGATTGCAGGCCACTAGCTAGCTCCTGATTGATTGGTTCTGGTGCCCTGCTGATACCTGAATGAGTTTCATACTTTTTTCCTGATTTATTTTCCCTTTTGTTCTTTGTTTCTTTTTAATTAGTTCATTTTATCTATATTCTGCTCTTTATGCTTTCAAAGAGACAAGAATAGAAAAGAAGAAAAACGCTTGGAAATTATTCCTTTTTAAATTGTTAAATGTGGAAAAATTTAAAGTATCAAGAAATGGGTGCTGGCGCCACGGCTCACTAGGTTAATCCTCTGCCTGCGGCGCCGGCACCCCGGATTCCAGTCCCGGTTGGGGCGCCAGTTCTGTCCCGGTTGTTCCTCTTCCAGTCCAGCTCTCTACTGTGGCCCGGGAGTGTAGTGGAGGATGGCCCAGGTCCTTGGGCCCCTGTACCCGCATGAGAGACTAGGAGGAAGCAGCTGGCTCCTGGTTTCAGATTGGTGCAGCACGCCATCCGCAACGCACTGGCCGTAGCGGCCACTTGGGGGTGAACCAACGGAAAAAAGAAGACCTTTCTCTCTGTCTCTCTCTCTTTCTCACTGTCTAACTCTGCCTGTCAAAAAAAAAAAAAAAAGAAATGGGTGAGAAGTCACCCTTAAAATTTACCATTCAGACAAGTTATTTTGGTGAATTTCCTTCTGCTTTTTTAATAAATGTATTTTCTTAACATAGTTGAGATTATAAATTATATGTACTTCTGTTAACCTGCTTTTTATTAATTTACTATTATATTTGTGTATATATGTATGATGTATGATTCATGTATGTATTTACATGATTCTACTATAATTTACTTAACAATTTGCCCATTTTGAATATTACATAGTCTTTTTTTTTTTTTTTTTTTTTTTTTTTTTGGACAAAGTGGACAGTGAGAGAGACAGAGAGAAAGGTCTTCCTTTACTGTTGGTTCACCCTCCAAAGGCCGCCGCGGCCGGTGCACCGCGCTCATCTGATGGCAGGAGCCAGGTGCTTCTCCTGGTCTCGGGCCATCCTCCACTGCACTCCCTGGCCACAGCAGAGAGCTGGCCTGGAAGAGGGGCAACCAGGACAGAATCCGGCGCCCCGACCGGGACTAGAACCCGGTGTGCCGGCGCCGCAAGGTGGAGGATTAGCCTAGTGAGCCGCGGCGCCGGCCATCACAGTGGATTTTTAAAAAAATCTTTCTAATTGCCTAGATATTCTCTCCTACCTCACCTCATTGTCCGTCTCTTTCCTCTCCCTTTCTTCTGATCAATGATTGTTTCATCACACACTTTCTGCTGCTGGCTCCATTCTGTTAAGCTGACTTCTTCCTGAGACAACTCTTTTTCAGTTGTATTCTTTCTGACTTTTTATTTTTTATCATGGAATCATAGAGTAATAGTACTGAGAAGAGTCTTAGAGGTACTTCAGCCAACCCACTCATTTTACCATGAGGAAACAGATTCAGAAAAAATGAAGTGTAAGCGATTTTTGCACATATAGTAAAATGGTGGTAGGGCTAGATTTTAGCCATGGCTCTCTACTCCTAGTCCCGTTTTTTTTTTTTTTTTTTTTTTTGACAGGCAGAGTGGACAGTGAGAGAGAGAGACAGAGAGAAAAGTCTTCCTTTTGCCGTTGGTTCACCCTCCAGTGGCCGCCGCGGTCGGCGCGCTGCGGCCGGCGCACCGCGCTGATCCGATGGCAGGAGCCAGGAGCCAGGTGCTTTTCCTGGTCTCCCATGGGGTGCAGGGCCCAAGCACTTGGGCCATCCTCCACTGCACTCCCGGGCCACAGCAGAGAGCTGGCCTGGAAGAGGGGCAACCGGGACAGAATCCGGCGCCCCGACTGGGACTAGAACCCCGTGTGCCGGCGCTGCTAGGCGGAGGATTAGCCTAGTGAGCCGCGGTGCCAGCTAGTCCCGTATTTTTTTACAAGAAGAGTTCCATACTTAACATTTCACAGTACTTTTATCCTTGCTTTCTCTAGCAGTGAAACCAAATAGAAAGGAAGTTTACAAAACTTATATAATCCAAATTGGTAACAACAATTCCCCTGTTTATTAAAGGGTGAAATATATTGCATTTACAAACAACTTCTTATAACAGTAAAATTTATGGAAAAGCACTTATATCTGTTTTTCTGGGAAATTTTTTGTTCAGTTGTTCCAATCAGAAAAATTCATGCTTTGACCATCACGTGGGCACTTCCGCCTCAACAGCAGCATTACAGGTAAGAGTTCAGGAGAAAACTTGTTTCACTAGATTCTGAATGAGAGTTAAAATTTTAAGGCGTGCTAAATGATTTAGTTTAGGAATCCTGAATTAATAAGCAAGGATAATGCAGTAGCCTAGGAATTAACTACGCTTAGATTTTTCAAGCCTTGCTATATATTATATTGATTTTTTGGGGGGTATGAACACCAGAGTTTGCTTACATCTAGTTGCCTTTCCTGAGTCTTTGAAATTGTTTAGAGTAAATTTTAGTAATTGTTTTCTTTAGTACTTGAGTAGAAAATATATATTAGCTTATGATTTATATGACAGAGGCTACCAGTTGTTTTGATCTTGTCAAAAGTAAAATTAAATAATTTTGAGGGAGTAGGAATCTCAAGTATTTACTCATGAGTTAAAGCAGATTTATACAAATTAAGAAAGGGTTTCAGCTTATCTATATAATTATCTTATATGAGTAATGTAGAATGGGCCAAGCAGATTATTAAAAAGAGATCAGTCATAATGTCTACAAATGCATTTCTTTTTTTTTTTTTAACAGGCAGAGTGGACAGGGAGAGAGAGAGACAGAGAGAAAGGTCTTCCTTTGCCGTTGCTTTTCCTGGTCTCCCATGGGGTGCAGGGCCCAAGCACTTGGGCCATCCTCCACTGCACTCCCTGGCGACAGCAGAGAGCTGGCCTGGAAGAGGGGCGGCCGGGACTAGAACCCGGTGTGCTGGCGCTGCAAGGCGGAGGATTAGCCTATTGAGCCGTGGCACCGGCCTACAAATGCATTTCTAATTTGAAATAAATGCTAACGAGCTGATAAAAATTTAACTTATTTTTAAAAATCACCATCAACAAAGCAAAACCATGAGGACACATACACTAATAGATAGAAAAAGTAATGTGTAATACTTACGCTCAGTAAAAATGTTTTTTGCCACTTACATATATTAGAATATTCAAGCAACAAAATCTCATAGAATTAACAAGAACAGTATGCTTCTAGTGAAAAAGTCAAGAAAATGTGTATTATTTGCTTGCTTCTGTGCAAGGATGCTATAGGGAAAAGTAGTATATGTTGATTGTCCAGTTATGAGTGTATCAGAAAGTGTTAAAATTATTATGTATATTTATGAGTTTGTTCAAAATTCTTACTATAAAAATAATATGCTTGTAAAATATTAATAAGGGCAAAAGGACATTAAATAAAAACTAAAGATCTGCTTCTCCTTTCTTTGTCCCTATCCTCAAAGCTATTTTTAACCTTAACAGTTTCTTTTATAGCCTTCATGCATTAAAATATTGAATGTTAAGCAAATACATATTTTTTATGCAAATGGAACACTATATACACTATTTATAAAGCCTTGTTTTTCCTCTGATTGATTCCTAAGTTCTTGGTACAAATTTTGGAAATTACTTTAGGATAGAAAAGCTATTCATAATTCTGTTCTCCAAAGATGGTTAGCATTTCTGTAATTTTAAAACAGTTTATTTTAAAGGGACATTCATTATCAGACATTTTGAAACTCTAAATATATGAATTTCCAATAAATCAACTTTTACAGGGAGTCTTGTTTTACAAATAAGCACAATATTTATCCCCCCCCGGGGATACCAAATATAGTATTTTAGTTTTGCTCGGATGCAACTGTTGTGTGATGAGCTGTGCTTGTTCATTAGCTGCTGGTTTCCCTGTGCTAGTCTTAGTGTACATATAATTCAATTCATATTTTAAACAATGTTGTATGGGCTTTGAATATTGTTTAGCGTAGTTGAAATCATCATATTGTATCTTGGCTTTCAAGAGTTTACCGAATTTAATTCTGTAACCTATTTCAATTTTCTAAATCAATTTTTCTGTGTCTCATTTTTTTTTCAAATACATTTCTAAAATTATTGTATTGGGTGAGTATTTGGTGCAGCTATTTAAGATGCTGCTTGGTACATCTGCATCCCATATAGGAATGCCTGGATTTGAGCCCCAGCTCTGCTCCTGATTCCAGTGTCCTGCTAGTGTGTGCTCTAAGAGGCAGCATGTGCAGGTTCAAGTGATTGGGTCCCTGTCCTCACTTGAGAGACTGATTTGAGTTCCAGGCTTTGGGCTTTCACCTGGCATACCCCTTATTGTTGCAGGAATTTGGGGAGTGAGGTTAGTGGATTGGAGGTCTCTCATTCTCTTTGCCTTTCAACTAAATCAATAAAGTAAAATTATAGTAGAAGCCAGTAGGAAGAGACTGTTTGAATACAACTACTCAGAATATTATTCTATGATAATAATACCTGTTAACTGCATTTGTCTGAAAACTGTATTGAGTAAGTGAAGAGAAAGAGAAAAAAATCAGTGAGGTTAAGTTTCTTGCTTAAGGTTCTGATATACTTAATGGAAAAACTAAAATTAGAATCTAGATTTGGGGGCCAGCATTGTGGCATAAGTGGGTAAGGCTGCTGACTGTGATGCTGGCATTCCAAGTAGGCACCAGTTTGAGTCCTGGCTGCTCTACTTCCGAACCAGTTCCCTGCTGATACACTAGTGAAGCAGTGGATAATGGCCCAAGTGTTTGGGCCCCATCACCCATGTGGGAGGCCTGGATGAGGCTCCTGGCCCAGTATTGGCTGTTGCAGCCATCTGGGGAGTAAACGGTGGGTGGAAGATCTCTTTCTGTCTCTGCCCCCATCTCTGTAACTTTGATGTTCAAAATAAATAAATAAAATATTTTCTTTTTTTAAAGATTTTCTAACCCTTAGAAAGCAACACATTTCACTTTACCACAGAGCTTGATGCCATACTGAGAGCTTTTGCAGAGTGACTTATATCTGTATTGGTTATAAAATGGTAAAGAATCTGTATTACTTCCATTTTTGGTAAAATAAAAAAGATTTTTTCATGAAAGAGATATTTGGTGTTCAACAGAAAAAGTAATAGATTTACATTTTGGAGTGATTTTACTCATTCAGGGATTTCAGAGGAAGGTAAATTTTACCTTTCTGTTTTTATATTGATGCTATTAAGTTACAATTTCATGTTTAGTGGATTTATGTGAGAATGTTTATATAATTATATTTTCAGTTTATAGTTTTAGAGGTAAGATATTTTTGATGTATTTATACCTTGACTTTTATTTCTGACATACTTTTCTGAAAGGGTGAAGCCACTTCATTATATCTCCTGGCTGGTTGGACATGAAGGCAAAGGCAGCATTCTTTCTTACCTTAGAAAAAAGCAAGTACTCAGTTATTAAGTATTTTCCATGTAACAATCTTTGAAAAATAATATAAAATAAATGTTCTATAATGTGTTCTTTTGCTTTAGCTGCTAGAAGTCAGAATCAAATTTAATGCTTAATTATCTTAATAACCTAGATTATTTTAATATACATTGTATTCTGTAGTTCCTTACTTTACCCTTTTAGCCTATGTTGGGAAGTGATTTTATATACAATTTAAAAAATCATAAATAAAGGGTGGGTATAGTGGCATGGCCTACATCCATATAGAAGTGCCTGATTCAAGTCCTGGTACTCTGCTTCCCATCCAGCTTCCTGCTAATGAGCCTGAGAGGCAGCAGATGATGGCTAAAACACTTAAGTCCCTGCCACTTGTATAAGAGACCTGGATGGAGTTCCTGGCATCTGCCTGGCTCAGCCCTGGCTCTTGTTGGCATTTGGGAAGTAAACCAATAGATGGAAAATCTCTCCATTTCACCTTCTTTCTCTGTCACTCTGGCTTTCAAATAAATAATATGTTTTTTAAAAAAACATAAATGAGGGCCGGCGCCACGGCTCACTGGGCTAATCCTCCACCTTGCGGCGCCGGCATAGTGGGTTCTAGTCCCGGTCGGGGTGCCGGATCCTGTCCCGGTTGCCCCTCTTCCAGGCCAGCTCTCTGCTGTGGCCCGGGAGTACAGTGGAGGATGGCCCAAGTACTTGGGCCCTGCACCTCATGGGAAACCAGGTGAAGCACCTGGCTCCTGCCTTTGGATCAGCGCGGTGCGCTGGCTGCAGTGCGCCAGCTGCGGTGGCCATTGTAGGGTGAACCAACGGCAAAGGAAGACCTTTCTCTCTGTCTCTCTCTCTCCCTGTCCACTCTGCCTGTCAAAAAAAAGAAAAAAAGAAAAAAAAAAAAAAAGAAAAAACACAACCAGAAAACATAAATGAAACTAATAGGTTCCAGAATTACATAAAAAAATTAGCTCTAACCAAGAATTTGGAGTTGATTGGATATTAAGGGATTCCATTATTAAGTTCTGTGGATCTCTAGGTTTTCCCAACCCAAAAGATTGACTTTAATAAAAAACCTCATTGGGTAGATAAACCGTAATAAATATGTGGGATTATGGATAGCAGAATGTGTCCTGTGGCATTTTAAGTATGTTAAAATTTAAGTATGCTAAATTTAAGTATGCTAAAAACCTATGGCTAAATAATAGAAATGTAACTTTAGAATTAGGACCAATACATTAAAATAATTCCTTGTTTGAGTTTTCTTTATGCTAATTAATTTGAAAATAGGAAAGTAGAGAAAAGGACTAGGTTCTGGGGACCTGGCTTCAGCCTTGCCCAGCCCTGGCTGTGAGGGCATTTGAGATTTGTGGAATAAACTAACCAGTGAATGCAAGATCTCCCTCTCCCTCTCTCCCTCTCCCTCTCCCTCTCCCTCTCCCTCTCTCCCTCTCCCTCTCCCTCTCCCTCTCCCTCTCCCTCTCCCTCTCCCTCCCCCTCTCCCTCCCCCTTTCCCCCGGCCTTACAAATGAAATGAAAGAAAAGTTAAAAAATTTAAATAAGTACTTTAACATGTTGTTGTTTACTGGAACATTTAAAGAAATCTGTGAGAGGGCAGGGTTATTATAAACTAATGATATTGGGTACATCTATAGCTTTCACAATGCATGTATATATGTTTTAAGATGTATACAACCTTTCTGCCTTACTGAACTTAATTAGAATTTCTAACTGTTTTGGTGTCCTTGCTTGTTTTACATTTTTGGGATTATTCTAGTCAGGAAAAAATACAAGTCTTGCTTCTTTCTTTGTAGTTTCAAAGAATTCACTTGACATTCTAAGTAGGGATATAGTTGAGATGTTTTAGGTTTCTTCTAAAAGACAGGTTGAAAATTTTATTGCCTTCTAGTAATCATATTTTCAATATTTTGTGTTGTTCTCTTCAATAAGATTGCTTTGACTTCATAAGACTATTAATGTTTTACTATGTTGCAATATCTGTCAGTGTTTCCATTAAACAAATACAAACACCAGCTATTATTTCCTTTTGATGATTCCTAAATGTACTACAATTCTTTGGAAGGCCTGTACTTTTAAATTTGTACTTTTGAAGTTCGTGTTGGAATATGTATGCTTACATCAAAGAATCAAGTTCTCAAATTTAGTGTAGAAAGCCTATCTGTTTTGTTTATTTTAAGTGTTTGTAGATTATCAATCCAGAGATACTAATATGTTTTTTTTAACTGTAGATGCTGGGCTCTTGCATTGTTTGGTGGAAATGGTGAGACAGGATTTGAGCAGAATTCTACTTACTCAGTGTTCAGCATTTCTATTACATTGACTGATGAGGGTTATGAACATTTCTATGAGGTAAATAATTTAAGTGAAGTTACTTTTCTTTTATGCAGATGCCACTTTATGCAGAAGACTAATCAGATACTTTATTTACAGGTTGCTCATACTGTCTTCCAGTATTTAAAAATGCTGCAGAAGCTGGGTCCAGAACAAAGGTAATCAGTACTTCTTAGAATGAGGCCAAGAATTAATCCTAGTATCTTTAAGCCTTTGAGCTACAAATCAGATACTTTAGTCCCACCTTGATAGCATTTCTTCATCCTTTCTCCATCTCTCATTCCCCATGGGTGAGTGTACACTAAGGCTTTACATTTATGTGGCCAATGACTGTCTTTTCCTGTTGATGATTCTAGTGAGAGACTGCAGTATATCTCTAATTATAGTTTTCTTCTTTCACAGAATTTTTGAAGAAATTCAGAAAATTGAGGATAATGAATTTCATTACCAAGAACAGGTACTGGAAGTCAAATTCTTTTTTTTTTTTTTTTAATTTATTTATTTATTTGAGAGGTAGAGTTACAGACAGTGAGAGAAAGAAACAGAAAGAAAGTTCTTCCGTCTGTTGGTTCACTCCCCAGTGGCTGCAATGGCTGGAGCTGAGCCGATCCGAAGCCAGGAGCCAGGTGCTTTTTCCCGGTCCCCCATGTGGGGGCAGGGGCCCAACGACTTGGGCCATCCTTTTACTGCCTTCCCAGGCCACAACAGAGAGCTGGACTGGAAGAGGAACAGCTGGGACTAGAACTGGTGCCCATATGGGATGCTGGCACCGCAGGTGGAGGATTAACCTACTGTGCCACGGCACCGGCACTGTAGTCAAATTCTTTTTGAATGTTATCTGTGACTTAGTTGAAACTGGCTCAAACATTGTTCTATTTTTGGCAGTGTCAACGAAGTTTTATTAAGATTTATTTATTTATTTGAAAGTCAGAGTTACAGAGAGAAGGAGAGGAAGAGAGCCGGAGCTGCGGTGATCGGAAGCCAGGAGCTTCTTCCAGGTCTCCCATGTGGGTGCAGAGCCCCAAGGACTTGGGCCATCTTTTACTGCTTTCCCAGACCATAGTAGAGAGCTAGATTGGAAGTGGAGCAGCCAGGACTTGAACTGGCACCCATATGGGATGCCAGCACTGCAGGTGGCAGCTTTACCTGCTATGCCACAGCACTGGCCCCATCTCCAAAGTTTTAATTCTGCCACCCTTACATGTGAATCTTAAGATGGCCTTGAGGCAGTATGAAAATCACTGTTGTGTTTTCAGAATTTATACTGAATAGGAGTGAGAGGATTAGGCAGATTATGTAGATCATGTTGTATGATAATCACTTATCTATATACTTGTCTGTCTCTTAAACATTCATGGAGAGTTTGCTATGGTATTTGCTAATTTGGGGATTGAAATATTGTATACATATTCTATAAGGTAATCTACAATAATTATTTTGTATAATGTTAGAAACACTACAATTTGGGATTTCACAGGAAGGAAAGCATTTTCCTTGATTTAAGTAGGATAAGAGATGGCTTCATGGATATGATATATTTTCATTGAGTTCAGCATAAAAAAAAGTTTGGATTAGGTTTGGCATATAAATAAGGAACGCTTGGAGTATTTAAAAAAGTTTCTTTTTAAAGATTTATGTATGTATTTGAAAGGCAGAGTTACAGAGAGGCAGAGGCAGAGGGAGAGAGAGAAAGGAAGAGAGGGAGAGAGAGGTCGTCCTCTGTCCACTAGTTCACTCCCCAAATGGCTGCAATTGCTGGATCTGCGCAGATCTGAAGCCAGGAAAAAGGAGCTTCCTCAGGGTCTCCCATGCCAGTGCAGAGCCAAGATCTTCTTCCTGGTCTTCCATGTGGAAGCAGGGATTCAAGGACTTGGGTCATCTTCACTGCTTTCCCAGGCCATAGCTGAGAGCAGGATTGGAAGTGGAGCAGCTGTGACTTGAATCGGCTTTACCTGCTACGCCACAATGCCGGCCGCTTGAAAAAGTTAATGATCCTATATGTCTGTCTCTGAAAGGCATAATGATATATATAAGGTTGAAAGATAAAGTATTTAGAGCAGAGAATTTGTTGTTTTTGTAAACTCTTGTTCCTTGGATCCATTTGAAGTCTGCTATATCCGGTGGACCGCTCCTTAGAATAAATAACACTTCGGGGTTGGCGCTGTGGTGCAGCGGGTTAAAGCCCTAGCCTGAAGTGCAGGCATCCCATATGGGCACTGGTTCTAGTCCTATCTGCTCCTTTTCTGATCCAGCTCATTGTTATGGCCTGGGAAAGCAGTAGAAGATGGCCCAAGTCTTTGGGCCCCTGCACCTGCGTGGGAGACCCGTAAGAAGCTCCTGGTTCCTGGCTTCAGATTGGCTTCGGCCATTACAGCCATCTGGGGAGTGAACCAACAGATCAAAGACCTCTCTCTCCGTGTCTACCTCTTTCTGAAACTCTCTCTTTCAAATAAATGAAATAAATCTTTAGGGGCCAGCGCTGTGGTGCAGTAGGTTAATCCTCTGCCTGTGGTGCCGGCATCCCATATGGAGGCGATTCTAATCCTGGCTGTTCCTCTTCCAATCCAGCTCTCTGCTATGGCCTGGGAAAGTAGTAAAAGATGGCCCAAGTGCTTGGGCCCCTGACCCATGTGGGAGACCCAGAGGAAGCTCCTGGCTCCTGGCTTCGGATTGCCTCAGCTCAGGCTGTTGCAGCCATTTGAGGAATGAACCAAAGATCTTTCTCTCTGTCTCTTCCTCTCATTATCTGTAATTCCATCTCTCAAATAAATAAATAAAAAATTTTTAAAAATATTAACAAAAAAGAATAAATAACACTTCATCCTCTTAGCTTTTTACATTGCATAAAAATTGTCATAGTATTATAATGATCACTGGTATTCCTCGCCTAAATTCACCAATTGTTAATATTTTGTCAGAGAGAAAATATATGTATTCCCTCCCTCACCAACCATTTAAGAATTAATTACTGATAGTATGTACTTCAGATTAAAGTTTTTAGTATTATATAACCTCATTATAATTGTGATAGGAGATTTAATATTGAAAGAATACGGTTCATATATATATATTTTCCACAGAGTAGTGTTTTTAAGTACATAAAATGAAGTACAGTGGTTACAAAAGAATATTAAAGTAAAGTACTCCAAGTAGTACTTTAAGTAGTATTTAATGCATTAAATAATAAAGTCCAATAATGATCACAGTTTTAAAGTAGCAATGTGTACATGGTATTTTGAGATACCTGCAACAACTACATTGTGATTTCTGTTGGTGGTAGTTGTGGGATTGCTAGTATTACTGTAATTTCTTGCCCCTACTCATAATTGGAAAAAAATGTTAGAGATTAAAGAGAATGAACATAATTTCTTCCCAATGAAATTCATAATCTCCTTGAATTTGTCTTGTTTACTGATATCTTTTTAATAATTGTGGAGGATATCTGCAGAACCGAGATTTAAGCCCCCCCCCCCCCCGAATTACCGGTTAATAGAGCATCTTGAATGCTGGCTTTTTGGAACATCACCAGGGACTGTTCCCTGAATATTTATTAAGTAAAGAAGGCATTAAGTTTATGAGGGCAAGGTGATCAAAACTGTAGGTTTCCAGATGCTGATGACTCCTATGTCATCTGCTTTATATACTTGAAATTGTTTGAACTTGGAAACAGAAAGACTGTCATGACTCAGATTGTCCATTGGAGGTCCTGTAGATACTATGTCCTATAAAAATAGATAGATATGCATAGAATCCACAAGTCTTCCCCTCCACTTTGCCAGGAATGATTTTTTTCAATCACCTCATCAGCTGTGGTGGGAGCTAGTGGGTTGGAACTGTGGCAGGGGACGAGTGGGGATGAGAATTTTGGACTACAACTATAAGTAATACCTAGATCCCTTTTTTTTTCCCTCTCTTTTTTAAGGTTTATTTATTTATTTGAAAGAGTTATACAGAGAGGAGAGAGAGAAAGAGAGAGAGGTCGGTCTTCCATCCGATGGTTCACTCCCCAGTTGGTTGCAACGGCCAGAACTGCACTGATCCAAAGCCAAGAGCCAGGAGTTTCTTCCAGGTCTCCCATGTGGGTGCAGGGACCCAGGGACTTGGGCCATCTTCCATTGCTTTCCCAGGCCATTGCAGAGAGCTAGATCAGAAGTGGAGCAGCTAAGTCTTGAACCGGCACTCATATGGGATGCTGACGCTTAAGACCAGGACATTTACCCACTGTGCCACAGCACCGGCTCTCCTCCCCGCACCCCCCCCCCCTTTTTTTTAAGACTTCTTTATTTATTTGAAAAGAATAGTTATAGAGAGTGGCAGAGAGATCTTCCTGCTCCTGATTCAATCCCTAAATGATGCAATGGCCAGGGCTGGGCCAGTCCAAAGCCAGGAGCTTGGAATTCTGCATCCGGGTTTCCCACATGGGTGACAGGGCCCAAGCACTTGAGCCATCTGCTGCTGGTTTGCCAGGTGCATTAACAGCGAGCTGGATCAGAAATGGAGCAGTTGTGACTAAAGTGGTGCTCATATGACATGCTGAAGTTGCAAGAGGTAGCTTTAACCTGCTGCACCAAATGCTGGCCCCCAGGTCCTATTTTTCTGTGAATGATTTTTTCAACATTGATTAAGTAAATGACATTTTCTTTCTGCCCCTTCAGTTTCTTCTTAGCAAGAAAGTCTAGGATATCTTTTAATGCCATCTCTTCATTTTATAATTCCTCAACTTTTTCAACTTTGGCATTATTTACGAATACTATCTTGTGTTTTTTTTGTTTTTTTTTTAAAGATTTTTATTTATTTATTTGACAGGTAGAGTTACAGACAGTGAGAGAGAGACAGAGAGAAAGGTCTTCATTCTGTTGGTTCACTCCCCAAATGGCTGCCACGGCTGGAGGTACGCCGATCCGAAGCCAGGAGCCAGGAGCTTCTTCCTGGTCTCCCAGGCGGGTGCAGGGCCCAAGCACTTGGGTCATCCTCCACTGCCTTCCCGGGCCATAGCAGAGACTTGGACTAAAAGAGGAGCAACCAGGACTAGAACCCGGTGCCCAGATGGGATGTTGGTGCTGCAGGCAGAGGATTAACCTAGTGTGCCACCGCACCGGCCCCACTATCTTGTTCTCTTAAAATATTTTATTTATTTATTTGAGAGGTAGAGTTGCAGACAGTGAGAGGGAGAGACAGAGAGAAAGGTCTTCCATCCACTGGTGCACTCCCCAAATGGCTGCCATGGCCGGAGCTACGCCTATCCAAAGCCAGGAGAAAGGAGCTTCCTCTGGGTCTCTCACGTTGGTGCAGGGGCCCAAGCACTTGGACCATTTTCCACTGCTTTCCCAGGCCATAGCAGAGAGCTGGATGGGAAGAGGAGCAGCCGGGACTAGAACCAGCGCCCGTATGGGATGCTGGCGCCTCAGACAGAGGATTAACCTATTGCACCACAGTGCTGGCCCCTGTCTTGATTTTTACTACATGACTCCAAAACATCTTAGATCAAAACCTAACCAATGCAGGGGCTGGCGATGTGGTGCAGCAGGTTAAAGCCCTAGCCTGCAGCGCCAGCATCCCTTATGGGTGCTGGTTCGAGTCCTGGCTGCTCCTCTTCTGATTCAGCTTTCTGCTCTGGCCATTGCAGTCATTTGGGGAGTGAACCAGCAGAATGGAAGACCTCCCTCTCCCTCTTCTTCTCCCTCTCCCTCCCTCTCTCTCTCTCTCTCTCCTCCTTTTGTAACTCTTTCAAATAAATTATAAAATAATTCTTTTAAAGACTAACCAATGCAAAATCAGAACAAATTTTTTTTTAGTTTAGTTTTATACACACACACACACACACACACAGATCTTCCATCTATTGACTGACTCCTCAAATGTCCACAAAAGCCAGGACTGGGTTAGGCTGAAGCCAGGACCCAGAACTCAATCCATGTGTGACATGTGGGTGGCAAGGACCCAAGTACTTGAACCATAAGCTACTGCATTCCAGGATGTACATTAGCAAGAAGCTGGAATTGGCAGTGGAGCTAAGACTAGAACCCAGCACTTTGATATGGTAATGTGGGTATCCCAAGTGGCATCTTCACTGCCATGCCAAATACCTGCCCCCAATTATGTTTTTTTTTTTTCAAAGATTTATTTATTTATTTATTTGAAAGGCAAAGTTAGAGAGAAAAAGAGATTTCCCATCCTCCGATTCACTTCCCTTATGACTGCAGTGGCCAGGGTTGGTCTAGGCTGAAACCAAGATCCAGGAGCTTCTTTTAGGTCTCCCAGGTGGGTGTAGGGACCCAAGGACTTGGATCATCTTCTGCTGCTTTCCCAGGCACATTAGCAGGGAGCCGGATTGGAAGTGGAGCAGGCAGGTCTCAAAACAAGCACCTATTTAGGATGCCTGCATCACAGGCAGCAGCTTAGCCTGTTATGCACCTCCCCACACCAGTTCTGTTGTAGCAAAGTTGAGATGTCTCCTCTTCAGACTTCTTTCTAGTCTTCATTGATAAAAGCAAATAGAAATACCCTTTTAAAACTTTTTTTAAAGAAATTTTAAAATATCTTTAATTTCACACAAACGTAGATTCAGTTTGGTTTATAAATTAACTGTTTGAACTAGTGTATGGTGAGAAAGCTGTTTTGTTTAATTAAGTACTTTTCTGTAGGCATAAAAATAGGACCAATAATGTAATAATTAATAATTAAAGAGTATAGTAGACATATTAAAGAATAGAAAATAATAAGTGTTGAAAGGGTTGTAAAGAAACCTGAACATTGTCCATTGGAACTGTCCATTTGATAGTGGGAGTAGTAGATGGTATATCCAGTTTGGTAAACCATTTGTCAGTTCTTTAAAAAGCTAAACACATGCAGAATTAACATATGAGCCAGCAGTTTTACTCCTAATTATACATCCAAGAGAACTGAAAACATGTGCCCACATAGAAACTTCTACAAAGATGATCATGTCAGCATTGCTCATTATGTCCCAGAAGTGCAAACAACTCCAAATGTCCATGAGTGGATAAGGAAAAAGTGGAATATGCATGTTATGGAATATTGCTCAGACATGAAAAGGAATTAATTTTTCATGTTACAACACAGATGAACTCTGAAAACTGCTAAGTGAAAGAAGACAGATCCAAAGAGTAACATAGCTAATGAATCTACTTGTTTAAAATACCCAGCATAGATAAATTCACAGAGACGGAACATAGATTGATGGCTCATGGGGTCTGAGAGAAGTGAATGGGGCAACTAATGGATCTAATGGGTATGAGTTTCCTTTTGAGATGATGAGGGTGTTCTGAAATTAGATAGTGGTTGGTGATAGTTGTTCAGCTTTAAAAACCACTCAGTTGCACACTTTAAAAGGGTACGTTTTATGTTGTATGAGTTAAATCTTCAAAAAAGTTGAAGGATAACATTTAAATGTTGTTTTCTCCAATACTTCATTTGTTGCTTTGGCACCCAGGTCTGCTTTTAACCATGGTCATTAGTGCTTTTTTATAGGAAATAACTTGGAATCACTCAGTTTTATACTATACTGATTAGAGCAGCTAACTTATAAGTAAGTAGCTGATAAAAATAGTTCATTAAAAAAATTAGAGCAGAAGGAGTCGTTTAAACAGTACTAATAGCTTAATGACCAGTCAGATAGATGATTTAAGAATGTTTTCTGAAGTGTGTGTATGGGAAAGCTAACAGTGACTTGTTCCTTATTCTGCTTTCATGTAAAAATGTAGTAGACAGCATATACCTAGTTTAATGTATGCATACCTCATTTTCCCTCCACTTTTATTTCATCTTCACTCTTATTCTGTCTTCTACTAGATGAGAAATGACCCATATTATTTAATAAAGAACTGGGTGGAATGGTGGTGTAGGTACAGTATATTTGTGTTTTAAGGAGCCATCCCCATCATTCATTCACCGTGTGATCTTGGGGAAGTCATCTGATCTGAGTGTATTTCCTTGGTGCAGAATGTGAAAATAGAATCACTTGGGTCTGTCAGTCTTCAAATTCTGTATATATGGGTGCTCAGTAAATACTTGATTGCTCTCCTCTGAGAAAGTATGTTTGTTTCATTGGTCAGAGAACTTGCCATCATTCTTTCAGTTTTAAATTGAGCTAAAATACTTAATAATCTAATTCCTTTTTCACATTAAAAATTTTTATTAACACATAGTTGTACATATTTGTGGAGTATGGTGTAATATTTCAATACATGCATATCAAATGTAATGATCAAATCAGTATAATGGTATATCCATCACCTCAAACATTTATCATTTCTTTGTGTTGGGAACATTTCAAAATCTTCTCTATTTGGTATTTTGAAATATACAACTAATTATTGTCAACATAATAATTAACCTGTGATACAGAAGTTTTTCCTCCTCTTCAATTGTACCTCTGTACCCATTAACCACTTTTTCTCTGTTTCCATCCCCCACACCTTTCCCAGCTTCTGATAAACACTATTCTACTTTCTCTTTTTTTTTTTTTAAAGATTTTATTTATTTATTTGAAAGTCAGAGATACACAGAGAGAGGAGAGGAGGAGAGGGAGAGAGAGAGAGAGAGAGAGAGAGAGAGAGAGAGAGGTCTTCCATCCGCTGCCTCACTCCCCAGTTGGCTGCAATGGCCGGAGCTGCGCCAATCTGAAGTCAGGAGCCAGGAGCTTCCTCCAGGTCTCTCATGTAGGTGCAGGGGCCCAAGCACTTGGGCCATCTTCCACTGTTTTCCCAGGCCACAGCGAAGAGCTGGATCAGAAGTGGAGCAGCCAGGTTTTGAACCGGCGCGCATGTGGGATGCTGGTGCTTCAGGCCAGGGCGTTACCCGCTGCGCCACAGCGCCAGCCCCTCTACTTACTCTCTACTTGTCAAGACTTTTATCTAGTAGCACTTATATTTTGATTTTACAGTGATTTGATCCATGCCTGCAAATGGTTCTTAGGTGCTCATGCTACAGTGCTAGGACCCCAGCTTTTACTCTCCTCACAGTCAAGTGGGGCACCTGACAAGTAGACAAGTACGTGCAGTTTGGTGTGATAATTGCAGTTGTGATGACACGGCTATGACATGAGTAGACGCTCATGGGTCCCTACACGCTCAGAATGGGGGTTGGTAGAGTGTGAGGTTAATCTCCTTTAGGTAATAACTCCAGCTATATTTTCTTAGAATTTTGAACATTGTATTTTTAAAAAAATTATGTATTTGAGAGGTAGAGAAAAAAGAGCTTCTATCTACTTTACTCCTCAGATATCCGTAACAGCTGGGGCTGGGCTGGAGTGAAACTGGGAGCTGGAAATTAGTCCTGTTTTGCACGTGGGTGGCAGGAACACAATGATTTGAGCCATGGTTGCTACCTCCCAGGATCAGCATTGGTAGGAAGCCAGAGACAGAAATGGAACCCAGTACTTCAATGTGGGGTATAGAGTCTCAACCACTAGTCTGCACACGCACTCCCCTGAGCATCAGTCTTTTTTAAGATTTATTTTATTTATTTGAAAGACAGAATTACAGAGAAGGGTAGGTAGAGAGAGAGAGAGTCTTCCATCCGCTGGTTCACTCCCCAGGTGGCCGCAATGGCCGGAGCTGTGCCGATCCGAAGCCAAGAGCCAGGGGCGTCTTCCAGGTCTCCCATGAGGGTGTAGGGGCCCAAGGACTTGGGCCTTCTCCCACTGCTTTCCTAGACCATAGCAGAGAGCTGGAAAAAGAGTAGCCAGGACTTGAACCTGCACGCATATGGGATGCTGGCGCTTCAGGCCAAGGCTTTAACTCACTGCACCACAGCGCCGGCCCCAAACATCAGTCTTAAACTACAATTAGATCTGCTTACATCTGTTTAGAAGCATTTGGTTTCCTTCTTTAAAAAAGAGAGAAAATGTTTGTATGTTGTGGCAAGTTAATGATAATAATGAAGAGGTTTCTGGTATGAAATAATTTTTCTTCCTTACAGACTGATCCAGTTGAGTATGTGGAAAACATGTGTGAAAACATGCAGCTATATCCCCTGCAGGACTTTCTCACTGGAGATCAGCTACTTTTTGAATACAAGCCAGAAGTAAGTTTCCATTTCTCAAACTTTTTTAGGGGAAGAGGAGTGTGAGAAAGTGCAGAGATATACTTAAGAACTGTGGGAATGGAGAAAACTTGGTTATATTTAGTCAGGATATTTGTTTATTTTGTTTTATTAAAAATTTTTTTTCATCTTGTTTGAGAGACAGAAGACAGAGTTTAGTTCATCTGCTGGTTTACTTCTCAAATACCCAAAACAGCCAGGGTTAGGCTAGGCTAAAGTTGGGAGCCCAGAACTCAATCTGGGTCTCTCCCATGTAGGTGACAGGGACCCAAGTACTTGAATCATCGTCTGCTGCCTTCTAGGGTACACATTAATAACTCTTTTTGCTTTGTATAGTGGAACAGTTGTCAACCAGGAGCAGCTTTTCTCCAGGGAAAATGTTTGTGTCTGGAGACATTTTGGTTGTAACAACTCAGGGATGTACAGTAGGGTGTGCTCTAGGGATCTAGTATGTAGAAGCCAGAGATGCTTGCTAAGCATCCTGTAATGCAGAAGGTGATACCTCACAAGAAAGAATTATGTGCCTCAAGATGGTAGCAGTGCTGAAATTCAGGAACTTTGGCAAAGAGTATTCTAGATAATTTTAAACAAGGTAGGGAAAGGTAAAGGAGAAACTAAACCACACATTCATCCCCAGGGTATTTGTGCTCAAGGGGCCTGAATGTTTTTTTTCTGAACTGCCACTTACTATTTTTTGTTTTGTTTTGTTTTGTTTTTTGTTTTAAGAAATGGTGTTTAAATGGTAGTTAGCATTCCAAACTAACCTACAAAATCCTATAGTTAGTTTTTATTGTAGCTGGAGGGTTACTGAAGGAGACCCTATGTTGTCATCAGTTTGCTGGTTTCTTGGGTATGAGGTGGTATAAAACATGGTTGTTAAGAGCATGTCTTTGAAAGCATGTAGAGACTTGGTTAGAACTTCACTTTTGCCTCTCCTGGATGTGTTGTTCTGTGCAAATTACATAATCTTTACCCCAAGCAAATTATTCATACTTTAACCTCTGAAGTTAAATAGTATTTTCCATAGAGTGGATGTTTGAAATCATGTTTGTTAAACTCTGCTTGGCACAGAATAAAAGCTTTTTTTTTCTAGTCTTTTTTTATTTTTATTTTATTTTATTTTTTATTTTTTTTGACAGAGTTAGACAGTGAGAGAGAGAGACAGAGAGAAAGGTCTTCCTTTCATTGGTTCACCCCACAAATGGCCGCTATGGCCAACACTGCGCTGATCTGAAGCCAGGAGCCAAGTGCTTCCTCCTGGTCTCCCATGCAGATGCAGGGCCCAAGCACTTGGGCCATCCTCCACTGCCTTCCCGGGGCACAGCAGAGAGCTGAACTGGAAGAGGAGCAACCAGGACAGAATCCGGCTCCCCATCCGGGACTAGAATCCGGAGTGCCAGCGCCGCAGGCGGAGGATTAGCCTAGTGAGCCGAGACGCCGGTCTATTTTTTTAAGGAATACAAATTTTATAAGTACATCTTTAGGAATATAGTTATTCTTCCCACCATATCAGCCCTCTCACCCATACCCCACCCCTTCACCTCCCTCTCCCCTTGCCAGTTCCATTCATAGAGTAAAAGCTTTGCAAACGATAGCTATTTTTTTTATTTATTTTTTTAATTTTTTTAAATTTTTTTATTTTTTGACAGGCAGAGTGGACAGTGAGAGAAAGAGACAGAGAGAAAGGTCTTCCTTTGCAGTTGGTTAACCCCCCAGTGGCCACCGTGGCCGGCGCACCGCGCTAATCCGATGGCAGGAGCCAGGTACTTCTCCTGGTCTCCCATGGGGTGCAGGGCCCAAGGACTTGGGCCATCCTCCACTGCACTCCCGGGCCACAGCAGAGAGCTGGCCTGGAAGAGGGGCAACTGGGACAGAATCTGGCGCCCCGACCGGGACTAGAACCCGGGGTGCCAGCGCTGCAAGGTGGAGGATTAGCCTAGTGAGCCACGGCGCTGGCCTGATAGCTATTTTTAATGCAAGAGCTATTAATATGTGGGATTAAAGATACGAGGACTGTTTGAAGAATTATCAAAAATGTATTTGATATTTGTTAATTATATCTCAATAAAATTTAAAAAAGGCATTTAGACTGCTCATGAACTGTAAGTAGATACATGAGCATTAAGAAGCTAGGATTGGGCCGGCACTTTGGTGTAATATGGCGCCAGCATCTCATATGGGCACCGGTTCAAGTCCCAGATGCTGCACTTCGGTCCAGCTCCCTGCTATGGCCTGGGAAAGCAGTAGAAGATGGCTCAAGTCCTTGGGCCCCTTTATCTGCATGAGAGAACTGGAAGAAGCTCCTGGCTCTTGGCTTTCATCAGCTCAGCTCTGGCCATTACGGCCATTTGGAGAGTGAACCAGCAGATGGAAGACCTTTCTGCCTCTCTCCTTCTCTGCCTCTCTATAACTCTAAGTTTCAAATAAATAAATAAGCCTAAAAAAAAAAAAATAGAAAAAGCTAGGATCATAGGGTTGTCTAACAGAAATGTGTTAGGACACAATTGTTACTATGTGTCTCTCCCTCCTTCCTTTCCTTCATTAGGTCATTGCCGAAGCCCTTAATCAGCTAGTTCCTCAAAAAGCAAATCTTGTTCTACTGTCTGGTGCTAATGAGGGAAAATGTGACCTCAAGGAGAAATGGTTTGGGACTCAGTATAGTATAGAAGGTAAAATATTTAACAACTCTACCACTTTTAAGTATATCTGATTCTCCTGGGAATTTCTATTTTTTCATAATTTGTTTGATGGTTTTTGTGGGGGAAAAGTATAATTTCTTTTAACATTTACTTTGAAATGAAAATTATTTATACTACCTTGTGGGGATTTTTTTTTTTTTGCTAAATTTATATCTGTATTTATGAATCAGTGAAGAAATCCTTTGTCTTGATTCTTTAGGGCTAGAGTTTTAAATTTTGTTATAGAAAATATATTCTCAAATGTCAGTTTACAGTTTTGCTGAGAAAGGAGAATTGATTTGTGAAGGGCAGTTGATGATGGGTTTGTTAATAAAAGAATTCGGAACTTTGCATTGGTTTTCAGATCTATTTTTCTTTTCTACAGATGTTGAGAACTCTTGGAATGAACTGTGGAAGAGTAACTTTGAATTAAATCCAGAACTTCATCTTCCAGCTGAAAACAAGTACATAGGTTGGTAAAATATCAGTCATACATACTCTACCCATGTGCTAGTAAAATGCACCTGAATAGTATGTTAATGCTGTAGCTGGTATCATTTGAATTTATATTTTAGATTCCCAGTAATATTCTCAGATGGGCTTTACTATGTTCTTGCTTTTCTAAGTAAACAAACTGAGGTTCAGTAAAGCAAAGTGAGTTGTTCAAGATTGTTTAGTTTTTGAATAGAAATTTAAACAGATATTAAGACTTTTTGAAGTTTATGTTTTTTCTTATATATCATAGCTTATGCTTTGATATCTTTCTCCTTAGGTATTGTCATTGTCTTGTAAAGTTGTTCTAGTGTTTTTCAAACTTCAAGGTGCAACTCATTCAATGTAATAGATTTTAAGATCAGTGTAGTGGGTTGTGAAAGCATTAAAAAATTGGAGTGGAAAGTAGCAAAATGCTATATATATAAAAAGGTTATTTTAAGAACTTTTCTTCCAGATATATATGTGTATCCATGTGTTTATCTATTAGCTTGCATTGGAAAATATATTTCTGTAAGTAGCAGAAAGAAAATTTGAAAATTGCTGATCCTACAGCAAAGGTTTTACTGGTGTTTATAATTTAGTCAGAACCTTCTGTTTCCCAACTATTCTACTACTAATGGGTATATATAGTCAAAAGAATTTTAAAAAAGCACTGAAACAAATATATGTACATGCATACTCGTGGCAGCATTGTTCACACTAGCTGAAAGATGAAAGACCCAAATGTCGTTCAGTGGATGAATGGATAAGCAAATTGAGACATATACAGATATTAGAATATTACTCAATCAGGGCATGTCTTTGGCCTAGTGGTTAAGGTGCCTCTTGGGCTACTTGCCTCCCGTATTAGCTTGACTGGGTTTGAGTCCCAGCTCTTCTAGCTTCTGCTGATGTACACTCTGGGAGGCAGCAGGTGGTAGATAAGTAGTTGACTTCCTGACACCCATGTGGGAGACCTGGATTGCATTCTCAGCTCCCAGCTTTGGCCTGGCACATTTCTGGCTGTTTCAGGCATTTGAGGAGTAAAGCAACAGATGGAAACTTTTTGTCTTCCTCTCTGCTTCTCAAGTAAGTAATAAAAATGTTTTAAAGTAGCAAACATAAAGATTATGTTTTTTAAAAAATAGTATTCACTCATGAAAGAAATGAAGAGGCTGGCATTTAATGCAGTTGTTAAAATGCCATTTGGTATTTCTACACATATTAGTATGCCTGGGTTCCAGTCCTGGTTCCACTTCTGCTTCCTGCTTCCTGGAATGTGTATCACTGGAGGAAGAAGGTGATGCTGCAAGTACTTGGGTCCACCACTAACATGGGAGACCTGAATTGAATTCCTGACTCTTGGCTTCAACCTGACCAACCATGGCTCTTACAGGCATTTAGGGAGTGAACCAATGGCCTTGAGATTTATTTCTCTGAGTCTTCCTGTCCCTGTACCTTTCAAATAAGTTTAGAAAAAAAAAAAAAATGAAGCACAGTATATACAGTATGGTATAATGTGACTCAACCTTGTCAATTTCATGCCAAGTGAAAGAAGCCAGATTTCAAAGGTCACATATTACATGAGTCTATTTATGTGAAATATTTGAACAGGTGAATCCATGGAGACAGAACATAGACTGATGGTTGCTAGGAAGTGAGTAATAGGAAATGACTCCTTAGTAGACATGGGGTTTCCTTTGGTGGTGATGAAAATTATTCAGAACAACATGAAAGTTGTGGTTGTACAACACTGTGAGTGTGCTGTGTCCCTGAAATGACCACTTTGAAGTGGGTAGGTTTGTCTTGTGTGATTCTCACCTCAATTAAGAAAAAACAAGCCTCTTTTTTTAACTCGTGTATATTGGACAATTTAGTTCCACATCTTGAACTTGAAACACCTAAACAAACTGGTTCTTTAGACTTTTTTTCATTCTCAATTTTCCTTAAATTAGCTATTTTCCCTCTACATGTTGATGAAACAATTTGTTTTCTTTAACTGAAAGGACAAATTTGACTTTAAGCAGAACTGTTTTGCAACCTGTCAAATATCCATGAAGTTGATGAAAGACCTTCTCATTCACGAATGTATTAATTCTGGAGTGTGCATTGTAGTACAGCGGGTTAAAGCTGCTGCTTAGGAGGCCTGCATTCCACCTCAGAGTGCTGATCTGGGTTTCTGGCTGCTCCTCTTCTGATCCAGCTTCCTGCTAATGCATCTTGGGAGACAGCAAATGATGGCTCAAGCGTTTGAGCCTCTGCCTCCCAAATGGGAGACCCCAAATGTTGCTCTGCCTTTCAAGTAGATGAAAATAAATAAATAAATACATTTAAAAGAATGTATTAATTTATTATTTGGGTGATATAACTATCTTAACCAAAGGTGGTCCTCACAGTTGAAATTGTTTTAGAAAGGTAAGGAAGAAGAATGTCTAAAGTTTAGTATATGTGCTGCCGAAGCGAGCACAGTGTAAAAAGTTTAGAATCTACTCTTGGACATTACAGATACTCAGATTTAGTTTAAGGCCAAAATAGGCTTTTTTTCCCCCTGGTATTGTTCTGTTACTTTATTTTGTCCCAGTATTTGTATTTAACTTATTTTTTACTTCATAATTCTGCTAAAATATCTGAATGAATTCTTACTCTTCTTCCTCTTTTAGCCACAGACTTCACTTTGAAAGCTTTTGATTGCCCTGAAACAGAATATCCTGTTAAAATTGTGAATACTCCACAAGGTTGCCTGTGGTATAAGAAAGACAACAAATTCAAAATCCCCAAAGGTAAAAAGTTGCCCTTCCTAAAAGGAGTAAAATAGGTCAAACAAATCTTTCTCAAGGCTACTTTGTATCAGCCCGTTCTCCTACTGTGTCTATTGCCTCTTCTCATCTTCATCTTCCCCTTCCATCTGAAGACCTTTTCTAGGGTTAATTGTTACATCCATACTGTGCTCCTGTGCTGTCAGAGAAATCCAGTTTCCAGAAAGAACAGTTCAAGCCTAGAGTGTAATTTGTTTTCAGATAATTTTTCTTTCAGTTGAATGAAAGCATAGACAGATGTTGGCCGTCTTAAGGAATTGGTGATATTAGTCGAACATTATTTTTTAAAAAATGATAGAACAAGAGTACACAAAGAGAATTGTTCTTAGACACAGTAGATAGACTAATGTGGCATTTTGTAAAGCCACATTCCTTCTGTAATGTTCTATATGTGTGCATAGCATAGGAATTTATTGATACAATTTGGAACCATAGACGAGTGCTGTAATCTATATCCCCATCTTCAAACACAGCTAATGATGCTGTAACTTGAGTTTATTGGCAAGGTGTTTCCACAGTTTTTCTTGAATAGCTTTTTAAGAGTTTCTAAAACTGTTCTTAATATTTATTCAGCCTTCCTGCCTTCCTTGAAGGGCTCTGCTCTGATTTTATGTGAACATGTGGTTGCTCTCTTGGTTTTTGGTTGTTTACCTCTGTAACATTTTCCCTGACTAAAGACATTGATAAATGAGTGTCTTCATAAGCATCTCTGTATCTGTTTATATATTGATCTTCTTACAGTGTGCCTTCTGGGGGCACTTTAATTGGAGTAGTAAATGTTACCTTTTAAAAAAGGAGTAAAAATTTAGGGCAAGTATTGTGGCGTAGCAGGTAAAGCAGCCTCTTGTTATGGTGGCATTCCATATGGGCACTGGTTTGTGTCCTGGCTGCTCCACTTCCAATCCAGCTTCCTGCTAACAGCAGGGGAAAAGCAGCGAAAGATAGCCCTGTCACCCACGTGGGAGACCCAGATGGAAAGACCTAATAGAGGACAGAGTTGGGCTGAAATTGTGGCACAGCATGCAAAGCTGCTGCCTGTGATACCGGCATCCCATACAGGTGCTGATTCGAGTCCTGGCTTCTCTACTTCCAATCCACCTCCCTGCAAATGGGCCTGGGAAAACAGCAGAAGATGGCCCAAGTCCGTGGGCCCCTTCCACCCAAGTGGGAGACCCAGATGAAGCTCCTGCTCCTGATTGCAGCCTGGTCTAGTCCAGGCAGTTGTAGCACCTGGGGAGTGAACCAGCAGTTGAAAGATCCATCCCTCTCTCACTCACTTTTTCTCTCTGTGACTCTTAACTTTCAAACAAATAAATATATTTTTTTAAAAGTAAAAATTTAAGATTTAAGGATTAGTTTATTATAGAATTAAAAAAAATAATTAAGGGAAAATAGCAAATGTACAAAATACTGCAAGTTTCTAGACCTCTATGTTTTATATGTGGTCTTTTATCTTTCAGCATATATACGTTTCCATCTGATCTCACCTTTGATACAGAAATCTGCTGCAAAGTAAGCAGTTGTCCTGTTTTCTGGAAAACTTTTTGATTGAAAAAATATTTTGTTTCAGATGGATCATTCTTTATTAGTATGTGAGCTGTATTATTGATTTATGTGGTTTTTTTTACTGTGTTCTAAACAAGTTATTTGAATCTATACTAACAATTAAAATGGAGCTGTTTCATCTCTAGTTTCATCTTTAGTACCCAGATTGGAAACATGCTGGTGGTTCAGGTGGTGATAAGAATTACTGGACTGGGAAAGTTCCTTAAAGAACAGTCCTTACTATAGACCAGGTTTGGTGGTTCCTGTTCTATAGTGAGACCGGGGGACCTGTTGATCTTCATTTAAAGACAGCTAAGGAATGTGATTTTGCCTTGTTCTTAGCAAATTAACTTGTATGTTTATGTGGTTAGCTGCAGTGTGGGAGTAGAGAGCCTGAAATGTGCCGGAGTCATAGGAGGCACTCAAGATGTATTAGTGTACTTCTTCCTTTCCTTTGCCACTTAACTGTAAAATCTACCCTTAGAATGATGAGCAACACTAAAATTTATTAATATCCATTTTGAAGAATATATTACCCTCCTCTTTCCTTCAAATTTTAGACATCTTCAGTGAGCTTAGACTTGGAGAACAGCCAGAACCTTCTGGCTAATTGTCATTGGTGCCTACTTATCCCATTTACTATATTGTGCTATATATATATTATAAATATTATATAAATTATATATTATATTCATATAATGTATAATTATGTACTTATTTATAAATATGCAAATATTCTATATAACATATGATTATATACATGCTAAAGGTGGAAGTTCTATAATGTACTTGTGAAACTGAGTCCAGAGTAAGCTATCTTTGCCCTTGCACTAAATTAGTGTCCAGTTTTACATTCTGAAACAGGGAATTTTCAACTTTCTTAAGGTAAAGTTTCTTACTCTACATTTTAACAAGTCTGTTTCTTCATGTCTCTTGCCAATTAATGCTGCTTTTTGCATCCTTTACAGTGTGGTCCTCTTTGATATCTTTGTGAATATCCTTACCCACAACCTTGCGGAACCAGCTTATGAAGCTGATGTGGCACAGCTGGAGTATAAACTGGTAGCTGGAGAACATGGTTTAATTATTCGAGTGAAGGGATTCAACCACAAACTACCTGTAAGTGCAAATACTCTGTTCTTACACAGAGCTTTAAGGTCACATTTGTGTTAGTTATACTTTAGTACCAAGCACAGAGGCCTGTGCATGGGTGCTGCATATGGGAAGATATGTTTATTAATGTAGATTATAATGTGTTTTCTTGGCTGGTGACAGCTGTGTTAATCTTGACCGACCATACATAAAAATGACATATTTTTCATTAATTACTGGCAATGCACACAATTCAGCTTATGCTTTAGGCTTGATTCACTTCCCTTTGCTGTCAACTTTTCTCAGCCAACTGGTATTCAGGACTGGATGGGCTAAATTTCTTACCTTACAAACAGATTTAAAGGATCAGGCGCATTGCCTGACGTAGAGTGGAACTCAGAAGTTTATGCCCTTTTTCCTTCCTCTTGCACTCTCCCATTGTCTCTAGTATGTGTGTCTTATTTCTCTTCTAAGTTTCTGAACCTTTTAGAAACAAGGTCTATATCATGTCATCATCTGTCTCTAAGAAAGGAATGTGTTCCAATGTAGTGTTGTCAAAAACTTCATAGGCAGAGGAAAAAATAATATGAAGTGCTAACTAAAAGAATTAAATCATTAAATACCAGGTAAAATGATAATATAATTTTATATTTAGGCTTCTTGGGTAAAGCATATATAATGTTAGGGTTTGGGGAACTGAGTCCATAGAAGAAAATTCTAGAGGAAAGGACCTACCAGAAGTTAGACCTGTATCCTGGCAAAACCCAAGGGGATAGCATAGAGCTACACTTTATGCCTTCATGCCTTTGCATTTATCATTTGGGAAGTATGTTTTGGAAAGCTTTTGAGAAATGCAAGCTATAGAGAAGCACGATCTAAATTTTACTAAGCTTAGCTAGCCTCAATATTAAAAGCTAATATAGAACATATGTATCTATGTATACCAAATTAGAGACCAGTTTCACCTATTGAATATAAATACAAACTTGCTAAAAATTTAAAAATTAAATTAGCAATATAGCAAAAAGAGTAACTTACCATGACCAAGTACCAGGAATGCCAGGGTTATTTTGTATTAGGAAGTTGATAGGCATAACTCGTTATAACCTGAGTCAAATGAGAATCACTATATGAATACAGGGGTAAATGCCAAAGTATCACTTGATAAATTTGAGTTGGAATTCCTACTAAATAGGAATTAAGGGAAATTACTTAAACACAATAAAATCTTTAATTAAAAACAGTAATAGCAAATGTTACACTAAATGATGAAATACTGAATATTAAAGCTGGAACAAGCCAAGAATAATCCATGATCACCTTTATTATTCATCATTGTTTTAGATGTTCTGACTACTACAGTAAAATGGGAAAATGGAATACAAAGTTTCTGGAAAAGAAAAATATTGTATATTATGTGATTATATGCTTAGAAACCCTAATATATTACTAAAATAAAAAATAATTGGTGGTGATGGCTCAAGTACTTGGTTGCTGCCATCCAGATGGAGATCTGGATTGAGTTCCCAGCTCCTGGCTTCAGCTTTGGATGACTCCTGGCCATTGTATGCATTTGTGGAGTGAACCAGAGGATGATATCTCTGTCCATCTGTCTTTCTTTCTCTCCCCCTCCAATAAATTAAAAAAAAAAAAAAAAAAAGGAGTTTGAGTGTGATATGACTGGGCATGAGACTGATCTGTCAAAATCAATGGCTTTTTTCCTGTAGTAGTAATAACCACTTAGTAATGGATGGTAACAAATCATTTACATTATTGAGAGAAGCAATAAAATACATAGCAGTAAATAGGAAAAGCATAGGACTTATTAAAGAAAATTAGAAATCTGGCCTGTGCCACTGCTCACTAGGCTAATCCTCTGCCTGCAGCGCCGGCACACCAGGTTCTAGTCCCTGTCGGGGCGCTGGATTCTGTCCCGGTTGCCCCTCTTCCAGTCCAGCTCTCTGCTGTGGCCCGGGAAGTGCAGTGGAGGCTGGCCCCAGTGCTTGGGCCCTGCACCCCATGGGAGACCAGGAGGAAGCACCTGGCTCTTGGCTTTGGATCAGCGCGGTGCGCCAGCCGTAGCGCGCCGGCCGCAGCAGCCATTGGAGGGTGAACCAACGGTAAAGGAAGACCTTTCTGTCTGTCTCTCTCTCTCTCACTGTCCACTCTGCCTGTCAAAAAATAAAAAATTTAAAAAAATAAAGAAAATTAGAAATCTTATTAAAACATATAGAAGAAGATAAATAAGAGTGAGACTCATCATATTTCTGGATAAGACATCTTGATATTATAAAAGTGTCATTGTTTCCCAAATTAATATATAAAAGTCATGTCATAATTAAAGTCATATTTTAGAGTAAGGGTGATGTTGGATAACATTATGTTAAAATTTATTTGGAAAGAAAACGTATTTCATGAAAATGATAGAAAAAGAAAAATCATTGTTCCAAATTTGCCAATTACTGACTGTTTCAGCCCCTGATGATTCTTTGAGGCATTACTACTTCTCTTACATCCCCCATAATACTTAGTACCATGTTGGGCCCCTGGTAAAAACCAAATAGAAACATTCCTCCCCTAAAACTCAGTGAATTTCTATGCTTTTCCACTTAAGGTACCTGTTTCTTTTCTTTTTAGCTACTTTTTCAGCTCATTATTGACTACTTAGCTGAGTTTAACTCCACACCAGCTGTCTTTACAATGATAACTGAGCAGTTGAAGAAGACCTACTTTAACATCCTCATCAAGCCTGAGACTCTGGCCAAGTGGGTATACACAGGACCAGCTTATGTTCTGAGGGCCCGAAAGTATTCAGATTGCGGGGGATCAGGCTATAGTTTCAGTACCAGTTTACAGACATACTAGAATTTCTGTGGTTTAGAAATCCAGTTTATTGGTTTACAGGAGTTCTAAACCCAGCTTAAGTAGCTGTCTGTGAACAGGACTGAAAAGAGCCTATAACACTTTATGAGAAACTAGAAGTATAAAAAAGGGTATTTTCTCCATTCCTTGTGAGTAAATAACAGTTAAAGAAGTGCTGGCTTAGTTGTAGCCCAAAATTGTTTCTTGGTGCTTTTAGTGTGTTGGGTGGTTTGATGAGTAGCTGAGTTAAATTGCTTAACATTTCACTTACCTGGCAACCTGAACTATCCAGAATCCAGCCATGGTTCCACAAAACAGCTAGAAGGCCATGGGGCAGTATATGTACTAATGCTTAAATCCTCTGCTAACAGGCAATTGGACTGTCCATCAGAACCTTGTCTTACTTTAGTCCAGGGTTAATGGTAGCTATAAGATAACTTTGTGCAAATCAGAAAAAAAAAGTATCCTTTGGGGTACCTGTCCGCAGGAGGAACCTTGGTGGGAGGCACAGCAGAATCCTCTCCTCTCCGAGCAGACACAGCCCTTTGTGTGCCTGGCTCACAGATCCTTGCTTGACCTCCTTTCTGAGCATCTGTTAATGATGAGTAAACCTGGCCTTGTACACAAACCCTGCTCTTGACACAGTTATAATTAACCCATCAATTACTAGAATTGGAAAGCAAGGGAAGAGGGCATGTAAGAATTGATAATCTGATCATGAAATTAGAGTACAAAAATTAATAGCCAAATATAAATTTGAGAATTGTCTGCAACTATTGATATGATGAATAGCCCTGTGTACCCACTAACTCCTGAATATTATTTTATTTATTGAAATTCTACTTATTAAAATACAGTAATTCCTGAAATTTACTTTATTAAAGTGTGATAGAATAATAATATACCTCTGTTTACTGAGGATTTATTTACTAGATCTATTATAAGAAATTTGTTTATATATTCATTTAATTCTTACTGAAGCTCTTTGAATGGGAGGCAGTATTGCTTTCCTTGTATTACAGGTAAAGCAACTGAATCACAAATGTTAGGTAAATTTTCAAGTTCAAACAACTTATGGATGGGGGAAGGTTGTAGAGATAGGGGTGGAGTTAGTCTGATTCTGGACTAGAACCATTACTTATTCCATTGTCTGTGCAGTAATAGATATCCATAATGGTAGACTTCAGTAATTAATAACATGTTAATGAGATTTCAAACCAGAATACTGGCAATTTTAAATTGGCATATGACTAGGTATCTGGCAAATTTACTTTTGGGAGATATTTTATGTGCAACTAAGACAGATAAATGCATTGTCAAATTGGTTACTAAATCTATTTAAAAGTTTGTGTATGCAATTTTAAATGCTTTTTGGTGATTATGTCCTCTTGTGATAGAAATTGTCTATCTTTAGAAACATGTTATCAGTAAAAACTTGACAATTAGGTCATGAAACCCTTTTATCCCCCTGTTCTTTGTACAGAGATGTGCGGCTTTTAATCTTGGAATATGCCCGTTGGTCTATGATTGACAAATACCGGGCTTTGATGGATGGCCTTTCCCTGGACTCTCTGCTGAGCTTCGTCAAAGAATTCAAATCTCAGCTCTTTGTTGAAGGCCTGGTACAAGGGAATGTCACAAGCACAGTGAGTGTGGGGTGTTCTGTTAGCGCAGGTGGGGTCTGAATGTGTTAAGAACTCAGCAGTTGCATTAGTCCTTCCCTAGCTGGGGAGCTTTGCCGTTTCGGCAGGCCAGTGTTACCATCTTCTGCTTAGGACGGAACTCGATCCCTCTGCTGCTGGGCGGTTCTCTTGTGAGGGAGACTGCTGATAATGAATTAGAACTTTGAGTGTCTGTGTGGGCCTCAAAAAGTTAGTGGAAATGAAATTTTTTTTGACAAGTAGTGTTATAGACAGTGAGAGAGAGACAGAAAGTCTTCCTTCTGTTGGTTCAGCCCCTAAATGGCCGCTATGGCCAGTGCTGCGTCGATCCGAAGCCAGGAGCCAGGTGCTTCCTCCTGGTCTCCCATGGGGTGCAGGGCCCAAGCACTTGGGCCATCCTCCACTGCCTTCCCGGGCCACAGAAGAGAGCTGGACTGGAAGAGGAGCAGCTGGGACTAGAACCCGGCGCCCATATGGAATGCTGGCGTCGCAGGCAGAGGATTAACCAAGTGAGCCACAGCGCCGGCCCTGGAAATAATATTTTTAAAATTATTGCATTTTCCATGACTTTTGAAGACTCCTTGTATGCTGTCAGTTATATTTATTGAAGATACTGTGTGGAAACCAGGAGGAGGGCAATGATAAAGAGCTGTGTACATACATACACATCACCTGAACCTGCATGTCCAGCTAGGGAGCTATGACTTCATCCTGTAGCAATGGAGAACTTTTGAGATTCAAGAAGATTTGTGGATAAGAAATATCCAGAGAAACTCATTATGAAGCTATTGTAAAAGTTGATGTGAAGTATGATTCTACTCATATAAATTATCAAAAATAGTCAAAGTCATAGAAATAGAAAGTAGAATGGTGATTTCCAGGGGTTGGAAGATGGAGGAGGAGAGAAAGTAGTTTTTTTTTTTTTTTTAAATGGATATAGAATTTCAGTTTTGAAAGATGAAAAAGATCTAGAAAACTATTTCACAATAGTGTGGATGTAGCTAACAGTACTGAGCTATACATTTTAAAAAATTATTTATTTGAGGCCGGCGCCGCGGCTCACTAGGCTAATCCTCCGCCTTGCGACGCCGGCACACAGGGTTCTAGTCCCGGTCGGGGCGCCGGATTCTGTCCCGGTTGCCCCTCTTCCAGGCCAGCTCTCTGCTGTGTGCAGTGGAGGATGGCCCAAGTACTTGGGGCCTGCACCCTAGGGGAGACCAGGATAAGTATCTGGCTCCTGCCATCAGATCAGCGCGGTGCAGGCCAGCTCTCTGCTGTGGCCAGGGAGTGCAGTCGAGGATGGCCCAAGTACTTGGGCCTTGCATCCCATGGGAGACCAGGATAAGTACCTGGCTCCTGCCATCGGATCAGCGCGGTGCGCCGGCCGCGGCAGCCATTGGAGGGTGAACCAACGGCAAAGGAAGACCTTTCTCTCTGTCTGTCTCTCTCTCTCTGTCCACTCTGCCTGTCAAAAAAAAATTTTATTTATTTGAAAGGTAGAATTATATATAGAGAGAGAGACACAGAAAGAAAGAGATCTTCCATTTACTGGTTCACTCCCCAAATGGTCACAATGGCTGGAGCTGGGCCAGGCCATACCTGGGAGTGAGAAACTCCCTCTAGGTCTCCCATGTGGATGATGGGGGTCCACATATTTGGACCACCTTCTGCTGCTTTGCCAGGCACATTAGCAGAGAGCTGGATTGAAAGTGGAGGAGCTGGGCCGGCGCCGCGGCTCACTAGGCTAATCCTCCGCCTAGCGGCGCCGGCACACCGGGTTCTAGTCCCGGTCGGGGCGCCGGATTCTGTCCCGGTTGCCCCTCTTCCAGGCCAGCCCTCTGCTGTGGCCCGGGAGTGCAGTGGAGGATGGCCCAGGTGCTTGGGCCCTGCACCCCATGGGAGACCAAGAAAAGCACCTGGCTCCTGGCTCCTGCCATCGGATCAGCGCGGTGCGCTGGCCACATCGCGCTGGCCGCGGCGGCCATTGGAGGGTGAACCAACGGCAAAGGAAGACCTTTCTCTCTGTCTCTCTCTCTCTCACTGTCCACTCTGCCTGTCAAAAAAAAAAAAAAAAAAAAAAAAAAAAAAGAAAGTGGAGGAGCTGGGACTTTAACCCATGTTCATGTGGGATGCCAGTGTTGCAGGCAATGGCTTAACCAGCTGTACCACAATGCCAGCCTTTCCTACCTTATTATTTATTAAATACTTCTCTTCATTTATTTGGCCTACTTCAGGCTTCTTCATTTTTCACCTCAACTCTTTTTTTCTTCCTTTTTTTTTTTTTTTGGTGGTAAAGAACCATAAAGTTTATCATCTTAACCATTTTTAAAAGTGTAATAGTGCCAGCATTATAGTGCAGTAAGTTACGCTGCTGACCATGATGCCAGCAACCCATATGAGTACTGGTTTGAATCCCAGTTGCTACCATTCCTATCTAGCTCTCTGCTAATGCACCTGGGAAAGCAGCAGAAGATGGCCCAAATGCTTGGGCCCTTGCCATCCAAATGGGAGACCCAGATGGAGTTCTGGGCTCCTGGCTTTGACCTGGCCCAGTCCTGGCTGTTGTGGCCATCTGGGGAATGAACCAGTGGATGGAAGATCTCTGTCTCTTCCTCATTCTCTGTAACTCTGCCTTGCAAATAAATTAAAAAATAAAATAAAATAATAACAGGAAAAAGTAGGTAGTCAAAACTCACTGGCTGATTATATGTGGGGTTAAGGGAGGAAGAGGAATCTACGGTGATGCCACATTTCTTTCCTGAACCAGTGGAGCAAGAGGAGTGGTAGGACTGGGAGCAGATGAGGAGTTCTGATACAGATTGAATGGATAACGCCTGTGGGACCTGTGACTAATGCACCTCTCCCAGGCGAGAGTGCTTCTGTAGGATGCTCCCGCCGAATTTTCGGCTGTTGATAACTTTCTCCATGGCTTTTTTTTTTTTTTTTTTTTTTTTTTTTTTGACAGGCAGAGTGGACAGAGAGAGACAGGGAGAAAGGTCTTCCTTTATCATTGGTTCACCCTCCAATGGCCACCGTGGCCGGCGCGCTGCGGCTGGCACACCGCGCTGATCCGATGGCAGGAGGAGCCAGGTACTTATCCTGGTCTCCCATGGGGTGCAGGGCCCAAGGACTTGGGCCATCCTCCACTGCACTTCCCTAGCCACAGCAGAGAGCTGGCCTGGAAGAGGGGCAACTGGGACAGAATCTGGCGCCCTGACCGGGACTAGAACCCGGGGTGCCGGCGCCGCAAGGTGGAGGATTAGCCTAGTGAGCCGTGGCGCCGGCCTTCTCCATGGCTTTCTAATTTCTCAGGACTAGCCCTTTTGTGAAATATATAAATGGTTACTCTTGAAACTAGCTGCTTTCTGTCCCCCACCCTCTTCTGTCTCCATCCACTTGCCTCCAAGAAAGCTTTAGTTTCTGTCCTGCCCATAAAATGAATTCTAAAAGTCTCAACCTACAGCAGTCAGAGCAGAAATAGCTGTTTTTTTGTTTGTTTGTTTGTTTGTTTGTTTTTTTTAATCAGCACAGTGTGAGTACCAGACAGGGACTTTTGGTCCAGAGGACTTGGTACCATGAGTGGGCCATGGGAGAAACAGCTTTGGAGAAGAGTTCACCCTTTCCATTAGCTTATGTACTGTAGAGAACAGAAGTCTTGAGATGGGCAAAGGATGTTTTCACTTAGTGTAAAGTTTATTATTCTATTGCTTACTCTCTCCAGACTCTGTGTCAGAGGGCTCATGTTTCTAAAACACAGTCACAGTTGTTATAGAGGGCATAGCCTCCTAGGGTAAACTGACACTGAACAATTAAATTTGATCCACTGGGGCAAGTGTGAGGATGCACAGGTAAATGAGAGTGGCAAGGGAGCCAGAAGAGGAGCTGTAAGAATCACCTAGCATTCAGCAAACATAATCAATACGGAATCATTGAGTGATCAGTTCAGTATGTGGGTGGCAGGCTGTATCTGTCTTCTCAGTGTTATCTAGGACTCCCCAAGCAATTAGATAATTGAAATTTCCTGATTCTGGGTAAAATTATTGTCAAGCAGGCTTAATATTACTCTTTGTTTCCTTTTATTTTTTTCCCATTAGGAGTCTATGGATTTCCTGAAATATGTTGTTGAGTAAGTATTGGTTTCAGTTTTGTCTTTGAGGTTTGTGTGTTCTTACCAGCAAGAGAGCATTGAGGTCTCAGTTGGTTATCACTCAACCCACAGCTGAAGTATTATCTGTAGTAGACTTTGTTGAGGCTTGGGTAAACAGAGCAATTCAGCAGGAATGGGGAAAGGCCTGGCTTCTTCACAACATTTGGGTGAGGGCAAGGGCGTCAGGGCACTGCCTCGTGACCCATGCTGATTCTTTTGCAGCAAACTGAACTTCGTGCCTTTGGAGCAGGAGATGCCTGTGCAGTTCCAGGTGGTTGAGCTGCCCAGTGGCCACCACCTGTGCAAAGTGAGAGCTCTGAACAAGGGTGATGCCAACTCTGAAGTCACTGTGTACTACCAGGTCAGTTAGCCCCACTGCATGGCCGCCATCATGGCTAAGAACCTTTCGGGTCCTAAAGCCTATGCGATGGTCCAGAATACCTGGAAATGAGTGACCCAGTGACCTTCGAGGCCTTTTTGTAGTCGCTTTTGTAGAATAATGCTGGGGCCATTTGTCCTCTTGAAGCAACCGTATTTAAAAATGGCTCCTGTCAGTAAAATGGGTTGTTTTCACAATCACAGTGAGGTCTTGTTTCTTTAATCGCCTGACCACCATCTAGAGGGACAGGGACCGGAATGTGGATGGAAATTCATTCCTAGATGTCCCCCTGATAGAACCCCAAGTAGCAGAAGGATATTTGTTAAAATGACAGTTTTGAAAAAGAAACAAAAGTAACCATAGCCAAGCAATCAGCATACAGTAAACAGAACAATTATATTACAGTCATGAAAGTTTCAAAGCACCTGAGGAAGGATTCATTATCTCTGTTTTATGGGAGACAAACCCAAGGTTTAGAGCCTCTTTTATTTGAGGTCATACCTGCTGGGTCTCTGTCCTCAGATTCTGTGTTGTTTCCACACTATTCTGGAAGGATAGACTGGAATCTAACCCAAGGAAGTGCTTTCCAACAATTGCAGTTTGCCCTTAGCCTGCTCTAGCCCCTGGTTCGTCCCACTCATTTCCAGGGCTGTGAGAATCTTCCCTAAACCTGCGCCTATCCAGCCTGATCCCCGACTTCCCAGTTAGAGTTCTCATAGCTGCTACTGTGGTCCTGGCTTCCCTGCTGGGCTTCGGGTGACGCTGCCTTATCATCGGGCCCTGGGCCCGAGTCTTATCCTGACACTCTCCTTGTCTAGTTGCCTGAGAAAACTCAGCCACCTGATGTCATGGCCATCTCTGTTTTGTGAAGCTGAGCCCTGCCCTGGCTCGGTTTAATGAGTTCTTTGATTCAGGTGCAGCAGCGGTTCTGGAGCCTAGGTTGGGTTTTGTCTTTCCCTAGAGGCCCAGCTTCTATGCAGATCCTGTGTCCCTGGCTCTAGCATGGTGACACGCAGTCTTTATCTAGTCTGACCACCAAGGCCAGCTCCTGTAAGTGGTACAGCCTGGCCCTGCCTAGCCCTGTCCACACTTCCAGTATCTGACTGCCCAAAACCCAGAGCAAGGAATACTTGCCCAGAGTTGCAGGCAGCTTCATGTGGTAAGGTTCACTGTGAAGGTGTCTTTCTTAGTCACTTCTTAGCACTAGCTTCCAATACAAACTGCTTCTGCCCTCCACATGGCATTTTGGCCCAGAGTATTGACACCAGGTTTTGCCTGGTTTTATTGCTGCCCTTTAGATGGGAACAGGAAATCTCAGCACTGACTAACCAGGGCTGTCAGGAACACAGCCCTTAGCCTTTCCTCCAGGGCAATGGGAGGGAAAAGAAATGAGTGTCAGAGGAGCCCAGGAGAGAGCCTGGGGCTGGGGCTGCGCTGGCAATACCCTTGCTTGCTGACCTCCTTCTTTGAGGCCGCATTACTTTGCCAGTCTCCAGGGCAGCCAGGAGGTGGTCCCCAAGCATGGTTTCTGCCTCTTAGATATTTTTGTTATGAACAGTTTTGGGTCCCTATGTGTTGCTACAGAAATTCCTTTTTTTCTCCTGCATGAATAAGGTCCAGATATCATTTTTGAAGCCCCAAATTGGCTCTGTGTCCTTAAGATCCTGGGGGCAAGGAGCTTTGCAAGGTCGTCAGACACTGCTGGGCTCACCTCCATGTCCACCTCTGATTTCGTGCTAGTGCTGGGAATGTAAGCAGTCAAGGACATTTCCTGTCTAGTGGGAAGGCAGAGATGTAAATAAAATTGTTGTTGTGTGGCAGTAGAAGGAAGAGAGGAGTGGGGTGATTGAGGAATAGCTGGGTTATTAATCCGCTCTGTATGCTGTGGCGCATTGGTGATGATTATGACCTTCTCCTTCCAGTCGGGCACCAGGAGTCTAAGAGAATACACTCTCATGGAGCTGCTTGTGGTAAGTCTATGAAGGCGCATGGAGGTCTTGAGGAGCCCCTGACCCACTGAGGTCCAGCCTTTCTGCTGGGGGCTGGGGACCTGTGTGGTCAGAGACCTTTAACGGGAAGGTAAGAAGGTCATTTGGTATTCTCACCTGGGACACGTGGACAGGGCGCCTGGGCTATTTAGGAATAAGGTAGTAGGGAGGCTGGACTTTGGAGAAAATGTAGAATACTTAGGGGGGATGGAAGGGCGGTTGCTCTGCTGGAAGGAGCTGGGCTGATGGGGAGTGTGTTGAATTGCAGATGCACATGGAAGAGCCTTGTTTTGACTTCCTTCGAACCAAGCAGACCCTTGGGTAAGTCTGCTGGCAAAGCCTGAGCTCAGATAGGATTTGGGGCGTACTTTGCAGGTTGAATGCCCTGACTGAGCAGTCTCTCAGAGCTCCATACCTTTAAGGAGTAACGCCTGCTTGTCAGGACTTCAGAATTTGCATCCTGGACTATGATTGGGTTTTTAGTTTGGTCAAAACCAAAAGCTAGCTTGTGGTTTCCAGTTCAGGAGAGGGTTGGAGGGACCCTGTAACCTGAGAATTGAAGTAGCTGCATGCACATTTATGGGTCTTCTTTCGAGACCTCCAGAGGTCCAGAAACAATAGGTGGCAACCTGCTCACATTTAGTGCCTCTGAGGGCGGGGCCCATGTGACCAGCTGAGCTCATGGAACTCTTCTCCCTGGCTGCAGGTACCATGTCTACCCTACCTGTAGGAACACATCCGGGATTCTCGGGTTCTCTGTCACGGTGGGGACTCAGGCGACCAAATACAAGTAAGTGATTGTGTAAACGCTCAAACTATTGTTCTGGCCACGGAGAATGGGGGCTACAGGTGCTTCCTTAACCTCAGGCGACTCCGACCAAGTAGGGCTTGCTCTGTTAAGTCACTGGGGGAAGGCGAGAAAATTCTCGCTGGCCTGATCCAGGACTAACCAGCCACTGGATGGTTCCAGTAGTCTCAGGATTTTGCCCCAAAGTCCTGTGATACTGTGCAGGGCTTGCCAGTGTTTCTTCAGGCAGACCTGAGGACAGAGAGGCAGGGATGCCATGGACCTGACATTCATGCTAGAACCAAGGTGGTCGGGCACACCTGCACGCTGCCTCAGAAGGGCTACCAGGAAATTGGGTTGCATGTCAGGCGCTGGGGCTACTGGGGTCGGGGGTCCCTTCCCTTCACTTCCCTCAAACCTTAAGGTAAAGTTTTGAGGCCTGGGAAAACATCTCAGCCTTTGTCCCCAAGTACAGGGTACTTCAAAAGCGTGAGGGGAAATGGGATGAAAAGATCATGCAGGGATGCGCATTTGGTGCAGCAGTTAAGACGCTGCTTGACCTGCCACATCGCTTATCGCAGTTCCTGGTTGGAGTCCTGGCTTCTCTGCTTCTGGTCCGGTTAGTGCTGACATGCACCCTGGGAGGCAGCAGGCAGTTGCTCAAGTACTTGGGTCCCTGTAACCCATGTGGGAGACCCAGATTGAGTTCTGGGCTTCTGGCTTTGGCCTGGCCCAGCCTTGGCGGTTTGCAGGGATTTGGGGAGTGAACCAGCAAATGAAAGATCTCTGTCTCTCTGTTTCAAATAAAACGGCAAAAAAAAAAAAAAAAAAAAAAAAAAAAAAAAAAATTTCCATGAACCTTTTGAAGTACCCTAATGGTAATCCTTAGTGTCTTAATCATTTCCCTCTGCTTGATACGAAGTCTCTGATGGCTTTTAATTGAAGATGTTTTATTTCAGCTCTGAAGTTGTTGATAAGAAGATAGAAGAGTTTCTTTCTAGCTTTGAGGAGAAGATCGAGAACCTCACTGAAGATGCATTCAATACCCAGGTGACTGCACTGCCTGGTCATTCGGCCCTGGTGTATACAAGCCCTTAAGACACCAGACACAAGTCTTTATTTGCTTATTTTAGTAGTAGTATTTGAGAGGTAGAGACAAAGCTCCCTTCCTCTTGGTCAGGCCAAAGCCAAACACCAGGGACTCATTCCATGTCTCTCACATGGGTAGCAGGGCCCAACTACTTGAGTTGTAACCTGTTGCTTCTTAGTGTCTGCATTATTAGGAAGCTGGAATCAGGACCTGGAGCTGGGACTTAAACTCAGGTACTCAGATGTGGGATGCAGGCATCTTAACTGTGGGGAGCAACTCGGACTATACTGTTACTGGAATTAAGACTTATTCTATGCATCTGCTCTCCCACAATGTGGCGCTGGGAGAGGAGCGTACAGCTTCTACCCAGCTGCCTCTCACCAACTTGACAAGCTGCAAGAGCCGCTCCTGATTGGAGGAGAGCGGCGCGCTCGGCGTGTGGGTAGCAGAGCACGGATTGGTGGAGAGGACTATATAGGAGGAGAGAGACGGCATGGTGGTGTGGGTTGGTTGGAGAGTGCGTTGGAGAGTTCGCGGGGAAGTTCGTTACTTCGTTCTTTCTCACTTCTCTCTACTCATTCTTGCTTTGGGAGTTTGCTGTTTACTTATTCTTACTTTACTATAGAAAGGACTTGTAAAAAAGGGAACAACAAGCGTCCGGTCCGGTGCGGCTCCTCCGCGTGCGGAGGAGCAGCAAATAGTGCCGTGACTCGGATATGAAGCCTAGGCAGGGTTCTGTGTCGTTCCTCCACGAAGAGGGGGAGCGACATAATGGTGCCGTGACTCGGATATGAAGCCTAGGCAGGGTTCTGTGTCGTTCCTCCACGAAGAGGGGGAGCGACATAATGGTGCCGTGACTCGGATATGAAGCCTAGGCAGGGCTTAGTGTCGTTCCTCCACGAAGACGGGGAGCGACATAATGGTGCCGTGACTCGGATATGAAGCCTAGGCAGGGCTTAGTGTCGTTCCTCCACGAAGACGGGGAGCGACATAATGGTGCCGTGACTCGGATATGAAGCCTAGGCAGGGCTTAGTG
The DNA here is from genome assembly GCF_964237555.1 of Oryctolagus cuniculus. Taxonomy (NCBI): domain Eukaryota; kingdom Metazoa; phylum Chordata; class Mammalia; order Lagomorpha; family Leporidae; genus Oryctolagus; species Oryctolagus cuniculus. The sequence continues at coordinate 121,138,708 of NC_091438.1, forward strand.
TCGTTCCTCCACGAAGACGGGGAGCGACATAATGGTGCCGTGACTCGGATATGAAGCCTAGGCAGGGTTCTGTGTCGTTCCTCCACGAAGAGGGGGAGCGACATAATGGTGCCGTGACTCGGATATGAAGCCTAGGCAGGGTTCTGTGTCGTTCCTCCACGAAGACGGGGAGCGACATTAACTACTAGGTCAAATACCCACACAAACACAGTCTTAACAGTGCTGTGTGCCAGCCTCTTTTTCAACCACAATGTTCATCTACCTTTACCTCTCCTTATCATGGTGGCAGGGCTGGCCAGGGCTAATTATTCTGGCATGTTGCCATGCCTGAGTGACTCTTTCTGTGGGAACAGGTCACAGCTCTGATCAAGCTGAAAGAGTGTGAGGATACCCACCTTGGTGAGGAGGTGGATAGGAACTGGAACGAAGTGGTGACACAGCAGTATCTCTTTGACCGGCTTGCCCATGAGGTAAGTTTTCAGAGAAAGAGCCCTGATGGAACTGGCGAGGGTTCCTGATTCTACACGGGTCACAGGTCCAAGAAAAACAGTATAGTGTGGAAGAGAAACCTGGGACTTTTGTCCTGGCTTGATTCCACTAATTATGTGCCCATTTCTTGATTAATCAGTTGTTGTTTCCAGACTTCTCTTGCTAGCACATCCCTTAGTGATTACGTGTTAAGGTCTGGCACCAAAGTGTTAACCCTAAGTCACTCATTCACCTGCTTGGATCAGGGCAGCTCTGTATTTGTGTTGTATGCTTAGGTTTACCACAGGATTTTATGGAGAAAGGATTCTGTTAACAAAAACTGAGGACTAGTCTTCATGGAATTCCTCCTCTAAATTTAATGATTCCAGGTACAGATGTTGACAGCTTTCAGCTCACAGTACAACTTACAGAAAAGAGTTCTGGGTTGTGCAGTCCAGTGGTGCCTTGGATAATGTGTAATCCTATAAAGTGTGAATTATTTTTTAAAGATTTATTTATTTGAAAGGCAGAGTTATAGAGAGAAGGAGGCAATATCTTCTACCTGCTAGTTCACTCCCCAAATGGCTGCAATGGCTGGAGCTGGGCTGCTCAAAGCTGGGAGCCAGGAGCTTCCTCCAGGTCTCCCACATGGATGCAGGGGCTGATCTTCACTGCCTTCCCAGGTGCATTAGGAGGGAACTGGATTGAAAGTGGGGCAGCCAGGACTTGAATTGGTGCCCATATGGGATGCCAGCTTTACCCGCTGCTCTGAGAGGCAGAGCTGCTCACTTTAAGAAAACTGTTTTAGCTCATCTGTTTTAATATTTGCTGAATTTTCTCAGAGTGTGTAAGTACCATGTTTATGAGCTGTGACATTAATGTGACAGGTTTCTAGCTCAGTGTATGGTGTTAATTAGGGTAGCGACAAAACCGATCTTCCATAACATAACATAGGTTACTGTTAGGAAATGGTGTGTCATAAAGCTTCCCCTTTAGCCTTCTCTGGAGCCTGGAGTGCTCAATGGTAACCAAGGCCCAGGCGGGCCTGGGGGTTTTGTTTAAGAGCCATCTTCCTTCTGAAACATCTGTATTTCCTGTCTTCCCTATGCCTGTTAGATTGAAGCACTGAAGTCATTCTCAAAATCAGACCTGGTCAACTGGTTCAAGGCTCACAGAGGACCAGGAAGTAAAATGCTCAGTGTTCACGTGAGTATGGTTAATTAAGTGTAGTTCCATGCTTTCCAGGGTTGTCATTTCTCAACTGTGGGCATCAAAGATCCAAAATCGGACTTCACCCAAATCTGGTCAGCAACTTGTTTCTCACATCGCATCTTTGGCCTTTTCCAGGTGGTTGGATATGGGAAGTACGAGCTGGAAGAGGATTCCAACTCTTCTGGTGAGGATTCCAACTCTTCTTGTGAAGTGATGCAGCTGACCTACCTGCCATCCTCTCCTCTGCTGGCAGACTCGACCATCCCCATTACTGATATCAGGGCTTTTACGTCAACACTCAGCCTTCTCCCCTACCATAAAATAGTCAAATAAACTGCAGTCTTGTTGGCCTGAAGCAGTGTGTATTTAAAAATGTGTTTGTATTTTATGGAGTTACACTACTGCTGCTTTAGGGCTTCTCCTGGAGTTTTGCACTGGCATCACAGAATCTGATTGACTTTTTATCCCTCCTGAGACTAACCACCCAGGGTAGTAGCCGACAGGAGAAATCTGCTGAGCGGGCCCACTGGGAGCACAACACTTGCAAGCAGCAGTCTGGACAGCCCTGGCCTGCGTCCTCTCAGACTGAGACTCCTGCCCGTGAGAGGCGCTGCTGTAACTGATGTGTCACTAGTACCTAAATGCTAGGTACCAATACCTGTTTTTGTTTTTTAATGTATTTTTAAATAAAGATAGTTCTGTATTTCCCTTCAGAATGAGCCATTTGCTCCTGTGGTGTTCTTTTTGTTTCAGTGTGGGGTGAGAATCTCAAAGTCTACACTATTCTAAAACCTTCTAAGGGATAACGTGTTGGTAGCCCTACATATTCTGTATGTGCTCAGTGAAGACTGTGGAACAGCATGGTGAGGGCTAAAGTCACAATAGAAAATACAGAAAAGGATGGCTCCTCCCCCGATTTCAGAGTCCTGTGAGAAGCTAGCTCCTCTATTCGGGGGTGACAATTAACTGGCTTCTAAGTATAGCCATAAAAATAAAAGCACATTGAAAAAGATTGGAAAAATTATTTTATGAAGCTGTAGGAAGCACTGAGTATAATTAAACTGTAATCCAGCATTAGATACAACTTAGTTCAATTCCAAAATAAAAGTTATTGTAGGTGAAACCATGAAATTTCCTTAACACTTGATTTTAAGTACATTGAGCTAGTTTTCTAAAACATCTCTGAGGAACCAATATTTACAGTAGATGGAGTATTTATGAAAAAAATCTCAAGTATATTTGTATTTATATATACGTATATATATAGAGAATCCAAGATTACATGAACTAGGAAACAGCTTGTATATCTGAATAGCAATACTAGCGTGGCGAGCTTGAACTTGGATTTATAAATGCTGTTCAGAGCACAAGGTTTTGAAAACAAGCAGACACCTTGTTTTCAAAACCTAAAGTTTTTCTCAGGACTGAAGTCAAAATTGTAACTGCCACACAGGAAGAAAGGGAGACTTTTCCTGCTGCAATTGTTCCTCTGCGTCGGCAAGTCCAGTATCCCTGAGATAGGGGCCACGGCGACACGCAGGGAGCGCCGAGGTTCTCCCGCAGAAAGACTCTGCCTGATGGCACCTGCTGTCCTGGTCACTGGGGTGAACTCTGTGTTTCCCAACCTAATGCTTGGCAGCACCAAGACGTTTCAGCAGTGGCTCATCATAAACCCAACATTCTCCATCTTCATGAAACAACTGTTGAGAGAAAGGAGGAGAAGGTGGTTATACTCTTGCTTTGTACTCCTGTGATGCACTTTCCATTATTTCATATCTTCCCCCTTCTGCATTAGATGGAAAGTGTTTCATGTCAGGGCCAGGGTTTATCTTATTTATAAACATTTTTGTAAGCATAATATGTATAAACATATGTATCTTGTTTATAAACATAACTGGGGTTATCTTATTTATAAAGTGTTTGAAACTTCGATCTTCAGTATTCATTCAACAGAATTAACGAGTTACTGCTCAGGGTCCAGGTGAGAGTGAGGAGGCAGGGGCAGGCAAGCTCACCCTTGTCTCCCACTGAATTTCCTTCTCCTTCCTTTCTCGGGCTTCTGCTCTTTGTCTTTCTTCAAGTCTGTGCTTTGCTTCAGTGGCTGCATCAATGTCTCTGATTTTTAGATTGAAAGTGACATCCTTCCAAAGACTAAAGAAAAGAATCAAGAAAAAGTAACAATCTTGAGAATGAACGTCTATGCAGCCACCTCTGAATAAAGCATTATAGTAACTGCATACATCAAATGGCCTTAAGTGTTCATAGGCACTGGAGGACTAAGGTACAGAGAAATAGGCCCAGGACACTCCATCCTTTTTTTTTTTAATGATTTATTTATTTGAAAAGCAGAGTTATAGAGAATCTTAGGGAGTGAACCAAGAGGGAAAACTAATCTCTCTATGACTGCCTCTGCTTGCCCCTCTCTGTAACTCTGACTTTCAAATAAATTACAGAGAGGGAGGATTAGAGATGGAGAGAGAGATCTTCCATCTGCTGGTTTACTGGCCAAATGGCCTCAACAGCCAAGGCTGGGCCAAACTGAAACCAGGAGCTTCTTCCAGGTCTCCCATGTGGGTCCTGGGGCCCAAGTTCTTAAGCCATCTTCCAAAGCTTTCCCAGACAATTAGCAAGGAGCTGGATCAGAAGTTGAGTCGCTGGGACTCGAACTGATGCCCATATGAAATGCTGGCACCATAGGTGGCAGCTTTAGCCACTATGCCACAATGCCAGCCCCCATGGCTTCCTCTTAAAACCATTATTTCCATTTCAGGAAAGAAAGCAAAGAGAAGTTAGCTAAGTTAGTCGTGGTTTCAGATCTAGTAAGCAGTGATGCTGACCTGCAAACCCAGGCATTCGAACCTAGGCTGCTCTCTGTTACCCTCTGCTCTAGTGTCTCCAAACCAGCCCTGTGCCCGTTACGGGGCAACAGTGTCAGCAGAACTTCAGTCTGTTTTCTTACCAGCGAGACTCATACTCATTCTGATCTTCCAACTTCCTTACTTTCTTCTTGATTATAGGCAACTTCTTTGTATCTACAAAGACTGTGTTTTCCTAGAAAACATGAGACAAATGTTACTACACAAATGGTTCCAGACAGGAAACTCGTCACAGAAAACTTTCAATTAACAGATCTCTTCATCAGACCCCATGTTTATTAAGGACACAGACAATGAATTACACTATGTAGCCTTAAGCCTAAATATTTGGTGTGTCTGTGTCTTATGTCTAGACTCTTAGAGGCTCATTCAACTAACATTTCACTGTGGCTAGAGGTAGCTCTTGACGAGCCAGACAAAATAAACAATCGGTCCTAACGGTAAGCATACTACCTCAAGTACTGTTGTACACTGCAGATTCTCCAAGTCTGAAATCCAGTTCACTGGCTCTTCCTGTTAATCCCATACCACCTTTCTTCTTAGTTTGAAGAGAACAGTTTATTGGAAGTACTACAAAGTGTACGTTACTTAAAAGCAAGGACTTGAGCTCTGTGTATTAAACACGCACACTATAGTTAACTACTTCATCTCATAAACATCCCACACACGGTACTGATGCTTCTAACATTTCCTGGTGCTTAGGATGTGCCACTGTTACCTACGTTATTCTCAAGTGTTTTGAGAGCAGAGAGAAAAGTAAAAACTTTCTCTAACCTGCTCTGCCTAGGAAGTGGGGGAAGGAAGAAAAAAACTTGCCTGAAGGAGACATTAGAGCTGGCCTCAGGGTTAAAGTTCCAGGTGAAGAAAGCCAGAATAAGGGATATACTAAAATTCGGTGTAGCCTGAAATAATCAGCAAAATATAGGTTCTTACCCCTGTTGCGTATTTTGCATACATTACACCATTCCACTCTCCTTCAATGGAACAAAAAGACTTCTTGTCATTTGGAGAACTAAACAGAAAGGAAACATTTGTGTTAGTCTCAAATTAAAAATGTTCCCGCCAAAGACTGGCCAGTGTGGCCTACCTACACAGAGCAGAATAGAAGAGCAACTGTGAAGTCTTTGGCAAAAGCAGCATTAACAGAACTGGATTTCCTAGGGCCAGCTCTAAGAATGAGGGCTCTAAACAATGCAAGCATCACTCCTCAGTCTTCTGCCTGACAGTACAGTGACTCTGGGGAGGTGACCATCACAGCAAAGGCAAGGGTTACTAAAGGGTGAGGCATGAACAGAGGTCTAGGAGAACTCGGAAAAATGAACAGGACAGATGAATGAAAGCTGCCACAACTGGCCAGAAACGTAAGTGTCCTTGGTAATTTGGGAGGACTGGGAAAGAAGATGGCATGGAGCCAGGTTAGGACACAGTCATGCAGTGGTTCTCAAAGTGTGGTGGTGATCCCTGGGGGTTCCCAGAACCCTGTCAGGGAGAGAGTCCATTAGGTCAAACACTGCATTATTTACCTTTTCCATTCAGTTTTCTCAAAGTGTACAGTGTTTTCCAGATGCTACGTAACATGTAGCAACACACGGAACAAAGAGGCACACAGGAGAATCATCTATCTTCACTAATTATAAGAGATTTACAAACTTTATATATGAAACAATGCCAAACTTCTCAAAATTTTTCAATGTTTCGATTTCCAGTATGGAAAATATTGATATAATCCACAAAAACCTGTTAAAGTTCTCTGGGGTTAATAATTGTTAGAGGAGTTCACAGACCCCAGAACTACCCAGCTAGTGTAATCGTTCATCGGACGCTCAGATTCCTGATTTAAGGCCCAGCTGCAGCACACCAGTGATTCGTGCTGCTCTCAAAGCTTCTGCCACACCCTCTGCCTACGTGAACTGTTTCGATTTTACACTGACCCTTACTTAAACTTTCTTCAACTTCAACCTGTGTTCATGGCTCTACCCAAGGTTTTTTTGGATGTTGATTTTGTCACCAAATTATCTTCCTGAAAAACTGGTTAACCAACAGTGTACCTTCCATCTAGGACACTGTTCCCAATAAGGCCTTCTAGCACAGAGAAGAAAGTTCCATGAACCATCACCACAGACTTGCCTCTTCCAGGCAGCCCCGGACCCACCCAGCACACAGTAACTCTCCTAGCACAGCCATCACTGGACCCAAGAGGAGCAAACTATCTAAGCCAAATGCCTGTGTGATGTGACAGTTACTGTATTTCCCCAGCAAAAAGCACAGAAAAGGAGGGGCTGTGAGGAAGTGAATGTCAGAGTCTTGTTACAAGGTCTAGCTCGTGGTCCAATCTGGTAAGAATGAGTGAAGAAGCCACGATTTGGGTTGGGTAGGCCACCTAGGAAGAAAATCTCATTAACAGCCTCTTTTCAACCTAGGTTTAAGGTCTCTTTTTGATACAGAATTTTATGAAGAAATGACACATAAAACAAACAAGTTTACAAAGACAGAACCATGAAGTCAGCCAATTCCTAACAATGTATGTTCCAAACCATGGAACAGTACTTCAGAGAAGCAGAAGAGCACTGAGGCAGAGCGAGAACACCTACAAGATCTCTGCAGTGATTCTGTGTTTCTTGCCCCCATAGAAAGGTTTAGTGTGGAAGACGATATTTGCACTGTAGCCCGTTTTGGAACAATTAATGTTGCATTCTCCTCCCAATTCCACCCAGGGCACCGTGAGGATAGACCTGCAAAATAAAAAGTTTTCAGGTCAGGTGCACAGTTAAGAGGAAAAAGAAGAGGGGCGTGGCTTAAGGAACAGCAGGGTCTCCTGCCGATCACAGCTCTACTTGCCTTCCGTAACCATTGGGAAACGTGAGGATGTAATGTTCATCGTAGTCCAGACACGAAACACAGCCTGTGGCGAGAAGGGACAGAATCTCTAGTGAGTCGAGTTGTCTGGCCATAAACCTTAGAAATTATCTCATACCCCACCCCTGCTTGAACCATCAATATGTAGGCTTACACGCAAACAATGGCATCAGTTTGGTTTTCTGAGAACATTTTCTCTTATCGGGCAAGTGTCCAGCACACAGTAGAATCAATTCTGCTCACATGGTGGTCTACCCAGTGCCCACAGACTTACCCTGCCCTATGTTGTGCACACCAATCGACATCCCAAGGAATTTTGATTTGGTCCAGATATGAGCATTGAATTGGATCTTCTTGTTAAAACACTCAGCATAAAAGGCTGAAACTGGACAGAAGTTATTGTCATTAGTGAACTATACAGCCACCATCAGCTCTCAAGCTGACTGGGGAGAACACTGGCTCCACAGCCTGCAATCAGACCGTGAGGCCCACGTTTGCTCTTCATTACCCCTTCCTCAGTGCAAGCATTCGTCCACAGCCCTGCAGGCAGAGAAGCCCTGCTCTCTGAAACGATGCTTGGCCAATCCAGCAGGCTTAAAATCAAAAGGGCTCTTGTTCTACAGCAAATATGACCTTGCTCCCGCCCCAGCCTGGGCCCATCTGGCATCCATTATGGCAGTCCTTTTTTCTTTTTCTTTTTTTAAGATTTTATTTATTTGAGAGATAGAGTTACAGAGAAAGGGAGAGACAGAAGAGAAAGGTCTTCCACATGCTGGTTCACTCCCCAAATGGCCATGATGGCTGGAGCTGGGCTAATCAGAAGCCAGGAGCTTCCTCTGGGTCCCCTATGCAGATGCAGGGGCCCAAGAACTAGAGCCATCGTCTGCCGCTTTCCCAGGCCATGGCAGAGAGCTGGATGGGAAGAGGAGCGGCCGGGACTTCAGCCAGTGCCCATATGGGATGCCGGTACCACAAGCAGAGGCTTAAACCACTACACCACAGTAGGGAAGTATTCTCTCCAGGAGTATACCATGCAGAAACTTCATACCGCTCATACAACTCACAGTCACCAAGGTCTCCAAAGCACAGATTATTATTTGTGAGATGACTGTGGGAGCATCAAAACGTGGCTTCCCGAATCCCTTCTTTTTATACATATTTAATCAGTGAGGCTAACAGTCTTAGAACTGGGGCTGCTGCTGTGGTGCAGCAGGTAGCCCTGGCGAGCAGTGCCAGCATCCCGTATGGGCGCTGCTTTGAGTCCCTACTGCTCCACTTCCAGTCCAGCTCCCTGTTAATGCACCTGGGAAAGCAGCAGAAGACGGCCCAAGTGCTTGGGGCCTGCACCCATGTGGGAGACCCACAAGCAGCTCTTGGCTCCTGGCTTCGGATCAGCTCAGCTCCAGCTGCTGCGGCCACTTGTGAAATGAACCAGCAAATGCAAGACTTCTCTCTCTCTGCCTCTACCTCTCTCTGCAACAGTCTTTCAAATAAATAAATCTTAAAAAAAAAAAAAAAGTCTTGGAACTCATATAAAGAGCAGATAGATATGAGGAACCAATTAACTGAGTTTCCGCTTGAGGTAACAGAAGCCGCAGCCGGCTGTACAGCTGACAGTACAGTGACTTCCGCTAGAGAGCTAGCAATGGCCCACGCGTGCATGCTGCAGAAGAGCTCTGTGACTTACTGGGTGGATGATGGGAAACCTGTTCAGCCACGAACGTTACACTGTTTTTGGAAACCCAGGGAACTGGTCCTTCGGAAACTAGCTCCTGTAAGCAAATACAACATGTTCTTTCGATGTGGAAACATGGCATCACAGAGAATCTGGTAACTGGAGAGAGTGCTCCCTCCTCTGCACACTCGAGCCCTCTAACATTTCTGTCGTGGCATTTAGTTACATGGATGTAATTACTGCTTTGTGTCAGTCTCCCTGATGAGAATAAACATTCTTGAAGGCGAGGTCCATGGGCCTAACTCATGACCCGGCCTGGCACAAAACAGGCAGTTATGTTTGCAGATGAATAAAAACAGACACCCACTGCCTTTGTCTCTAGTCATGAGCCGAAGCTCATGTTTTGTTTCTTCGAGAGGGAAAGAGTGGGAGTCACGTCTGCCGAGGCTACGTGCCAGGCTGTGGGCCAGGAGCTTTTCTCTCCCCCGAGAGGACTCTGAACAGGTGTCAGTCTTCTGTCCTGTGGCTTCTTCACCACAACTCTCAGCGTGGAGCTACGGGGGCTGCGTGTGGGTGACCTACTGTTTTCCAGCTGTGACGTCTCCCAGATGATTTCATCTAATCCTAGGGCTTGAAAGTGATTTCTAAAGACACTAAAATCTCTGGAAACCTCATGGCCATCTCTCTCCTGAACTCCATACCCTTATAACTCAACTCCCCAATGAACACTCACATGCTCTTGATGCCGCCGCCCCTACTATCTTTTCTCCTTACCAGTAAATGACACCAGCACTGCTGACGCCTGTGTACCAGGACTCATCTCTGATTGTCAACTTCAACTGACAAGCTGTAGAGTTATCACTATGTCTCATAGGGCCTGGCATGTGTGAATTTCCATTACCATCTATGCCACTCTCCCCCTTCTCAGTATGCTAGATATGGTGACCTAACAAACAATGCTCTTCTGCGAGTGGTAAGCATCTTTTGGCGACTGCCTTCATCACGATTACCTGCACCTAAGTAAAATGAAATCTGGAATCATTTTATGACTTAGGATGCAGAACTCACTGCGTTCTCCTCAGTATCATTTGGTAGTGTCCAGTGACACTGAAAGATCTCGCCCAGAATGGGGTTGTATGGCTTTTTGGCAACTGATCCTTTCCTTCCTGCGTGAAAGGCTGAGAGGTACCATTTCACAACCTGAACCATTCGCTCTCGAGGCTCCTTCTGGTCACTGATGCTGAAAGACAGAAAGGCGCAATTTAATGTTCAGCTTCCTTGCAGGGTACAAGCTAATGCAGCACCCGCCCCTCTCCCCGCATGGTCCATTCTGAGCCAAACTGAGAGGTCTACGGATCCAGGACCAGGTATTATCTCCAGTTTCTTTTTAAAACCAGGGTCTAATACACACAACTAAATGCATGCATCTTAGTGTCTGAGGAATGTGACAAATGCATATATCCATTTAATTAGCACCCAGTCAGGAAGGTTCCCCTTTCTAAACAATCACCACCTCTCACACTGAGGCAAACATCACTTCCACTTCCTAGTACCATGGATCAGTTCTGTTTCAGAAATCCGTAAGTACATTAATTGCCAAATACTTGATTTTCCCTATCTATGTAATCACTTCTAATTTAATTTTTAATTTATTTTTTAAATAATTCCCATTATTTAAATTTATTAGGACTTCTCAGTATATGGTCGGTCTTGATGAACATTCCATGTGCACTTGGAAGACTATGTGTTACACAACTCTTGGGCACTATTTAGAAACATCAACTGGGTCAAGTTGATTAATACTGCTGTCTGAATCTACTATAGACTTCCTACAGGCGTCAGGAAGGGAAGTGAGGGGCTACCTGGTCAGTTAGTTCCCAAGGGAGGAATTTGTAGACTTGTAAATTTCTCACTTTAGTCAGTTTTTGCTGCATGTATTCTGAAGGTGTGTTATTAGTAACATACCCATTTAGGAGTATAATTTATTTTTGATAAACTGACCCTTTATCATTATAAAATATCTCTATTTGTCCCTGGAAGTATGTCTTATCTTGAAAGTCTCCTTTGTCAAATACTAATATAGTTTTGTCAGTTTTGTTATGCTTGGTATTTTGCATGTTTGCCCATTCTGTTACTTTTAACCCATCAGTGTCTTGTCTTCACTTCACTTCACTTCCCCCTTTCAAACAGCACACACAGATGTATCTTGCTTTTTTATACAGCCTGACAAGTGCTGTTCTCTTAAGTGCTATGAGTATTACATATATTTACATGCAGTAACTGCTGATATAATTAGGTATAATTCTACCACCCTGATACTTGTTTCCTGCAGGTTCCCTTTCTTCCTTATTCCATTTATTTCTCCTTTCTTGGAATTAACCAATTCTAATATTTTTAGTATTCTATTCTATTTTATCTTATTTTTTTAAGCTATCCTTTTATATTACAAAGTGGTTCATCTAAGGGCCTCAAAGTTTAAATCCTCACATATAAAGGCTCCTTTTTTTTTTTTTCTTTTTGACAGGCAGAGTGGACAGTGAGAGACAGAGAGAAAGGTCTTCCTTTTTCCATTGGTTCATCCCCCAAATGGCTGCTGCAGCCGGCGCACTGCACTGATCCAATGGCAGGAGCCAGGTGCTTCTCCTGGTCTCCCATGAGGGTACAGGGCCCAAGCACTTGGGCCATCCTCCACTGCACTCCCGGGCCACAGCAGAGAGCTGGCCTGGAAGAGGGGCAACCAGGACAGAATCCGGCGCCCCGACCGGGACTAGAACCCGGTGTGCCGGTGCCGCTAGGCGGAGGATTAGCCTAGTGAGCCTTGGCGCCGGCCAAAGGCTCCTCTTAACCCTCCAATTTGTACCTAATGAACAACTGGTACTTTCCATTTTCATTTACACATGTAACAGATAAATGTTTACATTTTATTAATTATCTATTAACTTAAACACACTGCCATATTTATTTGAATTTCTCCCTTTTGGGAACTGGTTCTCTTAAATCTTCAGTAAGAAGGAAATAGATATGTATCTATGTACATCAATGTCAGCAAATGTGCCCTCCCATTTTGAAAGTTCAATGATTGTTTTCTGGCTTTAGTAAACTACAGTCCAAGGCCAAGGAATGTAACCAAAGAAGATGGATTAGAACACCTCCCAATACAAAGAAAAATTTCTGGTTACCAGTGAAAAGCAATGTGAACTTGCCTCTTTGTAAGTCAACCCCACCTTTACATTATTTCTCTCCCATGTTCATATATCTAATACTGCAAGCTGTGTATTTAAAATTTATGAGCCATAGGGCCAATGCTGTAGCACAGTGGGTTAAAGTCCTGGCCTGTAGCACCGGCATCCTGTATGGGACCCGGTTCTAGTCCCAGTTGCTTCATTTCCAATCCAGCTCCCTGCTAATGCACATGGGAAAGCAGCAGAGGATAGCCCAAATCCTTGGGCCCCTGCACCCACATAGGAGACCCAGAAGAAGATCCTAGCTTTAGACAGGCTAAGCTCTGGCCATTGTGGCCATTTAGGGGAGTGAACCAGTGATGGAACTTTCTCTCTGTCTGTCTCTACCTCTCTCTATAACTCTTTCAAATAATAAAATAAATCTTTAAAAAAATTTATGAGGTGCTGGCGCTGTGGCATAGCGGGTACAGCCACCACCAGCAAAGCTGGCATCCCATATGGGCACCGGTTCTAGTTCTAGCTGCTCCACTTCCGATCCAGCTCTCTACTATGACCTGGGAAAGCAGTGAAAGATGGCCCCAGTCCTTGGGAGACTTGGCTCCTGGCTTCGGATCGGTGCAACTCTGGCCATTGTGGACAATTGGGGAGTGAACCAGCAAATGGAAAACCTCTCTCTCTCTCTCTCTCTCTCTCTCTCTCTCTCTCTCTCTACTTCTCCTTCTCTCTCTGTGTAACACTGACTTTCAAATAAATAAATAAAATCTATTAAAAAAATTTATGAGTCAGTCCATAATGTGACACAAGGCTGTAAGCTCTTCAAGGACACACTGAGATCTTTGTCTAGCTCACAACAAAATGCTTGGCAAACAGGTACATTGGATAGGTTTGCTGAACTCAGTTAACTTAGCAGGATACAGTGTAAATAATGAACAGTGGTTATCAATGCCTGCATCAAATAAGCCCATTTCCTTCACTAGCTATTTATGAGCTCTGAAGAATTTTTAAAGTGTTAAATTTGGTTGCCTAACAGCTTCACCACCATATAACCTAAGAGAAGAGCTACGTATTCAGTGCCACTTTTTCACAGAAATGTTTGAAAGGGTAAGAAGAAATCCACCTATCCTGCAAAGGCAGAAAGCTACTGAGTAATAATTTCTTAAAAAATTGGAAACTTGTTGTGTTCAAATACCTCACAAATAGGTCCGGATGTGCAAAAAAGTCCGCATACATTTCTAAAAGAGATCTTCTTTCAAGAATGAATGTTGGAAGAACTACCTGAAAAACACACACATTTGACCCTTGAGGATTAAATTCTACAAGAAATAAACGTTGTGGAACTGCTCAAAAAAGTTCATTCCAACCATGGTACTACCACCCACCATGTACTGCCCGGGCATGCCTCTAGAAACTACTACTGCAAACTGTTCTGACTTAGAAATGCCCGTTAAAATTAACCTGCAGCAGATGAAGGACAGACAAGGGGCTGGGAATGTGCAAATGTTACTTGCTCTGTGCAAACTCCCTTTTCATACTGAGTATAACAAAAACAATAACTCAGTAGCAACCCTTGGATACCATCTATCTGCTGGAACACTACGTACATAATCTTATAAAATTAGACAACAGCTTGATATGAAGGAATTATTATCCCTATTTTACAGTGGAAAATTTTCCTCAGCACTTCATTATTGTGAAATTCAAAATCTGGCCTGTGTGACGTCAGAGGGATCTGTGCGCTCTCCCTGCTGCTGCAGCCTCTACCACCAGTACACAGGTGTCACAGGACACTGTTTCATTTCAGAATTTGTATCTTCAAATAGAATGCAAGGGCCAACTTTTACTCACACTTGTACTCTAAGCTTAAGTTTCTAAATAAAGAACTAAGAGAAAAGAAATGAATAAAGACTAAGAATCAACAAATTCTTTCTCTCAGGGGCTGAGCCCACAAAGTTTTATGTTTAGGAGCTGGGAATGTGGCAGAGGAAAGTGAAGAAAGAAAGGAAATGATAATAATGGGGAACAAAATGAGACACATGATTAACCATCAAAAAAAAAAAAGGGACTAATTTCATTGGGGAAATGGAATGGAACAAGAATTTTTGAAATGTCTACCTCATGGAGGTGGCACATCATAGCAAGCAAAAAAACTATCCTTCAAACTTAGTAATTACTGGGGCCGGTGCTGTGGCAAAGAGGGTAAAGCCGCCGCCTGCAGTGCTGGCACCCCATATGGGTACCGGCTCAAGACCTAGCTGCTCCACTTCCAATCCAGCTCTCTGCTATGGCTTTGGAGGGCAGTGGAAGATGGCCCAAGTCCTTGGGCCCCTGCACCTGTGTGGGAAGACCCGGAGGAAGCCCTGGCTCCTGGTTTCGGATCGGCCCAGCTCCGGCCGTTGCGGCCAATTGGGGAGTGAACCAGTGGATTGGAAGACCTCTCTCTCTCTCTCTCTCTCTCTCTCTCTCTCTCTGCCTTTCCTTCTCTCTCTGTGTAACTCTTTCAAATAAATAAATAAATCTAAAAAATAAAATAAAATAAACTTAGTAATTACTACATAGTCACCACATTTAAGATACAGGGTTAAAAGCCATGATGGAAGCAAAAGTAAGTATATCGGAATCATACTTACATAATTACAGTTTAGGTACAAGGTGACAAATATCATACAAGACATGTTCAGAGTGCCCTTGACGTTCAGCTGAGGGAAAAAATCATGCAATGTGAAGGGGACCAGAATGAGGGCAGAGCTGGCAAACAACTCACTGAGGTGGCATCACAGAAAAGCCTCAGAGAAGAGTAAGGCTACAACAGACACAAGTGGGGACAACAGAACAAGACATGGAAATATAAAAAGAAATAAAAAAGGCAAAGACAAGAAATGGGGTGCAGCAGAGGTTAACCACGGAAGCAGCAGGCAGGTGCAGAGGAGTACAGAAGGGGGCTAGCAGCAGGGAGGGGAGCTAGGCTTTACTGCTCAGAACTGTTCAGACGCCAGCATTGATGTTTCAAGTACGTTTACATATGAGGGTGCTTCAAAGGATAAGTGGGAAATTCAATTAAAAGATTAAAAGACGTTTATTTTGATACAAAACTGAAATCCAGGCATAGTTTTTTTCATAATATACATCTTCCAAGAGCATCTGGAAGACCTCTTATCTGCATGGATTTAAAAATTTATACTAAAATTAGCGTTTTTTAAAATTTATTTTTATTTTTTGACAGGCAGAGTGGACAGTGAGAGAGAGAGAGAGAGAGAGAGAGAGAGAGAAAGGTCTTCCTTTGCCGTTGGTTCACCCTCCAATGGCTGCCGCGGCCGGCGCACTGCGCTGATCCGATGGCAGGAGCCAGGTGCTTCTCCTGGTCTCCCATGGGGTGCAGGGCCCAAGCACTTGGGCCATCCTCCACTGCACTCCCTGGCCACAGCAGAGAGCTGGCTTGGAAGAGGGGCAACCGGGACAGAATCCGGCGCCCCAACCGGGACTAGAACCCGGGGTGCCGGCGCCGCAAGGCGGAGGATTAGCCTAGTGAGCTGCGGCGCCAGCCCACTAAAATTAGCTTTTAATTACATTTTCCACTAACTTTTTGAAGTCTATAAGTTTCTACTCTAAATATGGTTGGATGGGCAGATAGACTTTATATACTGACTTAGTACAATTTCTTACTATTTAGGAAAACTTAGAAAAAGATTACTCCACTAGAAAAAGGGACAAAGAAATTGAAGAAATAATTCAGAAGATAAAAAAGAAACATAACATAAAAAAGAAGCCTGAATTCACTTATAATCAAAGAAAAAAATCTTTTCCTCCTACTTAAAAATTTGTTTGAGAACCCTCATTGCGTGGATCTTCAACACCTCCAGCATGCTGATGCACAGCATGTCAACCTGCTGGGACAATGATAAAAAGGAAGTTGGGCTTGGTCTCCTCCAGCCAAGGTTCAGGTGTTTGTTTTGCCATTTCATAGCTATGATGAGGCCCTGGACAATTAACTCTGCTTCTCTAAGTTCCTGTAAAAGGAAGATAATTAAATGCCAGGCTTATACCTTAGGATTGTTTTGAAGACTACATAAAGCAAATGGGTATGACTTTGTAGTAGCTCTACAAACTGAAAAGTATTTGGAAAATGAATGTGTTTTGCAAGTATTTTAAGGAAGAAGAGATTTTCTGGAATAGAGTAAGATACAAATTTAAGGCATTATTGAAATACTATTTTGGAAAGTGCAAAAGAAATCAAGATTTCAAAATTTGCTGGTGATCATGGACATTTGTTCATGTCTATAAAGATTATTAAGATGGCTAATTTTCAGTATATTAAGTAAAAAGTAATTATTATAATATCATTCATAATACTCATATAGTAAGATTTTGGTGACTACAGGTTCAAATATGGATAATGTGGCACAGAAAATTATGTGAGGCCAGAATTAAAACCTGATTGGGAGAGACACTTCTGATTGTCTACCTAGATGTCTAATCCACCCCTAGAGAATTCTGACTCCGCTCAGGTTCAGGCTATGTATCTGTTGCCATGACCCTCCCCGCTCAGTCTCAAGAAGCGAATATGGATTAATCTAAACCAGTCATTTAACTTCTCTTGCCAATGACTAGTTTAGGTATGGACACATGCTTGGCTCCAGCCAATGAGAGAAGAAAGGAAGTATAATGATCCACTTCTGAAAACAAATGTCCTTCCTGGCAAGGACAGGAAGACCAGCTGTTATGCAATCTAATAATTTATGAAGCAATTCTTGGGACAACCTTCTGCAAATACTCTCCTACCTAGTATATCCCTGATAAGTATGTTGGGCTCCACAAATTAATGTTATCTTTGTCCTTCTCTTTTCACTTAGATTAGGAATAAAAGATTTTTTTATAGGCACTTATTAGAAGGCATTATGGATTACTCTTTTTTCTTAATGGTCCTCTATTTCAAAACCAAAATGAAGTCCAATACTGACAAGGATTATAGTACTAGAGTTGATTTCCAAACCTGGGTAGAATAGTAATCCAATCAATATGAAAGCTACTACAGCCTAAATCCTTGAGACAAGGGCAACAGTGGAAAGATTATAGCTTTTTAAATCACAGGTCAGAGTAGAATCTCAGTTTTGCCACTTATTATGATTCAGTCAACTTACTTAACCCCTGCGAGTTCACTTGACAAGAACAGTGCTATGAGGACAACGAAGAGAAAGTATGAGGCTTCTAGAGTGACGAGGGCAGACAGCTTTCTAAATAAGCTCAGCACTCTATTCAATGCTCTGAGTTTCAATTCAAATTTAGGGGGCCGGCGCCATGGTGTAGCGGGTTAAGCTGCCGCCTGCAGCACCAGCATCCCATATGAGTATGAGTTCGAATCATAGCTGCTCCACTTCTGATCCAGTTCCCTGTTGATAGCCTAGGAAAGCAGCAGAGGGTGGCCCAAGTGCTTCGGCCCCTGAACCCACATGGGAGACCCAGAGGAGGCTCCTGGCTTTGGATCACATCAGCTCCAGTCCGTGTGGCCATTTGGGGAGTGAACCAGCATATGAAAGATCTCATTCTCTCTTTGTCTCTTTCTTGCTCTGTAACTCTGTCTTTCAAATAAATAAATCTTTTTTAAATTTTAAATTTAAATTTTTTAAAAATTCAAATGCAGTTATATTACTCATTATGAGTTATACAATTTTACACTGATGGCTCTTCCAATCCTTTTTTTTTTGTTAAAGATTTATTTATTTATTTGAAAAGCTGAGCTACTAGAGAAAGAGAGAGAGAGGTCTTCTATCTGCTGGTTCACTCCCTAAATGGCCACAACGGCCGGAGCTGGGCCAACCTGAAGCCAGGAGCCAGGAGCTTCTTCCAGGCCTCCCTCATCAGTTCAGGGGCCTAAGGGCTTAAGCCATCTTCTACTGCTTTCTCAGGCTGTAGCAGAGAGCTGGATCAGGCGCAGAGCAGCCGGGACTTGAACCAATGTCCACATGGGTTGCTGGTGAGACAGGCAGTAGCTCCACTCACTCCGCCACGGTACCGGCTCCCTCTTTCAATCCTTACAACCCTGTGTTCATGGATAATTTGTATTGTGAAAAATCTATGTGTGGATTTCAAAATTTTTCAGACCAAAACACTTATTTTTAATTCCATTTTTCCATGGACCTTTGAAGCCCCCTCATACGTCCATTTTGAATATAAAGAACTTGAAGATCACAGAGTAAGGGACTTGGCTCAGGGTCCCATTAGTTAGATGATAGCAGAGAGGTAGGTTGTAAACACAGCTCTTCTGACCCCAAGACCAAAGCTCTGTTCATTTTGATTCTGTGCTCACAATATTGTTTCAAGTTTTGCCCAAACTACTAACTAATCCATCTCCTAACTATTCTTCATGTGCCCCAAATACAATCCAAATGTTAATCCATACAACACATACAAACTACTCTTTTCGAAATTATTTTAGTTCCGTTTATTTAATTCCTTTATAAACAAACTTTAGCTTACTTGTCTACAAATATATTAAAAAACAGTAAGACATAAGTATAAAAGGAAGTTACGTCACCTTTTCTGCATTTGCAGGCACAATCACCACACACACACACACACACACACACACACTTACATCAAATGCCAAATTAGATTCTTACCTTAGTTAGATCCATTCCGAGCCTAACCTGTGACAAGAGGTGCATGATAACACTCTTGTGCTCCTCCACTGACCCTGCCTCTCCGTCATCATCTCTATCGTCATGCGAATCAAAAAGGTCTAAAATAAAACACATCTTCTTAGGCTGGTATTTAATTGGGCCAATCTGTGCTGCTACCAGTATTATAAATGTTTCTTACAAAAAGAAAAATTCTCAAAGGTCATTACCTGCATCACTTGTTCCATTAGACATGGAGGAATTAAGTGATTCTGTGGTATCTGGACGCTTCATACTATTTCCTGAGCTGCTGTGTGTCAAGACAGAGGCAGATCCAGAAGAACTAAAAACAAAAACATGAACATTAATCACCATCTTCAGCTAAGGAATGCATTTAGGATCATAGACATCAATTTACAAAACTTCTTAAAACCAATAATACAAGTAGGTGACAGAAACGGACTAGAGTCTTACAGTCTGCTGGTTACTGACATATGTAAGTGCTTTCAACCAACTCCCTGTCACCCCCATTCCAAGACTAGAAATAAAAGTCTCTCATCTTAAACTGCCTGAATAGTGTTTAGCCAAGCCATGCTGAAACGCTAGCATAGATACTTTTAAAAATTTACTGACATTTTTACCTCTGCATACAAGTTTAAAATGAGTTCATTTTCTGATTTTGTTGCCTTGTATAAACACACCTATGAAAAAATTTTTCACAACAACTTCTAGAACAGTCTTACTAAGTGCTAGAGCATATCAGGTCTACAATTTTTGAGATCCTTTGATAAAAGCCCACATCAATAATAACACTATTCCCAGTTATTTAAAAAGTTTCCTTGAAAACTACAAAATGTATAAAATCCTATTGCTTTTTCATTTTAGTGATAGAGTTACAGACAGTGAGAAGGAGACAGACAGAAAGGTCTTCCATCCACTGGTTTGTTCCCCAAACGGCCACAATGGTTGGAGCCAGGAGCCAGGATCTTCTTCTGGGTGTCCCATGCAGATGCAGGGGCTGGCCCAAGTGCTCAGGCCATTGTCTACTGCTTTCCCAGGCCACAGCAGAGAGCTGGACTGGAAGAGGAGCAGCCAGGACTAGAACCAATGCACATATGGTATACTGGCCACCACAGGTCGCAGATTAACCTATGGCACTACAGCACCAGCTCCAAATCCTATTACTTTTTTTTTTTTTTTTTAAAGATTTTTATTTATTTATTTGAGAGGTAGAGCTACAGATAGTGAGAGGGAGAGACAGAGAGAAAGGTCTTCCTTCCGCTGGTTCACTCCTCAGATGGCCGCAATGTCCAAAGCTGCGCCGATCCAAAGCCAAGAGCCAGGAGCTTCTTCCTGGTCTCTCACATGGGTGCAGGGGCCTACTACTTTCCCAGGCCATAGCTGAGAGCTGGATTGGAAGAGGAGCAGCTGAGACTAGAACCGGTGCCCATATGGGATGCCGGCGCCGCAGGCAGAGGATTAACCTACCGTGCCACGGCGCCAGCACTCCTACTACTTTTTTTTTTTTTTGACAGGCAGAGTGGACAGTGAGAGAGACAGAGAGAAAGGTCTTCCTTTGCTGTTGGTTCACCCTCCAATGGCTGCTGCGCTGCGGCCGGCGCACCGCACTGATCCGAAGGCAGGAGCCAGGTGCTTCTCCTGGTCTCCCATGGGGTGCAGGGCCCAAGCACTTGGGCCATCCCCCATTGCCTTCCCGGGCCACAGCAGAGAGCTGGACTGGAAAAGGGGCAACCGGGACAGAATCTGGAGCCCCAACTGGAAC
Organism: Oryctolagus cuniculus; assembly: GCF_964237555.1. NCBI lineage: Eukaryota > Metazoa > Chordata > Mammalia > Lagomorpha > Leporidae > Oryctolagus > Oryctolagus cuniculus. Next base: position 121,159,371 of record NC_091438.1, read on the forward strand.
TAGAACCCGGGGTGCCGGTGCTGCAGGTGTAGGATTAGCCTATTGAGCCGTGGCGCCAGCCCCTATTACTTTTTAAAAAAGATTTATTTATATTTATTTGAAATGCAGAGTTGGGGGGCAGGGGACTTCTACCTGCTGATTCACTCTCCAAATGGCTGCGACAGCCAGGGCTGGGCCAGGCTGAAGACAGGAGCCAGAAGCTTCTTCCAGGTCTTCCACATAGATGCAGAGGCTCAAGCCCTTGGGCCATCCTCTGCTGCTTTCCCTGGAGCATTAGCAGGGAGCTGGGTCACAAGTGGAACAGCTGGGCCTCAAACAGGTGCCCATATGTGATGTGGCAGATTAACCCACTATGCCATGAGGCTGGCCCCAAAATCATATTACTTTTACAAGCAAATTTATTATAACTGTTAACAGGGTCTAAAAAAAAGTTGCTCTATTATATTACTATATCTGTGATCATAACTTACTAAGGTAAAGATTTCTATAAAAATGAGAGGATAATCAGAAAGACAGAGCTTAATTATTCACTGTAAAACTACAAACCAAATTTCTCACATATAGTTATCTATGAGATGCAATCATCAGTCTTATTACAAAATTACAGGCATGAAACCTACTTTCAACATAGCTTGCCCTTGGTACTTACCTTCATTTGATGTTTTACAGCAAATTTGATTTTATAGAGCAGTTTTTGGTTCATAGCAAAAATGAGCAGAAAGGTGAGTCTCAGTTACTGCCTGTGCCATCTTCCCCATCAAACTGTGTACCCAGTGGTATGTTCGTTACAATCGACGAGCCTATACCAGCACATTGGTATCACCCGAAGTCCACAGTTCACATTAGGGTTCACTCTTGGTACTGTGAATTCTCTGGGCTTTGATGGACGTAGGACAACATATATATGCCACTGTAGACTCATACGCATAGTTTCATCACGCATAAAGTCCTCTGGCTTTGCTTGTGTTAGAATTCATTATGGGGGTCACCATTGTGGTATAGCGAGTAAAGCCACCACCTGCGGTGTTGGCACCCTATATGGGTGCCAGTTAAGAGTCCTGGCTGCTCCACTTCCTATCCATCTCTCTACTATGGCCTGGGATTGCAGTAGAAGATGGACTTGTGCCCGGAGCAGAGACCCAGAAGAAGCTCCTGGCTCCTGCCTTTGGATCAGCACAGCTCCAACCATTGCAGCCATTTGAGGGGGAACCAACGGATGGAAGACCTCTGTCTTTCTCTCTCCCTCTGCCTTTCTGTAACTCTGCCTTTCCAATAACTACATACATATTTTTTAAAAATTCATTATGTATTCTAATATAGACTAGTTTGCCCTGGTTACTTACCTTCTTTTGACCTATTTTTCAAAACCCTTAGGTAACTAAATATTGCTTCACTGATAATTTAGTAGTATACATTACAGTGCATTGTAATTAATGTCTATCTCACTAGTTTTAAGGGGACAAAATAGGAGCAAAAAAACTTATGTAAGAGAAATCAAATTATCAATAAAAGAACTACATGAAAATTATCTTCAAAATGTTTTGTGGCACTGTGACACATCATCAGTAGAGTCAATCTCTGAAATCATCTGACCTAAAACCCCAAATCTTAAAAAATGTAAATCTTTAGATGCAATTCCTCAGATCTTTTTATGCTATGCTTTTTCTCCTTACCCATGGTTAGAAACCATGGCTGGGGGTCGGCGCCGTGGCTCACTTGGTTAATCCTCCACCTGCAGCACTGGCATCCCATATGGGTACCAGTTCTAGTCCCGGTTGCTCCTCTTCCAGTCCAGCTCTCTGCTGTGGCCCAGGAAGGCAGTGGAGGATGGCCCAAGTGCTTGGGCCCCTGCACTTGAATGGGAGACCAGGAGGAAGCACCTGGCTCCTGTCTTTGGATCAGTACAGCACCGACCATAGCGGCCATTTGGGGAGTGAACCAACAGAAGGAAGACCTTTTCCTCTGTTTCTCTCTTTGTCTGTAACTCTGTCAAAGAAATTAAAAAAAAAGAAAGAAAGAAAGAAACCAACCAACCAACCATGGCTGGGCAGAGTGAAACAATGTTCAAAAAGTCAGGAGGCGGTGTGACACAGTAGGTTAAGCTGCCTCCTGCAATGGTAGCATTCCATATGAACTCCAGTTTGAGTTCCAGCTGTTCCACTTCTGATTCAGATTCTTGCTAATGTACCTGGGAAAGCAGTGGAAGGATGGGCCCCTGTACCCATGTGGGAGACCCAGATGGAGCTCCAGGCTCCTGGCTTCATCCAGGACCAGCCCTGGCTGACATGGCCATTTTGGGGGTGAACTAGCCATTCCATAATTTACCCCATTCAGGACAAAGGATTTAAAAAATATAGTTGGCCGGCACTGCGGCTCACTAGGCTAATCCTCCGCCTGCGGCGCCGGCACACCAGGTTCTAGTCCTGGTTGGGGCGCCGGATTCTGTCCCAGTTGCCCCTCTTCCAGGCCAGCTCTCTGCTGTGGCCAGGGAGTGCAGCGGAGGATGGCCCAGGTGCTTGGGCCCTGCACCCCATGGGAGACCAGGAGAAGCACCTGGCTCCTGCCTTCGGATCAGTGCGGTGCACCGGCCACAGCACACCGGCCGCAGCGGCCAATGGAGGGTGAACCAACGGCAAAGGAAGACCTTTCTCTCTGTCTCTCTCTCTCACTGTCCACTCTGCCTGTCAAAAAATAAAATAAATAAATAAATAACTAAAAATAAAAAATACAGTTAAAGACAGTAACAACATATATGCCTACAGGGAAATTTTCAATTTTCACTTGGCTAACTTACCTAGAATTTAAGCATAAAGTTAATAAAGTACAATAAAAAATGTAAAGCTCTGAACTTACAGTAACAATTTATTACACATCTAATATATGCCCACACTGTGAGAGGTTACCTTGGCAAGGTACAGACCTTCCCAGCCCCTGGTTTAAAGCAACAGCTACTACATGGAGTAAGAGATTATTTCTATTTAAATAAGTATTGATCCTTCAAAATTCAACCTTTTACTTTGCAATTTTCTCTTAAATGTTTGCTTTCTTTGAATTCTATCAGGAAAATTTTTCTGCTTTCCCAGACACATTAGCAGGGAGCTGGATGGGAAGTGGAACAGCTGGGACTCAAATTGGCACCCATACGGGATGCTGGCACAGCAGGCAGCAGCTTAACCCACTATGCCACAGCGCAAGCCCTCATATATTATTTAAATATTCATAATAATCCCTTTAATAATCATAATAATAATAGCTCAAACTATTATGATCCTCATTTTACAAATAAGGAAACTGAGCACTACATAGGTTAAATAATTTGACCAGGATCACACAATTTTGAAGCAAAATAGTTTTAGAATCCACTCTTCCTGAGATTTCAGAATCCAAAGTCTTAACCATAACAGCCTGTATTTCATTATAGCTGAAAATACTGTGATTAGCTAATGAGGAAATAAATGCCAGTTACCCTCTTCTGTACAATGGTACACACTTGACTTTCTTATGATGGTATAAATCAGGTCAAATACTTCCTAACAATGGAAAAAATACCTATTATCAAGATCTGTCAAAATCTACCTGCAGCTCATTACAATGTATGAACTTTCTCTCATTCCCAATGCTATAACCTTAGCTCAGGTCATCTACCTTTTTCAGTTTACTACCAGGTTTTGGTGTCTGGTCTCCCTACCTATAATCCAGCCCCTAATGCATTCAATTGTATTCAATTTAGGCAGGTCTATTTTTCTAAAAATACAGCCCTGATCAGCAACTGCCCATTACTCACGAGACAATTCACTCAGTTTACAGCAACCTGAATGGATTAAGACATTTTTTAAAAAAAATTTTATTTATTTATTTATTTAGTTGTGAAACAGAGTTACAGAGAGAGAGAGAAGTAGAGAAAGGTCTTCCATCTGCTAGTTCACTCCCCAGATGGCTACAACAGTTGAAGCTGGGTCAATCTGAAGCCAGGAACCAGGAGCTTCTTCAGGCTCTCCCATGCGGGTGCAGGGGCCCAAGCACTTGGGCCATCTTTCACTACTTTCCCAGGCCATAAGCAGAGAGCTAGATTGGAGGAGGAGCAGCCAGGACACAAACCAGTGCCCATATGGGACGCCGGTGCTGCAGGTGGAGGCTTAGCTTACTATGCCACAGCGATGGCCTGGATTAAGATACTTCAAATATATAGCACTAGACTATAAATGTCTCTTGTTTCCCAAACAGACTGTACATTCTTTGAGGGCAAGAACTTGTTCTTTTTAACTACTGTATCATTCTTCTAACTAGCACCATACTAGGCTTATAGGTGTGAGTATCTCTCTTGTAATATAGAAACAAGAGAGTAACATTTTATTTGTATAATATTTTGTAGCTTATTCATCATCTTTGGACCCTCTCCCAGTGTTGGTATTTTAGAAATGTCCAGAGAGTTGCCTTTATAAGATTTTGTTGGAAAATGAAATGAATATTTTGCAAGAAGAAGGTTAATTTAAATAAGAGTGTAATGGTTTGCAAAAAAAAAAAAAAAAAAGTGATGTACAGATTAAAATATTAACCTGGAAAAAAAAAAAAAAAGAAATGTCCAGAGAGTTCAACTAACAACACTGGAACATTACTATGGCTGATGCTATCTATTCAATTTGGAATTAGGAGTAAAATCAGAACTTTTCAACAGAACTTTCTTTGCTTAATAAGCCAATTAAAAATAAGTTGTCCTTTTTACTGTTCCCCAAAAAAAAAACTTACAAGGCAAATCTGTCATTAACATAATCTTAAAATCAAATTATACTTTTAAAAATCAGCAGAGTTGTTTAAATACATACTTTATTCATCCACTTACTCTATCAAGCGCTTTGGGGATGAGCCACTTTGGTGGAATTCGTCAGCATCATAGAATTCATCTTCACTGCTAGAATAAGAGAACTCTGGGACTGTATTTGGAGACAAGTTGACATGGCTTGGAGAAGTGAGACTGCTACTAGGTGGTGAATGCCCACTACCTAGGAAGTGACAAAGTTTTTAATCAGTGAAAAGTGTTGGCAATAGCAGAGGAGAAATCAGGCAGAGAAGAGTCAAAGCAGACCTTTAGGAAATCAAGAAAAAGTAAGTTGGTAGAAGTCTCTATACGATTTGTAAGGAAACTCAACATTTAAATTATACATACACAAAAAAGGCACATCACGTTACAGAATGGGGATAGAGCCTTTTAAATAAATGAAAAAATGTCACACTCCCCTTCTAAATTAGAGAAAAACTTCTGAGTATGTAAGCTTTTGTTTGTAAGTCCCTTAACAGACACCAGAACCAAAAGAAAGCCCAGGCTCTTATATAATACTGTAATCTAGACATCTAAAAATGTAGCAGTGAACCATGGGAATGCAAAATGCAAAGAATATAAAGACCTCACAAATGTGAAAACATTATTCAGGATATAACACTCATATCTGTCAATATTTTCCAGCAGTCACATGGAAAATGAAAAATCTCTGCACAAAGTCCTGGGCACACACCACCTAAATTTTTTTACTTCTTTTCCACCTAAGTTTCTATCAGATGTTTGGGGCTTTGGAGCAAAGATGAAAACAGAGGGCTACTATGGGAAGAATGTAGAATGGGAAAAAGACTAAGAGAGCAGCCTTAAGAAAAAAAAAAAAATCTGTTCTCCCACACTTTGTTGCCAGGCTCACAAACAGTTTTAAAATAATATGAAAAGCGGCTGGCGCCGCAGCTCACTAGGCTAATCCTCTGCCTTGCGGCGCCGGCACACCAGGTTCTAGTCCCAGTCAGGGCGCCGGATTCTGTCCCAGTTGCCCCTCTTCCAGGCCAGCTCTCTGCTGTGGCCAGGGAGTGCAGTGGAGGCTGGCCCCAGTGCTTGGGCCCTGCATCCCATGGGAGACCAGGATAAGTACCTGGCTCCTGCCATCGGATCAGCGCGGTGCACCGGCCGCAGTGCACCTGCCGCGGCGGCCATTGGAGGGTGAACCAATGGCAAAGGAAGACCTTTCTCTCTGTCTCTCTCTCTCACTATCCACTCTGCCTGTCAAAAAAATAAATAAATAAATAATAAAAAATATGAAAAGTCTGTTACCTAAAAGATAATGCTTACTGTAGAAATTCTAGAGATAACTCATGCGCCAATCACATTAAAATATCTCTTTCTCCTCACTAGCTTTCTTTTATAAGAATGGGGAAAAAGAGACCAGGAATTATAAATGCAATTACTCCAGATGATGGCAAAACTGCAAATATGTTTAAGAATAAAATGAGTTCGAATGGGAACTGCAAACAAAAGAACTGAGATATAGAGATCCAACAACATGATAGGTTAACTGATCTTTTTTTCTATTATTGAAAGAGGTAAGGGAAAGAAAGGTGGAGAAAATATAGTTTGAAAAGTAAAACAACATAAATCACACACTAAATTATTTTTATTTCTTTATATGGAGATGGGGAACAGAAAAACACAGACAAAACTCCTATCTGCTGATTCATTTCCCAAATGCCTACATCAACCAGAACAGAGCCAGGCCTAAGTTGGGAGTAAGGAACTCGACCTGGATATCCCAAGTGTGTGGTAGGGAGCCAAGTACTTAAGTTATCACCTGATGCCTCACATTAGCAGGAAGCTGGAATTGGGGCAGGGCCATGACTCAAACTCACATGAATATGGATTGTACACATACCTAGGTCTAACATCTGTCTTGCTTACTTAGAATGTTTTTTTTTTTAAAGAATTACACAGAAAGATAGATAAAGAGAGATAGAGACGGGGTTGGGGGGAGGGGGAGAGAGAGAGAGACTTCCATCCTCTGGTTCACTCCTCAAAGGGCCACAATAGTTGGAGTTGAAGTGATTTGAAGCCAGGAGCCAGGCTTCTTCCAGGTCTCCCACGTGGCTGCAGGGGCCCAAAGACTTGGACCATCCTTCACTGCTTTCCCAGGTGCATTAGCAGAGGGCTGTATTAGAAGTGGAGCAGCTGGGACATGAACCAGCACCCATAAGGGATGCTGGTGCTGCAACCCAGAGTTTTAACCCACTGTACCACAGCGCTGGCCCCACTTACTTAGTTGTTGTTTTTTTTTTTTTTTTTTTGGTTTTTGTTTGTTTGTTTTTTGACAGACAGAGTGGACAGTGAGAGAGAGAGAGAGGGAGACAGAGAGAGAAAGGTCTTCCTTTGCCGTTGGTTCACCCTCCAATGGCCGCCGCAGCCGGTGCGCTGTGGCCGGCGCACTGCGCTGATCCAATGGCAGGAGCCAGGTGCTTCTCCTGGTCTCCCATGGGGTGCAGGGCCCAAGCACTGGGGCCATCCTCCACTGCACTCCCGGGCCATAGCAGAGAGCTGGCCTGGAAGAGGGGCAACTGGGACAGAATCTGGCGCCCCGACCGAGACTAGAACCCAGTGTGTTGGCACCACTAGGTGGAGGATTAGCCTGTTGAGCTGCGGCGCCAGCCCCCACTTACTTAGTTTTAAAAATTTCTTTAAATCTGCTATTCTTTAAATCTGAATTTTGAAATATCTCCTGAAATAATTTCCAGAAAATACTTTATCTTTTGGAAATAATTTATATTAAAATTAATATACACAATGAAGAGCCCATCACTATTTAGTTTATAACTATCTTTTTAAAGATTTATTTATTTGAAAGGCAGAGTTAAAGAGAGAGAGGGAGAGAGACAGAGATTATTTTCCATCTAATGGTTCACTCCCTAAATGGCTGTGACGGCCAGGACCAGGTCAGGCTGAAGCAGGAACTAGGAGCCAGAAGCTTCTTCCGAGTCTCCCATGTGGGTGCAGGGGCCCAAGCACTTAGGCCATTTTCCATTGCTTTCCCAGGCACATTAGCAGGGAGCTGGATTGGAACTGGAGTAACTGGAATTCAAACTGGTGACCATATGGAATGCTGGTACTGCGAGCGGCAGCTTAACCCACTACATCATAGCACCAGCTCCTGTAACTGGCCCCTTATATATTTTTAAGTACATACATTTTAGCTGTTTCAAAGTTCTGACACAATCCTACTTCACAGAAAACAAACAGGAAGGGAGAGGTTAGAGGATAAGACATATCCACATCAGAGTGCTTGAGTTCAACTTCTGACTCCTGTGCCTAATTCCACATCCTGCTATTGAAGACACTGGAAAGCAATGGTGATGCCTCAAGTAGTTGGATTCCTGCCACATGTGTGGGAGACCTGGATTGTACTTCCAGCTCGTGGCTATGCCCTTGCCTCATACTGGCAACTTAGGCCATCTGGGGAGTAAATCAGTGGGTCAGAGTTCTCTTTCTACCTATCAAATAAAAATAAAAACAAAAACAGAATAGGTTTGGCTTAACTAAGACTTTGGTTAAGATGCCCCCATTTCAGAGTGTTTAGGTTCAATATCTGCTTCAGGTTCCTGAATCCAGCTTCCTGCTAATGCAGACACTGGGAAGCAGTGGTGATGGCTGAAGTGGTTAGATTTTTGCCACCCACATGGGACATCTGGATTGAGTTCTGAACTGCTAGTTTCAACTGAAACTGGCTGTTCTGGGCATTCGTGGAGTGAACCAGCAAATAGTACTTGCTCTCTCACCTTTCAAATAGATAAATAATTTTTTAAAAATTAAGAAATTAAAACTACATGCACTATTTTTATAAAAAGATTTATTTGTTTGAAGGCAGAGTTACAGAGAAGCTGAGAGAGAGAGAGGTCTTCCATCCGCTGGTTCACTCCCCAACTGGCCTCAATGGCCAGAGCCACGCCAACCCGAAGCCAGGAGCCAACAGCTTCTTCAGAGTCTCCCATGTGGGTGCAAGGGCCCAATAACTTGGGCCATCTTCTACTACTTTCCCAGGCCATATTAGAGAGCAGGATGGGAAGTGGAGCAGCAGGGACTGGAACCTGCATCCATATGGGATGCTGACACTGCAGGTGGCAGCTTTACCCACTACGCCACAGGGTCAGCCCCATACAGGCACTATTTTTAAAATGAGTAAGATGTGACATAGGTCACGAGATACAGAAGTCTGCCAAATCATGTTAACTTCATTATTCAGACTGCTTATCATCATTTTCCCAAGAGTTTTCTTTCAAAATTCAGAAGGCATCTGTCCAAGTTCTTAAAGGAACATCATCTGTACCTTTATTAATTTAAATTTTAAAAGGGCTAAAATTACATGGTAATTTTATAATTACTACATAGTTTCGAAAAGTCTGACCCAGGTTAGAAATCTGTGGAGAGCCACCGGGGCTGCTAATCTCAAGAAGGGCTTGGGGCGGAGGTTAAAGCCCCACCCTGCACTGCCTGCACTCCATATAGGCGCCAGTTTGAGTCCTGGCTGTTCCTCTTCAGATCCAGCTCTCTGTTGTGGCCTGGGAAAGAAGTGTAAGATGGCCCAGGTTCTTAGGCCCCTGTACCTGCATGGGAGACCCAGAAAAAGCTCTTAGATCCTGGCTTTGGATCAGCTCAGCTCCGGCTGTTGCAGGCATTTGGGGAGTGAACCAGGGATGGAAGATCTTTCTCTCTCTCTCTGGCTCTACCTCCCTCTGTAACTCTGTCTTTCAAATACATAAAACACATCTTAGGAAAAAAAAAAGAACGGCTTGGTTAGGACAAGCATGTGGCACAGCAGGTTAAACTGCTGCCTGTGACCCAGCATCCCATGTGAGTGCCAGCTCAGGTTCCAGCTGTTGCACAGCTGATCCAGTTCGCTGTTAATGTGCCTGGGAAAGCAGTGGAAGATGACTTGGGTCCCTGTCAACCAACATGGGAGACCAAATGGAGTTCTAGGTCTTTGGCTTAGTCCTGCCCTAGCTGTTGTGGCCATTAGGGGAATAAAAAAAATGGATGGAAGATCTCCCTCTCTCTCTGTAACTCTCTCAAATAATTAAAATAAGTCTTAAAAAAAAAAAAAAAGAGTGGTTTGGCTTTTGCCTCCAGGTTTAATAGATTCAAGAGTACTAACTGCTTCCTTGAATTTGGTTCTACAGATAACTTGATGTCAATTAAAAAACATCTGCTGCTCTTCCAGGTACATTAATGGGGTAGATGAATCAGAAGTGGAGCCAGGGGTCCAGCATTGTGGTACAGAGGGTAAAGCCAACAGCAGCAATACAGGCATCCCATATGGGCCCCAGTTTGAGTCTGCTCTCATCCAGCTCCCTGCTAATGTGCCTAGGAAAGCAGTACTTTCACCCCTGTACCTACATGGAAGACCCAGAATAAGCTCCTGGCTTCAGACTGACCCAGCTCTGGCTGTTGTGTCCATTTGGGGAGTGAACCGGTGGATGGAAGATTTCTGCTTCTCCCTCTCTGCCTTTCAAATACATAAATCTTAAAAAGGAACCCAAGGGGCCGGCACTGTAGCTCACTAAGCTAATCCTCTGCCTGTGGCGCCGGCACCCCGGATTCTAGTCCAGGTTGGGGCGCCGGTTCTGTCCCGGTTGCTCTTCTTCCAGGCCAGCTCTCTGCTGTGGCCCGGGAGTGCATTGGAGGATGGCCCAGGTCCTTGGGCCCTGCACCCGCATAGGAGACCAGGAGAAGCACCTGGCTCCTGGCTTCGGATCGGCGCACACGCTGGCGGCAACACTCTGGCAGTAACGCTCCAACCGTAGTGGCCACTTGGGGGGGTGAACCAACGGAAAAAGGAAGACCTTTCTCTCTGTCTCTCTCTCTCACTGTCTAACTCTGCCTGTCAAAATTAAAAAAAAAAAAAAAAAAAGGAACCCAGGAAGGGCCAGTGCTATGGCACAGTGGGCAATACTACTGCTTGTGGTGCTGGCATCCCACACGAGCACAGGTTGGAGTCCCGGCTTTTCCACTTCCAATCCAGCTCCCTGCTAATTTACCTGGGGGAAAGCAGCAGAGGATGGCCCAGGTGCTTGGGAGACCCGGAAGAAGCTTCTGGCTCCTGGCTTCAGACTGGCCCAGCTCCTGCTGTTGCAGCCATTTGGGGAGTGAACCAGCTGATGGAAGACCTCTCTCTCTCTCTAACTTTCAAATAAATAAATAAATAAATAAATCTTTAAATGAAGAAAAGATAAAGAAGTGGAGCCAGAACTCAAACCAGCAATCCAATACGGAAAGCTGAAATGGCAAGTAGCAGCTGAACCCTCTGAACTACAACACTGGTCCCACTGTTTAATTTGTTTCAAATTAAATTAGTTTAATTGGTTTTAAAACAATGAGGCTGGTGGTATGGCGTAGTAGATTAAGCCACAGCACTAGCATCCCATATTAGCACTAGTTCAAGTGCCAGCTACTCTACTTCCAATCCAGCTTCCTACTAATGTACCTAGGAAAGCAGTGGAGGATGGCCCAAATACTTGGGCCCCTGTACCCAAGTGGCAGACCTAGATGAAGCTCCTGGTTCCTGGCCCAACCCTGGCTATTGTGGTCATTTGGGGAGTAAATCAATGCCTGGAAGATCTTTCTCTCTCTCAGACTTTCAAATAAATAAGTCAATCTTAAAAAAAAAAAAAAAGAGAGAGAAAGAAATCTAACTCTAACACTGATAGTATCACTGTAAATTAAAGAAAAAAATAAAGACTTTTAAGTGTAAAGAAATTAAGAAAATGCATATTAAAATAAAGTTTTTTGTCTATAACACTAGTAAAAATGGGAAATACTGATAAATGTTTCCTCAAAAAAAGTGCCAAAAATAGTGTACAGAAAAATCATTGAAATATTACTTAGAATAGGAAAGTATTAGAAACACCTAAATATCTACCAGTGGAAAACAGGTAATAGCTGTCCAGGCAAACTGTGAAGAGTACTTCATAGGCCTAACTGTGTGAATATGGGAATTCTCTAATTATTCCTATTAAATGAGAAGAGCCAAAGGCAGGCATCTGGCCTAGCAGTTAAGATGCTCACATCCCACATCAGGCTCTATTCCTAACTCTGGCTTCCTGTTAGTGCAGACCCTTGGTGATGGCTCAAGTGATTAGGTCCCTATCACACATGTGGGATACACTGGCTTGAGTTTGGTTCTGGGCTTCGGCCTGGCCCAGCCCTGGCCATCATGAGAATTTGGAGGGGGAGAGGGGTTAGGGTGGCGGGGAGACAGGGGAAAGGAACTCTTTCTGTATTTCCCTCTCTGTGTGCATCTCCCAAATAAGCAACAAAAATTTAAATAACTAAGAGGAGCTAGTTACAGAAACACATGACTTCATTTAGGTTAAAACAAGAAGAACAGTACAGCTGTACAACCAAGATGTATCTGTGCTTTACAAGGATGCAAATGACAGGGATTAAAAGACTTCAGATATTGTTCTGTATACGCCTATATTGTCTGATAACTTTAAAATAGGAAAGTATCCAAGTCTCACAAGAAAAATTTTGAAAGGCAATAATTTTTAAGGTAAAAAACAAAACTTTGAAATATCTTTTTTAAATCATAATCACCATTGTTTCTGATCCAATCAACAACTTTAGCATTTGGTGCCCAGAATGCAATGGTAAAACAAAGATATCTCTGAAAGAAATAGAAAACAAATTTCTCCAACCTTTTCATTCTCCCAAGTCAGGCACAAATCTTGAATGTTAATGAGGAGTTATGAGAAGGAAACAAATGATACCATCTGTACCTGTACTGTTTGGTGTTGGAGTTTGATGATGTCCCAAAGTAGCTAATACAGGTCCAACTGGTAGGGAAGATGGACGCTGCTCTGACTTACACAACTGAGCAGGTTCTACAAGATTCGAACGTGGGAAATACGTTAGAGAAACAGTCACACACACTGTTGACTACAGTTGTTTAGGATTCTGAATCCTAAAGATCAGTAATTTTTGAAACTATAGTCTGTAAAATATAAAATGTAAAATAAATACAAAAACTATATTCTAGTCAATAAAGTTCCACATGCTCTCTGAATGTTAAGCCTGAACTCAAGAGTAATACACTACAGAGTACTAAGACATAGGGTAGGACATCAAGAAGTCAGTCATGGTAAGCCACTACCCCAGTACAATTGCTGTCAAAGCAGTCACTGTTTATGAAATATAAAATCTGAAATGGGGCACAAGACCAGGTCCTCTTCAGTCTTCTAAGAAATATTAGGCTCATTCTCTTAAGGAGGAAAAATTCACAAACCTATTTCACATGTTTGAAAAACACCGGTTCCCTTTCACATGGCAATTTCTGACATCACTATGTCATCAGTAAGAACACAGACACAGATTAACAAAAAGGCAGCTGGATCAGCGCAGCTCAGTGTTATCTTGAGCTCCACTGTGTCTATTTTTTAAAAACAGCATCTCTTGCTCCATTCTTAAAAATGTACATGTCATACAATTGGGGGCATCATAAATTTCATTTCTTTCTCATTATCTTAAAATCCACTGTGAATAAACTGTTTTTCAGAGTTATAAAGAATATTCCAAAAAAGTTAACTGCTGGGTTATCCTTTAAATAGGCTATGGTGTAAGATTTTCCTTGATAGCCATGAATTCTGTATAGCACTCTGTTACACCAGCCAATCTGAATCTCAGCAACCCTGTTTATCTTCCATCTCAATCTGAAAACCAAAACCCTTTCATCATACTTCAGTAGTCCCAATACAAAATACTATGCATTTTTTTCTAGGTCATTTTTAGCTGCAGTACTTTAAAAAATTCTATTGTTTATTTAAAGCAAGCAAAACTAAGATTACTACAGTAACCTGCAAATTAAGTTTTTAAAATCATTAACCTTTGAAACATTTTGCCAAATATCATACCTGGAGGTAAGACAGTCTGGGAAGGCATTGTGCTGATCACTGGTTCCAAGGGACTAGGCTGATATATTGCATCTACAGGATTAATAGTACTCTGAGATAAAGAAACACAGTATAATCATTTCTAATTCAATGTTTTTCTCATGCTAACCCTCCCAAATGAATGAAATACCGACAATTCTGACAGCAAAATCCTGAAGGCAGCTATAAAGACAAGGTGATCAAATTGCAAAGAGGAAATGAAATCCTTTTCTATACATAAGTGTTAAGAGTTTCTTGTAACAAAGCATAGCAAGGAAGGAAAAAGAGTAATCTCTGCATACAAGATGGTAAAGCTAAATTGGAAAGCTTGGAAGGAGTTGTAAAGCAGTGTGGGGAGATCAGAGGAAGTCTGATAGCCTCTCAATTCAATTAAGCATGTTCCAATTAATGTACTACAAATAAATGGGTCTTCTGGCTCCTGGCTTTGGCCTGGCTGCTGCAGGCATTTGAGGCGTGAACCAGTGAAGGTCTGTCACTCCCTCTCTTTGTCACTCTATTTTTCAAATAAATAAATCTTTTTTAAAAATATTTTCATTCTTAATAAACACATAATTTTACAAATTTATGGGAAAATAAATAAAAAACGAGAACTCAAAAAAATCCTTATCTTCCAATTTTACTTTGCCATGAACTCTTAACTAGTTTCTCTCTTTGTGCTCTAGTTTTCATGTTAATGAGTGGCTAAGAGACCCAAACCATGAAGATCTCATCTTTGTATTCCACATTCCTGCCACCATCCATCCCTGGGAACCACACAGTACAGTGCCTAGTTCTATGGTCACTCCAGGTGGAAATGCTTCAGTTCTAATAGGTGTAGTTATATGTAGCAATAATTTTAGGGGAAAAAGGAAATCCAGGCTTCTCTGATTCTAAGCCAAGAAACTATTCCAACAGTAAGAAGGCATTTTAAAAACAGGACTCCAGAGCTTACTGTTGCTTTTTATTGAGGAGGAGGGAGTGGAATGGATTTGAAACCAAGGTCTTTGCCACTGTAAACGTGAGACTACCATTTAGAAGACCAAATTAGGGGCTGGTACAATGGTGTAGCAGATAAAACCGTTTTCTGCAGTGTCAGCATCCCATATGGGAGCCAGTTCATGTCCTGGTTGCTCCACTTTCGATCCAGCTCTTGACTATGGTCTGGAAAAGCAGAAGATGGCCCAAGTCCTTGGGCCCCTGCACCCATGTGGGAGACCTAGAAGAAGCTCCTGGGGTCCTGGCTTCTGCCTGGCCAGGCTCCAGCCGTGGCAGCCATTTTGGGGGTAAACCAAAGGATGGAAGACCTCTCTCTCTCTCTCTCTCTGCCTCTACCTCTGTAACGCTGCTTTTCAAATAAATTAATTAATTAATAAATCTTAAAAAAAAAAAAGATCAAATTAGACAAACTCCAGAAACACAGACGTTGAGTTCTTTACCTTTCCTTGATGTGCAAACTAAACTTGAAATATACATTAGAGTTTGTAACAGAAAATATTTAAATATTTAAACAGAATTTTATAAAGGAAAAGTCTTGCTAATGAAAGAGCCCAAAAATATTTGTAAACACTTATAAGCAGGGTGGGCGTTTGGCCCAGCAGTACAGACACCAGTTAGATGCCCATCTCCCACACTGGACTGCCTGGGTTTGATCCCTGGCCCTGGCTCTGGCTCTGATTTCAGGTTCCTACTAATGCAGACTCTGGGATGCAGAGGTGATGGCTCAAGTAACTGGATTCTTGGAACCTACGTGAGATACCTGGATTGAGTTCCCAGCTCCCAGTTTTGGCTTGATCCAGTCCTGGCCCCATCCATTTGGAAAGCAAACTAGTAAATAAGAGAATTTTCTGTCTCTCAAAAACAAACGAAAACTTAAGAAGCACCTAACAGTAGAAACAGAGATAATGGTAAAGTTCTTGTAATATTTCTATCTTATGCCTAATTTTAAAACATTTTAAAAATCAAAATCTTTCTGTACAAATATGTAAAGATTTATGTATTCATTTGAAAGGCAGAGTTATATAGAGAGAGAAGGCGAGAGAGAGAGAGAGATTCTTCCATTTGCTGCTTCACTCTCCAAATAGCTGCAATGGCCAGGACTGGCCCAGGTTGAAGCCAGGAGCTTCTTCCAGGTCTTCTGAGTGGGTGGAGGAGTCCAAGCACTTAAGCTATCTTCTCAGGTGCATTAGCAGGGAGCTGGATCCAAAGTGGAGCAGCTGGGACTTGAACCAGTGTCCATTTAGGATTCCAGCACTGCGAGCCACGGCTTTAACTGGCTGAGCCACAGTGCTAGCCTCTCTGCATAATATTTTAATTTTTTTGACAGGCACAGTGGACAGTGAGAAAGAGAGAGACAGAGAGAAAGGTCTTCCTTTGTTTTATTTTTATTTATTTATTTTTTGTTTATTTATTTATTTTTTGACAGGCAGAGTGGAGAGAGAGAGAGAGACAGAGAGAAAGGTCTTCCTTTGCCGTTGGTTCACCCTTCAATGGCCGCCACGGCCGGCGCACTGCGGCCAGCGCACTGCGCTGATCCGATGGCAGGAGCCAGGTACTTATCCTGGTCTCCCATGGGGTGCAGGGCCCAAGTACTTGGGCCATCCTCCACTGCACTCCCTGGCCACAGCAGAGAGCTGGCCTGGAAGAGGGGCAACTGGGACAGAATCCGGCGCCCCGACCGGGACTAGAACCCGGTGTGCCAGCGCCACAAGGCAGAGGATTAGCCTAGTGAGCCGCAGCGCCGGCCCTCTCTGCATAATATTTAAAAATCAATAAATCAGATCTTTTAAACTAAGTGATTTGTACACAGGTATTCTGATTTAGGCCACTATAACAGTCTATCTACCATAAATAAAATACATACATACATACATACACACACACACACATACTTTATATATATTTATATATTTGAGAGGCAGAGTTACAGACAGAGAGAGGAAGAAACAGAGAGAAAGGTCTTCTATCTGCTGGTTTATTCCCCAAATGGCCACAGCGGAGCTGGGTCAATCCAAAGCCAGGAGCCAGGAGCTTCCTCCGGGTCTCCCATGCAGTTGCAGTGGCTCAAGCACTTGGGTCATCGTCCACTGCTTTCCCAGGACAATAGCAGGGAGCTAGACTGGAAGTGGAGCAGCCCATATGGGATGTCAGTGCCACAGATGGATGCTTAACCTACTACGCCACAGTGCCAGCCCCTCTACCATAACTATTCTAACTGAAAAATAAAAGGACACTTACAGAGAATACACCCTGAAAACAATCATTAATAATCAAAAGCCTATGCCGGTGCTGTGGCACAGTGGGTTAACTCCCTGGCCTGAAGCACTGGCATCTCATCTGGGTACTGGTTTGAGACCCGGCTGCTCCATTTCCGATCCAGCTCTCTGCTATGGCCTGGGAAAGCAGTAGAAGATGGTGCAAGTCCTTGGGCTCCTGCATCCGTGTGGGAGACCCAGAAGAAGCTCCTGGCTCCTGACTCGGATTGACACAACTCTGGCCAGTTGGGGAGTGAACCATTAGATGGAAGACCTCCCTCTTTCTCTGTCTCTCCACCTCTCCCCAGTGTCCTGATGTTTTACCAGACATTTCTTATGGCAGCCTCAGATTACAGGATTAGATTTTGAACACCTCATCTCCCGTTGATTCATAATGGGTTTCATAGTTGCTTGAAACTGATTCCACCCTGCTCTCGCAACCCTGCAACCTAAGTCACTTTTCATGTATCCCTTGACAGAGACCCTTCTATTGCACCTGATGGAGCTCACTTCCGTGCCACCAGCCCCACTGCAACAACCCTCGTCATTGCTGCTGCTGGGTGGGCGCAGGCACCCAGGCGTCATGCTCACTGTCACTTTTTGCCCTGTCTACCAGGATGCTTTCCTGATCAAGATTTCTTTGCTGTTCTTCTGTAGGGAATCCACCCTCTATGGAGGATCTAGGGTACCAGGCCTCTCTCAAGGTTATAACCTCTTCCTAGAGGAACCCTTTGACCAATGAACAGATCACATTGAGGAACCCAGGCCCTCTCTCCTGTCTCATCTTGAGGTCTTCCCCACTCTGATTTTCTGAGTTCTTTGTTGTCTCCTCTTTCTGTGTAACTCTTTCAAATAAATAAATCAATCTTAAAAAAAATAATCTTCTAAAGCTTAGTAAACTGAAGTAGGGAATGTTTTGAAGCAGTGAGAAAATACATAGAAATAGACTTGGAATTTTAATTCCTTAGAACCCTCCAGTCTCTTATCTTCAATGGGACTCACTTTCTTGGTCTATAAAATGAAGAAGAGTCTGGATTATATGATCTCCAAGGAGGTATCTGGTTATAATTTTATGATTCTATTTTCAGATCTGGACTAGGCCAAACTTCAACTAAACAAGTGTCTCAACAAGCCTTAGAACTGTTCTCAAAATAAATTCTTATTTATATGGTGCTTTTCTTTGAAGGACTCTAAGTGCAAAATCCTACAGGAATATATAACTTCCTTACCCCTTCTACTAAAAAAGACTAAAAAATAAAATAACTTTAAGGACACACAATTCCATATTTTAGATATAATCTTTTGTTTTCCACATGAAATGTTCTAATTATAAGTCCTGTCAATCAAAGAAAATATCTGTAGACCTTTTACTGCACTGATAAACAAAAATAATGGGAGGCTACTACTTTAGATTGAGCTCTTGCAGTAAGCCCCAACATATCAGACCAAACCAACTTGGAGTCACTCATGCTAAATGCCACATAACCAAAGTGAAACTCTAAGGAAGCAAGTACGTTCCAAAATAGACCAGTCCTTCTTGAAAATAGGAGATTCCAGTCTACCTGACCCAGCATATGAAGGAAGTCATCTTAAGTCCTGTTAACCAATCAGATTGGAAAACAATCTTCTGTTTCTTTGTTCCCACCTTACAAAACCCACTGATCTGCCATTGCTCAGCGGGAGCTCTCAATCTATTTTGTAGAATGTAGGCTCTCTCTCTTTACAAATCAGAAAAAAAAAAAAGACAATTAGAGGGGCTAGCGCTGTGGCACAGTAGGTTGGGCCTCCATCTGTGGCACCAGCATCCCATGTGGATGCTGTTTCGAGTTCTGGCAACTCCACTTCTGATCAAGCTCCCTGCTGATATCCTGAGAAGGCAGTAGAAGATGGCCCAAGTGCTTGGGCCCCAGAATCACAAGGGAGACCTGGAGGAAGCTCCTGGCTCCTGGCTTCTGAGTGGCTCAGCTCAGCCACTGTGGCCATTTGGGGAGTGAACCAGCAGACGGAAGAACTCTTTCTGTCTCTCTCTCTCTGTAACTCTGCATCTCAAATAAAAATGTTTAAAAAATGATACTTAGTTCTATAACGAACTTTTTTGTAATTTTGTCTTTTTCAACCTCATGTTAAAAGGACTCAATCTTTTTTTTAATTTATTTTTTATTTTTTGACAGGCAGAGTGGACAGAGAGAGAGAGACAGAGAGAAAGGTCTTCCTTTTCCATTGGTTTACCCTCCAATGGCCGCTGCGGCCGGCCCTCCGTGCTGATCCGAAGCCAGGAGCCAAGTGCTTCTCCTGGTCTCCCATGTGGGTGCAGGGTCCAAGCACTTGGGCCATCCTCTACTGCACTCCCAGACCACAGCAGAGAGCTGGACTGGAAGAGGAGCAACTGGGACAGAATCCGGTGCCTCGACCGGGACTAGAACCCGGGGTGCCGGCGCCGCAGGCAGAGGATTAGCCTATTGAGCCATGGCGCTGGCCAGAAGGACTCAATCTTTTGTTGCTGTTGCTCAGGCTAAAATACATCAAATTACATAATAAAATTTGCTTTAAAATGAAATATGCAGAGCTTGAGATGTGCAAATAATAATCCTTCACCCTAATCTGTTCTGACATTAAAAAAACTCTTACAATATATGTAATAAAGTATATAGAACTAACATTTGTTGAAAATTATTTGCCTATTCTGTACTTATGACAACATTCTGAGGTAGAGGTCTTTCGGCTTTCTCCAGAGATGAGGAAATTAAGACTCAGAAGAAATAAGTCATTTGTGGGGCCAGCGCTGTGGCACAGCGGGTTAAAGCCCTGGCCTGAGGCGCCGGCATCCCATATGGGCGCCGGTTCTAGTCCCGGCTGCTCCTCTTCCCATCCAGCTCTCCGCTGTGGCCCGGGAAGGCAGTGGAGGATGGCTCAAGTCCTTAGGCCCCTGCGCCTGGGTGGGAGACCTGGAGGAGGCTCCTGGCTCCTGGCTTCAGATCGGCACAGCGCCGGCCGTTGAGGCCATTTGGGGAGTGAACTAATGGATGGAAGACCTCCCTCTGTCTCTTGTCTCTACCTCTCTATGTAACTCTTTCAAATGAATAAAATAAATCTTTATTAAAAAAAAAAAGAAATAATTTGTCCAAGGTTACAAAAAGTGAATACCAAGGTTGTCATTTAAATGCAAGCAATCTGGCCCTCCAAAGTCAAAAACTCTTGAAGAAAACTGCTGGGGCCAACACTGTGGCACAGAAGGTTAAATCATTGCTTGCAATGCTGGCATCCATATTGGAGTATTGGTTCAAGTCCTAGTCCCTCCACTTCCATATGCAAGTTCATGCTAGTGTGCCTGGGAAGACAGAGGATGATGGTCTAAGTGCTAAGGCCCCTACCACCTCCATGGCATATCCTGGCGACTGGCTTTGGCCTAGCCCAGACCTGGCTTTTGAGACTATTTGGGGAATAAACCACTGGATGGAAGTTCTTTCTCTCTGTTGCTCTACCTCTCAAGGAAATAAATAAATAAACCTTAAAAAAATAAAAATTAAAAAAAAGAATGATACAGTACCTGAGCAAATGATTCAAATATGGTTGTTTTCACAAGTTTAAATTTTCTATGAGTATCAATTTCCTAAAGACTTAAATTGAACACCATCAAATATATTTGGTATGTTTTATAAACATGCCCACTTTAAAAAAATAATAAAATGTAACCTATTTGGTTTTGAGGGGAAAGAGATCAGAAAATTGCCAACAAGATTTTCCTCAGAGTCGTCTTTGGGAACCACAACAAGCTAAGTAACATATAGTCCTTCCCTGTGAGGCTCACAATCTTTAATGAGATTTCAGGCACAGATATATCATGTTGTAGTTATATCATGTAATTATTATTTTTTAATTTATTTGACAGATAGAGTTATAGACAGTGAGAGAGAGAAACAGAGAAAGGTCTTCCTTCCGTTGGTTCACTCCCCAGATGGCCGCTATGGCCAGCACTGTGCCAATCCGAAGCCAGGAGCCAGGTGCTTCTCCTGGTCTCCCATGTGGGTGCAGGGCCCAAGGATTTGGGCCATCCTCTACTGCTTTCCCAGGCCATAGCAGAGAGCTGGATTGGAAGAGGAGCAGCTGGGACTAGAACCTGGCGCCCATATGGACTGCCGGCGCTGCAGGTGGAAGATTAACCAAGTGAGCCACTGTGCCAGCCCCTATATCATGTAATTATATCACCAAGGCTCCCACTATGAAAAGAAAAAAAATTCTAATATTTTTAATTAAAATTTTAAGAACGCTTCTTTTATCTCTGGTTTCATAAGAAATATGCAAACATAATTAACTTTATTTTTTCATTTTAAACCAAATATAATGATAACATTCTCTTCCATTTACGTATAATCATGAGTTGTCTTTGAAAACTTAGATCTGTTTCCAGATCTCAAACAACATGGCATTTGTAGTCTTGGGACAAAAAACAA
Organism: Oryctolagus cuniculus; assembly: GCF_964237555.1. Classification (NCBI taxonomy): domain Eukaryota; kingdom Metazoa; phylum Chordata; class Mammalia; order Lagomorpha; family Leporidae; genus Oryctolagus; species Oryctolagus cuniculus. The sequence goes on from NC_091438.1 coordinate 121,180,792, forward strand.
GTTGCCTTTCACATTTGAAATACAGGCTGAACAGAAATCACTCAGTTACCATAAAACGAGGGTCACTCAAACTAAAAACTTCAAGCTCTAACTTTCATTTCCAGCTGGAAAACATGAACACTAACAAATCATCTTTGTTTTTAGAGGGGAATTTGAATACAAGGGGAAGGCAAAAAACTATACAGGAGGAAATAAGACTATGGCTGTAAGTACAAGAAGTTGTGTTGTAACTTGTTAAAGCAAAAATGTAGTATATACCACAGTAACAATGGTAATTAACACAATACACACAATCTAAACAGAAGAAATAGGAACCAAGAAATATATTTAAACTTGTTAATAAAAGTATCATTTTTGCAGCCCTCCCTCTCTGCTTTCATCTGAGAAAAAAAGAAGTTTGACAGGAAATATAGCATTATGAATTATGCCTTATTGTAAAAGCAGAATTTTCATACCATGATTAACCCTTCAGGTTAGCACATGCAAAATAATTCAACTGGAACCAACACTTAGAAAAAATTTCAGATTGTCATTTCCCCTCCAAATGATTTCTAAGATGACAATGTTAGGTGTGCAAGAAAATTAGCAAGAGTCAACAACAGAAAGCAGTGAGTAGTGAAAAGAAGAATTTGCGTTGAAAAATGAGAAATTCAGGCTTCTCCTGACATGACTGGTTATAATGCTCTGCAGAAGTAAAAGAAAAAATCAAAGATTAGGTTAAACTTACTATAATTCCATCTGCGTGCTTCTCCGCATTACTCTGGTCCTTAAGGAAAAATGTTAAAAATATTAACTTCATTCTTAAATTTAAGTAACTCCTTGGGTACTTTTCAAGCAAAGAAAGTTTATTTTACTAGGTAAGTAATAATGTTAGAATATTATTTCTCTGCCTTCACTGAGATTTTAATTCCATTTGTACATTCCAAGCCAAACACAATTCCATCACTGGCTACATACAACAATCAACACCAAGAGCATGGGTATTCTACAAGAAGTAATCATCAGGGATTTGGGGAAGAAAGTAGGCACACCGAGAAAATTTAAAGAAGGAAAAATGTTTTTAAATATTCAAAGTTCGAATGATATAGTATTAGCAGATTTTTGGAACACTGCAATCAAAGAAAGCTATCTTGGAGTTCCTCATAATCACTCATGTGAAATGGTCACTACAGGGGCCAGTGTGTCACAGCAGGTTAAGCTGCTGCTTTGGATGCTTGCATTTCATTTTGGAGTGCCGATTCCAGTCCCAGCTGCTCTGCTTAGGATCCAGATTCCTGCTAATGCATCCTGAGAAGCAGAAGACGATGGTTTAAGCACCAAGGTCCCTGCCATCAACCTGGAGGACCTTGGTGGTGTTCTGAGTTCCCAGCTTCACTTGACCTAGACCTAGCTGTTGTAGGCATCTGGGGAGTGAACCAGCAGATGGAGGAGTTTTTTTGAGAGTTAAATGAGAAATCTACGAAGGTGCTTTCTAAATGAGAAAATACTATATAAAAAAATCTATGAAAATGCTTTTTAAATGAGAAAATACTATATAAAATATTTTTAATAATGAGGGGCAAAGTAATAAAATCCTTGCTTCACTCAAGTACATGCAAACTAAAACAGATGTCATATACAAATAGAAATATGGTAAGTGTACCTAGTTGCTTCCATGTTTTTTTTTTTTTCCCTTCATTGGAAAATTTGGAGAAGTTCTGAAAAATGAAGGAGAAACCAGACACACAATTATTATAATGGATGTCACGTATTCCTTCTTTTCCTTTTAAAGAAAACTCTCCAAAGAAATAACTGTAACTATGGGGGAGGGTTGTATATCTTTTATATGTTTAAAATTTTAACTCTATTATTATCTGTAAGTTTTCAAGTTTTAACAGAAACCAATCTTTGGTCCTGATTTTAAACACAGTGGTCAATTTACTTCTCATTCATCCATAACCTTTTATTTAACCATTGAGTTTACTCAGAAGTCTACCATTTTGATGGGTCAACAGAGAGCAATCTAAAGAATCTGGGAGGCCGGCACTGTGTAGCAGGTAAAGCTGCCGCCTGCAGTGTCAGGATCCCATACGGGTGCTGGTTCGAGTCCCAGCTCCTCCACTTCCGATCCAGCTCTCTACTATGGCCTGGGAAAGGAGTGGAGAATGGCCCAAGTCCTTGGGTCCCTTTACACGCATGGGAGACCTGGAAGAAGCTCCTGGCTTCTGGCTTTGGATCAGCCAGCTCTGGCTGCTTTGCAGCCATCTGAAGAGTGAACTAGCAGATGGAAGACCTCTCTCTCTATCTGCCTCTCTTTCTCTCTGTGTTTAACAATGACTTTCAAATAAATAAATAAATCTTTTATTTATTTTTTTATTTGTCAGGTAGAGTTATAGACAGTGAGAGACAGAGAGACAGAGAGAAAGGTCTTCCTTCCGCTGGTTCACTCCCCAAATGGCTGCTATGGCCGGCGCTGTGCCGATCTGAAGCCAGGAGCCAGGTGCTTCTTTCTGGTCTTCCATGAGGGTGCAGGGGCCCAAGTACCTGGGCCATCCTCCACTGCCCTCCCAGGACACAGCAGAGAGCTGGACTGGAAGGGGAGCAACCGGGACTAGAACCCGGCACCATATGGGATGCTGGCACCACAGGCAGAGGATTAACCAAGTGAGCCACGGTGCCAGCCCCATAAATAAATCATTTTTAAAAAAAGAATTTGGGTAAATTTTAATGTATTTTTTTAAAAAGTTTATATATTTATTTGAATGGCAGGGAGAGAAAAAGGAGAGAAAAATCTTCCATCTACTGGTTCACTCCTCAAATCCCCAACAGCTGGAGTGGCTGGGCCAGGCTGAAGCCAGGTGTCAGGAACTCCTTCCAGGTCTCCCGCATGTGTGGCAGGTGTCCAAGTACGTGGGCCATCTTCTGCTGATTTCCCAAGCACATTAGCAGGGGGGTGGATCAGAAGTACAAGAGCCAGGCCTCCAACGGGCATTCTGAGATGGGATGCAAGTGTCTCAAGCAGAGGCTTACACAATGCCCACTCTGAGATAATTTTTTTAAGTGTATGTGCAGAAAATAACTAACACAGTAGGCCTGAGATGGCTGTCCTTAGAAAAGCCTGCCTGCAAAGCTAGTCTTGGACTGAAACTCAGGTTTCAGGAGGGCTCCCACCACTTTAACTGGTTAGAGGGACTGTGCCTCAACTGTTTATGCAAACAATATGGATTATGGCTGCTTTTCTTCTAGAAGTCTGGGATTTTGGGAAATGCCAGATGGAGTGCTTATGTGACAAATCTCCAGTGAAAACCCTGGGCACAATGTCTCTCATAAGCATCTCTGGCAGAGAACATTTCATATGGTGTCATGATTTTGTTGCTGGTTAAATGCATCCTGTACAGCTCCACTAGGAGAAGACTCTTGGAAGACTAACTGGCTTCCTCTAAATTTTTCCTTATGTACCTTTTTCCTTTGCTAATTGTGCTGCTGTAAGTCATGGCTGTGAGGCGTTCTAGCAAATTTCCACACCTAGGGGTGGTAATAACATGTGATTTCTGAGATAGGTAATGGAAATGCCACAAATTTCCACATTGCTTTCCTGGAACAAACAATACACAGTGAGAAAGTCCAAGCAGCCATGTAGAACTATACTCATGGAGAGGAACGGAGGCTTTCAGTTCCCATCACTCAAGTTAGCAATACTCAAAGTGGATCTTCCAGTCTCCAGTCAAGCTGCTATAGGACATGCTGAGGGGGGACTGCCCAAATTGCAGATTCATGAACAAGATAAAGGACTATACCTATTTTAAGACCCTTGGTTTGGGGGTGGTTTGTTATATAGCAAAATATTACCTATAAAGTATATTATCAAAAAAACCAGAGTAACTCTAATTCTGGATAATTTAAAACAAACTATTAAACATGTGACAATCTTTTTTCCCTCAAAATGTTGTCAATTTATAAGCTACCTACACAATATTTTACATCAGAGTTTCCTATTTCTGTCACTGCTGTGCTTTGTTTCTCAAGGTAAGGTGAAATTAAGATGAACCCATAGAATATCAAATGGCTATCAGTCATTCTCATGAAATTTAGGGATTGTGTCCTAGTACTTAAAAAAACTTACACTCAGGGCTGGCACTGTGGCATAGCAGGTAAAGCACCATCTGCAGTGCCGGCTGCAAGTCCCGGCTGCTTCACTTCCAATCCAGACCTCTGCTATGGCCTGGGAAAGCAGTAGAAGATGACCCCAGTCCTTGGGCCCCTGCACCTATGTGGGAAACCCGGAAGAATTTCCTGGCTCCTGGCTTCAGATCGGTGCAGCTGCAGCCGTTGCAGCCAATTAAGGAGTGAACCAGTGGGTGGAAGACCTCTCCCTCTCTGTGTAACTCTTTCAAATAAATAAATAAATCTTAAAAAAAAAAAAAAAAAGGCTTATACTCACTTTTCCCTCTCTATTTCCATCTTTCATTCCCTTGGTTTTTTTGTTTTTGTTTTTGTTTTACCATATGTTAGTTTGGTTTTAAGACCTCATTCTTTTTTGTTTCTTAAAAAAAAAAAACAAAAAAAAAAACCTTGTATTTGCTTATTTGAAAGAGAGATTCACACAGAGAGACTACTGGTTTACTCCCCAAACGGCCAGGAGCTTCATCTGGGTCTCCCACGTGGGTGGCAGAAGACCAAACACTTGGGCCATCCTTCAGCTGCCTTCCCAGGTACATTATTAGCAGGAACCAGATAGGAAGTGGGGCAGCTAAGACACGAACCAACACCCATATGGGATGCCAGTGGTCCCAAGACCCTATTCTTAAATAAAATGTCTATTCTCTTCTCTGAGAGGTATATACCAACATGATTGAGTCTAAAAATACAATAGTGCATATCAGGACCACATAATCTGGGAGAACTTCTGACTAAAATTAAGAACTTCAGTTGTTTAAAACCATGTCTACCATTAAAATACATGAAATATATCCCTACCTCTCTAGTGAGGAAATTAGCCCAGTGAAATCTCTATTAATTATAGACCTGTACAGTTTCTATTATATGATAAAAGAAATTTTCTAATTCAAGTTTCATGAGATTCAATAAATGAGGCTTACATGACTATATATCCACTGCACTCCCTGGCCACAGCAGAGAGCTGGCCTGGAAGAGGGGCAACCGGGACAGAATCCGGCACCCCGACTGGGACTAGAACCTGGTGTGCCGGTGCCGCAAGGTGGAGGATTAGCCTAGTGAGCCGCGGCGCCGGCCTTTTTATGTTTTTAAGATGATTTTTTTTAAAGATTTATTTTATTTATTTGAAAGACAGAGTTACAGAGAGAGGTAGAGACACAGAGAGAGAGACAAGCCTTCCCTCTGCTGCTTCATTCCCCAAATGGCCAAACAGCTGGAGCTAAGCTGATCTGAAGCCAGGATCCAGGAGCTTCTTCCAGGTCTCCCATGTGGGTGCAGGGTCTCAAGGACCTGAGCCATCCTCTGCTGCTTTCCAAGGCAGATGGATGGGAAGTGGAGCAGTCAGGACTTGAACTGGCACCCATATGGGATAGCAGTGCTGCAGGCCAGGGCTTTAATCTACAGTGCCACAGAGGCAGCCTCTGCTCCACTTCTGATCCAGCTTCCTACTAATGGCATGGGAAAAGCAGGAGAAGACAGCCCATGTGTTCAGGCCCATGCCACTCATGTGGGAGACCTGAATGAAGCTCCTGGCTCTGGGCTTCAGCCTAGCCCAGTCCAGACCACTGTGGCCATCTGGGGAGAGAACCTGTAGACGGAGGATCAATCTGTCTCTCTCTCCTTCTCCCTGTCTTTAATTTGCACTTTCAAATAAATAAATAAATAAATAATTTTTAAGATTTATTTATTTATTTGAAAAGCAGAGTTACAGAGAGGGCAAGGCAGATGCAGAGGGAGAGAGAGGTCTTCCGTCTGCTGGCTCTCTCCCCAAATGGCCTCAACAGCCAGGGCTGGGCCAGGCTAAAGCAAGGAGCTTCATCTGGGTTTCCCAAATGGATGCAGTGGCCTAAGAATTTAGGCCCTCTTTTGCTGCTTTCCCATGCACATTTGCAGAGATCTAGATCAGAAGTGGGGCAGTCTGGACTAGAACCAGCATTCGCATGGGATGCCAGCACTGCAGGCGGGAGCTTAACCCACTATGGCACAGTGCCAGTCACATAAATACATCTTCTAAAAAAACTATAAATCACATATATAAGGACTTTATCTATAATATTTAAAGGACCCTTACAACTCAAAAATAAAGACAAATAAGTTAAATAAAAAATGAGCAAACAATGTGAATAGACATCTTGCCACAGAATGAAAAGATGATCCAAATAATTATTTCTTAGGGAAATGCCAATGATTGCCGTAACAAAATACCACTGAAATGGCTATAATCTGAAAGTTGATCACAAATGTGGTGAGGATTGAGGAACTCTTACACACTGGGCATAAAAACATAAAATATGTAAGTTGCTGGGGAAAACAGCTGGGCAGTTCCTGAAAAACTTACTGGTAATTCTATTGCTAAGTACACACCCAAGAGAAATGAAGATATGTCTGTATGAAGGCACGGTATATAAATGTTCAAAGCAGAATTGTTTGTAAAAGGCCCAAAGTGGAAACAACCACCAACTGACGAATGAATAAACAAAATGTAGTAAACTTCTAAGTGGAATATTATTCAGCAATAAAAAAGAATTGAGTCTTGATACATGCTACAATATGGATGAACTATGAAAACATAAAAGAAGCCAGTTAACAAAACATCACATATCATATGATCCCATTTATATAAAATGTCCAACATAGGCTAATCTAGTAACAAAGCAGATCAGGGACTGCTTAGGGTAGAGGGAGGGGGAAATTGTTAGAGGAACAAATGAGGTACAGGGACTGACAACAAGTGAGATGAAAATACGCTAAAATTAGATTATGGTGATGTTTGTATAACTCTGTAAATATACTGAAAATCCCTGAGGGGTATATTTTAAATGTGTGAACTTCATGCTATGTAAACTGAATGTCAATAAAACTGTTTTTAAAATAGTCAATGAATTAATTAATACTGATAAGCCTGGGGAGAGAAGCTGGGATCCAAGGAAAACTTCAATATAAAATCTACTTTAAAGTAGCTATCAGTTTGGTAACCATCAGTAACATTAGTTACCAAGTTGTTATTAAGCATTCAAATGTGCTGATTCACAGTATAAACTGTAAAATACACCCAAGATTTTGAAGACTTGGTGCAGACAGAGCTAATTGTCCATATTTGTATGGATCACACATTGATTACATTTAAGGTATACAGAGTCAATACATTCTTGAAATTAATTTCATCTGTTTCTTTTTATCTTTTTTTTTTAAAGCAGTTCTCTTCTTATTTTATTTTTTTGACAGACAGAGTGGACTGTGAGAGAGAGAGACAGAGAGAAAGGTCTTCCTTTGCTGTTGGTTCACCCTTCAATGGCCGCCACAGCCAGCGCACCGCGCTGATCCGATGGCAGGAGCCAGGAGCCGGGTGCTTTTCCTGGTCTCCCATGGGGTGCAGGGCCGAAGCACTTGGGCCATCCTCCACTGCACTCTCTGGCCACAGCAGAGAGCTGGCCTGGAAGAGGGGCAACTGGAACAGAATCCGGTGCCCTGACCGGAACTAGAATCTGGTGTGCCGGTGCCACAAGGCGGAGGATTAGCCTAGTGAGCCACGGCGCCGGCCTTTTTATTTTTTTTTAAATTGTGTGGCACTCAGGACATGACACACCCATTGACTTCTTTATTGGAGAGGCAGAATTACAGATAGAGGGAGATTTTATATATATATATATATATATATATATATATATATATATATATAGAAAGAGAGAGAGAGAGAGAGAGAGAGAGAGATTTTCCATCTGCTGCTTCACTCCCCAAATGGGTGCAACAGCTGGAGCTGGGCCAATCCAAAGCCAGGAGTTCTTCTGGGTTTCCCAGGCAGGTGCAGGGGCCCAAGGACTTCGGCCATCTTCCACAAGCCATCAGCAAGGAGGTAGACTGGAAGTATATCAGCTGGGACTTAAAGAGGTACCCTTATGGGATGCTGGCACTGCAAGAGGAGGCTTAACCTACTACGCCTCAGTGGTGGCCCCTTCTTTTTACCTTTTAAAAAGTGGTTACTAGAGGACGGCGCCGCGGCTCAATAGGCTAATCCTCCGCCTGTGGCGCCGGCACACTGGGTTCTAGTCCCGGTCAGGGCGCCGGATTCTGTCCCGGTCGATCCTCTTCCTGTCCAGCTCTCTGCTATGGCCCGGAAGTGCAGTGGAGGATGGCCCAAGTGCTTGGGCCCTGCACCCGCATGGGAGACCAGGAGAAGCACCTAGCTCCTGGCTTCAGATCAGCATGGCGCGCCTGCCGCAGCGGCCATTGGAGAGGGAACCAACGGAAAAGGAAGACCTTTCTCTCTGTCTCTCTCTCTCTCTGTCCACTCTGCCTGTCAAATAAATAAATAAATAAAAATTTTTAAAAAAGTGGTTCCTAGAAAATTTTACTCATATCAAATTAGTTGCCTCTGGTATTTCATTGTAGTAAAAAAAGCTGACTATTACTCCTATTTTCTATTGAATAAAGCAAAGGACAGAGAGGATAAATAAACTTGCTGAAGTGGTACAGTTGGGATTCAAACCCAGTTTGCCTGCAGAGTCCATACTCTTCAAGATAATGCAATGCCATTTCTCACCCTCTATCTTAAACACAGATTAATGAACTGATCAGATTTACCTAGCATTTTACTTGTAAGGATAATCACCACGACACAACAGAGGTGGCTAATGAGAAAAACCATACCTACAGTGAAAATACTACAGCATGCAACCATTAGAAATTATGCATTAGAAAAAACATTCAGAAACTCCCATTTATCAGACCCCTACTAGCTGGCAAGCAACTGCTGCAGGGACTTGAGGATACAGTTGTTTCATAGACTAAAGGGTATGTTCCCCCAAAACTCACACACTGAAGCCCTAATCCCCAAGGTGGCTCTATCTGGACATGGGCCTATAAAAAAGAAACTGGGTTGAAGAAGCTGAAAAGGGTAGATCCCTGACTCAATAGGACTAGCAAACCTATTAGAAAAGACACCAGAGCATTTAATTGCTCTGTGTGCACATGTACTAAGGAAAGGCTACATGAAGGAAAAAGGCAGAATTTGCTGTACACAGGCTGGAAGAGGGCCCGTCTCAAGGCAGAACCTTTATCTTGGACTTCCCAGCCTCTAGAATTGTGAGAAAATAAATGTCTGTTGTTTAAGCTGCCTAGTCTATGACATTTTATTATGGCAGCCCACACACACCGAATAAGTGTTAAGACAAAGTCCTCCTAGAGATTATCCTATAATATAGAGAATAAATAGACAAATAAATGAATGTGTCATGTAAATCTGGATAATGATACAAGGCAAGGAAGAAAAATTAGTGAGAAGTAGGGGTTATTCTGGGTAAAGCAGTCAGAAAGTTCTTTCCAAATATGACTCTTGTATTAGAAATTTAAATAAAGTAGGAGAGTGAGTCTGGTAGAAATCTCTGGGAAACACCCTCTAAGTGGACGGAAAAACAAGTAAAAAAAAATCCCTAATGCAGAAAAAAAGCTTGGCTTATCTTAGAAAAACAAAATAGGCAATGTTATTGAATGGCATGGTCCAGCAAGGACAAGAGATGAGACGAGACAGCAGTGATGGCTTCAACGACTTCAGCTATGAAAAGTAGTTTAGATTCATTTCCAAGAGATGAAAACACACTGCAGGATTTAAGCAGGCAACAGATGTGGTCTGATTTATATTTATATTTGGTTTAAAGTTTCAAATAGAACTCATGAGGTACAAATATAATTTGAGTGTTGTATGTATACACAAAAAGCATAACAAAACTTCCTTCTAGAATAAATAAAAAGGAAAATGTTTTTACTTGATCTGGATTACTCATTCTAAAGGACCTTAAAAAGTTACAGAAAACAGCTTTAATAACTTGAACTGTAACACATTTCAGGGACAGTTCTTGATGAGTGGCTAAGAGGTGAGCTACTGAAATAGGTAAGACTACCTTTCTGTACAGCTATTAGAATGTGATGTTCACAGGTCACCCAAACAGTCTGAAACATTGTATATGGGTTCTTCTACTTTCTCCATCTTCTAGAGAAGGTGGTATGGATGCCTTACAATATGTACTCACTCACACCAGGCATGGTGTAGTTTACTGATTTTCTATATATAGGCTTTTGGGTAACTGTAGATGCCTTCTATTTGCCAATGTAACTTCACGGCCAAGAAAAACTAAACCAAAAGCCTTGGCCCTTTCATGCCTCCAACCCTATCATCCTCCTCTTCTTAGCTTTAAAATATAATCTGATCCCTAAAAGTAGATAAAAATTTAAATACCTGATAGGAAATCAGGAATAATGATCAAGAATAATATTAGAAAGTTAACACAAGCTTTAACTTCAGACAGTGTAAATACAACAAATGTGGCCTCCAAAGAAAATAATACTGCCTTTAGCTTATAAGCTAATATATTCACTATCCAAACACAAATGGACTGTCCTATGCCATTATGTCATTAACAGTACTATATAAAATGTCTCTATGGTTGAGTAAACAAATCTATGTGATTGAATAAGTAAAACAGACCAATAATTAAAAACAGAAACATCATTTCTAAACTTTGGATTCTTTGCTATCCCCTAACCTCCTTTTAGCTACTGGCTAAATACAGGGACATGGTCAGGTAAGAATAATGAGAAAAGTTTTTTTAAAATTCTTACTCTCCAACAGTAAAGTTCTTGTTTCCAACAATTTCAGACAAAAATTTTATATTTAGGTGTAACATGTAAAAGATTTCCAGAAAATTAGACAATATGCATGAAGTTTAAAACCCACAATAATTAACAAATATATTGTTTCATGAATAAAAAACAGCACTTATGGTTCATTAATGTAGTTCAGTATCAGAAAACATCTACGACAATGCAATTTAAAAAAACATGTATCTCTATTATATTTGTCATTATGGATACGAAAAATACTGCCAAACTTTCCCTTATTTTCTAAGGAAAATTTGTTTGTAAGAGGTTTACAAAAGATGTCTGCTCCAAGCAGCAATAATGGATAAAATGGAAGGAAGGGGTGAGTCATTCAAACATGCTCCCTTCCTTCCCAGCCACCACCAGAAATTATGTTACCAGAAAACAAGCATATGTAGATAAGCTAACATCCAAACATAATAGATGTTCCATAGCAGCAAGAACCCATAATAGTTTACTGTAGAAAGGTAATACCCATATGTTTCAGAACTGGGATTTTGGCCATTAAAGAAAAGTGCCATCATGGTTTTTAAATCTCATTACATGAAGTTAATCAAAAACAAATTTACTTACTTTAGCAATCTGCAGCAACACAATGCAGTGTTTAATTGATTCTACCATGCTCTATGAAAACAAAACACTGATTTTAGGATCTTGGCCCAAATAAAATGATCATATGATATCAAAAAAATAAATACTTAAAATATAAATACTTTTTCAAGATACAAATCTCAGTAACCTTATATGTCAGAAGGCCAATATATCAGAAAATTTGCATCACAATAGATTTTAATTAGAAGAAAGAGAACATATACAAGTTGAGTATCCCTAATCCAAAAATCCAAAATGTAAAATGCTCCAAAATCTGAAATTTCTGGACACCAACATGACTTTTAAAGTGCAAAATTACACTTGACCTCACATGATAGATCACAGCCAAAAGGCAGGTGCACTAAAAATACTATATAAAATTATCTTCAGGCTGTGTGTATAGAGTGTATGTAAGTCATAATTGAATTTCATGGTTAGACTTGGGCCCACTTCCCAAAGATACCTCATTATGTATTTGTAAATATGACAAAGCCTGAAATGAGAAACACTTCTGATCCCCAACATTTCAGATAAGAGATATTCAACTTGTGCGTGGAAAACAACTTTTATCCAAGGATCTCAGACAGGCAAAACTAGAATAGATATGAAGTCAATTTCAATCACAGAGATAATTCAAATTCCTTTGGAAAATAATACAATTCTTTAACACTCCCATTAAATCTGAATTGTTATTATCAATAGTGGCTGAAAATAAAAATAACATTTTAAAGCAAAGTTTGTCAAACACATAACTTACATTTGTTGTCTCTTTGAGAGTTTCAACTTTCTGTGAAAAACAGCAAATTTAAAAGACAGTCAGAAGCACAAAGACATATCACAGTTGATTTTGCTTTGTTGTTACTGATTAGCAATTTAAAGAATTTTACCAAAATGTACTCAGTATTTTAAATGAGTACAAGCAGATTGGGAATGGAATGCTTCTTATTATATTATATATTTTTAAAAAACCGAAATCAAATATTTAAATAAAAATCCCATGGGCTGGCATAGAGGTGTAGCAGGTTAAGTTACCTCCTGTGATGTTGGCATCCCATATGAGTGTATTTTCAGGTCCTGACTGTTAATGTGCCTGGGAAGGCAGTGGAAGATTGCCCAAGTGTTTGGGCCCCTGACAGCCATGCAGGAGACCTGGATGGGTTCCTGGCTTCGAAACAGACTAATCCTGGAAGTTGCAGCCATTTGGAGAGTGAACCAGCAAATGGGGAAATTTCTCTTGGTCTCTTTCTCTCCCTAATTTGGCCTTTCAAACAAATAAATAAATCTTTAGAAAAATAAATAGGGGCCAGCGCTGTGGCGCAGCAGATTATAAAGCCCTGGCCTGAAGCGCCAGCATCCCATTAGGCACCAGTTCTAGTCCCGGCTGTTCCTCTCTGCTATGGCCTGGGAAAGCCGTCGAAGACAGCCCAAGTCCTCGGGCCCCTGCACTCCTTGGGAGACCTGGAAGAAGCTCCTGGCTTCAGATCAGCACAGCTCCAGCCATTGTGGCCATCTGGGGAGTGAACCAGCAGATGGAAGACCTCTCTCTTTGTCTCTGCCACTCTCTGTAACTCCCTCTTTCAAATAAATAAAATAAATCTTTTAAAAATAAATTTAAAATAAATAAAAATAAAAATTTGACATTTTATGGATTAAACCTTCTTAAACAAAACTGGTATGATTGAAAATTTGTAAGAATATAGAACATTCTATTCCTTACTTGAAAACAAGCTTTGTTTTTTCTATTAATTTTTACTATGTGATAAGAATGTTTATTTTAGTAACACTTAATCTTTTCTAAGTTGTTTAAAAGTGATATAGGGATAAATTCCAAAATTAAGAATGAAGAGTGTGTTAGAACACAACTAAGTATAAATGAGCCAAATACAAGGCTATAGTAAACAGAAAAGCAAAAAATAATGCTGCATTAAGAAATCTAACCAAGATAGAAAATAAAATGTTAACTGGAAGAAAGAAAATAATATGCAAACTTCAAAACAGATGTCAAAAATTCAAGAGGCAGTTAGAGGAGAACTGAAGTTAACCCACCACTCGTTTCCTCAAATGTCTCTGATTTATTTTGAAAATTCTTGGCTAATTGGTTTATTAATATTTGAAATGATCCACTTTAATTTACAAAAATAGCTTTCTGTCTTTAACTTGTGATATGTGAAAAGAACTTACTTACAAATAGGAAATTACATATAAAAATTTCAAAATCATGGTTATATAAGTTACCTTTCTCTGTTCATCATCTTTGCAGCTTTGAAGCTTGTCATCAAAAAGCTACAAGGTTAAAAAAAAAAAAAAACAGGTTATAGAATCAAGCCACTTTACATTCTGTACATTTACTAAAAATAAAGAAAATTAAACTTTAGTTCTTAAACACATTTCCTCCTGGTATGACTTATGTGAATTTTCAAGGCAGCATATATTTTTTCAAGGAACTAGATTGAGTCAAATTGTATTGTATGTGTGACCCTAAATAGGCAAGCTCAATCACTCAGGTTGAATTTCAAGCAAAAGAACCTAAAACACCAATTCAAACTCGAAGGATTTTTTGTTTTGACTTTCAACTTTTATCAACACTTTTTTTCCCAGAACTTCTGCTTTTTAATTAATTTTAGAGTAGGAACTGAAGGAGACCATTTATTTCAGTAATGATAAAAGAGGTGGAGAAGATACCCTCTTCTACTCCTTCTGCAAAATATAAAAACAAGTCCTAGAAACTGAGCCACTGAAACTTAGCAGTTTCACAGAAATTTGAATCAGAGTATCAATTTAATCTTGCTTTAATGTCTCCTAATTATGTCTATTTACCTTTTCCTTAAGAACCAAAAAAGTGCATTATGTAACATGCCATTTACCAATACAATTAGAATTAAGTTTTTTTAATAAATCATTTTTAAAAATTGCTCAAGAATCACATGATGGCTTTAAATTAACATCAAGTAACTTTTTCTCAAAATCATGCCTAGTAACACTTACTAATTTCTACCAATTCAATAAATAAACTAATGTCATACCTTTAATTGTTCTATCAAGATTTGTAGGTAAGCATCAGCCTCTGTAAGTTTTTTATCAAAGTCTTGGACAGTAGGAACAAACCCTGAATCCAAACCCTGGAGGAAAAAAAATTACAATAAGCCTAGCAGTACCCAACAATGTTTAACAGGACACAAAATAATTCATTCTTCATACATAAAGACATTTTCATTTTTAAAATAGGAATAGTACTTTTACACAAATAGGTCTGTTTAAATTATCTAAATTCTCCAAGAACAGTAGTATATCATTGTCTCCAACCTCAAGCCCTACTCTCTCATTAATTACATGTAGTTGCTTAAATCAGGATTTACCCTGCTCTTCACAATCACTTTCTTTTTCCCAGAAACCTCGTAATTGGCTCCCAGTCACCACCAGCATGACAGTAATTCAGCTAAAAGAACACAAGCAAAAACTACCAGGATGATCTATTTTCCCCATTTTTGGTTCAATTCATTCCTCCATTCCCTCACTCCTAACTTCATATTCTCACTGTTTATTCTCCCCTCCCTTAACCCACTTTTTTCAGCTCTGAAATTCTCCCTCCTCTTATTAAAAAACAGAAGAACATCAAAATGCTCACCTCTAAAAAATGGCCTTAAGTGAGAGACAACACTACTCTCCTAATCAAGTTCCCTGCTCACTTTCACCCTTGGCTTGAACACTACACTCTGGACATCGTATAAATGTTTATTTATTCAGAGGACCCACTTGTTTCTCACAGTATTTGCATATCTTACTTTGTGTATACTTAAAATTTTAAGCTCCAAGATTACAGAATTCCTATGTTTTAACTTTAATCAAAAGAAACTTGAGTTCTTAGTCATCTCTGACTGAAAAACAAATCAATCTTAGGTGGAAAAGACAAAGCAGACAACTAAATGGCCAGCCAGCCATCCCTACATGCCTAGCTTTCTTAAAGTTAAGCAGAAGAATGAAGAATGGTCAGGAACCACAACTCTGTATTAAATAAGAGAAATGTATTTATACATTTATAATACGTGCATTTATAAATATGTATCTATACATATATAAATGTGTATCCATCTCAAATGACTTTTTTTTTTTTTTTTTTTTTGACAGGCAGAGTGGACAGTGAGAGAGAGAGACAGAGAGAAAGGTCTTCCTTTGCCGTTGGTTCACCCTCCAATGGCCGCCGCGCTGATCCGATGGCAGGAGCCAGGAGCCAGGTGCTTTTCCTGGTCTCCCCTGGGGTGCAGGGCCCAAGCACCTGGGCCATCCTCCACTGCACTCCTTGGCCACAGCAGAGAGCTGGCCTGGAAGAGGGGCAACCAGGACAGAATCCGGCGCCCTGACCGGGACTAGAACCCGGTGTGCTGGCGCCGCAAGGCGGAGGATTAGCCTAGTGAGCCGCGGCGCCGGCCTCAAATGACTTTCAATTCATTTTAACTTCCCTGCCTTTGGTCAAAGACTGCTGATCATTTTTCCATTCCCCATTTTAGTAAACTGAGGCCAAAAGTTCATTTTATATAGCAGCAACACCTGATCTTTACATACTTTGTCATTATAAAGCCATTATCTCAAAACACCAAATTGAAATGGTAAGATATAGGGGGCAATGTTGTGGCACAGTGGGTTCCTGGATGCTCCACTTCTGATGCAGCTCCCTGCCAATGCCCCTGGGAAAGCAGCAGGAAGATGGTCCAAGTACCTGGGCCCCTGCCATTCAGATGAAGCTCCTGGCTCAGGCCTGACCCAGTCCCTGCTGTTGCAGCTATTTGGAAAGTAAGCCAGTGGATCGAAGATTTTCTCTCTCCCTCTCTCCCTGTAATTCTGCCTTTCAAATAAAAAAATCTTAAAAAAGAAAAAAGAAATACTAAGGTATTATTACAGAACAATGGACTGGCAAAACCTGGTTTCTAATACCAGCTCAATGACTAACAAGCTGTGGCTCTCTAAACTTCTATTTTCTTCCCTGACAAACACAGGAATTGTCCTACTACTATTATTAGTAGAGCAACTACTACTTGAGCAAGCAACTACTACTTGAGCAAGCCTCTACTGCCTTCCCAGGCCATAGCAGAGAACTGGATAGGAAGAGGAGTAGCTGGGTCTCAAACTGGCACCCATAGGGGATGCTGGCACTGCAGGAGGCAGCTTTATCCACTTTGCCACAGCGCCAGCCTCAAGAGACATTACGTTTTTTTGTTTGTTTGTTTGTTTTGACAGGCAGAGTGCACAGTGAGAGAGAGAGACAGAGAGAAAGGTCTTCCTTTGCCATTGGTTCACCCTCCAATGGCCGCCGCAGCCGGTGCGCTGCAGCCGGCGCACCGCATTGATCCGATGGCAGGAGCCAGGTGCTTATCCTGGTCTCCCATGGGTGCAGGGCCCAAGGACTTGGGCCATCCTCCACTGCACTCCCTGGCCACAGCAGAGAGCTGGTCTGGAAGATGGGCAACCGGGAAAGAATCCGGTGCCCCAACCGGGACTAGAACCCGGTGTAACGGCGCTGCAAGGCGGAGGATTAGCCTATTGAGCCACAGCACCGGCGAGACATTACGTTTTTTTTTTTTTTTTTTTTTTGACAGGCAGAGTGGACAGTGAGAGAGAGAGACAGAGAGAAAGGTCTTCCTTTGCCGTTGGTTCACCCTCCAATGGCCGCCGCGGCCGGCGCGCTGCGGCCGGCGCACCGCGCTGATCCGATGGCAGGAGCCAGGAGCCAGGTGCTTTTCCTGGTCTCCCATGGGGTGCAGGGCCCAAGCACCTGGGCCATCCTCCACTGCACTCCCTGGCCACAGCAGAGGGCTGGCCTGGAAGAGGGGCAACCGGGACAGAATCCGGTGCCCCGACCGGGACTAGAACCCGGTGTGCCGGCGCCGCTAGGCGGAGGATTAGCCTAGTGAGCCGCGGCGCCGGCCGAGACATTACGTTTTAAAACAAAGTTTAAGAAAGAAAGATCATAATAATCATATACAGTACATGTTCATAAAATTGTAGTTAAATGTCTTCATTTTTAAAAGAGATCTCAAAGGACTTCCTATTAGAAACATTTCACTTGCAGAGGATGAAAACAAAGGATGTTGTAGGTGAAAAGAAGGATAATCACATACCATTTCACAGACACCATATTACTACACTATACAAGAAGGGAGCAATTTCTTCCCTTGTTATTATGCCACAGAGGTATCAGGACTGTGTGGCTTAGTTTTCTTTTGTTTTAGACTGTTCTAATATAATTACCAGACATTTAATTATCACCTTCCAGTTAAAATCAGCTAAATAATTAAAAAGGTCAAAGTACCTCCATAAATGAATAAAAGGTAAAGCATTGAGGTTAGACAGGAAAAGTAATCTTAAACAATTTCTCTTTTGAATCCACTTAGAACTAACACTATAAAAAATTGCCAATATATCTTTTTGAACAAATCATCATCCAATTAAAAAATCTTCAGTGAATAAATAAAAACAAATTAGATTTACATTATGCAATTTGACCTCACTTAAATTAATTCTTCAAGTCCTTTAATACTGATAAAATCATCTGAATCTCACCTGGGCTCTCTCCTCTAAGACCTGACTCTTTCCACAACTTTCCTTTACCCTTAGAATACACTCCACATTTCACAATGTCTAAGCCAAAATTCTACTTGCCAATATGATATCAACTAAGAACCCCCAAACTGGCCTAACCTCCCTCACACAGTAATCCACAAATTTTTATGTCCTTAAAGAGATCTGCATATCTGAGTATAGTTTAACCAACTGCAATCAATAAAATAACATGTACAGAGATGTCAATAAGACAGATAATTCGACTGTTTTCTCAAATCTAGTAAAAATAATGTACTAAAATGAAGTACCACAGTTTCACTATATATCAATCACCTATTCTAATTTCTAACTTACAGAAATTATTTCTACAACTTCTTGGAAATTCATCTGGTCTTTGCTTGAGTGTCTCACGAGATGATGGAGACTATTTCATAAAAATTCTCTGAAAGTATTAATTGTTCCTCCTTCCATTCAACATTTAGAACACTATGGCAGTACATCTACTCCTATTAACCCTTTTCTGATGGAGTTTTGTTTTTAAGCGGGACTAAGAATACAGTCTTTTACCATGCTGAGGATGGTTTGTCTTCCTCTGAAAAGAACTGAGAACAGGGCAGACCCTTTAAGACAGTGTGACTTCATACTTCCTACAGTAGCTCTTGAGAACAAGTAGGGTGGGAGTCGAGAAGATACACATTCCAGTCCTTTGTATTTGCCCTAACATTTATTATACTTTATCATAATTATATATTAATGATTGACTTTTCTGAGGGATTACAAATTCCATGAGGGCTGGAACTGCACCATTTATATACCCTCAGTGCTAGCTCAGTGTTGAACAAATGCAAGTGGTACTGGCTGCAGTATCTGGCATCACTGATGCTAACACACCAGTCCTGCTATGGCTGCTTCTCCCTAGATTTCTTTTGCTCTTGTGCTCTTTCTTCTTCCCTTTCTCTGCTCCCTGTCTCCTTTCTCTACTGTCCTTTTCTCCGCATCTTTCCTTCTCTTTCATCCATGAACTTCAGTAATTATCCTGCATTGTTAGCAATCAGGACCACAGTGGCTGCTGTTTCCTAACTGATGATACTGATGTGCTACAGTTCTGTATGAATTCATCTGAAGTTTAAGTTAAATCTAACAATTATAAATAAAGAAAAAAGGTATGCAACATAATAAGAAATTAACTTAGAAAAATCTCAATAGAAATTAAACCTCAATCTAACCAAGAAAATCACATATCTATAGGACAGTTGTTTAGTGTAGCGGTTAAGATGCCCATGTCCCACATCAGGGCACTTGGGTTCAATACCCAGCTGTAGCTCCTGACTCCAGCTTTCTGCTAATGCAGACCCTGGGAGGCAGCATGTGATGACTCAAGTAATTGGGTCCCTGCCACTCATATGGGAGACCTGGACTGAGTTCCCTGCTCAAACTTCAGTCCAGCCCAGTTCCAGTTGTTGCAGGTGTCTGGAGAATGAACCAGTACAGGAGCAGGTGGGGGCGGTTCTCTATGCACTCACTATGTTAAAAATAAAATGGTCTCAACCGGCGCCGTGGCTCAATAGGCTAATCCTCCGCCTAGCAGCACCAGCACACCGGGTTCTAGACCCGGTCAGGGCGCCAGATTCTGTCCCGGTTGCCCCTCTTCCAGGCCAGCTCTCTGCTGTGGCCAGGGAGTGCAGTGGAGGATGGCCCAAGTATTGGGCCCTGCACCCGCATGGGAGACCAGGAGAAGCACCTGGTTCCTGCCTTTGGATCAGCGCAGTTCACCGGCTGCAGCGCACCGGCTGCGGCGGCCATTGGAGGGTGAACCAACGGCAAAGGAAGACCTTTCTCTCTGTCTCTCTCTCTCTCACTGTCCACTCTGCCTGTCAAAAAAATAAAATAAAATAGTCTCTATGTGTCAAGCGAACTTTGCTAATAAAGCAAAAGAAGGTAAACTCAAGCACAGGAACGTATAATTCTATACCAGAATCTACATATGTAATTTAATAAAGAGGAATACATCTGGTTTAAAGGAATTTCCTAAAATAGAATCTAGAATGTTAGAAAACTGAACTGCCTCAAAGCTATGTCAGTACTTCCTACTATCTTCCTAATATCTAATGTTAAATAGGACCACTTTTCTCTATTTAGCAGGCACTTATAGGCTAACTAATGGCAGCAAAACCAAATAAATTCCTACTTATGACTTCAGTTGGGACACTAATCGTTGCATATCTATTTCATGCTCATTAAAAAAAAAAAGAATACTAAAAGGAGAAATCCTTAAACTGCTTAAAGTATATAGGAATTCTAGTTGATCTGGAGAAACATGCCTTCAGTGAAAGCAGCATAGGAAGCAGCTTTTGAGGAAAGGAGTAAGACCTTTTAAAGTAATTCCCTGCTAAAAGAGGAAAAGGAATGAATAGTGAAGGTAAAGGTGGTTTAAGGTCTTCTTGAGATCAGAATCAGGAAATTATGAACTTTATGGGTGACATGAGGAACTAAGAAAGAGCAGAAAGGCTGAGTAATAAAGAAATTAACAAATGAAAAAAGAAATTAACAAATGAGTATTATTTTTACATCCAATCTTATTTCACAGGCAAAACTTAAAGGATTAAGTACCTTATGTGTAGTACCTTCTCTTATAAAAGACAAAATAGTATACAATAAAAATATATACAAAAAGAAAATAAAAATAAATTGTTTTATGTAAGTCGCACAGAAAAATTTAGACTAATAATAGGGTAAGTTATCAGTAGCAGGGCTGTAAAACAGGATAACTTCAAAATTTAACAGGAAAACATGAAAGAAAACAATTTTCCTAGTGAAAAATACATGTTATGAACATGAAAAAAAAAAGAATTTTTTTTAAAATAGTGAAACATACACCCTATAATTAAAGCAATGAAAATTGTGCAGGAAATGTCATTTTGATTAAAATATGAGCATATTTGGAAAGTTTATGATCACAATTAATAATTGGAGATGACATGCATCACAGATAAGTTTCATTCAATGGGAGTATAGGGCATACTTACAATTCAATCACTTACAATTATTTTTGAAAATTCAAGAACTGGAGAGATACCAGAAGACTGGAAAAAAGCAAGTGTAGTACTGATCTTCCATAAAGGTAAGGAAAAGAAAGAATATAAAGTTACCATACTGTGAGTCTGACATCAATAATCAAGTAAAGGAATAATAAGAGAAATATCTGTTAACTATACAGAGGAAAAGTAGGTATATGACGAGCAAGTGGCAAGTTAAAAAAAATTACGCCAAATTTAATGAAGTTCTAAGAAATTTAAGTTAGCAAGTCAAGCTTTTAGAGAAATGACACCATTTTGTTTCCCTGCCAAATGACTTGAAAATTGGTTTAATGATGAAAAAAGTATAAGGAAACCAAAATATTAATAAGACCATGCTTTTATATGAGGCATACTAATCTGTAATTTCTTTGGATTACTAAAAATCTAGAAATATTTAAAATCCCTATTATCCCTGTGGTTTAGTTAAAGGAAGAACAGAACTTGCAGACACAGAGAAGTTCTGACGTTAAGAGTTTTTACCTATTTCTAATTCTAAAGAATACTCAACCACCGAGTCCTTTTGTGTGAAGATTATCAATTCAAAAATGCCCATACAATTGAACCTCACATTGAACCTTTTCTCTACACTGTACCTTCAGGAAGGTATTTTCTATTTAAAGTAATGTTCTGATAATGTAAGGTTCCAAATTAGGTTCTCTAGTGTCAATATAGTTGCTATAACCCATCTTGTCGACAATTGCCAGGTACCAC
Organism: Oryctolagus cuniculus; assembly: GCF_964237555.1. NCBI lineage: Eukaryota > Metazoa > Chordata > Mammalia > Lagomorpha > Leporidae > Oryctolagus > Oryctolagus cuniculus. The sequence goes on from NC_091438.1 coordinate 121,202,535, forward strand.
AAGAATGCCCTAAAAATAAATCTTTTTCCATAATTTTTTCAAAGACGTATTTATTTACGTGAAAGTCAGGGTTACACAGAGAGATGCAGAGACAGAGAAAGAAAGAGAGATCTCCATCTGCTGGTTCACTCCCCAAATGGCATTGGCTATAATGGCTAAGGCTGGGCCAGGCTAAAGCCAGGAGCCAGGAGCTTCATCTCGGTCTCCCACATGGGTGGCAGAGACCCAAACACTTGGGCCATCTTCCACTGCTTTACCTAGGATATTAGGAGGGAGGTAGGTTGGAAGTGGAGCAGTTGGGACACAAACTGGCACTCATATTGGATGCCAGTGTTGCAGGCTGTTGCTTTAACTGCTATGCCACAATGTCAGCGGCCATTTTCTGTAATTCTGAGCAAGTATGCTTGCTTAATATACCATGAATTCACCAAGGATGCCTAATAAAAGTTAAACTTTTTTTTTAAAGTATCAGGTATTCTGCTAGATACTGTTGTTTCCTCATTTCACAATCACAACTCAGTAAAGGTGATACTCATTCTATTTTAAGTGATTATACAAATCATTCTGATTTTTAAAAAATGGAATTTCAATCTAATCCTCTGACTTCAAATCCATTATACTTTTCTATTGAATCACAATATTTTAAAAAGTTCATGACATAAGGGCACCAAAATATAATCTGAAAATTGCCCGAAGGAACAACTGAATGAAAATGAGAACAAGCTCCAAAGACTGATCTACTTTTAAGTAATGAATCTACAACTTCCTAACAAATTACCTGTGTAATCTAGCCAGGTTATTTTCTCTGCCTCCATTTCCTTATCTGTAAGATAAGGTAGAATAATAAACATCCAATGGTGTTAGATGAACAGTATGTGTAAAGTAACACAATGGCAAATATCCTATTTCCTCCTTTTAATTTGGAGCTTTAGATAATCAGGATTCACCACTATATCCTCCAGCCTCATGCAGTGCCTAACATAAAAACAAAATGAACAAATAAGCAGATAATACTATATAAACCACATGCAATTTTCAGAGATGTACAATCAAGAAAAGGATATATGTATAAGTTAAACTGTAATTAAATATCTCTTTAAAGAAAGATCATCAACAGTAAAGTGATGAACTCTAAAGAAGATAATAGATAATGGCAATAAAAATGGTATGAGTAATAGATCAAACAAATGGTAAGACACAGTCTGGAAAACAGATCAGAAAAACAGTTCCAATATGAGATGTTCAGAAAAGTACTGGGTATTATAACTGAACCACAAAAGGGAAATTATATTTGTTATTTTGACAAAGAGCCAAACAACATAAAGCAAGGCTTTTTTCCCCATAGAAAAATCTGATTTGGGAACATATATTAGCTCTTTGAAAAATCAGAATATCTTTTATCTTCAAAAAGAAAACCATTTATACACAATGTTAAGTTTCTGTTAAACACACACACACACACACACCAAATCTGACTTGCTCATACATAAATATGACAAAAATGAGCTGCTTTAGCCAACAGGAATCAGGTACAAATACCAAATGCTAAAACTGATGGACTTCACAGGCCTTAGCATAACTGCTAGTGCAACTGATTCTTCTTCATGATCTCTTATTCAAATAAAATGCAGCATCACAAATTCACATCGCATAAAGGTACACCACATGCTAGTAAACATGCACTTAAAACTTAGCAATCACTGGAATAAATGAAATGCTGAAGAAAACTCGCCAGTAAAATGGAGTACTGAAGTTGTTTCTCCCACATCCTTCCTGCCAAAAACATGATCATGACTCAACATTCAAGAAAGTAATTTCATGAAGAACAAAAACACCTACTCCACCACACCACCTAACAATGCACTGTTTGACCATGTGATTTTCTTTAAACCAGCCTGGCCATTTGCAATCTTTCTTCTATGTCATAGGTTAAGTCATTTCAGGATCTAAATAAACTGAGTGTGTTAATAGTACAGGATGAAAAAACACATTTCTTCCATTTCCCTAGCTTCAAATTAACAGCATTTGGAAAGCCTATTTTTAAGTAGTCACCAAATATAAAAATTTCAGATAAGTTTCCTGGAAATTTGCTCTCTATATATATGCCAGGAAAAATTTATATTAAACATGTGAATCCTTAAATTGAGTTCAAGTTTTGAAATAGCTACAGAATTCTCATAGCATAATGCTTGAGAATTTCATCATAAAAGATTTTAAAAAAACAAACTGGTTCTCTCTGTATAGCAAAATAAAACAAACTGAAAAATAAACACCCGTGGGCGGGGGTGGGGTGAGTGCGGCATGATAAACTAATCAGACCGATGGACAATTAGTACCAAAAGACTTATAGTCCCAGGTGCTCCTCTTCTGATCCAGCTCTCTGCTGTGGCCCGGGAAAGCAGCAGCAGATGGCTCAAGTCCTTGGGCCCCTACACCTACATGGGAGACCAGGAAGAAGCAACTGGCTCCTGGCTTTGGATCGGCGTAGCTCCAGCTGTAGTGGCCATTTGGGGGTGGGGTGGGGTGTGAACCAATGGAAGGAAGACCTTTCTCTCTGTCTCTATCTGTCAAATAAAAAAAAAAAATTAAAAAAAAAAAAAAGCAAGTGTCATGTGGGCTCTGGTCCTAGTTTTTCAGGTCTACAGCTGTGTGACTGAGTTAAGTCTCTGGCTTCTCTGAGACTGTTCCCTTCCACTATTAACAAAAAGGGAGAGACAGAACTACAGTCTTAGAGTTTCTTCCATGAAGTCAACACCTCCAGGTAAATAACCAGAACACAGGAGCTGTCATTAAGTTATATGTTAAGTATGCTAAACACATGGGGTAACCTAACTGAGGGAAAGACTGCGTGAACAGACAACTGAGAGGCCACGGCATGTTCTAAATGTGAAGCAGTTCAAAGTGGATGCCTCTGGTAAAGCACCTGGAGCTGATTACAGACTCAGGAGAGATAAATTAGGATTAGTTTATGAAATACCCTGAAGAATATTCCAGGCAGTTGGACTCTGGCAACAGGAAGCCAGAACAGATTTTTGAAGCATAGGAGTAAAGTCAGATTTGATTTGGATACACAAGATGGGCAAGAAGTGTCCAGTGACAGAGTCTAGTCAGAAGATTCTACAAAAAGTCTAGGTGAGAGATGATGATGACCTAAATGAAATCATTAATTACCACCTAGAATAAACTGGCAAATCTAAAAGGTATTACTAAGGCAAACACAACAGGACCTGGGAAATAAGGAAGATAGAAAATAGCTTCCAATAACTAGCCGCCTGTGTGCAGCAGAACCTCAATTTATTAAAGTACTTAGGGAGGGGTCAGACATTTGTCACAGCTGGGGTGGGGTGGAGTGGGGTGGGACGGTGCTATGGAACAGCAGGTTAAAACCACAGCCAGCGATGCCTTTATCCCATACGGGCACCGGTTCAAGTCTCGACTACTCCGCTTCTGATCCAGCTCCCTGCTAATGTGCCTTGGAAAGCAGCAGAAGACGGCCTATGCCCTTGGGCCCCTGCACCCAGGTGGGAGATCTGGAAGAAGTTCCTGGTTCCCAGCTTTGGCCTGGCCCAGTCCAGTCATTGCTGCCATTTGAGGAATGAACCAACAGACTGAAGCTCTCTCTCTCCTTCTCTTTCTGTAAGTCTGTCTTTCAATTACATAAATAAATCCTTACATCTTCTGATGCTTGGGATGCCTGCATTCCATACAGAGTATCTAGGCTCAAGTCCCAGCTCCATTTCCAACTTTCTGCTAATGTGCACCCTGGGAAGCAGCAGTGATGATACAAATGTTTGGGTCCCTACCACCCTGTGTGAGATCTAGATTGAGTTCTGGGCTCCTGCCTTCTGCCTGGCCCTAGCTGTTGCAGGCACTTCAGAAGTGAACCAACCAGGAGATTAAAGAGCTCTCTTTCAAAAAAATTCTTAAAAATTTTTAAAGTTAAATATTTATGAAGGGATACCTGATACACATTTTAAGAATTGCTTTTTCAAGTACAACAATTTTTGCTTCAACCTTTATTAAAATCCTCCAAAATAAAATTTAAGCACATTGTAATAATCACAAAAACTTTTTCTACATATCCTAAGACTCACCAGAAATTATCACTCTACAATGTAAAGTTTAGATATTGGTAAAAGCCAAAATATCCCAGGAGAAATTCTAAAATTTGCTTTTCAGAATAAAGGCCTGATTATCAGACTGCTTTCTGGTCATCATCCTCTTTCTCAATCACTAGAGTGTAAACCATACAACTGCCTGATTTTCAAACTGCAGAACGTGGTGATATCAGTTTTTCCCTAGTTGAACCAAAGCTATACTGAACTCTGCTGTTCTTCATATCAACTGGGAAAGAAAGAGGTGTGGCTAATCGGTTAATTATTGAATACAAGCTTTTCACATTAAGAAAAAGCAAATCCATACCTTCTAGAACTTTACAAATACCAAAATACATGGGCAATAGCCTTCACAGCCTCCTACTTACTGAAAGGCACTTCAGGTACAACCTCATCCCTGTTCAACTTTGGACACTTTTGGAAACAGGTCCAGCTTCCCTGTTACTTTGTTTCACATTTAAACGCTTACTATATAACTGATTTTTAGTGATGCATAAATACCTTCCCTGAACTAGGAACATTAATATGGTATTGTTATTTAAGTTTTTCACTTGTTGGACTTAAACCAAAATTCAAAGAAAAAAAGATATTTGTAAAGCAGAAATAAATGAGAGATGCTAACACTATTCAATAAAGGGTTTTATTACCTAGTTAGTTCAACAGAGGCAGTGTTCTCAGAGATGATTCATAAAAAATTGCATGAAAATTCCCAATTTTAAAATTCACAGTGAAAGCCCCCTCTCTCCCATCTTCTCCACTGAAAAACTAAGAAGCACTTTGATTTGTTTTTAATTTCCTTAATACAGTTAAAAAGTAAACAGCTTAATCAACAAGCAAAACCGAAAGTGCAAAAATTTTTCTTGTTTAAAACAATCTCCCCAACTTTCCCTAACAAAAATACCTGTGAAGAATAGGATGAAGGATTGGGGGCGGGGGGGGGGGGGGGCATGATTAAAAAATGCTAGTCAACTAATTACATTCAACTTTTCTACAAGCAAGCTGGTCTGAGAACCTAAAACTTCCCCACCTTCTGTTATGTGTACTCCCTAAAAACTACACCAGTTTTTAAATATATCATCACTAGCTACCCAAAAAAGCATAAAATCATTCCCACAAACAACGGCATCCGTAATTATCTCTCTCTCTCTCTCTCTCTCTCTCTCTCTCTCTCTCTCTCACACACACACACACACACACACACACAATATCTCGGCAAGAACACAGTACCAAAAATAAAATCCCCACAAATATCTGGCCTACAACTGGAGAGTCTATTAATGAGGCAACTGGTCAAAATTAAGCTTTCACCTTAAGAGAAAGCTTTATTTTTGTACTTAAAATAATATTCTGAGTCAGCTTCCCAAAGGAAAAAAGTTCCACGGGGGGGTGGGGGGGAGGCAAAGTCTACGCTGCAGGCGACGACCTCTCCGTGAAGAGGAGGCCCTGGCCTCAGCCCCCACCCACCCCGGCTGAGGAAGTGGGAGAGCGCCCCGGAACAGGGGCCTGGGCAGCCACGTCGTCCTACTCACCCCAGAGGGCGGCAAGGAGGAGGCCAGGAGAGCGCGACATTAGCGCCCACGGCCTGGCCCGGAGCAGGCAGCAGGGACCCCCGGGGACTCAGGGGTGGGGGCCGGCCCCTCACCCAGACCCTTGGGGTCTACTCACTCCGCAATTGGCCAGCGAGAAAGCCATTCGCCAAGGCCCCCGCCCTCAGTGCCTCCAGGGGAGGGAGCCAAGGAATGCTCCCGAGCACCCCTTTTCGTGGTGCGGTCGGACGCCCGGCAGCAACAGGGGCGATCCGGTCAGAGGTACAGCCCGTCCCCCGCCCCGGGACTCCCGGGCCGCCCCTACCCCGGCCCCGCCCCCGCCCTGGCCTAGGGGCCACCCGATTGGCTGGCCTTGCCTGGCAAAGAGACCCCTGGCGATTGGCCATGGGTCACCTGCTGTAGGGAGGTGAGCGGCTGACGATTGGAGGTTGGGCCAGTTTCCGAATGGGAAAGCAGCAGGGAGATGGCCACCCTTGGGACCGCCGAGTGGCGGTGCCGGCCTTCGGGACCCGCCCCGGCCGCCTACTCGTGGGGCCAGGGCTCACCTTGGGGGTTCCGCCTCGGGACACGCCGCCAGCGCTGCGCAGGCGCCTCCCCCGCTCCTGCCGGGGGAAGAAGATTCACTCGAGGGAGCCCAGCTGGGCTTCGCCGCTCCAACCCCAAGGACTCCCATTGAGCACCTACGGGAAGGCCCCAGTCACAGCCATAAACGGGCTTCGCCTACTCCCACCGGCTTTTCATCCACAGTATCTTGGCAGCTAGGGAGCCTGGGCCTACAAGCTTCATCTTCATAACTGATCTTACTTCCGGAAAGTTGTTTGTGTGGAGTAGGAGGCGGGGAATTAAGGGGAGGAAGAGGTAGCCTATTAGTAAACACAAATGCGGGTGCCCAAGTTTTATTTTATTAATCCAGTGAGACTTCGTAGGCCTGCTGTTGTGCCACAGTTCCATAAGGGACGTGGGTGGCTTCTGAAGATTCTTCAGGAATCCAAATAGTATAACCAAATTATATCAAAAGTTTGGGCTTCCAGTCCTCCACAGAGAATTACCTCAAATGCAGGAAATCACAAGCATAAATACTGGTTTGCAGCACAAACTCCTTTTCTGCTATTTTTCCTCATGGTTATTTATATCCCTTTCCCAGGACTCTACTAAATTAAGAATCCAGTTATTTTTTCTATTTGTGTAGCTCTACTAGTAAACCTACAACACCAGCATATTGTACAATGTACAAAGAGCTCAATCATTGCTGGCTGAAAAGGGAAGTTAAACTGTACCATGTGAAGATACCTTCAGTTTTATGTAAATTGTTCCAAAATGCCAAGTGCATTCTCTTTTTACCCTAGCCACTCTTATCCTCTTCCAGGGATCCTATTTCACTATCACTAACACTATCATCCACCCTAATATGCAAGCCATAAACCCAGTAATCATTCTAGACACCTTCCCTATCCACATTCAATCTCTCACCAAGATGGGCCATTTTTTACCTCTAAAACACAGTCCTAATTCTGTTCTCTGTCCATCACCACCACCCATTACTGGTCCTGGCCTCTTGGAATAATATTACTCTTTTTTTTTTTTTGACAGAGTGGACAGTGAGAGAGAGAGACAGAGAGACAGAGAGAAAGGTCTTCCTTTTGCCGTTGGTTCACCCTCCAATGGCCGCCGCGGCCGGCGCGCTGCGGCCAGCGCACCGCGCTGATCCGATGGCAGGAGCCAGGAGCCAGGTGCTTTTCCTGGTCTCCCCTGGGGTGCAGGGCCCAAGCACCTGGGCCATCCTCCACTGCACTCCCTGGCCACAGCAGAGGGCTGGCCTGGAAGAGGGGCAACCGGGACAGAATCCGGCGCCCCGACCGGGACTAGAACCCGGTGTGCCGGCGCCGCAAGGCGGAGGATTAGCCTAGTGAGCCGCGGCGCCGGCCTGGAATAATATTACTAAATAAAATCTTCCTGAATCTATCCTAACTCCTCCAATTCACTCTCAACACGACAGCAAAAGTAGTATTTCCATAATTAACTTCATTACTCCGTCTTGCCCCCTCCTCATAGCCAATTAAAGAGCTTCGACTGCTTTCCATTGTGCTTAAGCTACAACTCAAAAAAATTTTTTTTTTAATTTTTTTTTTTTTTTTTGACAGACAGAGTGGACAGTGAGAGAGAGAGACAGAGAGAAAGGTCTTCCTTTGCCATTGGTTCACCCTCCAATGGCCGCCGCGGCCAGCGCGCTGCGGCCGGCGCACCGCGCTGATCCGATGGCAGGAGCCAGGAGCCAGGTGCTTTTCCTGGTCTCCCATGGGGTGCAGGGCCCAAGCACCTGGGCCATCCTCCACTGCACTCCCTGGCCACAGCAGAGGGCTGGCCTGGAAGAGGGGCAACCGGGACAGAATCCGGCGCCCCGACCGGGACTAGAACCCGGTGTGCCGGCGCCGCTAGGCGGAGGATTAGCCTAGTGAGCCGCGGCGCCGGCCTACAACTCAAAATTTAACAACCATCTGCAGGGGCTAGCCCTACCTCCCCCCAACCCCATCTTTTTCCTGGTTTCTACATAAATGCCTTTTCCAAGCTTCTTTAATTTTTAAGGACTTTCCAACCACAGTGCTTTGGCACAAGCTATTCTCTCGCCTTGTCACCAATTCCCCATGATTCACTTTGTTAGGATTTGCTAGGCTACTGTGACACAAATAGTTAATTTCACACCTGGCAAACAGAGCCCCAATTAAGAATGACCAAGTAGATGTCACCATGGAATTTTAAGGACTAAGATTCTGCCAGCTCTGGCTCTTATAGTGGCCAGCTTGCCTAGGACAACCAAGCTGCTAAGAGCAAACATTGTAAATTGTTGACTTCCACAAACACCTATCAAATGAGTCTTCTGCCCATTCAAATCTACTTATCACAATGGATGTGGTTCTCTACATTCCACATGGCCCCTTCCCATAAACAGCATAAATAGGCTGTTGCCCACTGCCTGGTGAGCTGAATCTCTTCTCATAACCCTGCCACCCCTAACCAATTGTCAGGATGGGCTACAACCTTACTTTTCCCACACCATGCTGTCCTGTCTTCAATGAAAGTCTTTTCTGCTTTAACTGGCTGCCTCCTCGTAGCCTTCTTCAGACCCTAGTCCTAAAACTAACACACTTCATTTTCTTCTACTCATCATTTCCTCTCTGCCAATGTCAATTCCTCCTATTATACTCATCTGTGGCACTCCTTTGTAGAACTTATCACAGCTATTGTTTTGTATTTGAGTTACTCTTTTTAATCAACTTTCTTGGATCATATCTTACATATCATAAAACGTTTCCATTTAAGTATACAGCTCAATATGTTTTGACAAATGTATGCAAACATGTTAAGAACATTTCCATCACCCCAAAACTTCCTCACGCCCCACTGCAGTCAATCCTGCCAAGCACCGCTGTGCTTTGTCATACTTTGATTAATCTTTATCTCCACCACTAGCCTGTAAGCTTAATGAAAAGAGGATCCTAAATAATTTTGCTCAGCACTTCAATATTTAGCAAAATGCCTAGCACATACTAAATGCTCAATTATGGATTTCCGGGGCTCGCGTTGTGGTGCAGGGGAGTAAGCCAGCACATGTGATAGAAGAGCCAGTTCAAGTCCCAGCTGCTCCACTTCCGATCCAATTCCCTGTTACTGCACCTGGGGAAGGAGCAGCCAGTGGTCCAAGGGTTTGAGTTCCGGCCACCCACATGGGAGACACAGATAGAGTTCTGGGCTCCTTTTTGGCCTGGACAAGCTCTGGCAGTTGCAGCCATTTGGGGAGTGAACCAGCACATGGAATCTCTCTGTCTCTCCCCCTCTCTAACTCTGCCTTTCAAATAAATAAGTAAAATAAAATAAATGGATTTCCTGTGGCAATACTTTCTTTTAAAAAAACATTTGAGAAATATCAATTAAGCTATCAACAGTGATGCAGAAAAAAACAATTTGTGAACAAGGTCAGCGTCTAACCTTCACTAATACCCTTCTAAATTTTCCTTTACTATTTGCTTTTCTAGCACTAAATGATGTGCCTTGGGCAGCCCTAGAGACTTAATTCCATATTAGCTGATCAAGAGGTCTATATCTCCCTAGTTCTGTCATACTATATTGTACTGTACTCGTTGATCCTATCAGAGACATAGTACTTATTTACATAATTCTGGCTTATCCTTTCCTTCATGTCCCTATGACTTTGCTTTCTCATTAGACAGAAAGATTCATGGGGTTATCAGGGATATTGTATTTAACAATGCCCAGCAAAATGTCAGCTTTTTCATTATAAAGTGTCTTGCAAATGTCCCATCACTATCATCAGAAGTACTTTAAAAATCTAATTTTGACAATACACTGTAAATACCAAAGTTCTATAAAAATGTAGTGGACCTAAATATCATTAGTTTTTGTTATTGACGAATGTTAACAGTAAGGATAATGGCAATAGGAAAGATAATCTATGGCAGTGTGCTGACCATAATTTTGAACTTTCCTCGATTGCATATATGTAAAATTCTATGTTATGGTTACATATTTAAAGAGGAACCCAGCTCCAGTCCAAAGTCTTTATTTTCAGTTTAATACTAGAGGTAGCTATTTATTGCACATATACATAGAGTTCTCATACCCCTAAACTTATATGAAGTTAGTATGCATAAAACATGAAGCATTTAAATGAAAAATAATTATACAAAGCAAAACAGCTGTGCCAAGAAGCTGTAACCAAACTGTCATCTCCAAAGTTGTTTGAAAAATCTACAAGTAGTTTCATTTCAAATAAAAGTTAAATGGGGAACTGTATTGTGGCTAAGCAGGTAAAGCCATTGCCTGCAACCCAGGCATCCTTAAGGGCACTGGTTCACGTCCCAGCTGCTCCACTTCCAATCCAGCTCTCTGCTAATGACTTGGGAAAAGCCCCTGCCACCCATATGGAAGACCTGGATAAAACTTCTGGCTCCTCGTTTCAGACTGGCTCAGCCATGGCCATTGGGGGCACTTAGAGAGCGAACCAGCAGAGAGAAGACCTCTCTTTCTGACTTTCAAATACAAAAATAAAATTTTTTTTAAGATTTATTTATTTGAGAAGAAGAGTTAGAGAGAGAGAGAGAGAGATAGAGAGAAAGGTCTTCCATCCACTGGTTCATTCCCCAAATGTCCTCAAAGGATAGAGCTGGGGTTGATCCGAAACCAAGAGCCAGGAGCTGCTTCCGGGTCTCACACCAGGGTACGGGGGCCCAAGCACTTGGGCCATCTTCTACTGCTTTCCCAGGCCATGGCAGAGAGCTGGATAGGAAGTGGAGCAGCCAGGACTCGAACGGGCGCCATATGGGATGCCGGTGCTGCAGGTGGAGGCTTAGCCTACTATACCACAGTGCTGGCCCCTTCATATTATTTAATTGGCAGGGGTTTAGGAGAGACCAACTTTTCCATCCACTGGTTCACTCCTTAAGTGGCTTCCTGCTTCTGTCTCTCTGTCTTTGTGTGTGTGTGTGTGTGTCTCTCTCTCTCCCATTTATTCTGTCAACCTGCCTTTCAAATAAACAAATCCTTAAAAAAAATAAGTTTTAGTTATATACAATAAGTATGCCATTTGTAAACTGTAATATTTTTTTTTAATTTGAAAGGCAGAGACTGAGAGATAAACAGAGAGAGATCTACCATCCACTACTTCACTCTCCAAATGTCCACAATGTCCAGGGATGGGCCAGGCCAAAGCCAGGAGCCAGAAATTCTATCTGGATCTCCCACATGGGTAGCAGTGACCCAACTACTACTTCTTCTTTAAAAAAAAAAAATTGATTTTATTTATTTGAAGGAGTTACAGAGAGAGGTAGAGACAGAGGGAGAGAGAGGTCTCCATCCACTAGTTCACTCCCCAAATGGCTGCAACAGCCAGAGCTGAGCCGATCAGAAGCCAGGAGCCAGGAGCTTCCTCCGGGTCTCCCATATGGATGCAGGGGCCCAAGGACTTGGGCCACCCTCTAATGCTTTCCCAGGCGCACTAGCAGGAAGCTGGATCGGAAGTGGAGCAGCCCAGACTCGAACTAGTGCCCACATAGGATGCGAATGCTGCAAGCCAGGGCTTTAACCCGCTGCACCACAGCACTTGCCGCAGGACCCACCTTCTTAAGGCATCACTTGGTGCTTCCCAGAGTCCGCATTTGCAAGAAGCTGGATGTAGAAGCAAAGCCAGGATGTGACCCCAGGCACTCTGATATGGTGCTAAACAACATGCCAACCAGTGTACCAAATGTCACTCTCTGATGCCACTTAAACTTTAAAATTATTTTAGATGAACACTGTTGCCCTGATTTTTACAGGTAACACTCTGCATTGGTCACTTAACTTTATCCTGAAACAACTTGCAGATTTCACTGAAAACACTTGAGTTGCTAAACTAGATAATACCCAGATCATTTTCAAATCAAAACAAAAAACAGTGAAACTGCTTAGTATTGTCTAAATTAGTTTGTACCTCAAATGTTCCATCTTCAATCATTACAGTTTTATATCAGGATTAGAAAGTTAAATAAGAAACATGTGTTTCTCATTAGAGAAAGCTGGGGAAAAACTACTGTATTTGAATTCTACTTAATTTAAGTTTTGTAAAAGCATGTGTTACTTATGTCATTGCTTTTATACTTTTTTAAAAATTCAATTCTGATTGTGATTTTATTTTCTTCATTACACTAGACTGAACTCCATAAAGACAGACTCTCTGTAGCTTTATTCAAAGTATAAATAGTACAGTGAAAGGAACACAGTAAATGCTCAAAAAATATTTACAAATATGAACGTTCATGTATCCTTGATCAAACATGCACTTTAAACATATTTTTAACTTTATAAAAATACAGGAAAATATATAATAAGATTTCCATAAAAATGTAGATTTAAAATACATTTCAGTTTAAAAGAATAATTCTAAAACTGGACCACTTGTTCTTAGTTGTTTCCTGAGAGTTCAAGACAGTGCAACATAATTCATAAGAAAAATGAATCCTAGAATGCTAAGCTACAAATTAGTGGCCAGAAATTTGCCTGCCATTCTAAACAGCAATGGCACTAGCAACAGCCCTAAGGAGAATCTTCTTTCGCTAAATGAAACCTGAGTAACTAGCTACTTCTCCATGCCACTTTGCCTGTGGAAGAGATCACTTATCTACATCATAATCAGTTCCCCTAGGAAATAGTTTCAAGGAGAAAAACAAAATACACTTATTTTTCTATACAATACAATATTAAGATTTAATGAGGCCAGGAGAAATTGAATAGTATGTTGAAGAAGTTAATTATTCAGTGAAGTAGTTTACCACTAAAGAAAAATACTCAAGAGATTTCTATTAATCTTTACCCAGTTAGACACATAAGCCACTAGTTAACAAAAGAATCAAAGCATCTCAATACTAAAGATTACTGTCCCAACTACTGTCCAAAATTATAGCTCAAATACTAATTTTGTGTTCCTCTGTAACAGAAGTATGACAAATATGTAATTACCACACCTGAGTACCTTCTTTTGAAGAAAGACTTCATAATAGCTCCATTGCTTTTCCAACCTTAATTCATATTTCTATCACATCTCCTCTTTATATAATGATGGTTTTGCCCTCAGACTCTGTATTTCTGTGAGCTTTTTACTTGCCATCTCTGTTGCCCTTAGCCATATTCTGGCACAACAACAAATCACATCCTTTGTTTCTTAGTCCTTCAGCCAGTGAGGGCAAAACTTACAAAATTACAGGACAATAACCATAAAATTCCAATTTAGTAACCACTTAAGATGCAGTCTAGAGTAGCCTACAAAAACTAAAAATATGAGGACATAAAAGCCCTATTTCTTGGCCCAAAGAACAATCACAAAAGTCATTATAATAGCATAAAAAAATTTAAGGGGCTGGTACTGTGGCATAGCAGGTAAAACTGCAGCCTGCAGTGCCGGCATCTCATATGAGCACCAGTTCAAGACCTGGCTGCTCTACTTCCAGTCCAGCTCTTTGCTATGGCCTGGGAAAGCAGTGGAAGATGGCCCAAGTGCTTGAGCCCTTCTTGCACCCATGTGGGAGACACAGAAGAAACTCCTGGCTCCTGGCTTCAGATTGGCCCAGCTCCAGCCATTGCAGTATTTGGGGAGTAAACCAATAGATGGAAGACCTCTCTCCCTCTGTCTCTGCCTCTCTAATAAATAAATAAATAAATCTTTAAAAAATTTTATATTAAATATATATAGCATAAAACTAAAAACCTTCAGTCTGTACTACTCAACTGAACATCTACATAAGCATTTCAAACTGGGATATACAAAGCCTCGAATAATTTTATGTTTTTAGTAACTGATAATCTATAAAAAATTAACAGAACCACATATGGTATCAGCTTAGTAACAACCTTAATAGTAACTGAAAACAAGTTATTCCATTGCCATGCTTGTCATTACTGGGGTAAATGAAGACTCTGAAAGCTTTCCCCTCCATTAATCAGTATCATCAAATATCTACTGAACACTCTGAGAGGCTAGGAAGAGGAGATTAAAAGGTTCAGTAGCCCTCCACACCCCCATGCTCCCGATTTCCCTTTAAGGAGCTTCCTAATTCGGGTGGGTAAAAAGAGAAAAAAGATACCATAAGCTAACATACAAGTTCAGAATGACTATTGGAAGCTCAACTTCCATCTGAGTTGAAAGGACAGAAATTTTAGTTGTCATCTCCCATCTTCAAAATACCCTAGTTACAGGCCGGCGCCGTGGCTCACTAGGCTAATCCTCCGCCTAGCGGCGCCGGCACACCGGGTGCTAGTCCCGGTCAGGGCGCCGGATTCTGTCCCGGTTGCCCCTCTTCCAGGCCAGCTCTCTGCTGTGGCCAGGGAGTGCAGTGGAGGATGGCCCAGGTGCTTGGGCCCTGCACTCCATGGGAGACCAGAAAAAGCACCTGGCTCCTGGCTCCTGCCATCGGATCAGCGCGGTGCGCCGGCCTCAGCGCGCCGGCCACAACGGCCATTGGAGGGTGAACCAACGGCAAAGGAAGACCTTTCTCTCTGTCTCTCTCTCTCACTGTCCACTCTGCCTGTCAAAAAAAAAAAAAAAAAATACCCTAGTTACAATTTGCTGAAACCCAAAGCAGTAAAAATAGGAAGAGAGAAAACACAGAAGGGGAGTGGGGTTTGGAAAGAAGAAATTCTCCAGATGAATTTACAGTTATTCAGAATACAAAGAAGAATGGAAATAATTTTTGTTGAGTATTTCCAATATAGCAGACATTATATGTCAGAGATATAGTTCATATTATCTTATATGTATGTATAGATATAGAAATAGATAGATAGATAGATTTATTCATTTTAAAGGAAGACCTACAGGAGAGAGAGAGAGAGAGAGAGAGAGAGAGAGAAAGAGAGAGCTCTTCCATCTGCTGGTTTACTTCCAAAATGGCCACAACAGCTGGAGCTGGCTAGGCTGAAGTCAGGAACCAGGAGCTTCTTCTATATTTCTCACATGGGTGCAGGGATCCTAGGATTTGGACCATTTTCCACTGCTTTCCCAGGCCTTTAACAGATAGGTGGATTGGAAGTGTACCAGTCAGGACTCAAACTGGCACCCAGATTGGATACCAGTGCTGCAAACAGCAGCTTTAGCCACTAGGCCACAACCCAGACTCCACTTCATATTATCTTAACACAACTATTTTGTTGAGATTTTATATCTACTTTTAAAGATGAGGAAAATGAATCTTTTTTTTTTTTTTTTTGACAGGCAGAGTGGACAGTGAGAGAGAGAGAGACAGAGAGAAAGGTCTTCTTTTGCCGTTGGTTCACCCTCCGATGGCCGCCGCGGCCAGCGCACCGCACTGATCTGATGGCAGGAGCCAGGTACTTATCCTGGTCTCCCATGGGGAGCAGGGCCCAAGCACTTAGGCCATCCTCCACTGCACTCCCTGGCCACAGCAGAGAGCTGGCCTGGAAGAGGGGCAACCGGGACAGAATCCGGCTCCCCGACCGGGACTAGAACCCGGTGTACCGGCGCCGCAAGGTGGAGGATTAGCCTAGTGAGCTGCGGCGCCAGCCGGAAAATCAATCTTAAAAGAAATCAACTACTTATCCCAGATTACACAGCTAGTAAAGGGGGCAGAGCTAAGACCCAGATCGGGTTCACCTGGACTTGAAAGCTTTTCTACTCTAATACGCTGCCTTTCAAACCAAATTCAAGTTTGAACCATATTCAAGTGCCTTTTGGGATTTATAGAAATATACTATCAATAAGATAGGTTCTTTTTCCAGCCTCATGAAATTTATAATCTCATCAGGGAGATGAGTAATATATTATATTATTGAAACAGATAATGGGGGCTGGCACTGTGGCATAGCAGATAAAACCACCACTTGTAGTGCTAGCTTCCCATATGGGCACCAGTTTGAGTCCCTGTGGCTCCACTTTCAATCCAGCTCTCTGCTGATGCATCTGGGAAAGCAGTGGAAGATGGTCCAAGTCCTTGGGCTCCTGCATCCATGTGGGAAACCAGAAAGAAGCTCCTGGCTCCTGGCTTCAGACCAGCACAGCTCTGGCTGTTACAGCCATTTGGGGAATGAACCACGGGATGGAAGCTCTCTCTCTCTCTCTTTCTCTCTCTCTCTCTCTCTCTCTCTCTGTCTTTCAAATAAATAAATAAATCATGAGGAAAAAAGAGATAGTGCTTCTTGGCCTTTTGGCTAAGATCAAGTGTTTTTTTTATTTTTTATATTTTTAAAAGATTTATTTATTTACGTGAAAGTCAGAGTTACACAGAGAGGAGAGGCAGAGAGAGAGGTCTTCCATCCGCTGGTTAACTCCCCAATTGGCTGCAACGGTCAAAGCTGCACCAATCCGAAGCCAGGAGCCAGGAGCTTCACCCAGATCTCTCGTGTGGGTGCAGGGGCCCAAGGACTTGGACCATCTTCCACTGCCTTCTCAGGCCACAGCAGAGAGCTGGATCGGAAGTGCAGCAGCCAGGACTTGAACTGGCACACATATAGGATGCCAGCACTGCAGGCAGCAGCTTTATCTGCTAAGCCACAGCACTGGCCCCAAGATCAAGTGTTAAAAAAAAGATAATGTATGTTAAGCCCACACTGTTCTGGCACATAAGAAGTAATATATATTTACTTAAACACACACAGAGTCATACACACATATGCTTACACACACATATTCCACACACAGTGGAATATTATTCAGCTATAAAAGAATGAAATTCTATCATTTGCGGAAAATGGTTGTAACTGGAGGACATCATGTTGAGTGAAATAGCCAGACACTGAAAGATAAATATTGAATGTTTTCCCTTACTTATGGGAGTAAAAAATTTTTTTAAAAAAGTTAAAAATAGGGGCTGGCGCTGTGGCATAGTGGGTAAGGCCGCTGCCTGCAGTGTCGGCATCCCATATGGGTGCCGGTTCATGTCCCGGCTGCTCCACTTCCAGTCCAGCTCTCTGCTATGGCCTGAGAAGGCAGTGAAATATGGCCCAAGTCCTTGGGCCCCTACAGCCACGTAGGAAACCCGGAGGAAGCTCCTAGCTCTTGGCTTCAGATCGGCTCAGCTCTGACTATTGCAGCCATTTGGGGAGTGAACCAGAGGATGGAAGACTTCTCTCTTGCTCTCTCTCTCAGCCTCTCCCTTTCTCTCTGTGTAATTGTGACTTTCAAGTAAAATAAATAAATCTTTAAAAAAAAAAGTTAAGGGGCCGGCACCTGCCTGCGGTGCCAGGATCCCATATGGGCGCCAGTTCTAGTCCTGGCTGCTCCTCTTCTAATCCAGCTTTCTGCTATGGCCTGGGAAAGCAATAAAAGATAGTCCAAGTCCTTGGGCCCCTGCACCCGCATGGGAGACCAGGAAGAAGCTCCTGGCTCTTGGCTTTGGATCAGCGCAGCTCCGGCTGTAGCAGCCATTTGGGGAGTGAACCAACGGAAGGAAGACCTTTCTCTCTGTCTCTCCCTCTCACTGTCTGTAACTCTACCTCTCAAATGAATAAATAAAAATCTTTAAAAAAAAAAAGTTAAAAATAAAATTGTCCTGCATGCCCTATAAAAATTAGAGTACAATAAAGTCATCTTTAAAATGAGAATAATAATGCCTCCTTTCACATGGGTTTATATGAGCATTCAATGAAATAATCTAAGCAAAAACACAGCCTTATACATACATATTCAAAATATATTTATTAGAGTTATTACTACCATATCTGCAGGATAAAAAAATTCTCAAATACAAAAAAAGAGAAGTGCTCAAATACTAGTTGCTTCTGTTATTACTATATAGTTGAATGTTATATGGACTATGAGGAAGTGGCAAGTATAACAGAAGGAAGTAAGATACTTCCTTTTTTTTGTTTTTTTTTGTTTTTTAGATTTATTAATTTACTTGAAAGGCAGAGTTACAGAAGCAGAGGCCAGAGAAAGAAAGAAGTCTTCCATCCTCTGGTTCACTCCACAAATGGCTGCAACAGTTGGAGCTGGGCTGGTCCAAAGCCAGGAACTAGGAGTTTCTTTGAGGTCTCCCATGTGGGTGCAGGGTTCCAAACACTTGGGCCATCCTCCACAGGTTTCCCAGGCCATAGCAGAGATCTGGATCAGAAGAGGAGCAGTTGGGACTAGAACTGGCACCCAGGCAGCGGCTTTACCTGCTACACCACAGCATCAGCCTGAAATTTCTTTTTATAATAGTGAAATTAAAAGAATTAAGAATTAAGGCAGGGTCAGTGCTATGGCATAGTAAGCTAAGCATTTGCCTGCAGTGCCAGTATCCCATATGGGCACCAGTTTGAGTCTCAGCTGCTCCTCTTTTGAGCTAGCTGATGGCCTAGGAAGGCAGTGGAAGATGGCCCAAGTGCTTGGGCCCCTGCACCCACATGGGAGACCCAGAAGAAGCTCCTGGCTCCTGGCTTCAGAGCAACCCAAGTCTGGCTGTTGTAGCCATTTGAGGAGTTAACCAGTGGATGGAAGACCTTTGTCTCTGTATCTCCCTCTCACTATCTGTAACTCTACTTCTCAAATAAAATGAAAAAAAGTCTGAAAAAAATAAAAAGAAGAATTAATGATCCAGTATTGTGTGCAGCTGGTTAAGCAGCTGCCTGTGACACCAGCGTCCTGTAGGAGTGCCTGTTTGATTCCTGGCTGCTCTGTTTCTGATCAAGCTCCCTGCTATTGTGCCTAGGAAAGCAGCAGAAGATGGCCAAAGTAGTTGGACTCCTGCCACCACGTGGGAGACTGAGATGGAGTTCTTGCCTTCTGACTTCCAACTTGGCCCAGCCTTGGCCAGTGGGGAGTGAAACAGCAGATGGGAGATCTTGATCTCTCTATTTCTCTCCCTCTCTCAAACTGCCTTTTGAATAAATAAATCTTAAGAAAAAATAATAAAAAGTAGTATATGTGAATGACTGGCAAGAATCTAACAGGCAAACTTGAGGAATGTGGATGGTGTTAGTAAAATGACACAGTCTTATCTGTGATCTACACCCGGAACACCATCCTAGGCTCTAGCCCTCCCCCTGCCACCGCTGCCATTGCTGGAAGCCAGGTGACCACATGGCCCAGCCACAGGTATCAGTTCAACCCCCAAACAATTGGGATTCCCTACTCCTACTTCCCTGCATGCACCCCAGCAAAGGTTTAAGAGGACCTGTTCCTAAACATGTGCTCTCTCATGACCTCTCTCTCTTAGGCTCTCCTCCTCTCTCTTACTCTCTTGCCCTTTCTACTGGCCTGTTGAGCTTCCCCCACCTGACAATAAACCTTTCCTCTAACTCCAGTGTTTGGTGTGTTTTGTGGCAGCCTTACAGATGGTGAAGATTTGGAGAGAACATCATGAATAAATGCAAAAAACAAGGAAGGATTTCAGTGGGGAATATCAGGTAAATGCAAGGACAGGAGATGGAAAGGTAGGTTGGGGTCAAATCAAGAGAGCCTATGGGGCTGGCACTGAGGCATAGTGGGTAAAGCGAACGCCTGCAGTGCCAGCATCTCATATGGGCGCCACTTCAAGTCCCGGTTGCTCCACTTCCAATCCAGCTCTCTGCTATGGTCTGGGAAAGCAGTGGAAGATGGCCCAGGTCCTTGGGCCTCTGAACCCATGTGGGAGACTCAGAAGAAGCTCCTGGCTCTTGTCTTCAGATCAGTGCAGCTCCAGCTGGTGCAGCCAATTGGGGAATGAACCAGTGGATGGAAGATCTCTCTCTCTCTCTCTCTCTCTGCCTCTCGTTCTCTGTGTGTAGCTCTGACTTTCAAATCAATCTTAAAGAGAGAGAAAGAGAGAGAGAGAGTCTAATATCTCCTAATAAGTTTTACTTAGTCCCACATGTAAATGTAAGCCTATAGAGGCTTTTCACAGTTACGGATGCCTAAATATCATTAAGCGAGGGTTCTTCACTTATAGGATGAAGAAAAAAATAAATTCAAGAATATTAATTAAAAGGGCACAAGAAATACAGCAGGCATTATATACCAAAACCCTAAATTAGGGTGATGGCAACAATAGCCAAATTGCCAAAGTGAGGAGAAGATGAGGATGAAAGTGATTCTAGGAAAGCCCCAGGTCTGACAGATTAAAAATTATCACCTAACTCTCAACTTTGAAAACTCAATGATTCAGAGAATAATGCTGTCATTAAAACAAAAAATCAGATACACATGGGTTTAGGGAAGAACGATGGGAACAGCTCAGACTTGGCCATGCTGAAACCAAGTTCCAGGGACTCTTCTAACCCATAAAATCCAGAAAGAAGAGCATGACTAAATCTACATACTAAAAGGTTGACGCACTGGCATCCCATATGGGTGCTGGTTTGAGACCTAGCTGCTCCATTTCGAATCCAGCTCTCTGCTATGGCCTGGGAAAGCAGAAGATGGCTCAAGTCCTTGGGCCCCTGCATGCACGTGGAAGACCCGGAAGAGGCTCCTGGTGCCTGATTTTGGATTGGCCCAACTCCAGTGGTTGTGGCCACCTAGGGTATGAACTAGTAGATGGAAGACCTCTCTCTGCCTCTCTGTAACTCTACCTTTTAAATAAATAAATAAATATTTAAAAAAATAAAAGAATAACAACAAAAAAATGGAAGCCTTAGTTAATAAAAAAGAAAAAGATTTATGGGGTGAATGTTTAACCTGGTAGTTAAGACTTAACCAGAAACCACTTAGGATGCTTGTATCCCTTTTCAGAGTACCTGGATTCAATAACTGGGTCCAGTTCCTGATTCTAGCTTCATGCTAATGCACTCCTGGGAGGCAGCGGCGATACTTCAGGTAACTGAATTCCTGTCACCTATTCGACAGGCATGGGTTCAGTTCCCAGCTCTGGGCTTTAGCCTGGAGCCTAGCTCCGGACATGGCAGGCATTTGGGGAGGGAACTGACAAATGGAAGATCTCTGTTTGTCATGACTCATTCTCTGTCTCTCTCCCTTTCTCCTTCTCCCTCCTTCCCTCTCACCCCCACCCCCCACCCCGCTTCATCTGGCTCTCTCTCACTGCTTCTCAAATAAATAAATATATTTTAAAATGTTTTTAGGAGTTGCCTGCAAGGCTAGCATCCTATATGGGTGCCAGTTCAAGTCTCAGCTACTTGTCACTTCCGATCCAGCCCCCTGCTAATGCACCTGGGAAAGCAGTGGAAGATAGCCCAAGTCCCTGCACCACCGTGGGAGATTCAGAAGAAACTCCTGGCTCATGGCTTCAGATTGGTGCAGCTCTGACTGTTGTGCCAATCTGGGGAGTGAACCAGCAGATGGGAGACTTCTCTCTCTCTGCCTCTGCCTCTCTGTAACTCTGCCTTTCAAATAAAATAAATAAATTAAAACAACAACAACAACATGAAGTCTGGAGTTTGTATGTAGTGTTAACCCTGGGAAAGAGTGAGAGTATTTTTTTCCTTGAAATGCACCCAGTAGAGAAATAAAGTAGAGGTGAGGTCACTAAAAACTCTAAAGAAGAAAGGTCTTTTGCAATGAAGTAAAACAGGCTATATTTAGTTATTGAATATAATGAAAAGATAAAATGCGAGGATTCAATTGAAAATCAACTATAAGTCAATAGGAAGAGTGTTCACAGTAATGGATAGCTAATTAAATTTAGACAAAATAAAAACTGTGAAAGCTAATGCCTAAAATGAAATCTTGTTAGTCTTGTAACTCCTAACAGAAGTCGAAGTAAAAACAAAACAAAAAGCAGACAGTGGGGCCTAAGGAAAAGGGACCAGCATGGTATATAGCCTAAACTGTCCAGTGACAAGAACTCTAAGGGTAAGAGGCCAGCGCATAGCTGCCACCTGTGGTGCTAGCATCCCATATGGGCACCAGTTTGAGTCCCAGATGCTCCACTTCCAATTAGGCTCTCTGCCAAGGCCTGGGAAAGCACTGGAAGATGGTGCAAGTCCTCAGGTCCTTGCCCCATGTGAGAGACCTGGAAGAGGCTCCTGGCTCCCACCTTTGGATTGGCCCAGCTCCAGCCATTGCGGCCATTTGGAGAGTGAACCAGTGAATGGATGATCTCTTTCTGTCTCTCTGTAACTCTGCTTTTCAAATAAATAAATAAATCAAAAAAAAAAAAAGAATTTTCAGGGTAAAAGCAAAAATCATATTGAAAAAACAGACCATAAAGGCTATAATGGGGAATTTGATAAAGCTAAAAAGTCACCACAGTGAGTGTTGGTCTCATCAGTTGAACAAGCCATCTGCAATGCCAGCTTCCCCTATCAGGGTACAGGTTTGAGTACCAGATACTGTACTTCCAATCCAGCTTCCTGCTAATGCACCTTGGGAAGACAGTAGAAGACAGCCTGAGGACCTGGCTATCTTCCCATGACGGGAAGACCAGGAGGGACTTCCTGGCTCCTGGCTTTGGCCTAGCTCAGACCTGACTATTGTCCATCTGGGGAGTTCAACAGTGAATAGAAGATCTCTCTCTCTCTCTCTCTCTCTGTGTATGTGTGTGTGTGTGTGTGTGTGCTGTTCCCTCTCACTCTCTCCCTGTCTTTCAAATAAATAAATCATAAAAACAAAACAAAACAAACCCTAAAATGTTACTAATGAGGAAAAAACAGAGAAGTAGAGCTCAGACCAAAATGAGAGAAGATTCAGAAGAGGTGAAACAGTAGCAGATGAACGAAGGTGAGAAAACTACTGCCAAAGAGAAAATACTTTTTAATAAAAAAATAAAATAAAATAAAATATAAAGGGGCAGGCATTTGGTGCAGCAATTACCTTGCCACTTGGGATGCCCACATTCCATACTGGCATACCCAGTTCAAGCCCTGGCTACTTCATTTCCAATCAAGCTTCCTGCTAATGTACACCTTGGTGAGCAGCAAGCTTACCCTTGAGCCCCTGCCACCCCATTGGGAGAACTGGACTGAGTTCTAAGCTGTTGGCTTCAGCATGGCCCAGCCCAGGTATCGTGGGAATTGGTAGAGAAAATTAACGAATGCAGGATCTCTGCCAGTCTATTTCTCTCTATCTTTCAAATAAAAATGAAAACTAAATAAAAAATTTAAAAGAGAGAAAACAGTTTTTAATTTAACAGTTTGGAGACTATACAGCTCCTAGAAATGACAAGGCCAATGCAGTATAGTTTAATGGCTACAAAGTTCAATAGAAAAGTAGGACATGTAAACGTGACAAGGTCAAGCGTTAGGGAAGCAGTGCTATGTAATAGAGGCTTCCTCATTTGGGGACCAAAATTCATGTTTTACGAGATTTTGTTATAAAGTCACAAAATAATTGAAGGAAAATAATCTAGTACAATAGTAGACAGTAAGACTTATTTAAAAGGAGGTTCTTGCTATCACTTAATTTCCTCCCCATGCATTTTAGAAGACAGCTCCACGAGCGGCCATCATGGCACCTATAGAAAGCTAGTATATCATACATCTCAGAGTAGTCAATAAGCCAAAATGGAAAAGCAATCTACACATCAAGTGTTTGTTCATTACTTCCTTACAATTCCTTCATTTGATTCAAATTTACTAAGCACTATTTGAATATTAGCACAATGAGAAGAAATGCTAGGAATAGTTATCAGTAATGGCAATTAACTTTAAACAAGTTCTTACTATAGCTAGACATTATTTCAACAGTTTTTAATTAACTCATAATCTGTCAAAACAACTGTCTGAGGCAGGTTCTTTTACTGTTCTCATTTGATACATGAGGATACTGAAACAGGAATTTGAATTACAAATTATAAATTACAGCTCATTTGAATTACAAATAACAGTTAATGGTTAAGTACAAACCTAGACATTTTGGCTACAGTGAAATTTTTTTTTTTTTTGAAGGCAGAGTTAGAGACAGAGACAGAGTGAAAGGTCTTCCTTCCGCTGGTTCAACCCCCAGATGGCTGTTACAGCCGGTGCGCTGCGTGGATCCGAAGCCAGGAGCCAGGTGCTTCTCCTGGTCTCCCATGCGGGTACAGGGCCCAAGCACTTGGGCCATCCTCCACTGCACTCCCTGGCCACAGCAGAGAGCTGGACTGGAAGAGGAGCAACCGGGACAGAACCAGTGCCCCAACCGGGACTAGAACCCAGGGTGCCAGCGCCACAGGCGGGGGATTAGCTAGTGAGCCGCTTCACTGGCCTACAGTAAAATTATTTAACATACTTCACTATCTCTTGGGGCTGGCACTGTGGTGTAGCAGGTAAAGCTGCCACCTGCAGTGCCAGCATCCCATAAGGGCGCCAGTTCAAGTCCCAGCTGCTCCATTTCCGATCCAGCTCTCTGCTATGACCTGGGAAAACAGTAGAAGATGGCCCAGGTCCTTGGGCCCCTGCACTCGTGTGGGAGACCCAGAAGAAGCTCCTGGCTCCTGGCTTCGGATCCGCACAGCTCCAGCCATTGAAGCCAACTGGGGAGTGAACCAGCGGATGGAAGAACTCTCTCTCTCTCTCCCTCTCTCTCTCTCTCTGCCTCTCCTTCTCTGTGTAATTCCTTCAAATAAATTAAAAAAAAAACATTTCACTATGTCTAGAAAGAGAATTTTTTGCCAAATGAACAATTAACCTCAAAA
This sequence comes from Oryctolagus cuniculus, assembly GCF_964237555.1. Taxonomy (NCBI): domain Eukaryota; kingdom Metazoa; phylum Chordata; class Mammalia; order Lagomorpha; family Leporidae; genus Oryctolagus; species Oryctolagus cuniculus. Next base: position 121,227,225 of record NC_091438.1, read on the forward strand.
AAACCTTAAAAGGTTCTATCCTGTCCATGCATTAAGCTTAGACAAAATATAAAGTACTCTTTTGTATCATATATACTTTAAAATATCAAAACTATCAGAAATCTAGATTTCTCAAGGTTATTTTATCTTCCCATTATTTTCAGATGTATAAGTGTTCATCTTAGCAAAAGTTCAGAAATTCCAAAACTGGATTAAATGGAGGTATCTGACTTTAAGGAGTCTACATCTTAACTGGGGAAGCAGGAGGTGTACACACAGGGTCTTCAAAAAGTCCATGGAGGGGCTGGCACTGTGGCATAGCGGGCTAAGCCTCTACCTGCAGCACAAGCATCCCATATGGGCACTAGTTTGTGTCTCAGCTGCTCCTCTTCCTATCTAGCTCTATGCTTATAGCCTGGGAAAGCAGTAGAGGATGGTCCAAGTGTTTTGGCTCCTGTACCCGCGTGTGAGACTTAGAAAAATATCCTGGCTCAGACTTGCCCAGCTCCAGCCATTGCAGCCATCTGGGGAATGAACCAGCTGATAGAAGACCTTTCTCTCTGTCTTTCCCTCTCTCTCTGAATTCTGCCTCTCAAATAAATCTTTTTTTAAAAAAATAAAGTCCATGGAAAACGTGTATATTTTTAAATATTTATTTATTTGAAAGGAAGAGTCACAAAGAGATAGAGAAAGGATATATATATATATATATATATATATAGAGAGAGAGAGAGAGAGAGAGAGAGAGAGAGAGAGAGAGAGATCTTTCATTTGTTAGTTTACTCCTCAGATGGCCTCAATAGCCAGTGCAGGGCCAGGCCAAAGCCAGGAGCCAGGAGCTTCATTCAGATCTCGCATATGGGTGCAGGGGCCCAAGCACTTGGGCCATCTTCTACTGCTTACCCAGGCCACAGCAGAGAGCTGGATCAGAAGAGGAGAAGCTGGAACTAGAACCACGCCCATTTGGGATGCCAGTGCTGCAAGCCAGGGCTTTAACCTGCTGCACCACAGCACTGGCCCCCTGCTAATTCTTTTTTATAGTCCCTTAATAACCACATCCTTTTTCAAATTTATTTATTTATTTATTTGAAAAACAGTTACCAAGAAAAAAGGAGAGAGCAATGACTGCAGCTGCACCACTTTGAGGCCAGGAGCCAGGAACATTTTCTGGGTCTCCCATGTACCCACTTGGGCCATCCTCTACTGCTTTCTTAGGCACATTAGCAGGGAGCTGGATAGGAAGTGAAGCAGCAGGGATTCGGACTGGTGTCCATATTGGATGCCGACACCACAGATGGTGTCGGCTTAAAGTTTAAGCCTCTACTTGAACACTTTCCTTTTTTTTTAACGTCTATTTAATAAATATAAATTTCCAAAGTACATCTTATGGATTACAGTGGCTTTTCCCCCCCATAACTTCCCTCCCACCCACAACCCTCCCATCTCCCGCTCCCTCTCCCATTCCATTCACATCAAGATTCATTTTCAATTATCTTTATCAGAAGATCAATTTAGTATATATTAAGTAAAGATTTCAATAGTTTGCACCCACAAAGAAACACAAAGTGTAAAGTACTGTTTAAATACTAGTTATAGCATTAATTCACATTGGACAACACATTAAGGACAGAGATCCTACATGGGGAGTAAGTGCACAGTGACTCCTGTTGTTGACTTAACAAATTGACACTCTTGTTTATGGTGTCAGTAATCACCCTAGGCTCTTATGAATTGCCAAAGCTATGGAAGCCTTTTGAGTTCGCCAACTCCGATCTTATTTAGACAAGGTCATAGTCAAAGTGGAAGTTCTCTCCTCCCTTCAGAGAAAGGTACCTCCTTCTTTGATGGCCCATTACTTGAACACTTCCAAATGAGAGGTAGATTACTATCTTAGAGGACTTGAGATGCCCTGTGCCACTTTATCTAATCAAGCCAATTCTGGAATAGGGCCAAGATAGAGAAAAAGAGTTATAAAACATCAGTTTTCCACAATTCAATCTTCTAAATCAAAATAATCAAAATATTCTATAAGCTCCTTCATTGGAAATTAAACATAGAAAAGTATCTGCAGAGTGGCAGAGTAGACATGTGTTGCTCTTGTCACTTGAGCATCTTTTTTTCTCTATTCTGACTTTGCTTGTGGTGGTGTGGGGTAGAGCTGACACACCTTTCACCCCCATTAGCTATGTGTTATTTGTGAATCCAATAATATCTCGGCTCTGGAGTGGCTCTGTGAATGTAAAATTATGATTGGTTAGGATTGGATTCATGGTTAAAAACTAAGGCAATTAGGGGCCAGCACTGTGGTGCAGCGGGTTAACACCCTGGCCTGGGCACCGGTATCCCATGTGGGTGCTGGTTCAAGGCCCAGCTGCTCCGCTTCCAGTCCAGCTCTCTGCTGTGGCCTGGGAGAGCAGTGGAGGGTGGCCCAGATCCTTGGGCCCTGCACCCGCATGGGAGACTCAGAGGAAGCTCCTGGCTCCTGGCTTTGGATTGCTACAGCTCCAGCCGTTGTGGCCAGTTAGGGAGTGGGCCATCGGATGGAAGACTTCTCTCTCTCTCTCTCTCTCTCTCTCTCTCTCTCTCTCTTTGCCTCTCCTCTCTCTGTGTAGCTATCTATGGTTTTCAAATAAATAAATAAATCTTTAAAAAAGAAAAGCTAAGGCAATTAGCAATAATCTTGTTTATTCTACTAAGATCCAGAAAGAACAACAGCCTCTATAAACTCAGAGCTCCTACAAGTGAGGCTGAAATTACTGCATCCATTTTATCATCATCAACCTATCTGAATCTGTCAAAATGGAGCCAAATCAGAAAAAACGAAACCTAGAAACAGAGATTGAGTCCTCACAACATTAAATATCTACGTGAAACTATACCTAAATCAGATTTGCTTTTTTAAAATCTTGAACCAGTTTGGATTATGTTTTTATTTTCTCTTTTATCCTAAAGAGTGCTGACACAGATGATAACAGACAAATCCTATAAACAGAAAATTAGGTCAACTTCTCAGGACTTATCAATTATTATGCAAAATTATACAATTTGGCTATATAAATAACCAACTATAGATACTAAATTTTAAAAATGAATCTGCCACATTTTAACATAGCATTTCACTTTCAACATCACTTTGTACTGTCTTGTTTTTAGACAAAAATCAATATTCTATCATTGAGAAATATTTTACCATATAAAAAATAAATAACTTTATAAAATTGTAAAGACAAGAATAGGCAACTCAGAAAATAAAAGTTCTCATTGCATTGTGTCAGAGTTATTTAAAAATACAGAAAGTAAACACACAAATACACTAATGAATGATGCTGAAGCCATGTAAAGACTCTTACTTGAAGCTGGAGAGTATGCCGAAGAATTGTTTCTTCTAAGGCATGGATCCACTTCTCTCGCTCATCTGCATCACGAGCTGAAGTGAAAGATCATAATTTTATAATTATAAAATTTAAATTGTGTAATTTTATAATTTATAAAGTTTAATATCTACAATATGTCTCCATATTTGAAAGTAAACTTTAACAGTGATATTAAAAGGTGTTTAGTATACAATTTCTTTTTTTTTTTTTTTTTTTTTTTTTTTAATCTTTGACAGGCAGAGTGGACAGTGAGAGAGAGAGACAGAGAGAGAAAGGTCTTCCTTTGCCGTTGGTTCACCCTCCAATGGCCGCCGCTGCAGCCGGCGCACCGCGCTGATCCGATGGCAGGAGCCAGGAGCCAGGTGCTTTTCCTGGTCTCCCATGGGGTGCAGGGCCCAAGCACCTGGGCCATCCTCCACTGCACTCCCTGGCCATAGCAGAGAGCTGGCCTGGAAGATGGGCAACCGGGAAAGAATCCGGCGCCCCGACCGGGACTAGAACCCGGTGTGCCGGCGCCGCAAGGTGGAGGATTAGCCTATTGAGCCACGGCGCCGGCCTAGTATACAATTTCTTTTATAAAAAATTATTTTTTTTTATTTGAAAGAGACAGAAAGGAGGAGACAGAGAGAGAAAGAGATCTTCCACTCACTGTTTCACTCCCCAGATGGCCACAAAAGCCAGGGCAGGGGCAGGGCCAGGCCAAAGCCAGGAGCCAAGATCTTCATCCAGGTCTCCCATATAGGTGGCAGGGCCCAAACACTTGGGCCATCTTCTGCTGCTTTTCTTAGGCCATTAGAAGGGAGCTGGATCAGAAGTGGAGCAGCCAGGATATTAACTGGCACCCATATGGGATGCCAGTATCACTGGTGGTGGCTTTACCTGCTACACCACAATGCCAGCCCCCTAGTTGTGCCATTTCTTATTAGATTCATCTAGATCCATCCTTATCTAAGTACCTAATATCTAAAAAGATCTTATATCTAAGTAAATACACAATCTACTGGCAATAATTTGTAACAAACAAATTTGTGGGTTTTTTTTTAAAGATTTATTTTATTATTTATTTGAAAGAGTTACACAGAGCGAGGAAAGGCAGAGAGAGAGAGGTCTTCCATCCGCTGGTTCACTTCCCCAGTTGGCTGCAACGGCTGGAGCTGTGCCAATCTGAAGCCAGGCGCCCAGAGCTTCTTCCAGGAATCCCAAGGACTTGGGACATCACTACTGCTTTCCCAGGCCATAGCAGAGAGCTGGATCAGAAGTAGAGCAGCCGGGACTCAAACCGGTACCCATCTGGGATGCTGGCACTGCAGGCAGCAGCTTTATCCACTAAGCCACAATGCTGGCCCCCAAATTTGTGTTTAATTATAGCAGGCTAAATAGTTCAGACCAACTTTCTTTTTTTTTTTTTTTTTTTTTTTGACAGGCAGAGTTAGATAGAAAGGTCTTCCTTTTTCCATTGGTTCACCCTCCAAATGGCTGCTGCGGCTGGCGTGCTGTGCCAATCCGAATCCAGGAGCCAGGTGCTTCCTCCTGGTCTCCCATGTGGGTGCAGGGCCCAAGCACTTGGGCCATCCTCCACTGCCTTCCCAGGCTACAGCAGAGAGCTGGACTGGAAGAGGAGCAACCGGAACAGAATCCAGCACCCCAACCGGGACTAGAACCCAGGGTGCTGGCACCGCAGGCAGAGGATTAGCCAAGTAAGCCAAGCTCTGGCCAAGACCAACTTTCTACTGAGAACAACTAGAAAAGTTGTACTGATTATTAGAAAGCAACTGGTCAAACACATCCGAAACCAACAAAGTTGTAAAGAATTACCAGGCCAAGATCTGGAAGAAGATAAACATCTAGAAGACAAGCCTAGTATTAGCATACTTTTCTCCTGCAGGCATGATAAATTCCAGGAGAGGTGTTGTAGACCGGAAAGCACACTTAAAAGCCTGGGCAGTATATTTAGGAAGAACATCTATAAGTACCTTAGTCTCTGTTCAGACTTACTGTGAAAATAAATCTGCTCTAAAAAAGAAAATCTTTTTTTTTTAAAATAGGTTTTTTTAGGTCACTGGACCCAAAACAAATTCACCTTGGGATTAAGGGTAAATCAGAATTAAAACATTGCTTGGTCATCTGGGTGGCCCAGAAAAATATTGATACTTGAAATGAATTAAAACAATCCCAGATTGTTAGTAACTCCTGGCATCTTAGTAGCTAAAACAAATAAAATTTCATCATCTATTCTAATTTCTCTAAGCAATTTTTCAAATACAATGTTAGTATATAAGCTAATACAATCAAATACAATAAGTAGAAATACCTTTAAGACAAAGCCACACATAAATGAAAAGCAAAAGATAATAGAAACAGATCAATAGGCACTCCAGATAATTCTGTAGCAGTATTTACTTTTAATTTTTTGCTGTGTCTTTCATTTAGATTTTTAAAAATCTTCAAATTTTTCAAATATAATTGAAAAAGATAATAGTCAAAATTAAGAACTCAATGGATGAGTTCATGGGAGACTTCTGTAAAATACTTAAGGAAGAAATACCAATTTACAATACAAAGTATTCCAGAGAATAGAAAATGGAGCAGTAACTCTTTTGCAAGACCAGAAAAACTCTGACACCAGCCTTACAAGATATTATGAAAGGAGAGTTATAGGTACATATAACTCAATGATAGACATGTAAAAGTCCTATAGAAAACATTAACAGGAGCTGGCATTGCAGAGCAGCAGATTAAGCTGCAAGTTCGGATGCCCACATCCCACATCAGAGTGTCTGGTTCAAGTCCTGGATACTCCACACTTCCAATCCAGATTCTGATAATGCAACTGGGTGGCAGCAACTGGGTTCTTGCCATACAGGTGGGAAACCTGGAAGGAGGGCCTGGCTCCTGGCTTCGGAATGGCCTAGTCCTAGCTGTCACTGGTATCTGGGGAGTGAATCAGAAGGTGAAAGATGAAAGATGAAAGATCTCTTTCCCCAGCTCCCTTCTCTCTATCTTTCTATCTGCCACAAGACTTTTCAGATAAGTAACTCTTTGGGGGCCGGCGCTGTGGCGCAGGTTAATACTCTGCCTGTGGCTCTGGCATCCCATATGGGCGCCGGTTCTAGTCCGGTTGCTCCTCTTCTGATCCAGCTCTCAGCTGTGGCCTGGGAAAGCAGTGGAGGATGGCCCAAGTGCTTGGGCCCCTGCATCCGCATGGGAGACCAGGAGGAAGCTCCTGGCTTCAGATCAGCGTAGTTCTGGCTGTTGTGGCCATTGGGGGAGTGAACCAGCAGAAGGAGGACCTTTCTCTCTGTCTCTCCTTCTCACTGTCTGTAACTCTACCTTTCAAATAAAAAAAAAAATCTTAAAAAAATAAATAACTCTTTGTAAAAAATTAATATATCTTATCTGCTATAGTTTGGATATTCGTGATATTCATTTGGGTGTCCCCCTCAAAGGCTCAAGTCTTTTTCAAAAAAAAATTATTTATTTATTTAAAATACAGAGTTACAGAGAGAACAAGAAAAGGATAAACAGAGAGCAAGATCTTCCATCCACTGGTTCACTCCCTAAATGGCTACAACAGCTGGAGCTGGGCCAGTACGAAGCCAGGAGCCAGGAGCTTCCTCCGAGTCTCCCACATGGGGCAAGGGCCCAAGTACTTGGGCCATCCACTGCTGCTTTCCCAGGCATGTTAGCAGGGAGCTGGTTGGGAAGAGGAACAGCCAGGCCACCAACTAGCGTCCATAGAGATGTGAGTGCTGTAGGCAGTGGCTTAATCCTCTATGCCACATGGCCAGCCCCAGCCCCCAAAGTCTTATGTTAACAGATTAAGGGTAGAAACAATACAATTGTGATGTCTAAAGACAACACTTTTGGGAAGTAATTTGATTGGATTAAGTTGCTGGGTGGTTTTGTGAAGAGAGAGGGACATGGAGGAAGAGCACGCTTCTTGTCTCTGCTTCTTGGTTTGCCATGTGATACTTCATGTGCACATTTCTCACCTTCCACTGCCCTCATCAGACAACCAGACTAACGCAGGCACCCAACCTTGGGATGAGAACCTCTAAAACCATGAACCAAAATAAACATTCCTCCTGTATAAATTAGTTTCTCTGAGGTATTTACAATATTGTGATGAAGTGTTCACTAATACAATATCCAAGCTGGGTTTATTCAAGAAATACAAGGTTGGTTGAATATGTGAGAAACAATCAACATCCAACAACATGAGAACATATATGAACAATGTCATTCACACAGCAATTTTTCTAATTGCAAAAACTACAAACACCCTAAATATCCATACAGAGGACAATGACTGAGTAAAACATGGAGTATTATGAAGATATAAGAATAAGAAAAATAGCTTTAGAATGATTTGGACTGATTTCCAAATACACTTTTAAATGAAAAAAGCAGTGTGCTACCTTTAGTGTAAGAAAGAAAACAGGGGTTGGTGCTGTGGCATAACTGTTTAAGCCGCTGCCTATGACGCTGGCATCCCATATGGGCACTGGTTTGAGTCCCAGCTGCTCCAGTTCGGATCCAGCTACCTGCTAATGTGCCTGGGAAAGCAGTGATAGCTCAAGTACTTGAGCCCCTGCACCCATGTGAGAGATCCAGGCTCCTGGCTTCAGCCTGGTCCAGACCTGGCCTTTGCAGCCATTTGAGGAGTGAACCAGCAGATGAAAGATTTCTCTGTTTCTTCTCTCCCTCTCTCTATAACTCTGCTTTTCAAATAAATAAATAAGTAAAATCTTTCAGAAGGAGAAGAGAGAGGCCGGCACTGCGGCACAGTAGGCTAATCTTCCGCCTGTGGCGCCGGCATCCCATATGTGTGCCAGTTCTAGTCCCAGCTGCTCCTCTTCCAATCTAGCTCTCTGCTGTGGCCTGTGAAAGCAGTAGAAGATAGCCCATGTCCTTGGGCCCCTGCACCCATGTGGGAAACCAGGAAGAAGCACCTGGCTCCTGCCTTTGGATCAGCACAACTCTGGCCGTTATGGCCATTTGGGGAGTGAACCAACGGAAGGAAGACCTTTCTCTCTCTCTCTCTCACTCACTCTACCTCTCAAATAAATAAATAAAATCTTTTTTTAAAAAAAGGAGAAGAGAATATAATATATCTGCTTATTTGTATAAAAGAAAGATAAGCTAGAAACTAAAGAAACTGGCTACATATAAGCTATCAGTAGAAAAGAACGGAAAACCAAGGAGAACAGGCAGTGATTAGTAGAGTTAAGGAAGTAGCAATACCTTTTTGAATATACAAGGGTACTTCAAAAAGTTTGTGAAAAAATATAATTTAAAGGGGAGAGACACTGTGGTGTAGTGGCCTAAGCCTCTGCCTGTGCTGCCAGCATCCCATATGGGCACTGGTTTGTGTCCTGGCTGCTCCTCTTCCAATCTAGCTCTCTGCTATGGCCTGGGAAAGCACTGGAAGATGGCCCAAGTGCTTGGGCACCTAAACCCATTTGGGAGACCCCAAAGAAGCTACTGGTTCCAGATCAGCTCAGTTCTGGCCATTGCAGCCATTTTGGGAGTGAACCAGCGGATAGAAGACCTTTCTGTCTCTCTCTAACTCTACCACTCAAACAATTAAAGTCTTTTAAGTAAATAAAAAAATTACGAATGGAATTAAAAGATAAGTTTATTTTTGGTTAAAAATATTAGAAATCCATGAATTTTTCTTATAATTTGCATCTTCCACAAAGTTTTTGTCAACCTTATCTTTCTGTATCTAGACTATTGTAACCATATTAATGTTTCACATATCCTCCCAACCGAATAATTAATTAAAATAAGGCAGGATGAGTAGGAAGTATTGAAAACCATCCAAACAGTGGCTGGCGTCATGGCTCAATAGGCTAATCCTCTGCCTGCGACGCCGGCACACCGGGTTCTAGTCCCGGTCGGGGCGCCAGATTCTGTCCCAGTTGCTCCTCTTCCAGTCCAGCTCTCTGCTGTGGCCCAGGAGTGCAGTGGAAGATGGCCCAAGTGCTTGGGCCCTGTACCCGCATGGGAGACCAGGAAAAGCACCTGGCTCCTGGCTTCAGATCAGCGCGGTGCGCCGGCCACAGCGTGCTGGCCACGGCAGCCATTGGAGGGTGAACCAATGGCAAAAAGGAAGTCCTTTCTCTCTCTCTCTCTCACTGTCTGCTCTGCCTGTCAAAAAAGAAAAAAAAAAGAAAAAACAAAAAAAAGAAAACCATCCAAACAGTAACAAATTAACCTATTACAAATAAAACAACTTCATTGAAAGAGAAGAGGAAGAAAAGATTAAACACAAGTATTACGGATTAAATATTTCTGTTTCCCTAAAATTCATATGTTGAAATTTTAACCCTCAATGTGATGGTATTAGGAAGTGGGGCCTTTTGGAGGTAATTAGGTCATGAGGAATGAGATTAAGGAACCAAGAGCTTTCTCATGTCTAGGGAGATACAAGAAGTTGACTGTAACCTAGAAGGCTTTCACCAGTATCGGATCTTGTTGGCACCCTCATCTCAAAACGACTCAGTCTAAGGTAATTTGATATAGCAGTCATACCTAAGTGACAAATTCACTCTGAAAAGCAGTATTTTGACTAGATATATATAGAGATAAAAAACAAAAACTATATATAAATATTGTACTCTAGTTAAATCTGAATTTCATAGGACTATGAGTTAGCACAATTTTGTAACTACAAGCAAGTGGAATATATTATAGATAGAGAACCAGCTTTCTAAGTACCAGATGAAAAAGTTATAAGTAAGGAAATGGAGAAGGTTGGACTAAAATTGGAGGTATCAGAACAAAATTATGGTTTTAGAGTGACAGTTGAGAGGAAGAGAATTTTAAAAACAATGGGAGTGGATGGGGCTAGTGCTGAGGTGCAGTGGGGTAAGCCACTGCATCTGATAGTTGTATCCCATATCAAATGTGGGTTTGAACACCAGCTACATCACTGCTGATGCAGCTCCCTGTTGGTTGCCTAACTACTTGGGCCCCTGACACCTACGTGAGAGACCTGGATGGGGTGCCTGGTTCCTGGCTTCACTGTGGCCCAGCCAAGGCTGTTGTAGGCTTTGGGGGAATGAACCAGCAGATGAAAGATGTCTTTCTTTCTCTGTCTCTGCCTTCCCAATAAATCAAATAAATCTTAAATACACACACACATACACACACACACACACAAAAGAATGGGAGTGGAAATCCTTGTCTTATTTTAGATCTTAGTGGAAAGTTTTTTTTTTTTTTTAAGAATCACTTTTATTTATTTGAAAGGCAGAATTACAGAGAGAGAGACAGACAGAATATTCTGTGGGAATATGGCTGCAAAGGCCGGGGCTGAGCCAAGCCAAAGCCAGGAGCCAGGAGCTTAGTCCAGGTCTCCCACATGGGTGCAAGGGCCTAATGACTTGGGCCATCTTCTGCTGATTTCCCAGGCACATTAGCAGGGAGCTGGATTGGAAGTAGACTATCCAGACTCCAACAGGCCCTCACATGGGATGCTGGCATTGCAGATGGCAGCTTAACCCATTATGTAACAATGCTAGCCCTAGAGGAAATACTCTCATCTTTTCCCTTTTCAGTATAATGCTGACTGTTAGAAAGTCTTATATAGCAATTATTAAGTTCAGATGCAATCCTATACTAAAATTTGTTCAGAGATTTTAATCACGAACAAATGTTGAATTTTATCTAAATTTTTTTGCATCTTACTGAAATGATTTTTTTTTTTACCCTACTGCTGATATGGTGCATCACACTTATTGATTTGCCTATATTGAGCCATCTTTGCATCCCTGGGCTAAATCTCACTTGATGATGGTAAATTTTTTTAAAAATTTATTTGAGGTGCCAGTGTTGTGGCATAGAGGACTAAGCTTCTGCCTACAATGCCAGCATCCCATATGGGCATCACTTTGAGTCCCAGCTGCTCCATTCCTGATGCAGCTCCTTGCTGATGCACCTGGGAAAGCAGCAGCAGACGATCCAAGTACTTGGGCTCCTGCAACCATGCTGGCAGACCCAGATGAAGCTCCTGGCTCCTGGCTTTGGCCTGGCCCAGTTCTGGCTGTTGTAGCCATTTGGAGAGTAAACTAATGGTTCAATCTAGTAGTGAGGTAGACTGGAAGTAGAGCAGCCAGGTCTTGGAATCAGTGCTCTGATGTGGGATGCTGTTGTCACAAGTGGTGGCCTAACTTGCTAGCCACAATGCCAACCCTAGTTTTTTGGTTGTTTCCTTGTCTAGTATGGGGATCAGGGTAATGCTGGCCTCATAGAGTGAATCTGGAAGAGTTTTCTCTCCTTTGATTTTTTGAAATAGTTTGAGAAGAATTGGTGATAGCTCTTAAAAGTTGGTAGAATGCAGCAGTGAAGCATACAATCCTGGGCTTAGCATCATGATTATTAGCACACATTATATAAATGTCTTCAAATATTACATTACTCTCCAGAAATACATATATTATTAAGCATTATTCAAAAATGTATAATTCTTGCAGGATATAAATTTTTTTTTTGACAGGCAGAGTGGACAGTGAGAGAGAGAGACAGAGAGAAAGGTCTTCCTTTGCCGTTGGTTCACCCTCCAATGGCCGCCGCGGCCGGCGCGCTGCGGCCAGCGCACCGCGCTGATCCGATGGCAGGAGCCAGGAGCCAGGTGCTTTTCCTGGTCTCCCATGGGGTGCAGGGCCCAAGCACCTGGGCCATCCTCCACTGCACTCCCTGGCCACAGCAGAGAGCTGGCCTGGAAGAGGGGCAACCGGGACAGAATCCGGTGCCCCAACCGGGACTAGAACTCGGTGTGCCGGCGCCGCTAGGCGGAAGATTAGCCTAGTGAGCTGCAGCGCCGGCCCTAAAAATTTTTAAATTACATTAAAATAAGAAAGACTGGAGACATGTCAAAAAGGCATAGGAACCAAACTAGAGAAACTCTAATGATCAAAGCTAGATGAATCTGAGCAAAAAAACAAAGTGTAAAAACAAACAAACAAACAAACAAAACAGCAGCGGGGTCTCAAACCAGCACCCATATGGCACTGGCACCCCGGGTTCTAGTCCTGGTCGGGGCGCCGGATTCTGTCCCGGTTGCCCCTCTTCCAGGCCAGCTCTCTGCTGTAGCCTGGGAGTGCAGTGGAGGATGGCCCAAGTGCTTGGACCCTGCACCCCATGGGAGACCAGGATAAGTACCTGGCTCCTGCCATTGGATCAGTGCGGTGCGACGGCTGCAGCGCGCCGGCAGCGGTGGCCATTGGGGGGTGAACCAACAGCAAAGGAAAACCTTTCTCTCTGTCTCTCTCACTGTCCACTCTGCCTGTCAAAAAAAAAAAAAAAAAAAGATTTTACTTATTTATTTGAGAGGCAAAGAGAGGGAGAGACAGAGAGAAAGTTCTTCCATCTGCTTGTTTGCTCCTGAGATGGCTGTAAAGGTTGGCGCTGAGTCACTCTGAAGCTAGAAGCCAGGAGCTTCTTCTAGGTCTCCCGTGCGAGTGTAGGGGCCCAAGCACTTGGGCCATCCTCCACTACTTTCCCAGGCAATAGCAGAGAGCTGGATTGGAAGAGGAGCAGCCAGGACACAAACCAGCACCCAAATGGGATTCCAGCACTGCAGGCAGAGGCTTAGCCCATTACGCTACAGTGCTGGCCCCTTTCAAATAATTTTTAAAAGTGTATAAAGATCCTCAGACCACAAATTTTTTTTTTTTTTTTTTACTGGAAGAGGAGCAACCGGGACTAGAACCCAGCGCCTGTATGGGATGCCAGCACCACAGGTGGAGGATTAACCATGTGAGCCACGGCGCCGGCCCCCAGTCCACAAAATTTAACAACAACTGATATATAAAAAATATTTGATATCTTATTTACTTGATTACTTCCTCCACTTGAATGTAGTGAGCTCCTAGAAAGCAGCATTTTGTCAATTTTATTCATAGTTGTATTGCTAATATTTACTAAATTGCTTTGTATATTTTTATAATGCCCTGCTCATTATATATTTATGGGTATATACATGATGGGTAGCTGGATAAATGCTGAATTAAAACATTACACTTGGGTAGTTAAGTTTCCAAAGAACAGTCGAGTGAAATCTGAGACAAGTTTGGACATGCTGAGTAGATGGAGATTTTTTTTTTAAAGGTAATACAGAGGGGGCTGGTGCCGTGGCTCACTCGGTTAATCCTCCACCTGCGGTGCCGGCATCCCATATGGGCGCCGGGTTATAGTCCCGGTTGCTCCTCTTCCAGTCCAGCTCTCTGCTGTGGCCCGGGAGGGCAGTGGAGGATGGCCCAGGTGATTGGGCCCCTGCACCTGCATGGGAGACCAGGAGGAGGCACCTGGCTCCTGGCTTTGGATCGGCGCAGCGCCGGCTGCAGAGGACATTTGGGGGTGAACCAATGGAAGGAAGACCTTTCTCTCTGTCTCTCTCTCTCTCACTGTCTAACTCTGTCAAAATAAATAAATAAATAAAAATTTTTAAAAAAAGGTAATACAGAGGTATAGAGAAAGAATTAACAATTCACATAACTAAGTATAAAGCAATCTAAGCCAATACTTCAATAATCCAGAAGTTTTAAATAAAGTACTTATAACAATAAGGGCAGACATGAAGTGAGATTAGAAAGAGAAAGGTCTGTGTGTCTTACTCTACAATCATGCAGCACCTAACGTTGCAGATACATTCTGAGAAATGTGTCCTTTGGTGATTTCTTCATAGGGTGAACATCATAGAGTGCACCTATACAAATGCAGTTGGTACAAGCCAGTCACTCAAATATGGCCTCTTGATGCAATCAAGAGACACGGCAAGTGTGGGTATATGAGGTTGCTGTTGGAGTAACAGTTTACAGTAATTTTTTTTCTGTAAGTAGGAGTATACTCTAAAATAATAATAAAAGATAAATACATAAACCAGTAACAGTTAATTATCACATATTATATATGGTACATAATTGTATATGCTATACTTTTATACAACTGGCAGTGCAGTAGGTTTGTTCACACCAAGATCACCAAAAACACATGTGTGATCTCATTAGGTGATCAGAATTTTTTAAGATCCATTATAATATGAAACTACCAATAAATATATGATCCATGGTTGATCAAAACATTGCTATGCAGCACATGACTACAAATGCTTCTATCAAAGCATCTGTAAGACTACACTGTTGCGTTTATTTTACATTTTTATCTCTTCCCTTGCTCAACTGTGTGTTCCCTGAGGTCTGGAACAGAATCTGATCTGTATTTTATTAATTCTCAAAACCTGATGTTTTTAAAGCAATCTGATACTCATAATTACAGGACAAATGATAACCTGTCACCTTCTCAAAGGATACCTTCTAGACAAACTATCCTGATAAGCATATGCTAAAGCCTGGCCCCCAAGCCAACATTAACTAATTCCCTTTATCCTGCTCTACTATTTTTTTTATTGTACTTATCCCTTTAAACATTCCTGCTATTAATTATTGTCTGTCTCCTCTCACTGCAATGTAAAATCTACAAAATCAGAGATCTTTTATTTACTGATGTATCCCAAGCCATTAGAAGCATGTCAGGCAAGGAAGTGATCAATAGATAATTGTTTAATGAGGAATAATGAAATATTGGTTTCAATCTTCAATATCAAGTTCCATTTTTACATCTGAAATCTAAAAACAGGTTAGACTTTCTAAAAAATTACTTTTCTTTGCTACAAAGATTTATTCATTTATTTGAAAGGCAGCACAACACAGACAGGGAGACAGAAAAAAGATCTTCCATCTGCTGGTCAAATGACAACATCCAGGTCCAAGTTTAGCAGCTGGGAATCAAACCAGAACTGTAATATGGGATGCCAGTGTTGCAAGCAGAAGCTTAACCCATTGTGCCACAATACCAGCCCCCATTTTTTCTTAATTTCTTATTAAAGCGCTACAATTTTTTTTTAAATATATGAGTAGTTTTAGCTGAAGTCTTTAAAACTGTCAAATAAAACACAAGCAAATATCTAAAAAAAATTATTTCTCCCTACTACTTCAGCTTTTGATTATCTGATGCAGTATCATGAATCTACAACAACAGTCAACATTGTATTCAGCAGCTGGATATGTTGATTTAGTCAAGCAGACAAAGAAAATCAGATGGGGTTGGCATTGTTGTGGCATAGCAGGGTAGGCCAGCGCCTTGCAGAGCCACCATCCCATACGGTCATCAGCTCAAGTCCCAGGATTGCAAAGCGGTGGCCTACCCTGCTACACCACAGCTTCCTCTAATGGGCATGGGAAAGCAGCAGAAGACAGCCCAAATGCTTGGGCCCCTGCACCTACATGGGAGACTTGGAAGAAGTTTCTGGCTCCTGGCTTCAGCCTGGCCCAATCAATATCTGCTGTTTCAGACATGTGGGGAGTGAACCAGTAAAGGGAAGATCTCTCTCTCTTTCTCTAACTCTTTCAAATAAATAAATTTTTCAAAAAGGAAGAAAGAAAACCAGATGATATATTTTATTGGGTTCTTTTCAATTCATTCTAAAATTACATGATTCTAAGTCAAATTATTACTGGTCTGTGAAAATTCACAAATGTATATTTAAATATTCCTAATAATTTTAGTTCTCGCAGATGTTTCTAAGTCCAGGTTTTAGTGAAGGCCTCATCTTTGTGTGTGTGGGGGGGGGGGGGGGCTGCTATTCCTTAATCTTGAACTTTAGAAAAATCATGATTTGAGTTTCAACCTTTAAAACCAAGATGAGTAGAAAAATGTTAGGCACAGGATGGTTTTAGAGCCTACTCAGACATTAGTAAGGAAGGCATTTTGGCAGGACAGGGACAGAAAGAAGTTAAAATGGCTACAGAAAATGCAAAGGGAAGAAGTGATAAAAACCTGGGCCATTTCACTAAGTT
Organism: Oryctolagus cuniculus; assembly: GCF_964237555.1. Classification (NCBI taxonomy): domain Eukaryota; kingdom Metazoa; phylum Chordata; class Mammalia; order Lagomorpha; family Leporidae; genus Oryctolagus; species Oryctolagus cuniculus. The sequence continues at coordinate 121,243,441 of NC_091438.1, forward strand.
ACTGACCAAAGGAAAACTAGAATCCAGTGGAAAGGGTAACTAACCACATGTAGGTAGAAAGTGGAGAATGCAAATATTGGGAAAGAGAAGGCTTCAAATTAGATTAGCTGGGTAAATGGAAGTGTTGTTCCACACAACAAGTAGGTAAGACTTTTATTTTGGGCTTATAGAATGTCAGACTCGATTAACCTCAAATTCAGTAAACCTGATCTCTTCAAGAATCTTATTATCACAAGTTTTATTGAGCGACCGGCATTTTGGTAGAGCGGTTTAAGCTACTCCCTGTGATGCTGGCATCCCATTTGGGTGCTGACTCAAGTTCCAGCTGCTTCACTTCCAATCTAGCTTCCTCTTAATGTACCTGGGAAAGCAATGGAAGATGGTCCAAGTGTTTGGGCCCCTGCACCCATGTGGGAGACGTGGACAGAATTCTAAGCTCCTGACTACAGCCTGGCCCAGCCCTGGACATTGCAATTATCTGAGTAGTAAACCAGGGGATGGAAGAAATCGCTCTCTCTCTCTTCCTTCCCCTCTGCCTCTCTCTTTGCCACCTTTCAAATAATAATAATAATCAAAGTCTTAAAAAATTTCATTGAATATACTGAATTTATTAATTAACAGTAAATACTCAAATATGTGTTGCTAGAAGGTACTCCCTTTTCCAGAAAAGGCTAAAAATGTGTAATATTTCTTTAATGCAGTCTGAAGAAGGGAAGGGAGACAGGATAAGAACATCTTGAGAAACCAAAGCCAAAGTTTCAGTTCATGAGAAGAAATAGAGAACTTCAAATTTACTTCCACTGATTACTAAGGCTTATTCAGAAAAGAATGATGGCCCACAATCACGGAACTTTTTAAGTTAGTCAATGATAGGAAACAGAAAAAAAAAAAATGCCTGTTAGAAAATAAAGGAAGAGGGGGCCAGCACTGTGGTGCTGCGGGTTAATGCCCTGGCCTGAAGCACCAGCATCCCATATGGGTGCCGGTTTGAGACCCTGCTGCTCCACTTCCAATCCAGCTCTCAGCTATAGCCTGGGAAAGCAGTAGAAGATGGCCCAAGTCTTTGGGCCCCTGCACCCCATGTAGGAGACCTGGAAAAAGCTCCTGGCTCCTGGCTTTGGATTGGCACAGCTCTGGCTGTTGTGGTCAATTGGAGAATGAACCAGGGAATGGAAGACCTCTCTCTCTGCCTCTCCTCTCTCTGTGTAACTCTGACTTGCAAATAAAGAAATAAATCTTTAAAAAAAAGAAAAAAGGAAAGAAAGGAAGAAAACTTAAAAAAAAAAAAAGGCAAGTGACTACATCCATAAGAAAAGAGAATTTGCTACTTCATTCTTTTTCTTTTTTAGATTATTTAGTTGAAAGGCAGGCTGACAGAGATAAAAAGAGAAATTCTGTGCTAGGCTGAAGCAAGCAGGGAGCCAAGAACTCCACTCTGGTCTCCCACATGGGTGGCATGGGCCCAAGTACTTAGGTCATCTCCTGCTGCCTTCCCAGCAGGAAACTGGATTAGAAGCATGCACAGCCAGGACTCAAACCAGCACTCCAACATGGGATGGCAGCGGTAAGCAATGACTTAATCTGCTGTACCACAGCACTGGCTCCCTACTTCTTTTGTCTGCTTCCAAAGCCAGTAAGGCCAAAATAGATGTGGTCCAACAAAGTGATAGAATCAAATCAATAGAACTTATAACAATTGACTTTAATGTTTTCTTAAAGTGCTCAGAGTTTTCTGAAAAAAGATGTTACTCCATACTTCCTTATATACCGGGGACAGTGAGGATAAGGAAGTCCTTTAGACTTTAAAAAGAAAAGTATATAAATATTTACTCAAGGTATAAAATAAAGGCATTTCTGCATTATTAAAATATTCCTAATGAACAACCTTGCTGAAGGCTTTACTCTGTCCTCAGTAGCTCTCCAAGGAATTCAGCCCAGGGTAGAGAGCTAGCAGCAGGCTATCTCCTTCCTTCTCTATATTTAGCTATAAGCTGTGTATATTACATTTTATATTATATTATATAAACATATAGAGTATATATTATATATATTATATTCATCTTTCTTATAGTATACTATATTCATCTTTCTTTCAGAAAGCATATATCCCCAGACCAAGGTTGCAGAATAACCTTAAACATAACCCCAGGACATTCCACAAGGTTTAATTCTATCTTATAAAACACAATCTAGATGTAGTAAAGTACCAATGATTCAGCCCTCTCTACAATTCAGAACTTATAATAATTTACACCAAATCACAATGCTTAAACTGATGCTAGTAACCTGGTGCTCAACATCTAGTTTTCTTAGGATTGCAGCATTTCCTCTCAAAGGAGGAATAAAGATGAGAAGATACATTGGTTTGTTTCCCTCGACAACCTGGAATGTCCCTCTGTTGTTATAGTAAGAAAACTGTGCAGTCAGAACAGGAATGAAATTAAACAGGCAATGAATGGGTCAATGTCTGACTCTCTGCACTTCAAGTTCCTTCAGGGAATATTCTTGGGCTTCTCTGACCAGGCATCCAGGCCGCCCACACTTGAGGACAGACCTGCTCATCTCTGCCTCAGGCCATGACTCATGCTCATCTCTCTCAAGCAATGTCCTAGTTGGGCCCTTGCCCAGTGATAAGCCTCAACCTGGATATACACTGAACACAGGAGAAACTTTGACAAACAAAACTTACACAAGCAGTACTGACTACTAAACTTTCATAGGACCTGCACTTTCTTATATTGACTCATCAGAGAAAAATTAAAATATTCTTAAATAGGCAGTAAATGGACATTTAGTACTATCACATTGTATAAGGACTGCCAGGCAACAATTTAGTTTCTGTGGCATATCAGCATTTCTATTTGAAGAGTAGTGCTCATGAAACTATTTGAATATATTTCTATTCTACCATTCTTTTGCTGAGTATAAGAACAAAAAGATTAAAGTGCCAATGGGAGTGACAATGTTTTTGCAAACATAATAATTGAAAAATCATTAAGCATGCTGAATACAGCAAATCTTTATCACCAATGAAATACTCCTCAGAATTCAACTTACAAGTTAGTTGCCTATTTATGAATAAATATTACATCTAGAATGCCAGGAGTTATTAAAACTTATAAAATGTAATAAGAATACCCCTCCCATTCAGGGCCTACGACTTCTAAGGGGAGGTGGCAACACAAGTTATAAAAAGTGAAGAGAAAAAAATATATACCTTTCTATATCATGCAAGTCTTTCCTCAACTCATACAGTCTACTTTCATGGGCATTTTCAGATACACATTTTTATACCAAAGTAGGGAAATATTTTTCATTATTTACCTTCATACTAATACCTACCAAGTAATGTGTTCCAAACTAAAAAAAAAAAATTACTTAACAGTACAAATCAGCAATTTCTCAGAATTAATAAGTCTAAGATTATTTCCTGTTTACTTTCAAAAAGAAGGACATTAAAAAATGATAAACACTTCAACAACAACAACAAAATGGATAAAGGTATGAACAAGTCACCAAATGAGAAATAAACACATTAAAATATTTATTTTGAGGAAAGCATTCAGCTTGCATACTTTTAAAATTATACTACTAAGTTCTGGGGAGGGGTATGGTGAAGTAGAGAGGAGTGTAAATCAAAACAATCTCTCCTAAAAGAAACTGGGGAAGGTGTTTAGCCCACATTTCATACCAGGTATTGACTCCAGCTCCCTGCTAATGGAGATCCTGGGAGACAGTAAAAATGATGGGTCAAGGGGCCAGTGCTGTGGCATAGTGGGCTAAGCCTCTGCCTGCGTTGCCAACTTCCCATATGGGTGCTGGTTCATGTCTCAGCTGCTCCTCTTCCCATCTGGCTCTCAAGTGCTTGGGCCCCTGCACCCACATGGGAGACCCAGAAGAAGCTCCTAGCTCCTGGCTTTGGATTGGACCAGCTCCAGCTGATACGGCCATTTGGGGAGTCAATCAGCAGATGGAAGACCTTTCTCTCTGTATCTTCCACCCTCTGTCTGGAACTTTAACTCTCAAATAAATAAATGAAGATCTTGAAAAAAAAAAAAAAGATTGCTCAAGTGATTGGGTCCCTGCCACCCACATGGGAGACCTGGGTTGAGTTCCCAGCTCCTGGTTTTAACCAGACCATTCTTAGCCACTATGGTCATTAAGGGAATGAGCCAGCAGAGGCTCTCTCTCTGAAATAAATATTAAAAATTAAAAATATAAAATGCAATTAGAAGAACTGCCTCAGAAATTTAAAAAATATTTGTGCCTTTTGTTCTGACCAATTATATTATGACTAACTATTCTAAGTTAAACAGAGATTTGGTTAAAGATTTAACTGTAAGAATGCTCAATACAGAATTATTTAAGAGGAAAAGTCTATATAATACAAGTGAATGGCTAAATATGATTGATTATTCATAAGATGGAATATTATATAACTATTGAAAATCGTGTTTTCTTCAGACATTTAGTGTCATGGGAAATGGTCATGATACAATATTTAGAATTGAAAGTCTGGATAATCTTATCTACACAGAATGAATCAATTATAAATAACTGAGAGATGAGAAATAAATAAATAAAAATGTTATTAACAATTATCATCAGGTAGTAGGATTATGGGCAGTTATGAGTGTCATCTTTATACTACTTTATATTTTCCTATGTTTCTATAGTGATCAGATATCACTTCTTTTAAGATTTATTTATTTATCTGAAAAGCAGAGTTTTTATTTATTTGAAAAGCAGAGTTATAGAGAGGCAGAGGCAGAGAGAGAGAGAGAGAGAGAGAGTGAGAGAAGAGAGAGAGAGAGAGAGAGAGGTCTTCTATCCACTGGTTTACTCCTCAGATGGCCGCAATGGCTGGAGCTGCACCAATCCGAAGCCAGGAATCAGAAGCCTCTCCCAGGTCTCCCAGGCGGGTGCAGGGGCCCAAGGACTTGGGCCATCTTCTATACTTGGGCCATAGCAGAAAGCTGGATCAGAAGTAGAGCAGGGGCTGGCACTGTGGCATAGCAGGTAAAGCTGCCACCCGCAGCGCTGGCATCCCATGTGTACGCTGGTTCTAGTCCCAGGTGCTTCACTTCTGATCTAGCTCTGCTGTGGCCTGGGAAAGCAGTAGAAAGATGGCCCAAGTCCTTGGTCCCTGCACCCGCATGGGAGACCTGGAAAAGGCTCCTGGCTTCAGATCGACCCAGTCCGACCATTGTGGCCAATTGGGGGTTGAACCAGTGGAAGGAAGACCTCTCTCTCTCAGCCTCCTTCTCTCTCTGTATAACTCTTTCAAATAAATAAATAAATCTTTAACATAAAAAAAAAAAAAAAAAAGGAGGGGCCAGCACCGTGGCTCACTTGGCTAATCGATTCTCTGCCTGCAGTGCCAGCATCCCATATGGGCGCCGGGTTATAGTCCCTGCTGCTCCTCTTCCAGTCCAGCTCTCTGCTGTGGCCCAGGAGGGCAGTACAGGATGGCTCAAGTGCTTGGGTCCTGCACCCGCATGGGAGACCAGGAGGAAGCACCTGGCTCCTGGCTTCGGATCGGCACAGCACCGGCCGTGGCAGCCATTTGGGGAGTGAATCAACGGAAGGAAGACCTTTCTCTCTGTCTCTCCCTCTCACTGTCAAAAAAAAAAAAAAAAAAAAAAAAAAAAGGAAGTGGAGCAGCTGAGACTCAAACTGGCAATGGGATGCTCGTACTGCAGATGGCAGCTTCACCCATTATACCACAGTGCCAGCCCCATCAGATATCACTTTTACAAAATTTTTTAGAAAAGGGAATGGTGGGGGGTGGAGTTGTGGCACAGCAGGTAGAACAGCTGCTTGCAACGCGGGTAATCCATACAAGTGCCAGTTCAAGACCCAGCTGTAACATTTCTGATCCAGCTCCCTGCAAATAGCTTGGGAAAAGTAACAAAAGATGGCCCAGGTACTTTGGCCCCTGCCACCCACATGGGAGATCCGGATGAAGCTCCTGGCTCATGACTTCTTGGGGTCACTTGGGCAGTGAACCAATGGATGGAAGACCTCTTTCCCTCTCTCTAACTCTGACTTTCAAATAAATACTTTTTTAAAAAAAATGAAAGAAAAAATATAAATTACAGACAAAAAGTAAAACTAGGGCCATCTGGTCTAGCAGTTGATGTATGCATACATCCCATACTATAGAACCTGGGTCTAATGCCAGGCTCTAGCTCCTGACTCCAGCTCCCTGCTAATGTGGACTCTGGGAAGCAGCAGTAATGGTCCAGTAGTTGGATTCCTGCCATTCATGTGGGAGAACTGAAATGAGTTTACTGCTTCCACTTTTAGCATGGCCCAGCTCTGGCCATTGTAGGCATTTGGGGAATGCACCATTGGTTGGAGGGGATCTCTCTCTTTCCCTCCCCTCTCAAATAAACTATAAAAAATTTTAAAAATAAAATTATATTTTCTTGGCCCAAGTCCTTGGGCCCTGTACCTACATGGAAGACCAGGAGGAAGCACCTGGCTCCTGGCTTCGGACTGGTGCAGCACGCCGGCCGTAGCGGCCATTTTGGGGGGTGAACCAACAGAAGGAAGAACTTTATCTTTTTTTTTTTTTTTTTTTTGACAGGCAGAGTGGACAGTGAGAGAGAGAGACAGAGAGAAAGGTCTTCCTTTGCCATTGGTTCACCCTCCAATGGCCGCCGCGGCTGGCGCACCGCGCTGATCCGATGGCAGGAGCCAGGTACTTCTGGTTTCCCATGGGGTGCAGGGCCCAAGGACTTGGGCCATCCTCCACTGCACTCCCTGGCCACAGCAGAGAGCTGGCCTGGAAGAGGGGCAACCGGGACAGAATCCGGCGCCCCGACCGGAACTAGAACCCGGTGTGCCGGCGCCACAAGGCGGAGGATTAGCCTAGTGAGCCACGGCACCGGCTGCAGAACTTTATCTCTGACTCACTTTCACTAACTCTGCCTGTCAAAAAAAAATTTATCCTTTCTAATCTTAGCCAAACAGCCCATCATTACATAAACTTGGGAGGATTACAATTTCAATTATTCAGATAAGATCCTGAACAGAAAGAAAATTAAGAAACAGAAAGGTACACCAGTGAAATTAGACTCTCTTATGGTAATAAAACACCCCTAAAACATGAATTTAGTAGCATTTCCCCACTTTACACCTACTAAAATTATAACATTTAATTAGAGAATTAGTTGTTATTTCTAATACATGAGGTCTGTAAATTATTTTATTTTGAAAGTGGTTATCAAATAAAATTAAAAATATAAAACTGTAAAGGGAACTTTTTGTAAATCAACAGTCAATAAAAAATAACAGCATCTGTTTACTAATGATAATGCTGAGATGATTATTTTTTAAAACAGCAGACATGTAAGCCTTCAACTGTGGTTTAGTCTAATGATTTACTGTCTGATCTTCTACATGATTAATGATGCAGATGTGCCATGCTGAGCTGACTGATGTTAATGTAGTAGGGGTGATACTGCCCTAATATATTTGATCCATATAACTTTTCTGAATTAAACACTCTCCTTCACCACAACATTGACCACTGAGCTATTTGTAGTAATTTTGCATTGCAATAGATGAGCAAGTTCTAATGAACTGAGTTGAAAAGGTTCATTGTCAGACCAAAGATAATTTCCACTAAGAAATTCATTAAAATTCTTTTAATTCAAGCATTTTTAATGCTTAAAAATGTTTTATCTAGTCTTCAGCAACTTATATTGTTTAAAGAGCATTTCCATGGAACTGGCACTGTGGCGTCGTAGGTAAACCTCCCACCTGCAGTGCTGGCATCCCATATGGGTGCTGGTTCGAGTCCTGCTGCTCAACTTCTGACCCAGCTCTCTGCTATGGCCTGAGAAAGGAGTAGAAGATGGCCCAAGTCCTTGGGCCCCTGCACCCACGTGGGACAGCCATAAGAAGCTCCTGGCTCCTGGCTTCGGATCGGTGCAAACCCAATCACTGTGGCTAACTGGAGAGTGAACCAGCAAATGGAAGACCTCTCTCTCTCTTTCTCTCTCTCTCTCTCTTCCTCTCCTTTTCTCTCTGTGTAACTCTCTCAAATAAATAAATAAATCCCTTTTTTTAAAAAAAGAGCATATTCAAATAAATTTACCAACAAATTTCATACTTGAAATCATTTTGGAAAATATATTGCTTTAGAAAATGTCCCCAATAAAATCCTTTGAACTTGGAGATTTTATAAAGGACTAATCACATATATAATCCCTAATTTCATACTGTAAAATTTTAGACTTTTCACATACATGGGTTTGCTTAAGGCAGATACCCTCTATATAGTATGAAATTAAAGTCAAGTCAGGTAACTCTCTTGTCCATTTTTCTTCCATGTAAGCTGAGGATAAGGTTGCTAACAAAGTAAACTGGAACATTATATGAAATCACTGGATCCAGATCTGTGGTTCTCAAACTTTAGAATGTATTATAATTACTAGAGAGAGCTGATTTCCACAGCTTCTGACTCAGCAGTGGGGATGGGGAGGGTCTTGGGGAAACAAGAATTTGCATTTCTGACAAATTCCCAGATGCTGTTGACCCCTCCCGCCCCCACCGCGCCACACACACACACAGAGGCAACACTTCAAGAACCACAGATCCAGACCAATTTGGGCATTAATAGTGACTCTTCCACTTAGCTTCTCTAAAACTCAGTTTCTCCAACTCAAAAACTAAAAATAAAATGATTTCATAGTTGTGAAGTTTATAAATTATATAAGTAATATACAGTAGCTATTAAACAATGCCTGGTTCATAAAACATATTTAGTAGTAGCAATAGTAGTTGTTAACACCATTTTTTAAAAATGAGTTATTTATTATTATTTGAAAGGCAGAGTTACAGGAAGACGGGAGAGAGAGACATCTTCCATCTGCTGGTTCACTCCCCAAATGGCTGCAATGGCCAGGGCTGGGCCTGGCTCCCAAAACCAGGAGCCAGGAACTTCTTCCAGGTCTCCCATACAGGTGCAGGGACCCAAGTACTTGGGCTATCTTCTGCTGCTTCCTAGGCTCAGGCACATTAGCAGGGAGCTGGATCAGAAGTAGAGCAGCTGGGAATCAAAAAAGCACCCGCCCATTTGTGATGCTGGCACCACAGGCAGCAGCCTGTGACACTGTGACACGACGCCGGACCCTGTTACCGCTACTATTATTGCTACTATTTCTACCAAATAAGGGAACACATACAACATTTACGTTGCCAGATTTTTTTTTAAGATTTATTTATTTATTTGAAAGGCAGTGTTAGAAAAAGAATGAGAGACAGACAGACAGACAGATCTTCTATCTACTGGTTCACTCCCCGAATGGCTGCAATGGCAGCAATGGCAGATCAAACCCAGGAACCAGGAAATCCATCTGGGTCTCCCAAGTGGATGGTAGAGGTCCAGAGACTTGGGCCATCTTCCGTTGCTCCCAGGCCATCAGCAGGGAACTGGATTGGAAGTGGAGCAGCAGGGACTCAAATCGGCACTCATATGGGAAGCCAGCACTGCAAGTGGCAGCCTAACCTGCTGTACCACAATGCCGTCCCTGTGGTCATCAGATATTTAAATTGTGTTAAATTGTACTGTATTTTAAAATTCCTTATGTTTTACATTAATTCTTGTTTGATAAACTAATAAAAGGTATTTACAGTGGCAGGCACTGTGGCGCAGTAAGTTAAGCTTCTGCCATGGACCCCCATATCCTCTTTCGGAGTGCCTGGTTTAAGTACTAGCTATTCCTCATTTCTGATCCAGCTTTCAGTTAATGCTCCTGGGAGGCAGCAGATGATGGTCCAAGATTTAGGTTTCTTCCACCCATGTAGGAAAGCCAGATGGAATTCTTGGCTCTTGTCTTTGGCCTGGCTCAGCTCTGGCTATTGCAAGTATTTGGCATGTACCAGCTGATGGAAGATATGCTCCTTTCCCCTCTCCCATGAATCTATCAATCAAATAAATAAATAAATGTTTTTTAGAAAGTTTCACACTAGCTGACAAAGCCTTATAATAATTTTTACAACAATTAAGAGAAGAATGGCTCTAGAGCACAATTGTTTGTGTTTAAATTTCAGGTCTTCCTTATAGCAATGTCTTCAACAAGTTTGTGGAAAATTATTATGACAAAAATTATGCATGAATTTCAAAAAAAAAACTGCACCAAAATAAAACTCCTCTCTTAATTCCATTTTCCATGATCTTTTTGAAGTACCCTCATATTAGCTGTTATGTCCATGGTCCTCAGGTTCCTTATCTATAAAATAATAACGGTACCACTTCAAAAGGTAGTGAGAACTGAAAGCATTAGCAAAGGTAAAATTCTGAATAGTGCCTAACATAAAACAAATATTCAATAAATGTTACCTATCATTATAATTATATTATCAGTAACAGTACGAATCATATGTATTAAATCATTAAATAGATGCAATTTTATTTGAAGATAAAATTCACATAACAGGATATTTTTTCAAATTATTAGTGTGCATTAATAGACTATCTCATTTCTAGTAGATTGAATCATAGGAACTGCTGATATAGAACTAATTTTGACCTATAAAAACAGTAACTTCATACATTTGAATCTAATAGCTTTCATCATAGTCTCTGATCATTCCTTTGAGCCTGTTAGCGGTTCTACTAGTGTGATCCAAGGTTTAATCCTCAGCTCTCGTTACCCTGGATCTCCAAGAAGGATCATACCCACTACCACCATGTTGTAATCCAAGACTGAAAATACAAAGGTTTTATCTAATCATAGATGCACTTTATTTAGCCTCAAGAAATTGGTTTGAAATGTGGAGATTTCATACACACACACTCAACCCATCTACAAAACTTGGTTTCTGGCTTCTTTTAGAAAAACTGGATGATCTTGCAACAACTGAGCAAGCATTACCAAAAGCCTATAACTGTCTAAAACTAAGTAAGTGGCAGATAATCCTTTAAACAGAATACGAGCTCTCCAAATTGTTAGAGTCTGTATCCAGCTTTAATCACTGATTTATTTATCTGCCTAGCCCTACATCATTCAAATTTTCACATGTAGTTCCACCTAACAACAAAATGTTGGTGACCACAAATCTCCCTTTCCAACCCAGACTTGAATCCAGTTACCATCACCTTTGTGTCCCACAGACAGCTCAAACATAAGAAGTCTCTTACCACCTCTGTTCTCCTGGATTCTATTTAAGATACTGACAACATGCAACAGCAGTAAGCAGAATCAAGAACATCACCCTTGCTACTCTAAATCTCTCACCTCCCTTTTCCAATCAATCGCCAGTTCTACAGATTTACCTCCTAAGAAATCTCTATTTCCTCTTCCTTCCCCATTAACCACTGCTTGAATCCATTCAGGGCCTCATCAACAACCACAGGTATATTACTCTGGATGAGTTGTCCCTGCTCCTGGCCAAAGGCAATAACATCCCCTGCCATTGTGTCCCACCCTCTCTTGCCTTCTGATCTAACAAATCCTCCTTTCTCTCTTATGTCTACTGAATCACATCAACAATACAGAAACATGCTTTTATTTCACTTATCCTAAACTCAGACACGCACACACACACACTCACACTCACAAACAAAACTCCCTTGTTGCACTTCCCTCTCCAGCTGCTACTATATTTCTCACACTGTCTTAACTGAAGAACTTGAAAGCACTAACCTATACTCCTATCTTAAAAATTTTCTCCTCAAGGTCACTAATGAATTCCTCATTATTAAACCCTGTGACCATTTCTCCATCGTTTCTTGATCTGCCAGCAGCATTTAACACAGTTACTGATCCTCCTGGAAACACCTCTCTCTTGGCTTGCAGTGTACCACATGCACCTGGTTTTTCTTCTCATTTGATTGCTTCTTCTAAATATTATTTATGGTTCTGTTTCATTTTGTGCTCCAGGACTCAGTACTTGGATTTCTTTTCTCTCTACACTACTCCCAAATTCTTGTGGCTCTAAAAACCAACTAAATGTCAAGGATTCCCAAATTTATTTCTCCAACCTGAACTTTTCCCCTGAACTCTGCACTCCAACTTCCAAGTTCACATCTGCAATTGGACATTTGGTGGACGTCTAGAAATTGTTTAATAAGCACATTCCCCACCATTACCACACCCACAAACTAGTTTCTCCTTTCTACCTCAATGAATGGCAACTCTATTCTTGTTACTCAAGCCAAAAATCTTAAGGTCAACTTATGTTATGTTGCTGTCATATGCTATAGTCCAACTTCCAAAACAAATATATGGTCATATGATATAATGTTACTTAGCAAAACTACTATATATGCAACAACATGGATGAATCTTAAAAACATTATACTGAGCTAAAACAAAGCAAGACAAAAGAAGTACACACATATAACTGATTCCATTTACGTGACATTCCCCAAAGGAAAAATCTAATCTAAAATGATAGAAAGTAGATAGGGGCTGGCGCTGTGGCACAGTGGGTTAAAGCCCTGGCCTGAAGTGCCAGCATCCCATATGGGTGCCAGTTCTAGTCCCAGCCACTCCTCTTCTGATCCAGCTCTCTGTTGTGGCCTGGGAAAGCAGTAGAAGATGGCCCAAGTCCTTGGGAACCCTGCACCCACATGGGAGACCCGGAAGAAGCTCCTGGCTCCTGGCTTCAGATGGGCACAGCTCCAGCCATTGCGGCCAACTAGAGAGTGAACCATCAGATAGAAGACCTTTCTCTCTACCTCTACCTCTCTCTGAAACTCTTTCAAATAAATAAAATAAATCTTTAAAAAAAAGAAAAAAGAAAGCAGATCAATGGTTGCCCTGGGCCAGCAGATGGGGGTTAGGATTGAGCCACAGAGGCAGAAAGGAATTTTGGGGTGTGATGGAAATGATCTATATCTTGATTGTGATGGTAACTATGTATAAATATATTTGTTAAAACTCACTGAACTACATGTGTACATTTTATGTTAATTATACTTCAATAAAACTGATTAAACACAATTCAACTACTTCTCACTGCCTTCCTACCATGCTTCTACCATGTAGGAGCTATCACTATCCCTCTCAGAGTTTACAACAGCCTCCTAAATAGTTTTTCTGTTCTGTCTTTGCCTCTTTGCATTTTATTCCTGACACAGTGGCCAGAACAATTATGCTAAAACATAAAACACATTATGTCACTCCTATGTTCAAAATTTTCAAATGGTTTCTTAGTAAAATTTAATTCCTTTATAAAGGCCTCACATAGGGGCTGGTGCTGTGGTGCAGAAAGTTAAGCCACCTGCCTACAGTGCTGGCATCCCATATAGATGTGTTTGAGTTCCAGCTGCTCCACTTCCAATCCAGCTCTCTGCTAATTTGACTAGGAAAGCAGTGTAGGATTGCTCAAGTCCTTGGACCCCTACCACCTATGTGAGAGTCTCAGAAGAAGCTCCTGGCTCCTGGCTTAGGGCTGACCCAGCCCCTGCATTGCAACCATTTGGGGAGTCAAGTAGCAGGTGGAAAATCAATCTCTCTCTCTCTCTCTCTCTCTCTCTCTCTCTCTCCATGTCTCTGACTTTCAAATTAATAAACAAATAATAAAATACAATAAAATAAAGGTCTCACATAACTGGGCTCCCTGCAATCTCTGGAACCTTAACTCCCACTACTCTTCCCCATGGTTAGTTGCATGCAGCACTGGTCTCTTATTCTTCTCCAAATATAGCAGGCACATTCCTTGGCACTTACTGTTTCCTCTGCCTGAAATGATGTGCCCACCACCCTCCCTCCCCAACATACCCTTGGGTAGCTTATTCCCTCACTTTCTTCAACTTTCATTAAGGGATATCATTCTCAGTGAAAGTCTTCTCTTGTCTACTAACCAAAATTTCAATGCCCTCCCCCCAACACATACACAACCTCAGTTCTATTTCATTTTCTCCTTTGTTTTATTTTTTTGTTCTTGGGTATTACTCTTATTTTATTTACTTATATTTTACTAGTTTAACTTGTTTATTGGCTTCTTCCTCTGCCAGAATTGATGACCCAAGCAGGCAAGGACTTTTGTATAATATTGTAGCCCCAGAATAATGTCAAATGTAGTTGTTGAATGAATAAATGAATGTTTCTGAGCAAATTCTAGAATTTTCTTTAATAGGTGACAGAATATATGATACCTCATTTGCTTTCAAAAATTATAACATATTAAATTTAAAAATCAGCATATTTAAATATATGTTAATGTATATCAGCCAAAATTTGCTTTGAGTTCTAATAAAGAATTTAAGATCTATCAGAAACTTAGAAGGTTTTTAAAATCAAATTTGCAGAAATCTTCTGATGAGCAAGGAAGTATGACTGTGAAATAACTTATTATTGCAAAAAAATATATAGTCTTACTGAGTAATTTGCAAAAGTCAGATCTCATGCTGCCCAAGACTCCCATAACCATTACAGTAGAAAATAAACTAATCAGACAGTCATGGAACTGATAATCTATTTTAAAAATATGTTTAATTCTTATTTATCACTGTCATTTAAATAATTCATTAGAGGAATCTCTTGTTTTATAAACATGCCACATAACTATGAGAATGTTAAAGGGGAAATACAATTAACATAAATGATTTTAAAGTAAATCAGAAGATTAAAGTGCTTTGTTCTAGAGACACAAGTCTCCCTTCCTTTAAATATGCAAACAACACAGATTCTGAAAATCCAAAAGACACTTCTCCTTCATAATTGCAGATGGAGAGAATTCCATACCGCAGCCTTCACCGGCATTAAAGTATGCAACTTCATTCAAATAGAGTTCCAGTGTCTGGGAATGATTTGCTTTGGCATGTAATCAGCATTATATATTTAATCTGAAAATAAAGACTCTGGGCTTTCATAACAGGATTTAAAATATTTCATTAAGTTAAATATAATGAAAATTTTCAGGACAATATAATTCTTTAAGCAGTTCTGAATAAATAATATTAGCAAACAGTAAATATTTACGGATGAACAGGAGAAAGCATTAGAAACATCACTACTAAGTACAGCAATTTGTCTCTATCATACATAAGCTGCATATCATTTCCATGTGTCAATTTCTTAAACAAGACAATGAAGAAAAATAACAGCTATATACTATCCTATCACAGAACAATAGCTGCCTGAACACCTGCTTTAACATACCTAGAGACTGCCAGACTTCATAATCCAAACAATTTTTAGCTATAAAATTACTTAGTATTTATTGATTTCAATATACCTAGCATCAGTAATAGCGCATTGCCAAATGTAGTTCAGAGACAGTACTAACATCTACAAATATCCTTATTTCTAAGCTTCTTGGACTGCTTTAAACGTAAAACAGAGGTTACTTTAGATAGGCAAGATAACTAAAAATTAGTACCAAAACTATTAGACATTCCTAATAGACAAGAGATACATTAGTACAGAATCATTAAAATTGACTTTTATTATTGGCTTAGAGTTGTCAAAGCAAGATGAAATAAGAATGATCACACAGTACCTTACCCTTTCTACCGGTGAACCATAGCATGCAATGCCGAAACATAGCAGTGGCAGATGGCATTGGTGTTATTAACTATAAAAAGGATAATAGCAGAGAAATGATGGCTGGTAGACAAGACATGAAATGCAGATGAAATGAATGCAAACTTGTAGTTCATGAAGCAGAGCAAAACCTTTAAGCCAAAGGATGCCACTAGCTTCAATGTCATTTACATTTTGAGTTTACATGGACAAACACTGCAACCTTCCCAATCAGTCTTTAAACTCTTCATGCAGAAGCAGAATCATACTCCTCGATAAAGAAGATCAGCAACCTTCTGTAAACACAAGCCAGCAGCAGCAGCAGCAGCCCATTACTCTCTCCCTTCACTGATTTTTATCCTTTAAATTTTTAATCTCCAACTGCAGCCAGATCCACAGTCATTTCGAATAGATCTGTATCCACTGCAGATACAAATCCCTGCCTAACCTGCAGTACCACTTCATCCAGAATGTTCCTGTGCTCTCGTTCATGCAAGATCAGTTGCAAAACCATTCAAGTCATCCAGCAAACAACCCAAAAGAGGAGAGAAGCAGTCGGGACTATGAAGAGAAAGAATCTCTTCTTTCAGCTCACCCTGGAAATGGAAGGTTTTCTGATCAACAGTTATTGTGAAGGTGCTGTCGTCCTCATCGTCTATACCAATCACAGCTCCCTGTGAAACAAAGAGCAAAATCCCAATAAGGCAAACAATGACATCAGCAATATTCACTACTGCTACAGTCCTTGAATACTCAATGTACCGAGGACATTGTAAGCAGACTAGACATAGAAAACAGCCATCTGAGACTCTAGTTTTGCTGAAGGAGAAAATCCTAGGGAGAGAGGCTGGCAGGACACTTGTATACCTTTCATGGGTCTTTTTCTATGCCATGCGTAAGGGGCATGGCTGTGGTGGGAGGGGGAGAGGACAAACATGGAAGCTGAATCTAGAATCTGTGTTTAAGCGCCAGCCACTGAACCTTTCTGATCTTTATATCGCGCTCTAAAATGGGAGTCAGAAACCTATACCTCACCAGGTTACTGTAACGCTCAAAGCAAGCAGGTATCCTTCATCAGGCTCCTTCTGTGTTATAATTGTCAGCACAGAAATACCAAGTGACATTTGTTTCAAAACACTGTCCCAAACCCTTCTTCCAGGTGCTCACATAACCACTTTTACATTGCTCTGCTATTACGCTTTCACACTCTACTATGATTATCTATTTATCTGTCTGCCTTCTCCCACTGAACTGCTATGAGGTCTTGGAAATCAAGGATTATTTTATTTTGACACATGGCACTCAAATACACATGAAATATATGTTTTCTAAAGAAATGATAAACAGCTCTGTAAATGGGACAGGGAGTAAAGAATCATGTGTATAAGTTGCTTGCTTTGGGAAGGTTGATAGGGTGGGTTTTAAACCTTAAATTTTTAAAAGATTTTCAACTAATACATCCTTTTAAGACAATAAGAATTAAAAGAAAGAAAACTAGGCAAATAGGGAATCTATTGTTCACTGTCCTTGAGAAATAAATATCTTAATTATTCCAGAAAGACTAGAGAACAGGGGATAGGTGATATGCCCCAGGTTGGTGACATGAGAAACAGTATGTAACAAAACAAACAAACAAAAAAAACCACAATCCTTGAAAAAAAAAAAAAAGAGGATGAAAATACTTCAAGGGGACAAAATATCAATCCCATGAAGAAAGGCTACATGGGGGACTACTCCTATTATGGGACTAAGACATTTGGAGTCAAACATTTATTAATTTCTTCCTTGAGAATATCTGGAAGAACCCCAACTCTATCAAAATCTCACTACCAGAGTTATCTTATTTACTCCTCAGAATCAGATTGAGCGATAAACTTAATTCCTATTTTTAGACAAGCAAAGTGCCTCCAGAGAGTATAATGACTTATCCAAGGTCACACAAAGAGTTACTGGCAGAACCAGTACCAGGTCATCATTGGCATGGTATCCATCTATTCCAAATACACACAAACCTCAGTGTATAAGAACACATGGGAGCAGTTCATTCTGGTTATTTTATGAATTTTGTGGTGAAATAAATTAACCTTCCAACTTATGATCTTTCAAGTACTTGCTGAGTTATAACTTATTACAAACATGTATACTACATACAACTCTGGAATATCTGACAATAGTCCTTGCTTTGAAGGTACTTTTCCAAAAGAGATAAAGCATGCAAAAAGGTGAGTGTAACAAGGCAAAAAGCAATCTCTACTTGATGAACCTTGAAAAGAGTATGCTAAGTAAAAGAAGCTAGTCACTGGGGCCAGTGCTGTGGCATAGCGGATAAAGCTGCTGCCTGCAGTGCCAGCATCCCATATGGGTTCTGGTTCGAGTCCTGGCTGCTCCACTTCCAATCCAGCTCTCTGCTATGGCCTGGGAAAGCAGTAGAAGATGGTCCAAGTCCTTGGCCCCTGCACCCACGTGGGAGACCCGGAAGAATCTCCTGGCTCCTAACTTCGGATCAGCACAGCTCCTGCCATTGTGGCCAATTTGGGAATGAACCAGCAGATGGAAGACCTACCTCTCTCTCTCTCTCTCTTTCTCTGCCTCTCCTTCTCTCTGTATGTAACTCTTTCAAATAAATAAGTCTTAAAAAAAAAAAAAAAAAAAAAAAAGAAGAAGAAGCTAGTCACTAAGGACCACGTGTTATACAATTCCATTTACAAGAATTATCCAGAATAGGTAAATTCATACAAAGTAGATTAGTGGTTGCCTAGGGTTGGGGAATTCAGTGGGCTAGAGATAAATAAGGAGTACCACGTTTCTTTAGGGAAGAAAGAAAACATTTTTAACTTTACATGCTGAATGTCAATCTTAGGGGTTAGTGTTGTGGCACAGTGAGTTAAACATCCCACATCAGAGCACTTGTTCAAATCCTAGCTGCTCTGCTTCAATTGAGCTTCCTGCTAATGTGTCTGGGAAGGCAATGGATGATGGTACTTGGACCCCTCCCACCCTCATCAGAGATCTTGATGGGTTTCCTGGCTCCTGACTTCAGCCTGGCCCAATCTGGCAAGTTGCAATTGTTTGGGAATTGAACCAGTAGATGGAGGATCTCTCTCTTTTTGTCTCTCCCGCTCTCTCTCTCTCTCTCTCTGTCTCCCTGCCTTTAAAATAAATAATATATACATACATATATATATATATATGTATTAACTGCATATGGGTGAGTTACATGGTAAATGAATCTTATCTCAATAATGCTATTGTAATTCAACCCACTCCCAAATGGCTTTTCCTTATCTTGGGTTCCCAGTTAAGTCAGAGAGAAGCCTCCAGAACCATCTTTTACACATTAAATTAGCCATGAATATATTGTATAGCCTGTTTCCTAACTCTCATGTTTACTTCCTTTTCTCCCAATAGATAATGATAGCAGTAGTCATCTACTCATTCATTCATGCACAGACCTTTTTTACAAAATCAGAGTCAGGTATGGGGCGCAGTAGTTAGGATGCCAGGATCCCATACTGGAATAACTATACAAGTTCTATCTATACAAATTCTTATTCATTCCATTATCACAAGATGTGCTCATTCTACCTCTGAACTATTATCTTAGGTTCACTAACTCTTCTGCATTCTCACAGCTATTGTTCTAATACAGGTTTTCTTTATTGCTTGCTTGGTAATGCAATCTGCCTTCAGTCTGGCCATCATCTAATTCATAGTCCTCACTATATAGAGAAACATTTTTTTTTTTTTTTGACAGGCAGAGTGGACAGTGAGAGAGAGAGACAGAGAGAAAGGTCTTCCTTTGTCATTGGTTCACCCTCCAATGGCCGCCGCGGCCGGCGCACCACGCTGATCCAATGGCAGGAGCCAGGTGCTTTTCCTGGTCTCCCATGGGGTGCAGGGCCCAAGCACTTGGGCCATCCTCCACTGCACTCCCGGGCCACAGCAGAGAGCTGGCCTGGAAGGGGGGAAACCGGGACAGAATCCGGCGCCCCAACCGGGACTAGATCCCGGTGTGCCGGCGCCGCAAGGTGGAGGATTAGCCTAGTGAGCCGCTGCACTGGCCGAGAAACATTTCTAAAGCGTGCGCGGGTGTGCACGCACACACATGCACACACACACACACAGTAACATTCCTAAAGCACAGACTCTTATAGGAGATCCAAAGATTTGAAATCTTCCATGACTCTGCCTGAACTACTACATAAAGCCAATATTACTTCATAATGCCTTTCAAGACTGTTCAAAACTTGGCCCAAACCAGCCTTCCACTGTTATCACCCAGCTTCCTTCCTCCCCACCTCCCAGAGATCCTACATATGCACCATCTCAACATTTCTTCCACATACTGAAAGCGTAGTTTTTGAAAAATCATTCCATGGGACCGGCACTGTGGCACAGAAGGTAAAGCCGCCACTTGCAGTGCCAGCATCTCATAAGGGCAGTGGTTTCAAGACCTGGCTGTACCACTTCTGATCCAGCTTTCTGCTGTGGCCTGGGAAAGCAGTAGAAGATGGCCCAAGTCCTTGGGCCCCTGAACCCATACGGGAGATCTGGAAGAAGCTTCTGGCTCTGGCCGTTTCGGCCACTTGAGGAATGAACCAGCAGATGGAAGATCTCTCTCTCCCGTGGCCGATGCTGTGGCTCAGCGGGTTAAAGCCCTGGCCTGAAGTGCCAGCATCCCATATGGGCACTGGTTCTAGTCTTGGCTGCTCCTCTTCTAATCCAGCTCTCTGCTATGGCCTGAGAAAGCAGTAGAAGATGGCCCAAGTCCTTGGGCCCCTGCACCCACGTGGGAGACCCGGAAGAGGCTTCTGGCTCCTGGCTTCAGATCAGCGCAGCTCTGGCCGTTGTGGCCATCTGAGGAGTAAACCAACAGATTGAAGACCTCTCTGTCTCTACCTCTCTGTCTCTACCTCTCTCTGTAACTCTTTTAAATAAATAAAATAAATCTTAAAAAAAAAAGACCTCTCTTCCTCTCTCTGCCTCTCTGTAACTTGGCCTTTCAAATAAATAAACAAATCTTTTCTTCAAAAAATCATTTCTCAAACTCAATTCTCTACTATTTGTGAAACAATAGAAAACTTCACCTCTCCCTCTAACCCCCACCTCCCCTCTCATCACTTTCAGAGAGAGATTTTTTGCAAATTGGCCATGCCTTAACCTTTCTTCCACTCTTGCAGTCTAGCCTCCTTCCTCTCACAGCATCAAGTTTCTTGCACAGGTCTCCAAGGACCACTGTACTAATTCTGAGTGTTTTGCAGCGTCTGCTGCTGCTGCTGACCATCTCCACGAGACCCTCCCCTTCAATGGCTCTTCACTACCTACACTGTGCTTCACAAACAAGTCTCCCTAAATACCTGAGGTAATCCACACAGGGACAAAGTGTTTCTTTCTGATCCATTACACTATTATCTCCTCTCCAGGAAGGCTTCTTTAAGTCTCTGGCATCTAGCTAACAGTCTCCTTCTCCTAATGGACCTTGCCATTCTCCTGCATGTCCTCTAATGTATATATGCACAATTTATCCAACATTCTAGCCTTTCGGTTTCTTGATTTGTTCAGTTTAAAAAACTTCATTGCCATTCTTATTCACTTACTCATTCCCCATGGCAATATTCCATGTTTACATTGTCCAATATAATAGCCAACGGCCACATGTGGTTGGTGGGTGTGGAACTGTACAACACAAATACAGAACATTTCAGTCACTGCAGAAAGTTCTATAGGACAGCACCACTCTGTCCCTTGTCATTGCAGAGAACTAAATCATAGTAAATAGCTAATGTTGCCAATCACTGAACATTTTCAATGAGTGCTAATTTCAATTATGCTAGACATTTTACAGAAACTATCTCATTTGGAAAAAAATTTATATTGAAACATAACATACACACAAATCTTGTAAGTGTACAAGCTCAATGAACAGAGACTCCTCTTGCAACCTTTCCTAATCAATCCTACCCTTTATACCTAAGGTAATCAATAGCATAAGTTCTAACATTAAAATTGGTTTGGTCTATCCTTGAATGTTATATACATATAAATGGGGTGATATTGTATATTTTCCTTTATACTTGGCTTCTTTTAAATGTTTGTGAGATTCATTGATATTGTTCCATGTAGCAGCAGTTTGCTAATTTTTACTGCTAGTATCCTATATGAAGATTCACAAGTTCTCCATTTCGCTGACATTTATATTGTTTCCAGTTTTGTATTATTATTGTGGGGAGCAACTTGGACTAGACTAAGTTACTGGAATTAAGACTTATTCTATGCATCTGCTCTCCCACAATATGGCGCTGAGAAGGGAGAAACAGCTTCTACACAGCTGCCTCCAGTTCAACCAATAAACTGTAGGACCTGCTCCTGATTGGAGGAGAGCAGCGTACTCGGCGTGTGGGTAGCAGAGTTGGGATTGGCGGAAGAGGACTATAAAGGAGGAGAGAGCATGCACCAGGAACATCTAAGGGGAACATCTATCCGAATAACACCTGTGCAGCCCCCGAGAGAGCTGGCCGGCGGTGTGCCGCTCCCCCGCGGAAGTGGGGAAAGTGGCTAGGGGGAACCGCCCTTCCACGGAGGTGGAAGGGACGGTAGCCAACCCGGGAAGAACCAGCAGCAAACCCGGGGAGGGCCGAGCAGACGAAAGAACAGTGCAGGGTCCTGTGTCGTTCCTCCACGAAGACGGGGAGCGACAATTATAATGATGCTACTATGGACATTCTTATTTATATCTTTGATTATATATATGCTTGCATTTCTATTAGATACAAATATAAGTGAATCTGCCAGATCATTAGGGCATACATGGCTCAATTTCAGACAATACTGTCAAATGGTTCTCAAAAGTGGCTGTGTGAGGCTGGTGCTGTGGTGCAGCAGGTTTAAGCTACTGGCTCCAACACCAGCATCCCATCTGAGTGCTGCTGATTCAAGTCCTGGCTGCTCTACTTCTGATCCAGCTCCCTGCGAATATGTCTGGGAAAGAAGATGGCTCAAGTGCACAGGTCCCTGTTAATCACATGAAAGACCTGAATGAAGTTCCAGTCTCCTGGCATCGACCTGGCCCAGTCCCAGCTGTTGCAGCTATGGAGAGTGAACCAGTGGAAGGAAGATACCTCTCTCTCTCTCTCCTTCTTTCCCTCTCTATCTATGATGCTGTCTTTCAAATAAATAAAATAAATCTTTAAAAAAAATCTTTTAAACAATTTTTTTAAAAAAAGTAGTTGTGCCAGGGCAGCGCTTTGGCATGGCAGGTAAAGCTGCCGCCTGCAGTCCCAGCATTCCATATGGGTGCCGGTTCAAGTCCTGGCTGCTCCACTTCCAATCCAGCTCTCTGCTGTGGCCTGGGAAAGCACTAGAAGATGGTCAAGTCCTTGGACCCCTGCACCCGCATGGAAGACCGAAAGAGCTCCTGGCTCCTGGCTTCAGATCAGCGCAGCTCCAGCCACGAACTGGGGAGTGAACCAGTGGATGGAAGACCTCTCTCTCTCTCTCTCTCTCCCTGCCTCTCCTTCTCTCTGTGTGTAACTCTAACTTTCAAATAAATAAATAAATCTTTAAAAAGAAAAAAGTAGCTGTGCCAATTACATCTCACCAATAGAATACACAAATTTCCATTGTTCTACATCTTCACTAATACTTTTATTTTTTTTAAAGACTTTTATTTATTTATTTGAAAGAGTTCCACAAAGAGAGGACAAGAAGCAGAGAGAGAAGTCTTCCATCCACTGGTCCACTCCTCAACTGACCACAACGGCCAGAGCTGCGCTGATCAAAAGCCAGTAGCCAGGGCTTCCTCCAGGTCTTCCCACGCAGGTGCAGGGGCCTGAGAACTTGGGCCATCTTCTACTCCTTTCTCAGGCCATAGCAGAGAGCTGGATCAGAAGTGGAGCAGCTGGGACTTGAACCGGTGCCCATTTGGGATGCCAGTACTGCAAGAGCTATCTTTACTCACTACGCCACAGTGCCGGTCCCACACTCTTTTACTTTAGTTTTTATTGATAGTTGAATAGCAGTATTTCATAGTGCTTTTGCTTTCTATTTCCCTAATAACTGATAAGACAATTAACTTCATATTTGTTGGCCATGTAAATATCCTCTTCCATGAAATAATTCAAATTCCTTGCCCACTGATAGGACTGGACTGTTTTCTTCTAATTATTTGTAGGAACTCTTTATCTACCCTGCAAATGTACCCATAATTGGGTATAAATTAGGCAAGTATTTTCTTCCTCTCTTTTACCTACCTTTGCTCTCTCATAATGATGTCTTCTGATGAAGGGTTTCTAACTTTAATGCAGCACAATGTTATCAATTTTACACTTTATAGTCATGTGCTTTCTCCTATAAGATGTCTTCCACAGTCCCAGAGGCATGGAAATATTCTCTTTCATTATCTTCTGGAAGCCTTGGATATCAGGCGAAGTAAGCCCTCCAACTTTTTTTTCTCAGCCTTTATAAATTATAGATCAACATTACCTCCATAGTCACTCAGCCTTTTCCAGAGGGGCAGGTGAAAGAGTCACCTTTCTACTGGGTTCTGTTGATGGCTGAAATGGCAGGACTCAGAACTGGATATTCTTGGTCCCTTAAAAATTTGAATCAGCTGAACAAGTTACACACACACACACACACACACACACACACTACCACCACCACCACCACCATACTAATTGAACTGATGAAAACAACTAGGATTGCCATTGATTTAGATTTTTAATTTCAATAAAGTTTACAGTTTTCTGAATATAGGTCTCACATTTTGTTAATATTCTTAGTTGATATTTTTAATGCTATTATGAAAATCTTTTTAATTTTCTAATTACTAGCTGGAAGAATTCTAAAACACACTTGAATTTTATATAGTAATATACCCAGTAATGTTGCTAAATACACATATCAATTCTAATAGTATATCTATAGATTCTCTCTGATTTTCCATGCTCAATTAAGTTGCTGTGAATAATAGTTTTATTTCTTGTATTCTAATCCTTATACTTAATACCTCTTTTCCTTGCTCTATTCATTGGCGAGGACTGCCAACAAAAACAAAGGTAGTGTTCAGGTGGGAACTCAGCCTTCCTGCTATGCACTCCTACCTGCATCTAAACTCTTCTTGTTCCTTTTCCACTTACAATGGAAAAGGAATTCATCTTCTATCTAAACTTCAGTCCCTCCACTGATGTTCCATCCCTATCACCTTTGCTCAGGTCTCTTACTGCCAATTTCCAAGTTCTCTCTCACTCCATTGGCTCTTTCTCAACTGCATTTACAAAATCTCAAATCTTTTACCCTCTTTAACAACAGTAACAGCAATTTTCAACTCCACATTCTCAACTAGCAATTGGCCTGCCTCTGTCATTCCCTTCCAGGCAACATTATTCAGAGATGCTCAAGCCTCTTGACTATATTATTAAACTTTCAATCCTGGTAGGATGTGTAACATCAATGGCTCTTCTTCACCTTTATATAAGGTTTGCTTGGAACAACCTTGGATTATTCTTGTTGCCTTGGCACAATGAAGAGACTCCCTCTTTCCCTCCCAAGAGTGTCCTAGTTTAGGGGAGATGGTCACTATACCCCAAGTTTATAAGATCTCCAGTGATTATCTCCATGCCTATTTCTCCAGTCTCATCTTTCATATCAAATTCTACATATGAACAGCTTGAGAATTACCAAATATCCCAAGTTCTCTCCTACTACCATATCTTTGCACATGTTCTCTCGACCTATAGCATCATTCCTGTCCTGAACCTGAGTTTACAGTATTTTTTTTTCTTCACCAATTTATTTTATAAAATGTCCCCATTAATAATCAATTTTTCTTCTTCTCACATTATACATCAGAAGCACAGTGGATGAGAGGTCCTGGATTAAGATGCTATCATCATGTGAGGGTCCCTTGCTTCAAGTAGTATACATACCTTTACAGTGTTCTAACAGTTGGCCCAGAAAAAACCCACGTTACCTTATCACAGTATGGAAAGCATTATCTTCTTTATCCGTTAAATTGTGAAAATGCCACTGTTTTATTAAGTGTTATGGTACATTAACAGTATTTTTAAAAGTTTTTGTATCTGGCAAACTCCATTTGATAATCCAAATATAAAATGGTGTTTCACTGCTAAGTAAAACTATTATACTAACCCACCAAAATACCAACATTTTAATTTCAAATCTGCTCTTATGACCCATTGTGCCAATATAATAAACATTTATCTTTCAGTGACCTCTCATGACTTTTTCTGAAGGTTTCAGTCAGCTAATTTTTCAAGTTCTGTCAGTGCTTGTACTCACCAAGGTACCTATTGCTCCACAGTCACACTAGCCAGATTCCAGGTAAAAAGTAACTGGGGCTACATAGCTTTGTCCAATAGGATAGACTTCCTGCATACACAAACTTAAGAAATTTCAGACCTGAATCATAGTTCAGGTTCCAAAGACAGAAAGACAGTTTTGTATTCATGTATTGGGAAACAAACAAATAGAAGTCTTGCTAGTTGGAGACCAATCTCTTGTTGCAAGAGGAGAAAAGCATGCTGGTAAATGGTTCCAAAGATCATTTAAAAACAAAACAAAACACGACTTCTACAGGACACAGATTGCTCCCACAGCTCTTAAAATGAATGTAGATTGTACTAAGAATACACAGGATAGCTACTCCCACTATACCTCTACAACTACATACTTTCCCTCACTGTTGAAATAACATTGGAAGTCTATCTTACATTCTTATTGTGCCTTTAAATATGTTCTCTGTGATATAGGCAGACAGGTTATTGCCCCTCTTCAGAGTTTAGAAAGTTCAGAGACATCAAAAAATTTGCCCAAGATCCAACAACTAAATGGCAGAAGAATCGAAGTCTTGCAACTCCTAATCCACACCCTTTCTAATGGTATATTATTATAATGGGCAATATTCACCAATTATTTCAGTATACTTATTATTAAATAGCTATTCTAGGTCAAGAACAAAATAGACAGGGAATATAAACAGGAATAAGATATGCCTTTAGGGGCATGAGCTGTAGTGTAGTGGGTAAAGTAGCTGTCTGCAGTGCTGGCATCCATATGGGCGCTGGTTCGATTCCCTGCTGCTCCACTTTTTTTTTCTTTTTTTCTTTAATAAATGTGAATTTACAAAGTGCAGCTTTTGTATTTTTGTGGTTCCCCCCCCCAACCTCCCTCCCTCCCGCGGCCCTCCCCTCTCCTACTCCCTCTCCCATCCCGCCCTTCATCGAGTTTCATTTTCAACTACCTTCATATACGGAAGATCAACTTAGTATATACTAAGCAAGGATTTCAACAGGCTGCCCTCACACAACCGCACAAGGTATAGGGTATTGTTCGACTAGGAGTGTTGTTTTTAAGTTTCACAGTAAAACACATTAAGGACAGAGATCCTACGTGGGGAGCATGTACCCAGTGACTCCCGTTGTTGGTTTAACAATTGGCACTCTTATTCATGACGTCAGCAATCACCCGAGGCTCTTGCCATGTGCTGCTCCACTTCTAATCCAACTCTCTGCTATGGCCTGGCTATTACAGCCGTTTGAGGAGTGAACCAGCAGATGGAAGATCTCTCTCTCTCTCTCTGTCTCTCTCTCTCCCTCTCTCCCCTCTTCTCTCTCTGTGTAACTCTTTCAAATAAATAAACAAATCTTAACAAAAAAAGACGTGCCTTTGCCCCAGATGAGCACATGATCTAGGGATCTAGGTGCAGAAAGAGAAGTCAATAATATGGAAGGAAGCAGAGAGGTTCAAGGTCCAACTTGTTCACTAAAAAAGAAGTTGCATGGAAGACCTGCTTCAGTATCATTCATTAATTGATTTAGCAGCTATTTAAATGTTCTAGGCACTATTCCAGGGGCGAATAATGGTTTTAAATAATTTGCTTTGTTTTGCAAATTTTGCATGTTTTGTTTTCCACCAAACATGCTTTTGAGGTTTATTCATGTTGAGAATATAAACATATATAGGTATAGATTTTATTTATATACATACTAGGGGTCTTCAAAACATTCATGGAAGATGTATTATGTAAAAACCATGTATAGATCTCAAAATTTTTTCACACCAAAATAAGCTTGTTTTAATTCCATTCTCCTGGCCGGTGCCACGGCTCACTAGGCTAATCCTCCGCCTGCGGTGCCGGCACCCCAGGTTCTAGTCCCATTTGGGGTGCCGGATTCTGTCCCGGTTGCTCCTCTTCCAATCCAGCTCTCTGCTGTGGCCTGGGAAGGCAGTGGAGGATGGCTCAAGTGCTTGGGCCCTGCACCCGCATGGGAGACCAGGAGGAAGTACCTGGCTCCTGGCTTCGGATTGGCACAGCGCGCCAGCCGTAGTGGCCATTTGGGGGATAAACCAATGGAAGGAAGGCCTTTCTCTCTCTCTCTCTCTCTCTCTCACTATCTAACTCTGCCTGTCAAAAAATAAAAATAAATAAATAAATGAATAATAAAAATAATTCCATTCTCCCACAAATTTTCTGAAGTACCCTCATATGTGTGTGTATATTTGTGTATAAATACATAAAATATACTTTCCATTTTGAAAAAAGTGCATAGGCACTATTCATATTTAGAGCACATATATATTTTAAAAGAATAATTTATCCATTTGAAAAGCAGAGTGACAGAGAAAGAGACAGAGACAGTGAACCACTGGTTCACTCCCCAGATTCTCACAATAGCTGTGGCTGGGTCTGGCAGAAGCTAGGAGGCAGGTACCATACTTGGGCTTCCCATGTGGCTGGTAGGGAACTCAAGTACTTGAGCCACCATCCACTACTTCCCAGGCACACTAGTAGGGAGCTGAAAGGAAGCAGAGTAGCCAGGACTCAAATAAGCACTCTGGGATGAGATGCAGGTGTTAGAAGCAGTGGCTTAACACTCTGTACCACAGCTCCCACCCCATATTTGTTACCTTCCTCTTTTCTCTTATATGAATTGCATGCAAATATGCTTCGTACATTTCCTGTTGGAATATTCTTTTGTCTCTTTTACTAATTTGTATACATTCTTTGGGGCTTTCTTGTCTTTTTTGTTGATTTGTATGAGTTATTTATATATTCTGGCTATTAATTCTTGTAAGTTACATATATTATTATTTCTTCCCTTGTTAATGGGTTGTCTTTTCCTTTCTGTCCAAAGATTTTAAAATTTGAATGTTGTCAAATCCACCAATCATTGCCATCATAATCTGTGCTTCAAGACATCCTATTCTAACTTTTTTTCCCCTATTTTTTAATTTTTTTACATGCTTCCGTGGCACTTCATTTTTTTCCCAGAAATCTTATTAAAGGAATATAAACTTCAAACATTTTATAATTACAACTTTAGGAACATGGTGAATCTTCCCACCGTACCCACCCTCCCATCTACTCTAACATCTCTCTTCCTCCTCCCTCTCCTATTCCCTTTCCTATTTTTTACTAAGATCTATTTTCAACTAAATTTATACACATATGATTAATGATTAACTCTGTGTTAAGTAAAAAGTACAACAAATATCCTACTCTATCATGATGTCATAAAGACACTCTTCAATATTTCATCTAAGTTTACATTTTCATTTTAAAACTTTAAAAAAATTCTGCAGTTTATTTTGTATTTAGCATGAGGTTGCAAGTGATTTTATTTTTTCTGTATGGGCAGTTGACTGACCAAGTTTCACTTCCTGACAGTTGTCTGATTTGTAATGCTCTGCATATACCAAATTCCCATTTAAGGAATAGCTCTGTTTCTTAATTCTTTTACGTTCTATTGATCTATTTCTTTACCCTTATATCAATTCTGTACTATTTAAATTACTATAGTTTCATAAAAAATCTTAACATCTGCAGTGGCAAAATCCCAACTTCTTTTGCTTTAAAATTGTCTTTTGCTCCTTTACTATCTTTTTTGTTTGTTTGTTTGTTTGTTTGTTTGTTTTTTTGACGGGCAGAGTGGACAGTGAGAGAGAGAGACAGAGAGAAAGGTCTTCCTTTGCCGTTGGTTCACCCTCCAATGGCCGCCACAGCCGGCGCACTGCGCTGATCCGATGGCAGGAGCCAGGAGCCAGGTGCTTTTCCTGGTCTCCCATGGGGTGCAGGGCCCAAGCACCTGGGCCATCCTCCACTGCACTCCCTGGCCACAGCAGAGAGCTGGCCTGGAAGAGGGGCAACCGGGACAGAATCCGGCGCCCCGACCGGGACTAGAACCCGGTGTGCCGGCGCCGCAAGGCGGAGGATTAGCCTAGTGAGCCGCGGCGCCGGCCCTTTACTATCTTAAATGATTTTAGAAACACCTTATCAAGCTCCCTGATAAGCCTAAATGTAGTTTTGACTTGAATTGCATTGTGTTTATATATTAACTGAGGAAGAATGAACATATACATGATATTAATTCTAACCATGTATAGCTTTTCCTTTATTCAAATCTTCCTTTAGGCTTTCAAGAATGTTTCATGATTTT
Source organism: Oryctolagus cuniculus (assembly GCF_964237555.1). NCBI lineage: Eukaryota > Metazoa > Chordata > Mammalia > Lagomorpha > Leporidae > Oryctolagus > Oryctolagus cuniculus. The sequence goes on from NC_091438.1 coordinate 121,273,385, forward strand.
TCTCCTTTGAAAGAATGCATTTATCTTAGAAAATATATTCCTAGTTCTTGTTACGATTGCAAATAGAATTTTTAGATAATTTTTCTAAATGGTTGTATATGATATGATATAATAGAACGTTACTGATTTCTGTGTATTGATCTCATATCCAAAAACTTTGCTGAAGGTTAGTCATTCACAAGATTTTTTTGTAGACTCTTGTGGGCTTTTCTTACATAGACAACCACATCATTTGCAAATACCAGTACTTTTTATTCTTCACTCCAGATCAGATTCTTTGTCTTTGTTTCCTATTCTTTCATCGGCATATTTTCCAGGATCTCTAGTATAGTCTGTATGGAGACATTATCTACAGATACTAATCGTGATTGTTCCTTAACAAGTCTTCTAGCTTTTGTTTTTTTCTCTTATTTTATAGCATCCACTAGGACCTCCAATGGATAACACTGTAAAGCAGCACCAAAAGCACATGCCTCCATCTCATGATTTTAAAGACAACATTCAGACCACTTAATCGTTAAGTGCATAGTAGCCTTTTAGTAAATATCCTTTATCCAGTTAAGAATGTTCTTTTCTACCCCTAATTCTACTTAATCTTGAATGCATGTTTTATTTTATTCCCTGCTGCTTCCACATTTAACAGATGGTCATTTAGTTTTCCTCCTTGAATCCGTTAATATGGTAAATTAATTAATTTTAAAATTAGCATCCTACTAACCTCAGAATAAATCCTATTTGGTTGTAACACTTTTTGATAAGACATTGCCAGGCAGAGTTAACTGCATTTTGTTTAGGATTTTGAAATCTGCATTAATAAAGGACTCTGCCCTAAAAACGTCCTTCCTTAAAATGCCCTTGCCACAAAAACAGATGCGTAGACCAATGGAGAACAGAAACCCCAGAAATAAATCCACACATTACAACCAACTTATCTGTGACAAAGGAGCAAAAACCAACTCCTGGAGCCAAGACAGTCTCTTCAACAAATGGTACTGGGAAAACTGGATCTCCACATGCAGAAGTATGAAGACTCCTACCTCACATCTTACACAAAGATACACTCAGGGCTGGTGCTGTGGCGCAGCAGGTTAAAGCCCCAGCCTGCCGCACTGGCATCCCATATGGACGCTGGTTCTAGGCCTGGCTACTCCTCTTCTGATCCAGCTCTCTGCTATGGCCAAGGAAAGCAGTGGAAAATGGCCCAAGTCCTTGGGCCCCTGCACTCATATGGGAGACCCAGAAGAAGCTCCTCGCCAGATGAGCTCAGCTGTTGCCGTTACAGTCATTTGGGGAATGAACCAGAGGAATAGAGGATCTCTCTCTCTCTCTCTCTCTCTCTCAATCGCTCTCTCTGACTCTACCTCTCTCTCTTTCAAATAAATAAAATAATTAAAAAAAAAAACTACTTAAAATGGATCAGAGACCTAAATCTAAGGCACAGTATTATCAAATTACTAGAGAACATTGGGAAAATCCTACAAGACAATGGCATAGGGAAAGACTTCTTGGAAAAGATCCCAGAAGCACAGACAATCAAAGCCAAAATTAACAAGTGGGATTAAATCAAACTGAGAAGTTTCTGCACTGCAAAAGAGACACTCAACAAAGTGAAGAGGCAACCAACAGAATGGGAGAAAATACTTGCAAACAATGCAACTGACAGAGGACTACCTTCCAAAACTTTGAAAGAACTTAAGAAACTCAACAACAACAAACAATCCAATTAGGAAATGGACAAAGGAACTGAACAGACATTTTTCAATAGGGAAAATTCAAATGTCCAACAGACACATGAAAAAATGCTCAGGACCATTAGCCATCAGGGAAATGCAAATCAAAACCATAATGAAGTTTCACCTCACCCCAGTCAGAATGGCTTACATCAGAAATCAACCAACAACAAATGCTGGTGAGGATGTGGGAGAAGGATACCTTAATCCACTGTTGGAAGGAATGTAAACTGATACAGCCACTGTGGAAGATAGTTTGGAGACATCTCAGAAGGCTGAATATAGACCCACCATATGATCCAGCCATTCCACTCCTGGGAATTTATCCAAAGGAAATTAAATCAGCATATTAAAGAGTTATTTGTACCCTCGTATTCATTTCAGCTCAATTTACAATAGTTAAGATATGGAATCGCCGGCGCCGCAGCTCACTAGGCTAATCCTCCGCCTTGTGGCGCCGGCACACAGGGTTCTAGTCCCGGTCGGGGCGCCGGATTCTGTCCCGGTTGCCCCTCTTCCAGGCCAGCTCTCTGCTGTGGCCCGGGAGTGCAGTGGAGGATGGCCCAAGTGCTTGGGCCCTGCACCCCATGAGAGACCAGGATAAGTACCTGGCTCCTGCCATCGGATCAGCGCGGTGCACTGGCTGCAGCAGCCATTGGAGGGTGAACCAATGGCAAAGGAAGACCTTTCTCTCTGTCTCTCTCACTGTCCACTCTGCCTGTCCAAAAAAAAAAAAAAAAAAAAAAGATATGGAATCAACCCAGATGTCCATCAAATGAAGAGTAGATAAAGAAAGTATGGCATATATACACTATGGAATACTATACTCTTGTCACTGGCAACAAAATGGATGCAACTGGAAACCATTTTACTTAGTGAAATAAGCCAGCCACAAAAGGACAAATACCATATGGTCTCTCTGATCTGTGGTGACTAACAGAGTACTTAAAATATAATCTATAGGAGCAAAGCTGAAACTTTGAGATACAATGACTTTGAACAGCCCTTGCCTCGAATGTTGGAGAACAATGTTTTTATTGTTTGTTTGTTTTTGCTCTATTCTTTTTTCTCTTCATACTAATTGGTGAACTCTCTATTTGGTGTAGGGCTAATCTTAAGAGTATAAAAATCAACTGAAAATTGATCTCTGTAAAAACTAAGAATGGAAAAGGAAGAGGGAGGAGGAAGAAAGGCAGGAGTATGGGTGAGAGGGTGGTGGAGGGGAAGAAGCATCAAATCTGTATATATTAAATGTATGAAGTTGCATTATTTAAACAAAATAAAATAAAAATAAAAAATAAAAATGCTTTGCATGATTTTGTATTAAGGTTATACCAGCTTCAAAAAATCAGTTGAGGGGCCAGTGCTGTGAGCCATCATATCTATATGATACTGAGTCTTTGATATTCTCTTTTTCCATAACAATTTTAATTTTTTTCCTTAAAATATTTTGTGTCTGGTATTATTTTTCCTTAGCTTTCTTGTGGTTAGCATTTACCTGGAATCTACTTTTCTATCATTTCTTAATTTAATCTTTAATTATGAAATATTAAAAACATTCGGAAAATATGGAGGTAATGGAAATCCCTGTAATAACCACAGAGCTTGAATAAATGTTCACACCTTGCTCAAGGGAGAACATTTTCAATATCAAATTCATACAACAGATGGAGCTTGCCAAAGGCTACTGAATGAATAATAAAGACTGAAGAGAAAGCGTAATTTTTCATAATGAAAGGACAAGACAATTGATAAAACAGAATTCTTATAAAACTGAGATCTAAGGGAGAGAGAAGAATGTTTTTAAGGTTATATGTTAAAATAAAAGTAATACCTTAGGGGCTGATGTTGTGGCATAGCGAGTTAAGCCACTAGCTACACCAGCATGCCGTATCAGAGTGCTGAGTTCAAGTCCTAGCCGCTCTATTTTCAATCTATCTCTCTATTGATGCACCTGGGAAAGCATCAGAAGATGGCCCAAGTGCTCAAGTCCTTGCCACCCTTGTGGAAGACCTAGAAGGAGTTCTAGGCTCCTGGCTTTGACCAGGCCCAGCCTTGGCAGTTGAGGGCATCTGGGAGTGAACCAGTAGAATGAAGATCTCTCTCTCTCTCAATCTGTCTCAGTCTCTCTGCCTTTAAAATAAAATATTAAAGTACATAAATATTAGAAAATGTATACATTAAAGAAAAATTATCTTTAAGCTGTGTATATAAGGTACATATGAAACATAAATAAATTTTGTGGGGCCGGCGCTGTGGCGAAGTGGGTTAACACCCTGGCCAGAAGCACCGGCATCCTATATGGGCACCGGTTTGAGACCCGGCTGCTCCACTTCCTGTCCAGCTCTCTACTATGGCCCGGGATAGCAGTAGAAGATGCCCCAAGTGCTTGGGCCCCTGCACCCATGTGGGAGACCCGGAAGAAGCTCCTGGCTCCTGGCTTTGGATCGGCGCAGCTCCGGCCGTTGCGGCCATCTGGAGAGTGAACCATCAGATGGAAGACCTCTCTCTCTCTCTCTCTGCCTCTCTTCTCTCTGTGTAACTCTGACTTTCAAATAAATAAATAAATCTTCAAAAAATAAATAAATAAATAAATTTTGTGTTATAATTTAGGTCTTATCCCCAAGAATCTCATAATGTACAAGAGGACTTCCAAGCATTTAGGGAATATGAAATTAAAAGTTTATTTTCGTTTATTTTAAAAACCTTTTAAAAATTTAAGCATATTTTGCCATAATGTGTACTTTCCATGGATTTTCTGAGGACCCCTCATATACGCAACTATTCCACAGTGTGAAACACTTCTGGTCCCAAATATTTTAGATACTCAATCTGTACTCAATTTCACTGATCTAGGTAAAACAGAGTTCCTTTAAGTCACCTAAAGATTAATAGATTTCAAAATCTTATAATGCATATAGCATTTAAAAACTTTGTAGAAAATAATTAATCTTACTTTGTTGATTCCTAAGGCCCTTTAGAATTGTCCAGATTTGGAGATACACCTGTATTAACAGTAATTATTAATAACAAAAATTACTACCATTCATTAAGATATTATTAAGTCCCAAACACTGTGTTTGGGTATGTTAATATATTAATCTGTTTGCACCCACACAGAAACACAAAGTGTAAAATACTGTTTCAGTACTAGTTATAGCATTACTTCACATTGGATAACACACTAAGGACAGATCCCACATGAGAAGTTAAGTACACAGTGACTCCTGTTGTTGACTTAACAATTTGGCACTCTTATTTATGGTGTCAGTAATCTCCCTAGGCTCTAGTCATGAGTTGCCAAGGCTATGGAAGCCTTTTGAGTTCGCTGACTTTGATCTTATTCCAACAGGGTCATAGTCAAAGTGGAAGTTCTCTCCTCCCTTCAGAGAAAGGTACCTCCTTCTTTGATGGCCCCGTTCTTTCCACTGGGATCTCACTCGCAGAGATCTTCCATTTAGGTCTTCTTTTTTTTTTTTTCCCCCCCAGGGTGTCTTGGCTTTCCATGCCTAAAATACTCTAATGGGCTCTTCAGCCAGATCCAAATGCCTTAAGGGCTGATTCTGAGGCCAGAGTGCTATTTAGGACATCTGCCATTCTATGAGTTTACTGTGCATCCCGCTTCCCGCGATGGATTGTTCTCTCCCTTTTTGATTCTATCAGCTAGTATTAGCAGACACTAGACTTGTTTGTGTGATCCCTTTGACTCTTAGACCTATCAGTGTGATCAATTGTGAACTGAAATTGATCACTTGGACTAGTGAGATGGCATTGGTACATGCCACCTTGATGGGATTGTATTGGGATCCCCTGGCATGATTCTAACTCCACCTTTTGGGGCAAGTCCAATTGAGCATGTCCCAAATTGTATATCTCCTCCCTCTCTTATTCACACTCTTATATTTAACAGGGATTATTTTTCAGTTAAATTTAAACACCTAAGAATAATTGTGTATTAATTACAGAGTTCATTTTCTAAGTCTTTGACATGCATTATTAGATCATATATTTGAGACATTTCTCTTTTTTTAATGCAAGCACTTAATGCTATAATCTTCCCTCTTAATACTGCTTTTGCTGTATCCCACAGGTTTTGATCGTTGTGTTTTCATTTTCATTTATTTCAAGAAAGTTATTGACTTTTTAATTTCTTTTAATGACTCATTAGTCATTCAGTGGCATGTTGTTTAATTTCCAAGTATTTATGAGTGCTCTACTGTTCTTATTTTTGAATTTTATCCTTTGGTATATAAAGATAATTGAAAATGAATCTTGATGTGAATGAAATGGGAGAGGGAGCGGGAGATGGGAGGGGTGTGAGTGGGAGGGAAATTATGGGGGGGAGCCATTGTAATCCATTAACTGTACTTTGAAAATTTATATTTACTAAATAAAAAATTTTAAAAAAATTTATTAATCTGATATCCACAACTCTATTAGTAAATGGCATGACATTCATTCCAGAGATAAACAAAACAGTGCTTGCAGATGAATGGTTGAGTTGCCTTAAGTTACAAAGCTAATACACGGCATAATCTAGATCTGAATTTAATTTTATATATGCCCGATTCTCACTTCTACCTTGCACTACCCCTTTAACGTTGCTATTTTCTCCATTTTGCAGATATTGCCAGAAAATGTCAATATTTTTGCTGTTGGCTAATACACAGTGGAGGGCCCCAGGACTCAAGCAATATTTTCCTGTTTCATCAGGGCAAGGGCACCATCTAGTGGCACAAAATTTGTAACCAGCACAAAGAGAGTTTTTCATTTTTCTGCTTTCCTCCATTATTATTATTATTATTATTATATTATTATTTTGGACAGGCAGAGTGGACAGTGAGAGAGAGAGACAGAGAGAAAGGTCTTCCTTTGTCATTGGTTCACCCTCCAATGGCCGCCGCAGCCAGCGCGCTGTGGCTGGCGCACTGCGCTGATCTAAAGCCAGGAGCCAGGTGCTTCTCCTGGTCTCCCATGCGGGTGCAGGGTCCAAGCACTTGGGCCATCCTCCACTGCACTCCCGGGCCACAGCAGAGAGCTGGACTGGAAGAGGGGCAACCGGCACAGAATCCGGCACCCCGACCGGGACTAGAACCTGGTGTGCCGGCGGAGGATTAGCCTATTGAGCTGCAGCGCTGGCCTCCTTTATTATTAATTGTCGTTGTTGTTGCTATTTATTTGTTTATTTAAAAGGCAGAGTTACAAAGAGGGAGAGGGAGAGGGAGAGGGAGAGGGAGAGGGAGAGGGAGAGGGAGAGGGAGAGGGAGAGGGAGAGGGAGAGGGAGAGGGAGAGGGAGAGGGAGAGATCTTCCATCTACTGGTTCACTTCCCAAATGGTCACAACAGCCAGGTCTGGGCCAGGCTGAATCCAGGATCCAGGAGCTTCTTCTAGTCTCCCTGGTGGGCACCTGGGCCATCCTTGCTGCTTTTCCCAAGCCATCAGCAGGGAGCTGGATTGGAAGTGGGGCAGTCAGGACAGGAACTGGCACTCATATAAGAAGCTGGCATTGCAGATGTGGCTTAACCTGCTATGTATGCCACAATGCCAACACCTGCTCCTTTATTTTTATACTGTTTTGCAACAACTTGAAGTTATCTCCATTAATTCTCATCAAGAAGAATGGGAACCTAGTAACATTAAGAAATGAACACAGTTTTGGAATAAGATAGACTCAAGTTGAAGCCCAATTCACCACCACTATGACCTGTGTAAAGTAGTTTGAGTCTCAGTCTCTTCATCTGTAAAATGAAATAAGACCATCGTCCGGACAGGATTAGCACAGGAACATATGGGAAAATCATCTGGCAAGGTGCCTGATCTGAGCTTCCTTCATGTTTCTATTCCCTGTTCTTTTTTCATGTGGCCTAAAACCACATGCATGTTTTGTTTTGTTTTATAGAAAACATATCATACCAATGTCTCATGTTGTCTTGAAGATAAATAACGCCCATAATGCTTTTGTATGTAAATCATAGTAAAGGCAAATTCCCCAACATTTATTCATCATTTTAATAAATACATAAAATTAACAATAAGCATATTTTTGAGTATATATTTACTATGTGCGAGGCAATCATGACGAGTTGGGAATTTACTACTTAGTGGGGAAAACAGACAAGTTAACACATAATACTGTACAACTACTTATATGGCTGTTAGTGACAAATGTAAAAAGGAAAAGGAAAGAGGAAATATAAACCTGTTTGAAAGATGTAAACTAAGAAGATTTCACAGTAAAGGTAACATTTCAAAAGACTACTAAAAAGTGAACTCACCAGGGGCCAGTGCTGGGGTGCAGTGGGTTAAGCCACGATGTAGTACTGACATCCTATATGAGTACCGGTTCAAGTCCCAGCTGTTCCACTTCCCATCCAGCTCTCTGCTAATAGCACAGGAAAGCAACAGAAGATGGCCCAAGTGCTTGGGCCCCTGCACTCATGTGGGAGACCCAGAAGAAGCTCCTGGCTTCTACCTGGCCCAAATCTGGCCGTTGCGGCCATTTGGGGAGCGAACCAACAGATGGAAGATCTCTCTCTCTCTCTAACTCTGCCTTTCAAGTAGATAAATAAATCTTTAAAAATACAATAAAATGAGCTCACCAGAGAGTACAAAATATTCATGACACAAAAAATGTCAGCAGCAACAAGGAATGAAGAAATATACTGAAAGAACAAATTAGTATGTGTGACTGGAACATAGGATAGGATAGATGGGGAAGGGGCAGGATCAGAGGTGCAGTCAATGATAGCTCATCAGGCTCATTTGGCATCAGGATGAGAGATGCCTTATCTATCTGTTAGTACTATTGTCATCACCATTATCCATTAACAGTTATTATTTATTGGGTGTGAACTATGTGCCAAATTTTATACATAAATAATTGCTAAGACTCAGAACTTTGCAAAGTAAACAATCTTATCTCCATAGAGATTAAGAAATTGACCCTTGGGGCTGGCACTGTGGCGCAGCAGGTTAAAGCCCTGGCCTGAAGCTCCGGCATCCCATATGGGCACTGGTTCTAGTCCCGGCTGCTCCTCTTCCGATCCAGCTCTCTGCTATGGCCTGGGAAAGCAGTAGAAGATGGCCCAAGTCATCGGGCCCCTGCACCCACATGGGAGACCCGGAAGAGGCTCCTGGTTCCTGGCTTCAGATCGTGCTGTTGCAGCCATCTAGGGAGTGAACTAATAGAAAGAAGAACTTTCTCTCTGTCTCTCCCTCTCACTGTCTGTAACTCTACCTCTCAAGTAAATTAAAAAAAAAAATATCTTTAAAAAAAAAACAAAAGAAATTATGGGATATGTACACCATGGAATACTCCAAAGCAATTAAAAAGTGAAATCTGGTCTTTTGCAATAGAATGGATGAATCTGGAAAATAAAATATTTAGTGAAATAAACCAGTCCCAAAGGGACAAATATCATATGTTCTCCCTGGCCTGTGATAACTGATAGAACACCTAAAGGGCAATCTGTAGAAGTGAAGTTGACACTTTCTGAAGCAATGACTTTGAACAGCCATTGTTTTGACTATTGAAGAACAGTTTTATTTCATATTATTTGTTAAACTCTTTACTTAACAAAGAGTTAATCATGTATGTATAAAGTCAATTGAAAATGGATCTTAGTAAGAAAAAAAAATAAGAGTGGGAATAAAAGAGGGAGGAGGAAGGAGGATAAGAGGGCAGGCACGGTGGGAAGAATCACCATGTTCCTAAAGTTGTAAATATGAAATGTATGAAGTTTGTAACAGTAAAGCTATATGGTTCTGCATACATTCCTACAGATTTACTTCTAAGGATACAGTTTGTTTGTTTGTTTATTTATTTATTTATTTATTTATTGACAGGCAGAGTGGACAGTGAGAGAGACAGAGACAGAGAGAAAGGTCTTCCTTTGCCGTTGGTTCACCCTCCAATGGCCGCCGCGGCTGGTGTGCTGCAGCCGGCGCACCACGCTGATCCTAAGGCAGGAGCCAGGTGCTTCTCCTGGTCTCCCATGGGGTGCAGGGCCCAAGCACTTGGGCCATCCTCCACTGCACTCCCTGGCCACAGCAGAGAGCTGGCCTGGAAGAGGGGCAACCGGGACAGAATCCGGTGCCCCGACCAGGACTAAAACCCGGTGTGCTGGCACCGCAGGTGGAGGATTAGCCTATTGAGCCGCAGCACCGGCTCTAAGGATACAGTGTAAAAACTTAACATGAGACTCCAAATCTCCTTAAGTTGGGTGGTAAAAAATAACATTTTAAGTCTTAAAGTAATCATATAGATAGGATTAAGTGTTTGGTAACAGTAAGTACAGATAGAATTAAAAAGGAGTGAATGTGGCCGGCGCCGCGGCTTACTAGGCTAATCCTCCACCTTGCGGCGCCGGCACACCGGGTTCTAGTCCCGGTCGGGGCACCGGATTCTGTCCCGGTTATCCCTCTTCCAGGCCAGCTCTCTGCTGTGGCCAGGGAGTGCAGTGGAGGATGGCCTGAGTACTTGGGCCCTGCACCCCGTGGGAGACTAGGATAAGTACCTGGCTCCTGCCATTGGATCAGCGTGGTGCGCCGGCCGCAGTGCGCTAGCCGCAGCGGCCATTGGAGGGTGAACCAACGGCAAAAGGAAGACCTTTCTCTCTGTCTCTCTCACTGTCCACTCTGCCTGTCAAAAATAAATAAATAAAAATTAAAAAAAAAAAAGGAGTGAATGCTCCAACATGGGAAGCAGTCCATACAGCAGACTCACAGAATGACAATCGCTTTAAGTAGCACCCTGACTTCGGAGTCAGTCCTTCAGGCATTCTGGTCTGGCTAAAAAGCCCATGAGAGCATTTCAGGCACGGAAAGCCAAGACACTATGGCAAATAGTATCCTACATGAAGGACCTCTGTGGGTGAGACTCCAGTGGAAGGAAGCAGTTATCAAAGAAGGATGTACTTTTCTCTGAAGGGAGGAGAGAATTTCCACTTTGCTTATGGCCTTGTCTAATTACTGAAAGAGTTTGTAGATTCAAAAGGCTTCCATAGCAGAGACAGCTCATGTCAAGAGCCTTGGGTGATCACTGACATCATATGTAAGAGTGTTAATTGTTAAATTAACAATAGGATTTACTGTGCACTAACTTCTTATGCAGGACCTCTGTCCTCAAAGAGTTGTATTATGAGAATTAATAGTAAAATTTGTTCTCAAAGATTTACTTTGTTTTAGTGTATTAAGTGGAAAATATTCTTATGTCTCATAAATTATAGTTATGTCTAAGTGCTCACAAAAGATGTATCATTCTTAGGTTCTTCTTTAAAGTTAGTCAAGTTACTCAAAAAATAATAATAATAATGCTTAAAAAAAAGTGAAATTAGGGGCCAGCACTGTGGCACAGCAGGTTAATGCCCTTGTCTGAAGCGCTGGCATCCCATATGAGTGCCAGTTCGACACCTGGCTGCCCCACTTCCAATCCAGCTCTCTACTATGGCCTGGGAAAGCAGTAGAAGATGGCCCAAGTCCTTGGGCCCCTGCACCCACATGGGAGACCCAGAAGAAACTCCTGGCTCCTGGCTTTGGATCAGAGCAGCTCCGGCCATTGTGGCCAATTGGGGAGTGAACCATCTGATGGAAGACCTCTCTCTCACTCTCTATCTCTCTCTCTGCCTCTCCTCTCTCTGTGTAACTCTGACATTCAAATAAATAAATAAATCTTTTTTAAAAAAGTGAAATTAACTTTGAGGTATAATGACTTTGAACAGCCCTTGTCTCAACTGTTGAGGGACAGTTTTTTTTTTTCATACAATTTGTTGAGCTCTTTACTTAGTGTAGAGTTAATCTTCTGTGTATAAAGTTACTTGAAAATAATCTTAGTAAAAAATAAGACTGGGAATAAAAGAAGGAGGAGGAAGATGGGTGGGAGTGTGGGTGAGAGTGTGGGTACAGTGGGAAGAATCACTATGTTCCTAAAGTTGTATTTATGAAATGCATGAAGTTTGTATTTCTTAAATAAAAGGTTTCTTTGGTGAGAAGAGAAGAGAAGAGAAGAGAAGAGAAGAGAAGAGAAGAGAAGAGAAGAGAAGAGAAGAGAAGAGAAGAGAGAAAAGGAAAGAAGGATGGAAGGAAGGAAGGAAGGAAGAAAGAAAGATAGATCGATCTTACCACACAGAACCATTTTTAAAGTCTACCGTTCAGTGGCATTATTTACATGGTTGTGCAACAATCACCACCATCCATCACCAGAACTTTTTCATCTTCCCAATCTGATAAGCAATAACTCCTAATTTCCCCCCTGCCCCAGCCCCTGGAAGCCACCTTTCTACTTTTTGTCTCTATAACTCTGACTACTCTATGACTGTGACTATCCAGGTATGTCACGTAAGTAAAATCACACAATATTTGTCAATTCATGACTGGTTTATTTCATTTAGCATAATGGATTCAAGGATGGATTCACAGTTCACCCTTGCTGTAGCATGTGTCAGAATTTCGTTCCTTATTAAGACTTAATAAAAATCCCATTGAATAGGTATACCACATTTTATTTATTTATTCATCTGTGAGTGAACACTTGAATTGCTCACTTCCACCGCTTGACTTATGAATTCTGATGCTATGGACTGTATAGGTTTTGTTTGAGTCACTGCTTCCAACCCTTTCAAAAGATATATATAGGCCGGTGCCATGGCTCAATAGGCTAATCCTCCGCCTGCGGCGCTGGCACCCAGGGTTCTAGTCCAGGTCGGGGCGCCGGTTCTGTCCCGGTTGCTCCTCTTCCAGGCCAGCTCTCTGCTGTGGCCTGGGAGGGCAGTGGAGGACAGCCCAAGTGCTTGGGCCCTGCACCCACATGGGAGACCAGGAGGAGGTGTCTGGCTCCTGGCTTTGGATCAGCACAGTGCACCTGCCGCAATGCGCTGGCCATAGCGGCCACTTGGGGGGTGAACCAACAGAAAAAGGAAGACCTTTCTTTCTCTCTCTCTCTCTCTCTCTCTCTCACTGTCTAACTCTGCCTGTCAAAAAAAGAAAAAAGATATATATATATAAGTGGGTTTTGTTTGAAGCCAATTCATTATCTCAAAAATTGGATATGAGGCCGGCGCTGTAACACAGCAGGTTAAAGCCCTGGCCTGCAGTACCAACATCTGCAGTACCAACCGGCTGTTCTAGTTCCCATCCAGCTCTCAGCTATGGCCTGGGAAGGCAGAAGAAGATGGTCCAGGCCGGCGCCGCGGCTCACTAGGCTAATCCTCCGCCTAGCGGCGCCGGCACACCGGGTTCTAGTCCCGGTCGGGGCGCCGGATTCTGTCCCGGTTGCCCCTCTTCCAGGCCAGCCCTCTGCTGTGGCCCGGGAGTGCAGTGGAGGATGGCCCAGGTGCTTGGGCCCTGCACCCCATGGGAGACCAGGAAAAGCACCTGGCTCCTGGCTCCTGCCATCGGATCAGCGCGGTGCGCCGGCCGCAGCGCGCCGGCCGTGGCGGCCATTGGAGGGTGAACCAACGGCAAAGGAAGACCTTTCTCTCTGTCTCTCTCTCTCACTGTCCACTCTGCCTGTAAAAAAAAAAAAAAAAAAAAGATGGTCCAAGTCCTTGGGCCCCTGCTCCCACACGAGAGACCCAGAAGCTCCTGGCTCCTGGCTTCAGATCAGCTCAGCTCTGGCTGTTGTGGCCAATTGGGGAGCGAACCAGTGGATGAAAGACCTCTCTCTCTAGCTCTACATCTCTCAGTAACTCTGTCTTTCAAAAAAATAAAATAAAATAAATCTTTAAAAAACAAACAAAAAAAACCCACCAGGATATGTAAATGGAAATAACTAAGCAGGTATCCTATTTGAACCATAACCAAATAATACATGTAGAGAAGTATCTCCCTATAAAATAATTTTTGATAAATAAAATAGAATAATAGACTATCATTTTGCAACACCAAATGAGTTAGCAGAGTAGGTACTGAATATCAATGGCTGGTAATATCAATAAAAAGCAAAAACTAGACACTGTGTGCTTCCTGCTAAAAGAACAGCAGATCTATTGCCTTGCCAAAGGGATCAAATCTGAGTCTGATCTAGTCTCCGGAGGTATCTGACAACTGCAGAAAAAAACGAGGACAGAAGAGCATAGCAAAATGCATCAGTATACAATCAGTAAAGGCAACACTATGGCCAACTCCTATAGGCCAAAGGGTCTGGAAATTAAGTTGATAAACTGTAAATGAAAGGCATCAAGTTAAAAAAAAATAAGAAAGATAAAACTAGAGTTTAGTACACAAGTGATAGAATTATAAAAATTCTAGAAGTGATTACTATAATAGAAATGGTTACTTTAGGAGATAGGAGGGAGCATAATTTAATTGGAGCACACTGGAGAGGCCTCAGAGACAGCTGGCAAAATTCTATATATTTCTTAACTGAGGTGGCAGTTACAAGGGTTAATAACTATCTTAACCATACCTAAAAGCAAAAACAAAACAGACAAAACCAGTGCATTCACTGTAACAATCAGACAGTGGCTGAAATCCAGAAAAAATTCAACTGAAGTGCTGCGTCAACGCAGCTCTGCCAAAGTCTCACTATTGAGCCTATCTCAAGCCAAAAAAGCAGTTAATACCAGACTGAGTGGTGACTGAGGTCAATATCAAGTGCTTAGAAAAGCAATCAGCACACGCAGACAAAAGGGATAACAAAGGAAAAAAATCTTGAACAGTATAATAAGATGAATTATTAAAAATCTTTATATTATCAAATATACACCACCTGTGCAAAACAGCCTTATTTCCATCTTGCAAATCTATCATACTTACTCCTATCTGAGCACCATTTTTCCATTATAATTTGGTTTCTTAAGAGTTATTTTTCAATTCTACCAAAGACAGTTAACAAAGGCAACAATACGCCATAAATGTTCACATCTTCGAAAGCAGGGATACAGATAAAAGATGGCAGGGAAAAAAGCACAAGATTCCTAAAAACAAAAGGCTAGTAGAAACTACTGTATCTAGTATCTAGTTATGAACAAGTCAGGCACCTTCTCTAGGGACAATGGAGTACCAGAAACTGTAACTCCAATCATGCATTCTTTCTTGTTTTTACCTATTTGGATAATAGTGAATGAACAATTAAAAGCAGCATGAAGCTTTGGTCTGTTTTATCCAAAAAGGTGACTCCTAGACACACCAGATAGGCCATACTATACCTCCCCAGAAGTATAGCTAGCGTGAACTGAGAAATGCTCGTAGTGTAAAGCAGGCATGATAACCACTACACTATGGAACCACATAGTGTGTTTAGTGTAAAAGACAGGCTAGCTTTCAAAGACTGTATGAAAAAGAATATAAATAATATCTTATTAATAATTCTTGTTGATTACATGATGATATTTTGGATATAATAGCCTAGACAAAATAGTAACTGTTCCTGTTTCTAACTTTTAAATGTGGCTACTAGAAAGTTTTAAATTATATATGCAGCGCAAATTATATATTTCTACTGGACACCATTGCTACTTATACCGTTATTAAATAGTGTGGACCAGGAAAAACCAAACAGTTTTCTTCTACTGTTGCTGTACCATCAACAGTACAACTCATTTAATTTCCAGCCTTTGTCCCTTACCTGTGAAAAAGAAATTTTAAAAAATCATGAGTCAAAATAGTTGAGTTCTAATTCTGGTTGTGACACTAACAGTTACTTCTGTAAATCACTTTTCCTCTCTGAGACTTTAGTTGCCTATCCCAATAACTAAATAAGGAAGCTAAGCTATATTTAGATTTCCATGATTCTATCAAAACTCAAATTTTCTCTATCAAAACTGGTTTTCATAAAAATGAATACTCACTCTGAGTCTAACACATCCTCTGCGAGAGCCTCTCATCATCTTGTCCTTGGACTAAAACAAAAACAAAACATTCAGTGAATAAAAGGTTACTTTAATAAATTGTTATTAGAATCATCTGGAGATAAAAATCTAAGGTTTATAGTAATATCCATCCTTTCTGTATACTCCTCTTCCCAAAAAAAATCACTTTTGATAAAGGAATTACCAGGTTTTAAAGTAAAATGGCTTATACAAATTAGACAAATGGTGTATACAAATTAACCATATTACAGAACTTCATGCATATCTTTAATATAACATTTATGACACTAAAATTTTATTTTCTCACACCCCTTAGTTCTAGCCCAATGTGCTCCATATTTATTGATGTTTATTTTATTTGTTAGTTTTATTTTATTTCAGAGAGAAAAAAAGTTAGAGATATCTTCTGTCTGCTGGTTCACTCCCCAAACTCCCGCAAGGCTAAGGCTGGGTCAAGCTAAAGCCAGGCACCTAGAACTCCAGCTGGGTATCTATCATACATGGGTAGCAGAGCCCCAAGCACTTAAGCCATCACCTGCTGCCTCCCAAAATGCAGCAGGAAGCCTGATCAAGAGTGGAGTAGCCAAGACTAGAACCAGAGCTCAAACACGCAGTTTTAGCATCCCAAGCGACAACGTAACCTGTTGCACCACTGTCTCATATTGTAGTGAGCCAGGGAATCCCCTAGAAAGCTATAATCACCTGGGGGTTTAAGAATCACTCCCAGATGATTCTGACAAAGGCAAACAGAGGACCATATTTCAAGAAATTTTGCTCTCACTTTACCTCTTTGCAATTCCCCAATTGGGTCAGTTTTGTTTTTTGTTTTTTCTTTTGCCTCTATGACTCCTCATCCAATGGTCTTCAGCGTGGACTATTTTTGACCCAGATTTTTTGCCTTGCTAATGCTCATTTATCATGTGTCTTAGCTTTCTGACTTGGAATCCCATCTCTCCCATCTCTGGGCTTCCAGAATTCCCTGGGTTTTCCCCTGCTGTGACATGTACCCCCCTGTGTTATAATGGTAGGTTTAGTTGGCTAACTAATCCATGAAACTGCACATTCCCTAGGGATTAGGAATTATATGACTTAATGCTTTAGAAAAGTATCTACTACATATTAGGTGCTCAAAAAACATTTCTTGGGGGCTGGCGCTGTGGCGTAGCAGGTAAAGCCACACCTGCAGTTCCGGCATCCCATAGGGGTGCCTGTTCAAGTCCCGACTGTTCCATTTCTGATCCAGCTCTCTGCTATGGCCTGTGAAAGTAGTAGAAGGTGGCCTCTGTGCCCATGTCAGAGACCCGGAGGAAGTGCCTTGCTCCTAGCTTCAGATCAGCTGTTACAGCCATTTGCGGAGTGAACCAGTGAATGGAAGATATTTCTGTCTTTGTCTCTGTCTCTCTCTGCCTCTCTGTAACTCTGCCTTTCAAATAAATAAATAAATATTTAAAAATTTTTTCTTAATAAATGGTACTTGCCCTTTATGCATCCATCACTAGATTGAGCCAAACAAGGGCAATGTTAGGCACAAAAGGCACAGTGATGACATTCACTGAATATTCCTACCTCAGATCATCAGTGTTTAACAAATATTCAATACTAGAACAGCTGGTATTTTTCTGTATTCTACCTAAGTGAGAAGAAACTAAGTAAGCCAAAACCATATAACTGTGTTTTAGAGACAACTGTCCCCAAGGAAAACCACAGATACCCTGTTCATTCAGTCCTAAGTCATGGAATTCAGGTTCAGAAGTGATTATTGGGTTACTGAAGAGAGCATTCTTTTCATTCTACTCACAAGAAGGACTAATGCACTTCTAGAGGGAAAAATTTCCCAATAGCAAGCAAGATTGAAAAGAGTTCTTTACTAATAATATAGTTAGTGAATACATAGTTAATAAAAACATTCCTGAAGCATTTAATAGCCCTTTCACCATGCCATATATTTATCATCTGTCCAAAAGTGTAAAGACAACATACAAAAATAATAATTAGGTTTGAAAATACCTAATGAGATGAGAAGGCAAAATTAATTTCAAGAGGATCATCCTTGATCCTCTTACACCATAACACAATTCAAAAAATAATATTAAACAGAAAAAAGGCATGAGAGTCTCCAATGATGATACCACTATTAGTGTTTTGGATGAGCAAACACTGGAAAAGATCACAAAATAATTCAAACATTACTCAGAAATAATCAGGGAATTTCAAAATGTGGAGCATCCTACAAAATAATTAGCTCAGACTCTTATAAAGTGTCAAAAAAATAAAATAAAAATTTAGAAGACCATCATGTGTGGGCCTAGGATTGTGGTACAGCAAATTAAGCCATCACTTGGGACACCAGCAACCCATATTAGAGTTCTAGTTCAAGTCTTGGCTACTCTGCTTCAAATCCAGCTTCCTAATGTGCCTGGGAAGGCAGTGGATGACAGCCAAATACTTGGGTTCCTGCCTTTGCCTCAGTTCTTGTGGGCATTTGGAGAGTGACTCATCTGATAAAAGCTCTCTCTTCCTGTCTCTATCGCTCCCTCTCTGTTACTCTGCCTTTCAAGTAAATAACTAGGGGTCAGCACTGTGACTTAGTAGGTTAAACATCTGCCTGAGACACTAGCATCCCATGTGGACACTAGTTGAGTTCTGGCTGTGCCACTTCCAATCCAGCATCCCTGCTGATGGCCTAGGAAAGCACTGGAAGGTGGCCCAAGGTCCCCCACATGGGGGACCCAGAAGAAGCTTCTGACTCCTGGCTTTGGATAGGCCCACTCCAGCTGCTGTGGCCATTTGAGGAGTGGACCAGCAGATGGAAGACCTTTCTCTCTGTCTCTCCCTCTGTCTATAACTCTACCTCTCAGATAAATAAATAAATAAAATTTTAAAAAATAAATAAATATTTTTTTATAAAGGAGGAGGAGGTGGTAAAAGAGAACTGGCATATAAACAGTTGCAACACAGCAAAAGTTAAGTGTCATGTGACTACAGGCATAAAGTGCTGATCCAGGCACTGTGGTTTAATCCACTGGACTCTGCAAGTTACTTCAAAATGCCTTCTAGGGGCCAGCCCCGTGGCACAGTGGGTTAAGCTTTCTGTAACGCTCATGTCCCATATGGGTGCTGATTTGAGGCCTGGCTATCTCACATCCATTCCAACTCCTTGCTAATGCACATGGGAAAGCAGCAGAATATGGCCCAAATTATTGGGCCTCTGCCACCCATATTGGAGACCTGGATGAAGCTCATGGCTCCTGCCTTTGGACTTGCCCAGATCTGGCTATTGCGGTCACTTGGGAAGTGAACTAGTGGATAGAAGATCTCTCTCTCTCTCTCTCTCTCTCTCTCTCTCTCTCTCTCTCTGTGTCTCTCCTTCTGTCTCTCTTCTAAGAGCAGACATAGGGTCTAGAGGTTAAGACACTGCTTGATATGCCTGTATTCCATATGTGACTGCCTGGTACTTAAAGTACCAGCTCAGCTCCCAACTCCAGCTTCCTGCTAATGTAGACTTTGAGAGGCAGCAGGAGATAGCTCAAGTAGCTGGGTCCCTGTCACCCATATAGGAGACTCAGATTAAGTGACTGGCTCCCAGTTTCTGCGTGGCCCATCCCTGGCTGTTGCAGTATTTCAGGAACGAACCAGCAGATGAAAGCTCCATCTGTCTTTGTGTTTCAAATAAATTAAATAATGTAAAAAAATTTTTAGAGGTGGGAAAGGGGAAGGGAGAGGCCTTTGTCAGGAGCCCCAAGTGTCACTGTCAATTAACAAATGTGTGTTTAAAAGGTGGGAGAGGAAGCAATTCATGTAACAGTCAAAAGGCTACCTGGGATGTCCACAGCCCATGTCAGAGTTGCTGGTTTTGAGTACTGGCTCCACTTAAAACTCCAGAAGCTTTCTGTTTATGTGCATCCTGGGAGGCAGAAGTGATGTCTAAGTACTTGGGTTCCTGCCACCTATACAGGAAACTCAGAATGAGTTATAGGCTCCTAGCTTTAGCCTGGCCTGGCCCTGGCTGCTGCAGGCATGTAGGAAGTGAACTAGCAAATGGAAAATCTTTTTCTGTCTCTCTTTGCCTTTCAAATAAAAAATAAATAAATAAGTAAAAAGGGGCTGGCATTGTGGCGTAGCAGGTTAAGCCACCACTGAGGGCCCCTGACAAAGGCCTCTCCTTTCCCCTCCCCCACTTTGAAAATATTTTTACATTATTTAATTTATTTGCGACACTGGCATCCCATATGGGCACTAGTTCTGATCTAGTTCCCTGATAATGAGCTTGGGAAAGCAGCAGAAGATGCCCCAAGTCCCTGGGACCCTGTGCCCACGTGGGAGATCCAGATAAAGTTTCTGGTTCCCATATTCAGGTTGGCCCAGCCCTGGCTGTTGTGGCCATTTAGGAAGTGAAACAGCGAATGGAAGATCTCTGTTTCTCTTTCCCTTTCTCTCTCTCTCTCTCTCTCTGTTACACTGCCTTTCAAATAAAATAAATCAACCAGGGGACAGCGCTGTGGCATGGTAGGAGAAGTCTCCGCCTGCGGTGCCGGGATCCCACATGGGCACCGGTTCTAGTCCGGCTGCTCCTCTTTCAAACCAGCTCTCTGCTATGGCCTGGGAAAGCAGTTGAAGATGGCCCAAGTGCTTCCGCATGGGAAACCCAGAATCAGTGCAGTTCCAGCCATTGCGGACCAGCAGATGGAAGACCTTTCTCTACATCTCTCCCTCTCTGTCAGTAACTCTACCTCTCAAATAAATAAAACTAAAAATAAGTCAATGACAACAACAACAACAAAAAAAAACAAAAATAATTTTTAAAAATGCCTTGGATACAGGCCAATAATCACTGAAAGATGCTACTGAATTTTATTTTTATGTTTCTTTTTTTTTTAAAAGATTTATTTATTTATTTGAAAGGCAGAGTTACAGAGAGAGAGAGAGGGAGAGAGAGATATCTTCCATCTGCTGGTTCACTCCCCAAATGGCTGCAATGGCAGGGCTAGGCCAGGCCAAAGCCAGAAGGAGCTTCTTTTCAGGCCTCCCACTTGGGTGCAGGGCCCCAAAAACTTGGGCCATCTTCCAGTGCCCTCCCAGGTACATTAACAGGGAGCTGGATTGTAAGTGAACCAACTGGGACCAGAATCTGCCACCCAAATGGCCGCTTTAAAGCTAGTGCTAGGGCTGGTGCCATGGCGCAGTAGGTTAATCCTCCACCTGTGGTGCCAGCATCCCATATGGGCGCCTGTTCTAGTTCCGGCTGCTCCTCTTCTAATCCAGCTCTCTGCTATGGCCTGAGTAGAAGATGGCCCAAGTCCTTGGGCCCCTGCAACCACATGGGAGACCAGGAGGAAGCTCTTGGCTCCTGGCTTCAGATCGGCGCAGCTCTGGCCATTGCGGCCATTTGGGGAGTGAACCAACGGAAGAAAGACCTTTCTCTCTGTCTCTTTCTCTCATTGTTTATAACTCTCTCTCTCAAATAAATAAATAAAATCTTAAAAAAAAAAAAAAAAAAAAGCCAGTGCTGCAGGCCATGGCTTTAATCTGGTCTTTCAGTCGGTAGTGGGGGGAAAGAATTTTTTTTCAACTGAGAAGTAATAAAGTAGGGAAAAATCAATATAGAACATGGCAACTGAAATTGGTTTTTAAATAGGTATTAGGAAGATAGTCTAGTAAGATCCCAAGCCAGAGCAGCAAGGCAATGAAAATGAGCCACAATATGTTCTCAAGAGATCAACTCATAACCATCTCAATTCATACAGTAAGTGGGCTGACCATTCTGTCCATTTCTTAAAATCCCAAGAAAAAGTCAGTTTAAAGGCATACTGAGAACTACTCAGGTAGAAGGTCAGCCTTAAGTCTGCTTAATATGTAACTGCTTCTCACAAAGGGTTAACACAATCCAGCAGGGTCTCTTAAATCGTCATACCCTGGGATCTCTTTTATTATTTTAGCTGAACTTCAAGTGTACCATTTAAAAAAAAAAATCTTCAGAAGTGATGGCTATGAAAGTTTCAAATTTGGCCGGCGCCACAGCTCACTAGGCTAATCCTCTGCCTTGCGGCGCCGGCACACCAGGTTCTAGTCCCAGTCGGGGCGCCGGATTCTGTCCCGGTTGCCCCTCTTCCAGGCCAGCCCTCTGCTGTGGCCAGGGAGTGCAGTGGAGGATGGCCCAAGTCCTTGGGCCCTGCACCCCATGGGAGACCAGGATAAGTACCTGGCTCCTGCCATTGGATCAGCGCGGTGCGCCGGCCGCAGCGCGCTGGCCGCGGCGGCCATTGGAGGGTGAGTCTCTCTCTCTCTCTGTCCACTCTGCCTGTCAAAAAAAAAGTTTCAAATTTAAGAAAACCTAAAATAATCTCTATTTAGACCTCTAAAGGTACATATTCCTGTGAAATCTCTTTTAAATGTACAAAATTATTCCAATTCTTCAAGTGAATGTGCTAAAAAAAAAGGGAGGTACAATTGCTTAAAATATAAAAATGTATAACCAGAGATACATACCTTATACTATCCCATAGATAGCACAAATTAATGAGATAACATGGCTGTGGAAGGAGAGAAATAAGGTTTTGAAATCCAAACCTGTTAACTTGCCTGCAGTGTGACCTTGGCCAAATCACTTGAGTTCTCTGACTTTAGCTTCCTCATTTGTAAAACGGAGATATTACTCTCTCAGAATCAATGCAAGCACTGAGTGACTACACGTAAATGACACAGCACAGCAACTAGTTCTAGCTGCAAATACCCACATGGCTGTAGGGTGTGTCTCCCCACGACCTTTATTTTTATATTTAAAATTTATTTATTTATTTTAGAGTTCGAGAGAAAGAGAGAGAGATCTTTCATCTACTGCTTCACTCTCCATATGGCTACAACAGTAGGGTTGGGCCAGATCAAAGCCAGGAGCCAGCATCTTCTTCAGGACTTGGGCCATCTTCCACTGCTTTAAAAGGCACATTAACAGGGAGCTTAATCAGAAGTAGAGCAGCTGAGACATGAACATTTGCCCATATTAGAATGCCGGGAGGTTTACTGGCTATGCTACAACGTCAGCCCCTTCCTCAAGACCTTTAGGTCATTATCATATCATTATAACAAAATTACCATGGGAGTAGGTTCACTCCCATCAAGCATCTGAGACTATGACATTTCCACTATTTTCTAAAATGGGCGGTGCTCAATCCCAACCATAGCCCCACCCCCTTTTGAATATTTAATAGGGCCCCACCTCTGACATCACACACATACACCCCTCATATTTCTGGAAAGTAGGTAGGCCTAACCTTTTTGAATAAGGCTTTTTCTTTTCTTTTTCTTTTCTTTTTTTCTTTTTTTTCTTTTTTTTTTTTTTTTACAGGCAGAGTTAGACAGTGAGAGAGAGAAAGAGACAGAGAGAAAGGTCTTCCTTCCATTGGTTCACCCCCAAAATGGCTGCTACGGCCGGCGCGCTGCGCCGATTGAAGCCAGGAACCAGGTGCTTCCTCCTGGTCTCCCATGCGGGTGCAGGGCCCAAGCACTTGGGCCATCCTCCACTGCCTTCCCAGGTCACAGCAGAGAGCTGGACTGGAAGAGGAGCAACTGGGACAGAATCCAGCGCACCAACCGGGACTAAAACCTGGGGTGAATAAGGCTTTTTCTTAACACTTTTTCTAGTTCTAGGTTGGGGTTTTTTCCTTTGTGGATGGCTTTTCAATGTTCTAAGTTTTTCCTTGCAGAAGAGGTTTTCTTTGTTTGGGGCCTTTTTGCATTTTGGGCTATTTTGTTCATGCATAACTTGACTCTTGAGCTTGCACTTTTGTTTTGCTCCAAATAAATCCTGCTCTCCTGTACATCTCTATGTTTCCACCTTTGCAAAAAACCCATCCCAGTCCCACAACACTTAAAGTTTCATATCTTATATGGCTTCCATGCACGTGTGCATGTTATAAATTTATAAGTTAACATGTCTGCTGTTAGTTTATTTCAGCAGACTCAAACTTTCAGCAGGGGAAGGAAAATTCCTTCCCTTTGCCTCTATAATTGCATTCAGGCTTAACATACAACATCAACTCTGCCCCCTCTACATATACTACACACACACATCACTCCACTCCAGTCTACTTTAGTAATAAACAACTACCCCAGCAGAAAACAAAAAAGCACAAAAACCTACCATTTCCCCCCTTCATGCTTACACAGTTCTTCTATGGGTCCTTTCCCTGTTTGTTTGTTTGTTTGTTTGTTTTTTACTCAGGTTCAATTAACTGCTTTCTACTCAATTTAAGAATATTTCTGTTGGAGGCTGGCTCTGTGGTGTAGTGGGTTGGGCATCCACCTGCGGTGCTGCCATCCCATAAGGGCGCTGGTTCGAGTCCCAGCTGCTCCACTTCCACTCCAGCTCTCTGCTATGGCCTGGGAAAGCAGCAGAAGATGGCCCAAGTGCTTGGGCCCCTTCACCTGCATGGGAGACCAGGAAGAAAGAAGCTCCTCGGTCCCTGGCTTTGGATCAGCCCAGGATCAACCCAGCTCCGGCTGTTGTGGCCATTTGGGGAGTGAACCAGCGGATGGAAAACCTCTCTCTCTCTCTCTCTCTCTCTACTTCTGCCTCTGCCTCTGCGTAACTGCCTTTCAAATAAATAAATAAAGAAGAAGAAGAAGAAGAAGAAGAAGAAGAAGAAGAAGAAGAAGAAGAAGAAGAAGAAGAAGAAGGAGGAGGTTTCTATTGTCCTAGTTACTGCATTGTATCAGTTTGTTTTCTTTGTTGGACAGTAAAGCTAATTATCTTTGAATTACTATTATTCCCACCCTATCTCCCAGAACTTAATTAATGCCTGGAACCTGGAAAATATTAGATAAATGTTTGCCAACTGAAAGTTCCCTGGCGTTCCACTCACTCAACAAACATAATTCACTCAAAACATGCCATTCAGTCCCAATTCAAGCTATTCAACACACTCAATAAAACAGAAGAAGCTTTTCTGAAAACTTTGTCTTCTTTTGTTTATGTTTTTTGAAAGGCAAAGTGACAGAGAGAAAAAGAGAGATCTTCTAACTGCTGATTCACTCCCCAAATGCCTGCAAGAGTGGGAGTAGAGCCAGGACGAAGCCAGAAGCCTGAACTCCATTGGGGTCTCCCATATAGATGCAGGGATCCAAGTATTTGGAACATCATCTGCTGCTTCCCAGGGTGCACATTATGTGGAAGTTGTGTCTAAAGCAGAAGGAGGACTCGAATCCAGACACTCCAATATGGGATGCAGGCATCCAAAGCAACAGTTTAACTCTAAGCCTAAATGCCCATCCATTTTCAGTCATTTTTAATCAAATTTTTACAACTGCATTTTAATATATTACCATAAAATAACTAGAGTTAGTAATGATTCGTAGTAATGGTATATAAGCACTAAATCAGATAAAATTTAGCACCAAAATAACTACTTATCTGTATCTTAATTTTAATTCCTTGAGTGTCTCTCCAACAGGATTACAACTTTTAGATTAGCTCGGTATACTTAGCACGAACTATGTGTGCTCAAAAATATCTTTAAGCTAACAAAATAACTCACAATATCTAACTTGCTAGTATACAGGGCTATCAAAACCTGTTAAATTGAAATATAAATATGGAATTACTATGTTTCACAAAGCAGATATGTCTGACTAAGTTTTGCACAAACTTTAAAACTCACTAAGAAAGATTAGCTTGCCATTTAAACTAATTCTCCAGTCCTTTCACATAGCAAAGAATACTGTGTATATACTAAACCTGTGTATAAAGACACAATTTTATTTGAATGTTAACTTTGCTTTGCTTAAAATAAAGTAACTCTGCAATAATGATTAAGCAAGACTCTTACTTGACTTGTTCTGAATCTCTCACAGCTAAAAGTAAGGCCTCCTTCTGAACTTATTCAAAATAACATTCCATCTTATCTTTCTAAAGACACATTAGTTCTATCTTTTGTGATAGTAACATATGTGCACTTCTCATCACTTCATCTGAAGGGCGGTATTTCTGATTCATCCTTGTACCCCTCTTCCCATCTGTCACCCCTTTTACACCATGCAAAGAATAAACAGTTAAGAAATTGATGGTAAAAGACATGCATACAGCCGGCGCCGCGGCTCACTAGGCTAATCCTCCGCCTTGTGGCGCCAGCACACCGGGTTCTAGTCCCAGTCGGGGCGCCGGATTCTGTCCCGGTTGCCCCTCTTCCAGGCCAGCTCTCTGCTGTGGCCCGGGAAAGCAGTGGAGGATGGCCCAAGTACTTGGGCCCTGCACCCCATGGGAGACCAGGATAAGTACCTGGCTCCTGCCATCGGATCAGCGTGGTGCGCCGGCCACGGCGGCCATTGGAGGGTGAACCAACAGCAAAGGAAGACCTTTCTCTCTGTCTCTCTCTCTCTCTCACTGTCCATTCTGCCTGTCAAAAAAAAAAAAAAAAAGACATGCATACAATGAATGTGGACAAATGTCAAATAGTCCCCCTCCTTTTCATATAAACATAAATACTGCTCCAGCATTAATGACATGTGAGTTCACTCCCAAGAACATGTGATGTTGTAATCCTAGCCAGTGTTGCACCTTGGGCCATTTATTCCACTACACCTGTAAAAACGGAAGTCACAAGAGGCTGGCATTAGGGTATGGGATAGACAGGAAAAGCCAGATAGTAGCAATGCTTTGTGTTTTGAATGGGAGGGTGATAACACAAATGTCAAGACAAATCCAACTACACTTGAAATCCATATTTTCTACTGGATATAACCATACCACAACTGAAAGTAAATAAGTAAATGGTACTTGCCAAAATTCCATAGATACACTATTTTTTTTTTTTTTTTTAAGATTTATTTGAAAGAGTTACACAGAGAGAGGAAAGGCAGAGAGAGAGAGACGTCTTCCATCCGATGGTTCACTCCCCAATTGGTCACAATGGCCGAAGCTGCACTGATCTGAAGCCATGAGCCAGAAGTCTCTTCAGGGTCTCCCACACGGGTGCAGGGGCCTAAGGACTTGGGCCATCTTCTACCGCTTTCCCAGGCCATAGCAGAGAGCTGGATCAGAAGCGGAGCAGCTGGGTCTTGAACTGGCTCCCACATGGGATGCTGGCGCTTCAGGCCAGGGCATTAACCCGCGGCACCACAGGGCCAGCCCCCAGATACACTATTTATAACAACAATTACAAATTAGGAAATGACAGCAACAACATCTACTTCTATAGTCTCCTTTCTACCTGAGAGGGCACTGACCCTTTTAGCCACCCTTTAAGCCACAGCACTTAATGTACAAGAGAACCTTCACAAGTTAACTGCCCCAACGGTCATGCTGCTGAAAAGCCACACCAACCAAAACTCTGAAGACCCATAACCATGGAAACATTTTCTCCATCACTCACCCCTTAAGTTATCATGGAGAGCACTCCCATACCCCCACAATCCAGTTATAGATGACCTCCTTTTGGGCAGCAGACTTAGCATCTATGTATACCACAGATACAGTCTTAGGAAAATATACTAAATCCAGAAATAGGGTGGCAATGATGTTGGGGATCTCACCAAGATCCTGTTCTCTCTTAAAGAAAATAGACCTGGATCAGAACAGGTATAAATGTGAGGTCATCTCTAAGAGATGGAACGGCCTGAAGGTTATTATAATAAATATCATAAAGCATTAATAGAACTAGCAGAACCAGCAGGCCAGGATAGAAGTTTTGTTGACTCAAAGATTCAGTTCTTAATATGGAAATAATGCATTTTGATGTCAATGTCTGAAGCCATTAAATATCTATAAATAAAATCCCTTTCGTTGACTGCTGCTTATAAATTTGGCAGCCCATATGACTTATTTTCAGAAAGGACATGCACTAATACACTAATCACATAATGTAAAGGTACAATCTTCTTAACAGTTACATTTACTATAAATTAATAAATTGGACTACTGGTTTATATAATAGCACAATATACAGTTAGTAAATGTTGCATCAAACACTTCCATAAACTTTAGCTTTTGTATTTACTGAGCAGCTAATATATATACCAGACACTGTGTTAGTGCTTTAAATACTATTTTTATTTAATTCCCATAACGACCTTGTGATACAGATTTACTTTATCCATTTTATAATTGAGGAATCAAAGGCTCATAAAAGATTAAATAATTTACCCATGGACTCACAGGTAGTAAGTGAAAGAAACAGGATTTGAACCCAGGTATGACTCCAAAGTCACAGTCCTACAACAGTCACCGTAACCTGGTTCATTTAAGTCTTCCAAGTTTTTCTGAGTCACAATGGCTAAGTGTAAAATCAATGATCCTTTTCAATTCAGTCAAGTAAACATCACCCTGTGGAGCCACTCAGCAACACATCAGGGTGGTACCTTTGGCTTCCGAACTTTCACGGCATGTAAACCCTGAGTTCGTGGTGCAGTAGTCTAAGCCTCTGCCTGTGGCACCAGCATCCCATATGGATGCTGGCTCCTGTCCAGTCTACTCCTGTTCAGATCCAGCTCTCTGCTATGGCCTAGGAAAGCAGTAGAGGATGACCCAAGTGGTTGGGCCCCTGCACTCACGTGGAAGACCATGAAGAAGCTCCTGCTCCTGCCTTCAGATCAGCCCAGTTATGGCCATTCTAGTTGTTCTGGCCATTTGGGAAGTGAATCAGTGGATGGAAGACCTTTTTCTCTGTCTCTCTCTCTCTCTGTAACTCTACCTCTCAAATTAAAAAAATCTTTAAAAAAAAATTAAGTGATCCTCTTAAAAAAATCTAAATAAGAATTATGGATCTATATCCCTTTTCCTAAAGCCTCTGAATCAAATGTATTTTGGAATTTGCAATTTTAGAAAGGTAATATACATATAGTACATAACTGTATCATGCTTGCAGTGAGGCCTAGGGTAACCAAGCATAATAATTTCATGATTGAGAAAATCATATTTCTGCAGTGCAACATATACATATTTACACAGTGTGATAAAGATTACAAATAGCCACACATCAGCTCAAGACAGGTTTGATTCCAAATGAATACATCATAAATTTAGGGGAAAAATGTTGGGATTCAGTTTTAGGAATTCCAAAATTTGGGGTAAATGATTAGGGACTTATATTTTGATCTAGTTGTCCATTGCACTGTAAACTGCCAGATTTTTTGAAAAGGACAATTTTAACTTCAAGTCAAAATCTCAGTGATCAGTGGAAAGAACCAACTTTCACAGGCTTCAATTAAACAAGCCATCATAACTTGGGGTTTTTGCATTATAAAGCTAAATATTAAATACTAAACAGTAGTTCAAGTTTTGCAAATTATTTATACCATGTTAATAATATTATAGGAGGGGCCAGCGCTGTGGAGTAGCAGGTAATGCAGCAGCCTGTACTGCCCGCATCCCATATGGGCTCTGGTTCAAGTCCTAGCTGCTCCACTTCTGATCCAGCTCTCTGCTATGGCCTAAGAAAGCATTGGAAGATGGCCCAAGTCCTTGGGCCCCCAGAAGAAGCTCCTGGCTCCTGGCTTCGTATTGGCACAGCTCTTGTCATTGTGGTCATGTGGTAAGTGAACCAGCAGATAGAAGACCTCTCTCTCGCTCTCCTCTCCTCTCTCTCTCCTCTCCTCTTCTCTCTCTCTCTCTCTCTCTCTAACTCTCTCTGCCTCTCTGTAACTCTGCCTTTCAAATAAATAAATCCTTAAAAAATAATTATAGGGGATCTCATTACAAATTTTCTATTTTTTCTCAAATATTGCCAAAATCATAAATATTGATTCATATTTTTTCTAAAGAGTTGATTTAAGGAAATCATGGGGGACTGTTAAGCTCTAAGTATTTTATGAATATTAGTATTTCTGCCTCCAAACTGTGAAATAATAACCCACTATTATCATTTAACATCACTCTATCAAAAATAGTCCAAGGACCTTTTCCCCTATTTGGAAAAGACTAATTCAGGACCCAAAGTAACAGGACTATGGAAAGAGAACAAGAGAGTACTACAAACATTTAAAGACAAGAAAATCTGTGCAACATCCCATAAAAACCCAATCAGCAAGAACAATAGCCAGAACCATGACATTTCATTTACATGGTCCTAATGCTAAAATTCATCCTACAGACCCTAATTTAGAATGGGGTTATGGCTCCAACTTCTTGTTTCTTGTTCAAATTTAAAGTTTGGGATCCAAAAAATTTTCACAAAGAAACTGTTAAAAATTATTTCCGTGTTAACTAGGAATCACTTAAAATATAGTATGTAAATACCAAGAAATAGGATTTAGAAATTGCTATCAATTCAAACATTACCCAAGAGACCGTTCTCTCAAAAAATTCTCTCAAATGTTGGCGCTTAAGGGAAACCAGAATTATGAGAGAATAATGAAATAGGTAATTCAAGAACTATACCAAAGTATTTCAAGGGCTTGAGAGGTTCATGATATATAAGAAAAAAGTTGGAAAACTTGACTTCACATGTAGAAACTACTGTTAAGTTTTAATTTATTCATTATAAAAAGAAAACACTATAAACTACTTAAAAGTACCATTTGTTTCATAAATATTTACGGAAAAGCTACTAAATGTCAGGTGATGATTTAGATGCTGGAAATAAAATGAAGATAAATAAAGACTCTGCTCTAATGGATCTTACATTCCAAAACACAGAATCAAATAATACACAAGATAAATAATTCAGCAGCTGAGGCAGGCATTGTGGCACAGCAGCTAAGATACTGATTGGGATGCCCACATTCCATATTGGCTTCCAAATCAACTTCCTGCTAATGTGTATCCCGAGAGACAACAAATGATGATGGGTCAGATACCTGGGTCTCTGTCACCTACATGGGACTCAAATTCAGATCCTGGATCCTGGCTTCTACCTGACCCAGTCCTAGCTGTTGTCGGCATTTGGGGAGTGAACCAGCGTATAGAAGGTATCTTGCTAAAGGCCTACTTTAGATGGTTTTGTTACAGAAAGGCTTCTCTAAGCAGTAATGTGTAAATGAAGACCTGTACAGGAAGTAATCAGTCATGCCAGACCTGAAGTACTATCCGTCAAAGGAGGCAGAAACCATATTCAAAAGCCTTGAGGCAGGAAAAAGTTTCAGGTATTCTGGGAACAGAAAAGACACTAGGATAGATAGAAAGTGGTGAGTAAGGGAATGCTGTAGAAAGACGATTGGAGGCAGATCACAAAAGGCATATGTCAGGGGGCAGGCGCTGTGGTGTAGTGAGTTCAGCTGCCGCCTAAAGCGCTGGCAGCCCATGTGGGCACCAGTTCAAGTCCCAGCTGCTCCATTTCCAATCCAGCTCCCTGAGAACACACCTGGGAAAGCAGCAAAAGATGGCCCAAGTCTGTGGGCTCCTGTACCCACACAGGAGACCCAGAAGAAGTGACTCGTTCCTGGCTTGAGATCAGCCCAGCTCCGGCTATTGCAGCCATCTGGAGAGTGAAATAGCAGATGGAAGATATCTTTCTCTCTCTCTCTGTAACTCTGCATTTCAAATAAATAAATCTTTTTTCTCAAAAATAAATAAATAAATAAATAAATAAGGCATATGTCAAAGTCAAGAGTGGATTTTTTTTTAAAAGATTTGTTTATTTACTTTGAAAGTCAGAGTTACAGAGAGGGAGGCAGAGACAGAGAGACACTGACAGAGACAAAGACAAGAGAGGGAGAGAGAAAATCTTCCATCCATTGGTTCACTCTCCTGATGGCAGCAATGGCTGGGCCAGGCCAAAGCCAGGAGCTTCTTCCAGATCTCCCACATTGGTGGCAAGGACTATCTTCTGTTGGTTTTACCAGGCCATTAGCAGGGAGCTGGATCATAAGTGAAGCAGCCAGGACTCGAAACAGTGCCCATACACCACACTGCCGGCCCCTAGAATGGATTTTTTTCCCTAAAGTCCCTAGAGAATTTGAAGGAGAGCATTAACATGATTTTTTTTTCTTTCTTAAACATGAATTAGATTGCTGATAAAAAAAAATCCCAGAGAACAAAAATTGAAACAGATAACAGTGTGAAAATAAAAAGAAAAATCACAATGAAAGTAATATTGAAAGAGTTTTTCACAAGAGCCTCGGGTGACTACTGACACCATAAATAAGAGTGTCAATTG
This sequence comes from Oryctolagus cuniculus, assembly GCF_964237555.1. NCBI lineage: Eukaryota > Metazoa > Chordata > Mammalia > Lagomorpha > Leporidae > Oryctolagus > Oryctolagus cuniculus. The sequence continues at coordinate 121,305,006 of NC_091438.1, forward strand.
TTAAATCAACAACAGGAGTCACTGTGCACTTACTCTCCATGTAGGATCTCTGTCCTTAATGTGATGTACTATGTGAATTAATGGTATAACTACTACTCAAACAGTACTTTATGCTTTGTGTATCTGTGTGGGTGCAAACTGTTGAAATCATTATTTAGTATATACCAACTGGGAGAGGGAGCGGGAGATGACAGGGTTGCGGGTGGGAGGGTGGTTATGGGGGAAAAAGCCATTATAATCCAAAAGTTGTACTTTGGAAATTTATATTTAATAAATAAAAGTTTAAAAAAAAGAGCTTTTCAAAGTGAAGTTGAGGGGCTGGTGCCGTGGCTCACTTGGTTAATCCTCTGCCTGTGGCGCCGGCATCCCATATGGGCGCCGGGTTCTAGTCCCTATTGCTCCTCTTCCAGTCCAGCTCTCTGCTGTGGCCCAGGAGGGCAGTGGAGGATGGCCCAGGTGCTTGGGCCCTGCACCTGCATGGGAGACCAGGAGGAAGCACCTGGCTCCTGGCTTCGGATTGGCGCAGCACCAGTCGTGGCGGCCATTTTGGGGGTGAACCAATGGAAGGAAGACCTTTATCTCTGTCTCTCTCACTGTCTATAACTCTACCTGTCAGAAAGAAAGAAAGAAAGAAAGAAAGAGAGAGAGAGAGAGAGAGAGAGAGAGAGAGAGAGAGGAAGGAAGGAAGGGAGGGAGGGAGGGAGGGGAGCAGCTGGGACTAGAACCGGAGCCCATATGGGATGCTGGCATCACAGGCGGAGGATTAACCTACTGCACCACAGCGCTGCTCCCAATATAATGTTTTTTCTTGTTTTTTTTTTTTTTTTTTTTTTTTTTTTTAAGATTTATTTGAATAGCAGAGTTACAGAGAGAGGGAGGTAGAGAGAGCGAGATCTTCCATACGTTGGTTCACTACCCAAATGGCTGCGATAGATGGAGCTGAATTTGAAAGTCAGAGTTACAGAGGGCCAGCGCTGTGGCTCATTAGCGCCGGTTCTAGTCCCAGCTGCTCCTCTTCCCATCCAGCTCTCTGCTATGGCCTGGGAAAGCAGCAGAAAATGGCCCAAGTCCTTAGGCCCCTGCACCCACATGGGAGACCCAGAAGAAGCTCCTGGCTCCTGGCTTCGGATCGGCGCAGCTCCGACCGTTGTGGCCATTTAGGGAGTAAACCAGCAGACAGAAGACCTTTCTCTCTGTCTCCACCTCTCACTGTCTGTAACTCTACCTTTCAAATAAATAAATATTTAAAAAAAAAAGGAGTTACAGAGAGGGAGGCAGAGACAGAGAGACATTGACAGAGACAAAGACAAGAGAGGGAGACAGACGATCTTCCATCTACTGGTTCACTCTCCAGATGGCAGCTATGGCAGGGCCAGGTCAAAGCCAGGAGGCAGAAGCTCTTCCAGGTCTCCAATGTGGGTGCAGGGACCCAAGTACTTGGGCCATCTTCTGCTGCTTTTCCCAGGCTATTAGCAGGGAGGTGGATTAGTGCAGCAGCCCATTTGGGATGCCAGCACTGCAGGCTGATGCTTTTCCCACTACACCACATCGCCATCCCCTATAAATATATTGTTGGGGGCCGATGCTGTGGCGCAATGGGTTAATGCCCTGGCCTGAAGCGCCAGCATTCCACATAGGCGCCGGTTCTAGTCCCAGCTGCTCCTTTTCCGAGCCAGTTCTCTGCTGTGGCCTAGGATAGCAGTAGAAGATGGCCCAAGTGCTTCTTGGGCCCCTGCACCCATGTGGGAGACCTGGAAGAAGCTCCTGGCTCCTGGCTTCAGATCGGCGCAGCTCCAGCCATTGCGGCCAACTGGGGAGTGAACCATCGGATGGAAGACCACTCTCTCTCTCTGCCTCTCCTGTCTCTGTGTAACTCTGACTTTGGAATAAATAAATCTTAAAATAAATAAATAAATAGTTAAAACTATTCTATTATCAGTTACTACTAAATTTTAACTATTCCTAATTTCCATATTAAAGTTTATCATAGGTATGTACACAGATCGAAAACATGGTATATGCAGGGTTTAATAATAGCTCAGTTTCAGAAATCCACTGGGGGCCATGGGCTGTATCCCACTGGTAAGGGGGGGACTCCTGTATGGATTAATGTGCCTTCTCTTCCAACACCACAAACATCATAGGAATCTGGATCTCCCAAAGACAGATGACTGAGATCTAATGAGTATAGATGAAGGAAAACTGTTATCCTTTGCTCATTTTGCCACTGGAAGAAAGATAATACAAAATGTTACAACAAATTATATAGAAAAATTTTAATAACATGCTTTTAGATTACAAGATATCATGTATAAAATTATTTCATGAATATAAAATAGACATATACTATGTATTTAGGCATTAAGAGTTGTTAGCAGCCGGCGCCGTGGCTCAATAGGCTAATCCTCCGCCTAGCGGCGCCGGCACACCGGGTTCTAGTCCCGGTTGGGGCGCCGGATTCTGTCCCGGTTGCCCCTCTTCCAGGCCAGCTCTCTGCTATGGCCAGGGAGTGCAGTGGAGGATGGCCCAGGTGCTTGGGCCCTGCACCCCATGGGAGACCAGGAAAAGCACCTGGATCCTGGCTCCTGCCATCGGATCAGCGCGGTGCGCCGGCTGCAGCGGCGGCCATTGGAGGGTGAACCAACGGCAAAGGAAGACCTTTCTCTCTCTCTCTCTCTCACTTGTCCACTCTGCCTGTCAAAAAAAAAAAAAAAAAAAAAAAAAAGAGTTGTTAGCAAAGCTACTGTCCAGTGAGATTTCAGGTGGGATTTTTATTTTCTTCTTTAAATTCATAGACAGAAAGGGTCTTTAGGCTGGCACCACGGCTCAATAGGCTAATCCTCCACCTGCGGCGCCGGCACACTGGGTTCTAGTCCCAGTCAGGGCGCCAGATTCTGTCCCAGTTGCCCCTCTTCCAGGCCAGCTCTCTGATGTGGCCCGGGAGTGCAGTGGAGGATGGCCCAAGTGCTTGGGCCCTGCACCCACATGGGAGACCAGGAGAAGCACCTGGCTCCTGGCTTCGGATCAGCACGGTGCCCTGGCTACAGCGCACTGGCTGCAGCGGCCATTGCAGGGTAAACCAACGGTAAAGGAAGACCTTTCTCTGTCTCTCTCTCTCACTGTCCACTCTGCCTGTCAAAAAAAAAAGGGTCTTTAAAAAGTTAATGTGTGCCGGCGCCGTGGCATAGCGGGTAAGGCCACCGTCTGCAGTGCTGGCATCCCATATGGATGCCAGTTCAAGTCCTGGCTGCTCCACATCTGATCCAGCTCTCTGTTATAGCCTGGAAAAGCAGCAGAAGATGGCTCAAGTCCTTGGGCACCTGCACCCACATGGGAGACCCAGAGGAGGCTCCTGGCTTTGGATCGGCACAGCTCCAGCCATTGTGGCACTCTGGGGAGTGAACCAGCAGATGGAAGACCTCTCTCTCTCTCTCGCTCTGCCTCTGCCTCTGCCTCTCTGTAACTCTGCCTTTCAAATAAAAAAAAAAAATGTGGTGTAGTTTGTTAAGCCTCTGCCTGTGGTACCAGCATTCCATATAGGTGCCAGTTTGAGTCCTATCTGCTCCACTTCTGATCCAGCTTCCTGCTAATGTGCCTGAGAGAGCAGCAGAATCAGATAGCACAAGTGCTTGGGCCCCTGCTCCCATGTGGGAGACTCAGCAGTGGATCCTGGCTCCTGGCTTCTGCCTGACTCAGCTCTTACTGTTGCAGCCATTAGGTGAGTAAACAGTAGATGAAGGACCTCTCTGTCTCTCCCTCTGTCTGTAACTCTGTCTCTCAAATAAATAAATAAATCTTTTAAAAAAAGAAAAAGTTAATGGAAGCGGCCAGTGTTGTGGCACTGTAATGGGTAAAGCCTCTGCCTGTGATGCCAACATCTCATATGGCCGCTGGTTTGTGTCCCAGCTGCTCAACTTCCCATACAGCTCCCTGTTAAAGGTCTGCAAAAAGCATCACAAAATGGTCTAAGTGCTTGGGCTCCTGCCACCCACATGGGAGACTCAGATGAAGCTCCTGGCTTCAGCCTTACTCAGCCCAAACTACTGGGTCCAATTGGGAAGTGAACCAGTGGATGGATGACCTGACTCTCTGTGTTTCTTCCTCTTTCTCCGTAACTCTTTCAATAAATAAATAAATCTTTCCAAAAAATAAATAAATCTTCCCAAAAAATTAATGAAAATACCATATTAGGAAAAAGTTATGCACAAATTTCAAAATTTTTTATACCAAAATAAACATATTTTAATTCCACTTTCCACAAACACTTTTAAAAGAATTGTTTCAGACTAGTGTCTGCTAATACTAACTGATAGAATTAAAAAGGAGAGAACAATCCAACAGGGGAAGCGGGATACACAGCAGACCCATAGAATGGCAGATGTCCTAAACAGCACTCTGGCCTCAGAATCAGCCCTTAAGGCATTTGGATCTGGCTGAAAATCTCATGAGAGTATTTTAGGCATGGGAAGCCAAGACACTCTGGCAAAAAAAAAAAACAAAAAACCAACAACAAACTATATGAAAGATCTCTGCGAGTGAGATACCAGTGGAAAGAATGGGCCATCAAAGAAGGAGGTACCTTTCTCTGAAGGGAGGAGAGAACTTCCACTTTGACTATGACCTTGTCTAAATAAGATCAGAGTTGGCGAACTCAAAAGGCTTCCATAGCCTTGGCAACTCATGACAAGAGTCTAGGGTGATTACTGACGCCATAAACAAGAGTGTCAATTTGTTAAGTCAACAAAAGGAGTCACTGTGCATTTACTCCCCATGTAGGATCTCTGTTCTTAATGTGTTGTCCAATGTGAATTAATGCTATAACTAGTAATCAAACAGTACTTTACACTTTGTGTTTCTATGTGAGTGAAAACTGTTGAAATTTTTACTTAATATATACTAAATTGATCTTCTGTATATAAAGATAATTGAAAATGAATCTTGATGTGAATGGAATGGGAGAGGGAAAGGGAGACGGGAGGGTTGTGGGTAGGAGGGAAGTTATGGGGGGGGGGGGGGGAAGAGTCACTGTAATCCAAAAGCTGTACTTTGGAAATTTATATTTATTAAATAAAAGTTAAAAAAAATTATAATATAAAAAAAGAGTTGTTTCTTTAAAAGTTAGAGAGACAGAGAGACAAGAAGAGACAGAAGTCTCCAAGTAGTGGCAGGGGTCCAGGTACTTGGGTTATCATCTGCTGCTTTCCAAAGTACATTGGCAGCTAGTTGGATCAGAAACAGAAGTGCTAGGACTTGGGATAGTGCTGTAGCCCAGTGGGTAAAAACAATGCACGCTGGCATTCCACTGGGTGCCAGTTCAAGTCCTGGCAGTTGCACCTGATTCAGCTCTCTGCTAATACTCCTGGGAAAGCAGTAGAAGATGGCCCAAGTCCTTGGACCCCTGTACCCACATGGGAGATCTAGAAGAAGCTCCTGGCTTCTGGCTTCGGATAGGCCCTACTCCAGCCATTGCAGCCATTTAGGGAGAGAACCAACGGATGGAAGACCTCTCTCTCTGCCTCTGCCTCTCTGTAACTCTGCCTTTTAAATAAATAAATAAATCTTAAAACAAAAAGTAGTAGTAGTAGTAGTAGTAGTGCTGGGACCCAAACTGACACTCTAACATGGGATGCAGGTGTCCCAAGCAGCACCTAAACCTGCAGTGCTGCAACCACTATGCTTTTTGTTTTTAATTCAGAGTAGGTTAGGGGGCCAGCGCTGTGGCATAGCAGGTAAAGCCACTGCCTGCAGTGCCGACATCCCATTCAAGTCCTGGCTACTCCAATTCCGATCCAACTCTCTGCTACAGTCTGGGAAAGCAGTGGAAAATAGCCCAAGTCCTTGGGCCCCTGCATCTGCATGAGAGACCTGGAAGAAGCTCCTGGCTCCTGGCTTCGATCAGCGCAGCTCTGGCTATTGTGGCCATTTGGGGAGTGAACCACGAATGGAAGACTTTTCTCTCTGTCTCTCCTTCTCTCTGTCTGTAACTCTACCTCATAAATAAATAAATAAAATCTCAAAAAAAAAAAAAAATTGGTCATCATCTCTTTAAGAACAGTAAAACTACTATTTTAAAGCTTTAGAAGAAAGAATCCATGTCACCTAATGCTACAGAAACAGCTCGAAGAATTAAAAGGCATTCAGTAGGTTTAGCAACAAAGCTACCACTGAGACCTTTGCTAGGATATTTAGTGAATTGTGGACGTAAAAAAGACTTCTGTAAAGTAAATGCACAATACAGAAACAGAAACAGACAAGCTAAAAAAAACTCTCTTAATAGGCTAATCTATTTTGAGGACAAGGGGTTAGGATGGTGTTTTCAGAGACAGAATTAGAGAGATATTTTTCAGTTAGGAGGGATATGATCGTGTTGATTTAATGGAAGACTCTCTCTCTCTCTCTCTTTCTCTTTCTCTCTCTGCCTCCCCCTCTCTGTAAATCTGCCTTTCAAATAAATAAATAAATCTTTAAAAGAAAAAAAAGTCAGCAGGTAAAATTTACATGAGATGGCAGGCATTTGGCACAGCAGTTAAGATGTTGCTTTGGACATGCAAATCATGTATTACAGTGTCTGGGTCTGGGTTCAAGTCCTGGCTCTGCTCATAATTCTAGTGGCCTGCTGATGCACATAGTAGGATACAGCAGGTGATGGCTCAAGTATCTGGGTCTCTGCCACCCATATGGAAGAAGTAGATTGAGTTCTGGATTTCTGGCTTTGACATGGCCTAGCCCTGGCTGTTATAGGCATTTGGGGAGTAAATCTGTGTAAGGAAACTTGCTCTCTCTCTTCCTTTCCCCACTCACTTTCTTTCTGTCTCTCTTTCTCTCTTTCCTTCCTTTCTTCCCTGTCTTTCAAATAAATTAAAGATTTTTTTAAAAACTCATAGAAATTCAAAGAACCCAGAATACTAAAACAATCTTTAAAGAGAACAAGTTGAAGCATTCATATTTCCTGATTTCAAAATGTACTACAAAGTGATAGTAATTTCACTAATTGAGACAGTATAGTACTGGCATAAAGATAGACATACAAATAAAACTGATTTAAGAGTCCAAAAATAAACCATCACATTATGGTCAATAGATTTTTCAACAAGGATACTGCTGTGGTTTGGGATATGGCTTTTTCCCCCAAAGGTTCAGTGCTGGAAGCTTGATCCCCAATGTAAGAACATGAGAGGTGAAAGACTTTTAAGTGGGAGGTAATTAGGTTTTGGGAGCACCAACCTGGGAAGGAATTAATGCCTGTGTTGAGATGTAGGTTGGTTACAATAAAATACGGGTTGTTATAAAGTGAAGCCACCCCACATGTTCAGTCTCTTCCACAGGTGCCATTTGCCACTGTTACCCATGCTCATGCCATATGATACCAACCACCATGAGGCCCTCAGCAGAAGCTTCACAGATGCCAGTATCATGCACTCTGAGTTCTGGAACTGTGAGCTAAATAAACTTTGTTTCTTTATAATTTACCCAGCCTCAGCTATTTTGTTATAGCAACAACAACAACAACAAAATGGACTAGGATGCCAAGACAATTCAATGGAGAAAGAATGTCTTCTCAACAAATGGTATTAGATAACTGGATAATCCACATACAAAATAATAAAGTTGGATCCTTACATCACATAGTAAAAAAAAAGAATCAAAGACCTGAACATTAGCACTACAACTATAACTACAGAATAAAGCATGGGTATAAAATTTTGTGACTTTTGATTAAGCAATGATTTCTTAGACATGACACCAAAAGCACAAGCAACAAAATAATAAATTGGACAGCATCAAAATTAAATCTATTTTTAAATTTTATTTATTGATTTTATATAATTGAAAAACAGAGAGACAAGACAGAGATATCCCATCTGCTAGTTAACTTCCCAAATGTACACCATAGCTTAAAGACTTTGGGGCCAGCCCAAAGCCGGGAGCAGGGAATTTAATCTGCATAGCAAAAACTCAACCTCTTAAGCCATCACTTGCTGCCTCCCAGAGTATGCATTAGGAGGATGCCAGAATTGGAAGCAAAGCCAAGACTCAAACTCAGGCACTCTTATTTGGGATACAGCCATCCCTAGCAGTGTCTGTCTTAATCAATGCCCACTCTAAAATTAAATAGTTTTGTGGTTCAAAGAAAACCACCAAGAAAAGACAACCCACAGAAGGGGAGAAAATGCTTGCAAATCATGCATCTAATATAGGACTTGCATCTAGAAGATACCTTTTATAACTCAACAATTTAAAATTGGTCAATGGCTACGAATGAACATTTCTCCAAAGAAAGATATATGCCAATATGCAAATGGCCAGTAAGCACACAAAATAATATTTAACATCAATAACCATGTGGTTAAAATCACAAAAAGATATCACTTCCCACCAGGATGGCTATAATCAAAATGACAGATAATAACAAATGTTGGCATGGATACAAAGAAACTAGAAACCCTATACTGCTGTTGGAAATGTAAAACAGTACAACCACTTTGGAAGACAGTGTAGCTTTTCCTCAAAATGTTAAATTGGGGCAGGTGTTTGTCACCGCAGTTAAGTCATTGCTTGGAATGCCAGCATCCCATATGGTAGTGCCTGGGTAAAGTCCCAGCTACTCTGCTTCCAATCCAGCCAATGCACACTGGTAGGCAGCAGATTATGGTTAAAGTATTTGGGGTTCCTGCCACCCACATGAAAAACCCAGAGTGAGTTTTGGGCTTCTGGCTTTGGCCTGGCCCAACCCCAGCTGATGTAGGCCTTCAGGGAGTAAAGCACAGGATCACCATCTGTCTCTCTGCCCCCCCACCATTGAAATAAAATGAAAAAAAAAAAAAAAAAAAGACAAGATATTTTAAAAAGATTTAAAAATTGTTAATCAAAAAGGTAACATATGACTTAGCAAATCCACTCCTAGATACAAGAATACTACCAAAAGTTCACAGAAAGTGGAATTAAAAGATGTTCATACGACACGTAAAAGATTATATATATGAATGGAAAGCAACAGGCAACCTAAGAAATTCTGAATAAATTATTACAACTAAGATGCTTATTGTATTACTTAATAATAATACATTTTTTAAAAATAGAGCTTTGTTCAAAAAGTTTTCTTATTTACTTATTTTATTTGAAAGGTAAAGCGACAGAGAAAGAAAGATCTTCCATTGTTGGTTCACTCCCCAAATTCCTGCAACAACAGGGCATAGCCAAAGCCAGGGAGCCAGGAACTCCATTTGAGTCTCCCACGTGGGTGGCAGAGACCCACCCCCTGAGCCATCACCTGCAGTCTCCCAGGACCTACATTAGCAAGAAACTGGATCTAAAACCAAGACTTGAACCCGAGCACTCCAGATGGTCCAACAGAGGATGCACATGATCTGAATGAGCAGCATCTTAACTGTTGCACTGTAACGCCCAGTGCATAATTACAATATTGTTAAACAAAAGTCCATAGTGGAGAAGAAGTTGAAAGCACATGAGAGATGAGAGAGGAGATAAAGCAAAAAAAAAAAAAATCTATAGACTGAGTTCCTTGAAAAATATATGAGTAAACAGAATCCAAAGCACAGGATGACCTCTTCCACTGTGATGAGAAAGGTTACAGGCAAAACAAAGAGGAGAGTAAGTATAATAAAATATGTGGGGATATAAGAATTGAGAGCATTCTTACCAAATGGACTGCCTCTGTCAATGTTGGAAAGCTCTTACTAGTGAAAAGCTCTTACTAGTGAGATGGAAAAGAGGAGAGTTGAGAGAGTTTAGAGATAACTACCAGAGCAACAAAATAAACATTCACCCAGGGGCACCACAATAAGGCTGCTAAAATACAAGAAATCAGAGAAGTGGACAATCTTGGCACAGCGGCTTAACATGAACAAAATTCTAGGAAACAGAAATAAATAATAACAATCAACATTTTCATGTGAATAGGAAAAAAATATGAATACCTCAAAACACTTTCCTTGCATGATTCCATTTGTATGATTCCACCTACCATGTAAACTTAATGTCTGCAAAATAAGTAAATTTCCTTTTTAAAAGAAAGTCCAAAGTAGTCTAAGAAGATAATCCTTTACAATAAAATAAGTGAGAAGAAAAACAATTAGGCCAGATATTTGTTCTTCTATATAAACAGTAAAATGAATTCAATCCTTAATTGAAATCCCTTGTGCTTTGGTTGGAATTATCTAACTTTGAAAATCTAACACCATCACAACTGCTTCACAAGGGAGTGGCTTATATAAGGACAATTCTACTTTCTATCTTTCTGCAAATTATTACCATCAACAAAACTGCTTGCAAGAGAAGCAACAACTGCCTGCCTATCTGGTATAACACAGAAGATAAGACCCTATACAGTTTTGTTTTAAGATTTATTTATTTATTTATTTGGAAGGCAGAATTACAAAAAGTGAGTGCAAGAATGAGAGATCTTCCATCTACTGGCTCACTTCTCAAACAGCTGCAAAAGCTGGGGTCTCCCATATTGGTAGCAAGGGCCCAAGTACTTGGGCCATCTCCTGCTGTTTTCCTAGGTACATTTGCAGAGAGCTGGATTGGAAGTGGAGCAGCTGGGACAGGAATCAGCACCCATATAGGCTGCCAGCATCGGCATAGCAGGCAGTGGCTTAACCCACTACCCCACAAAGCTGGTCCAATCCACACAGTTCTATCTGACTCTGGATGGTTAAACAAAAGCCACTACTGATAATATAGACTTAATCAGGTTTTACAGAAACCACAAAAACAAACTTTGCTATTAGTATATTCTGCAAAACTTACAAGGTTGTGTGAACAAAAATTCCAATCACGCTTCTGCATCTCACCACTAACCCTACTTTGAAGGACCCTGGACGTACCACTCCCTACAGAATAAAGTGCTACACTGTAGGGCTTGAAGATTCCAATGTTCAGAACACACAGCCATCAAGGGGTTTACAAACTTGCAGTACAGATAAAGAATGTACTACAGATATGGTTAGTTATAATTATAACAGATATAAAATGATTAAATGCCCAAAAGAATATTATGAGAAAGGCTCAAGAGTTTTGAAAAGGGAAAAATTAACACTGACTAGAGTATGCAAGTAAAGCAAAAAGATAGTAAATTTCTACGCACTTCCTCCCCCAATACCACTTACCATCTTAGGAGAGCTTCTTTGTTTTCTTTTCAAGGCCTTTAAAGTTAAATACACATTTTCTTTGTTCCTTTTACAACTTAAAGTCTACTTTATTAGACTTGAACTACAAGTTTAGCATTCCTAATCCAAAATTCTGAAATCTGAAATATTCCCAAACTGAAAATTTTTCAGTGCCAGTATGACACCAGAAGAAAAGAAAATTCTACACCTGACCTCATGAGATGGGTTGTGGTAAAAATACAGGTGCATTACAAATATTGTAAGGACCAGCGCTGTGGCATAGAAAGTTAAGCCTCTGCCTACAGTGCCAGCATCCCATCTGGGTGCTAGTTCTAGTCCCTGCTGCTCCACTTCTGATCCAGCTCTCTGCTAATGGCCTGGGAAAGCAGTATAGTCCAAGTTCTTGGGCCCCTGCATCCTTGAGGGAGGCCTGGAAGAAGCTCCTGGCACCTGGCTTTGGCCTGGCCCAGCCCTGGCTGTTGCAGCCATTTGGGGAGTAAACCAGCTGATGGAAGATTCTCTCTCTCTATCTTTCTCTCTCTCTCTCTCTCAAATAAATAAATCTCTAAAAAAAAAAAGAAAGAAATATTGTATAAACTATGCTCAGGCTATGTATATATAATATATATGAATAAAAATAAATTTTGTACTTAGACTTGAGTCCCATCTCCAAAATGCTTCATTACATAATGTACATACTACAAAATCTGAAAAAATCCAAAATCTGAAACACTTCTAGTCCAAGCACTTCAAATAAGAGATACCCAAACACAAGCTTAATGAAAATCACATCTGATACAATTAAGAATAGTTTACTTGGGAAAGTATAAATTAACATTTAAATATTTGATAAGAATGGTGGGAGAATCTGAGATATCTCTTTTACATAGGTACAAGAAAAAAAATACACAAGCTCTTTAAAAACCTAAAATCTAAAAATTAGAGAGTAAGTTTTTTTTTCTTCTAGATATTGCTAAGCACTGCCAAATAACATCTAAATGTGTTTTGACTAGCAGTGGTTTTAAAATGCAAAGTCATTATGAGTCTCTTCCAGTCACTGTGTAACAGCAAAGAACATATGGTATCTCCCTCTTGAATGGCCCAGGTAACTAATTCACTAATCTTCTCTTCAAAATGTCATTAAAAAAAAAAGAAACAACAATTCAAATCAAGAAGGAAGGTTACAAACTTACTGGTGATGACTAAACAAATCATATTTTGTAATTTCAACTAGTTCCTCATACAATCTGTTTACCTTTTAACTTCTAGCTAGCTCCCAAGCCATTGTTCTAAATCTTTAGTGCACTCCTTAAATCCCAACTATACCCTCATTTTTAACATAAACCTTGCTTTCCATTCCCATGTTTAAACATGCCAAAAAGACATACCAAAAGAATGTCTCTAACAAAATTCAGAATGTAGAAAATTCTACAGAGTAAATGACCTGGTTTTCAAACAAAAAAACAAAGAGGGACAGAATGGGAGATCTATAGATTAATAGGGACTCAAAAATTTTATCTGTAGATCTTGTCTGGAATACTGACAAACCAAATGGCAAGAAATGTTTGAGAAAATCAAAGAAACGGAATAGCCTGGGTATTTGGTATTATTAAATTATTATTAATATTTAGCTGTAATAATGGTATTTTGATAACATCTTTTAAAGAAAGGGCTCTTAGCTTTTAGTGATACGTATGAAATATGCACAAATGAACTATAGTAATACAGTACCTACTTTAAGATAATCCAGTGGAGGAGAAAAAAATGAAAATGAGAGTATAATAAAATAAGACTGGCCATATGTTGATAGTTATACAAGCTGAATTAGAGGAATTCATTTTTCTACCCTCTTTACTTTTATAAACATCTCCATGATAAAAAATGCCAACAATCCTGAAACAGCTCGTCACTGCCCTTAGGGATATAAAGTTCAAATTCTTTCTTATCAAGGTTTGCCAAAAAGCCTTTCATTTTCTGCTCCCTGCTCAGTTCTCCAGCTCATCTTTCACTACCACCTCTTTCACAGTCTAAAGCTCCAGGACTGATAAGCTGCTTACTCCTGTTTCCTGAAAACAAAACAAATAAACAAAAAATACCTTTTCCCTTTGTCTCAAGCACCTGCCCCTCTGCTCCCATGCTACTCTATACCCACTCAGGTCACACAGCAAATCTGTTTCTTGTAGAAAACCTTTCCTAATCCTCCAAGACTGTGTCCCGTAAATCACCCATGAGCCCCTACCCTCCTAAAAACCCAGTGCTTTCCCCATCACAGCTCCTACTTGCTATACCCCACCCCCTCAGCAGATGCTAGGTATCAGGACAGCATGGATGACTTTCATCTTATTTGCCATTTTAACTTCAATTCCTAGCTAAATGCCTTGCACATGGTAGGCACTCAATAAATACTGGCTAGGGGCTGGCATTGGGGAGAAGCAGTAAAGCCAGTGCCTGCAATGCCGGCATCCCATATGGGCACTGGTTCATATACCAGGTGCTCCTCTTCCAAATCAGCTCCCTGCTAATGGCCCGGGAAAAGCAGTAAAAGATGGCCCAAGTGTTTGGACCCCTGCACCCATGTGGGAAACCTAGATGAAACTCCTGGCTTCAGCCCTGGCCATTTAGGAGTTAACCAGCAGATGGAAGATATCTCTCTCTCTCTTTCTCTTTAATTCTCTCTCAGTCTCTCCCTCTTTCTCTGTAACTCATCCAAATAAATAAATAAATCTTTTAAAAAGTGGATAAATTAACAAAGGGCACAAACTCCACTAACCCCTTCTAATCTTCTAACCTCGTCTGTATCTATACATCCCTATTTTTCCATCCTTCCTCATCTTCCTTGATGATCATGTTTCACATGCACTGTTGGTTGCTCACATAATGTTCCCAAATTTATAGCCTTAGCCCTTCCTAGACATCTCATCTAATTTTTAAAAAGTCAACTAAGAAATTCTGTGCAGTAATCCAATAGATCTTTATCCCCAGGGGGCTGGCACTGTGGCACAGTGGGTTAAGCCAAAGTCTGCAGTGCCAGCATCCCATATGGATGCCAGTTCAATTCTCAACTGCTCCACTTCTAATCCTGCTACCTGCTAATGTACCTAGGAGAGTGGCAAAAGATGGCCCAAGAGCTTGGGTCCTGGCACTCAAATGGGAGACCCAGATAAAGTTCCTGGCTTTGGCCTGGCCCAGCCCTGGCCATTATGGCCATTTGGGGAGTGAACCAGCAGATGGAAGATCAATGGATCTCTCTGTCTCTCTGCCTCTCCCCCTCTCTGTCTTTCAGATAAATAAATGAATCTTTTAAAAAAAAAAATCTATCCCCAGGCCTGATTTATGACTCCAAATATCTTCTGGACTCAATCTCCTATTATCTCCCACATACACCTTTATACTAGAGCTGCTCAGAAACTCTCAGTACCCCTGACACACAGGTAATTAGTGCATGTCCTTTCACATGGCCTGAAATGCCCTTCTTCTCTTCTACCTTTACCCTGTAAGCCTCAGCTCAAATATCTTTCTGCCATTTTCCAGGTAGTGTTCCCACAGCACTCTATTCTTATTTCTATTGTGGGATTTGTGATATTTTTAAAATATTAAGTTTCAGTGTCTTCCCTGCTGCATCACAAGTTTCTACATGGAGGAATATGCTCTCTTTCAGGGTTGTACTCCTAGCATAAACAATGTAATGCCTATTACAAAGTAGGCCCTAATAAATGCTTGCTAAGTGAATTACAGTATATTACATTTCTAATAATTAAGCGATTGAGCCTAATCTACTTTCCTCAAAGTGGTCATCAGAAACTCTTTTTCAAAAACTAAAGATTCATAGATTATGAAAATAAAAGAAAATTATGAAACAAAAGAATACAGTACAACAATCATTCTATTCCCAGAGGTCAAGTTTGGTGAAGATCCAAGCTGAGGTGAAGCTTGGGTGAATCTATTCAGTTTACAGTAATCCCAGCAAGCCTAATCCAATTTTGAGATTATCTCAACATCAATTCTCAGTATAGGCCAACTCTAAAGCAAGGCCAATCTGGATTTTCATGGCTACCCTCAAAAAGACCTATAATCACAGAGCCAGCCTTTAGCCCACATCATTTTAGACACAAAGAATAAAATGACTTGCTATTTACTGCCCTGCTTAAGCGACTGTACAACTAATTCTTCATATATGTAGTTCCAAGCTATCAGCCACATTCAAATCATCAATATATATTCTCCAATCCTTCAGAATCCTGATGTACTAAAGATGTTCAAGTATACAGAGTTCATTACCAGCATTCAATGTGTCTTCTATTTTCCCTTGAAGTGGATACCCAGCCTCCCCACCCCCACCCCCATTTACTAAACTTCCTATAATTTGGGATTGGGTATCACTTTATTTTCACAAAACAGTATAGAATTTCTCTGTTGTTTCTCTGCAAGAAAACAGTTTAACACGAAAGTATCGGCGGAGGGGTGGGGGTGGGGGACTTCTAAACAGCCATTAG
This sequence comes from Oryctolagus cuniculus, assembly GCF_964237555.1. NCBI lineage: Eukaryota > Metazoa > Chordata > Mammalia > Lagomorpha > Leporidae > Oryctolagus > Oryctolagus cuniculus. Next base: position 121,320,631 of record NC_091438.1, read on the forward strand.
TGATCTCCAAATCATAATGCTGAAGATCAGAAAGGAGTTTAAGTATTAAAGAAGAAAAAAAAGAAGGGTATTAAAAATCTGTATGTAGCCAGTAAGGCAGGAGATATTTGTCCAAGTATTCAAAAACTAAAAGCGTAAGGAGGCAGAAAAAGGATACACTAAAGTAAGAACAGGAAAAAGGAAAATTCTGTCTGGGCCAGAAGCTCCCAAGAACCCCAGATTAGGGCCTCTAGTGACCCTCGATTGAGACCCACACAAATTTTGCATTTGCAGAGTCACTTAATTCCATGGTGCCACTCACTGAGATTACTCTACCTTGAATAGATTCCATAGGATTTTCTGATTATCACATCATCTGAAACCCATTATTACTCTTCATTTCTCTGAATCATGGGATTTCATAATGCCAGGCTTTTTGGAACATAATGTTCAGTTGTCTCTTTCATGCCTACCTAAAGATAATCTTGAACAATGTGTTTAAGATTCATTAATGTTAGGCCAGCGCCGCGGCTCACTAGGCTACTCCTCCGCCTTGCGGCGCCGGCACCCCAAGTTCTAGTCCCGGTCAGAGTGCCAGATTCTGTCCCGGTTGCCCCTCTTCCAGGCCAGCTCTCTGCTGTGGCCAGGGAGTGCAGTCAAGGATGGCCCAAGTGCTTGGGCCCTGCACCCCATGGGAGACCAGGAGAAGCACCTGGCTCCTGCCATCGGATCAGCGCAGTGCGCCAGCCGCAGCGTGCCGGCCGCGGGGGCCATTGGAGGGTGAACCAACGGCAAAGGAAGACCTTTCTCTCTGTCTCTCTCTCTCACTGTCCACTCTGCCTGTCCAAAAAAAAAAAAAAAGATTCACTAATGTTTGGACTTTTTCCCTTTAAAAATTATGTAGAGAAAGGAAGTGGATGGTTGAAGGACAGCAAAATTAATACTGTTCCTTTTGCAAGCTTTGCCTTTTGTAATTCAGAGCTTGCACTTTCCTCCTCTGCCTAGTGGAAGTGAAGTTTAGTGGAAAAAGAAAGCCAAGAATTCAGCGTCCTGATTCCACTATTTACTCCTGCTATGTGATTTTGAGCAAATTATTTAAAAGCCTGCAGCCTCAGACTCCGAAACTGTGAAATGGGAATATTAAATAGGGATAATGAACACCGACCTTGCAGAGTTACTGAGAGTAAAAGGAAGAGATCACTAGAATGGAATAAAAACTCAAGAACAGAGAACAGTGAGTATCTTCATTCCTGTTGATTCCTGCTGGCATGGAAACGCACATGGCAGGAGCTCAATATTTTTTAAATGAGCGAATAAGTATGTGTTCTCATTTCATCAACATTAACCCTTCTTCCATAATCACGTTTTTCCTTTGCCTTCTATTATCTCCTAAAGCTCTCAAGACATTCTATTTTGTTCTTTTAAGTGGCTTTCTCCCTCTCATTGACTATTATTAACTACACACCATTCAAAGAAGTACCTTTGGAAGTCATTTCTCTCTAATTCCACCCACATTCCATTTCTAATGCAGCGGGGGCAGAGGGGATAGTCAGACAAGATTCGCAGTCATTCAGCCACTTGCCCATGGCCACTGACCCGTGTTAACGACATGAAGCCTGAAGCCAGACCACCCCAGAATGTAACTTTCAGGGGCCACCGCACCGCCCCTTTTCTCTCCCTGGGCTAACAAGAGACTCGGGTGTAGGACATGCTCGGCTCTCAAAAGTTAGGCAGTCGGTTACGCTTGCCTCCCCCGGTACAGGGGTGTGTCCCTTGCAGGAGACACTCAACCTGGACAGAGAGGAAGGATTTCGGATCCCTTGGTGTGGGTCGGGCATGACCTTTAGACCTGGCCAGTCTCGTCTGGCCACTGCTCTGAGGAAACAGGAGCTCTTCACTCCCGGGAGGGAAGCTAAGGGGTGCGGCCGTTCACAGAGCCTGAGGGGACAGTGTAAAGTCCATGACAACGCGAGGACACAGAACAGCCCGCACGACCGGAACCTTTCAGCCACGACCACGACCGCCCCTTCTATTCACAACTGCGCCGGACCCCACCACAGCCTAACACCTGACCCCCCAAAATAACGCGGCTCACCCCCCCACCCCATAAATCAGACAGCCAGTGCCTGCTGACTGGTTGTGCCCGCATCTCCTTCACCCTCATTGGCTGTCTGGGACGCAAAGCCCTCCCCGACGAGGGACCCTCCCGTTCGGCGGCACCCCCAGCCCAGCCACCTCAGCCCGGCTATCCGAGACCCCGGCCCCCGCCTCCATCCAGGGAGCGCGCGCCGGAGGCGCTCGGAGCTTCACCCGAGGACTCACCGTGTAGTAGGAAAGCAGTCCAGCGTTGTAGTCCAGTACGAACCAACGGTACTGCCAGCCCTTCATCACGTTAGTCCATTTGCTCAGCGGCCCTTCCACGATGGACGCCATCTTGGGAGCCGCCAATGACAACAAACGGCCTGACGTCACTCGCCTATATGGCTTTCAGCATGCGGGGGGCGGGGCCTCCACGGGCTGGGGCGGGACAGGGGCGGAGTCTGCAGCGGCCTCTCCGTGTGGATTCCTCGAGCCACGCCCCCTGCGATCGCCTTCGAACCCCTGCCTTTTGGTGCCTATTGTGTGTAGGACAATATGCCAGGGATACGAAAATGCAGACACATAAATAATTTTATAAGCAATGCTGAAAAGACTTCACATCTGATATTCATTTGTGCATTAATCCCACGAATTCAGTCGTTTAACAAATATTGTATGCTAAGCACTCTTCTAGGCTTTGGGGTAGAGCGGAGCCTTCTTGATGGGTAACAGGCAAGGCATAGTAAGTTATATACTAAAAAATGGCATGTGCTATGGAGAAAAATTAAGCAATGAAAGAGAGAGAGAGTTAAGGCTGCTATTTTAAATGCCTAAACTGGGAAAACCTGAATAAATTAACTTTCGTGTTGTTGCTGTTGGTTGGTTGGTTTTTTTTTTAATTTATCTTCATGCATTTCATAAATACAGCTTTAGGAGCATAGTAATTCTTCCCACCGTACCCGCCCTCCCACCCACACTCCCACTCCTCTTCTTCCCTCTCCTGTTCCCAGTCTTGTTTTTTACTAAGATCTATTTTCATTTAACTTTTTAATACACAGAATATTAACTCTATTCTAGGTAAAGAGTTCAACACTTTGTATGAAGAAGAAAAAGAAAGAGAGAAAGAAAAAAAAAGTTTCTCCAAGAGAAAGTAATTTTTGAAGAAAGACCAGGAAAAAGTGAAAGAGGGAGACTGGAAAAAAGCCTTCCCAGGGGAAGGAATAGCAAGGGTGAGGAGTGAGTGAGTCGGCAGTAAGGAAGAGCAGCAAGGAGGTCATGCGAGTGGCACAGTGAGCTGGGGAGAATGTAGGCGAAAAGTCACTTACCGCCTGCAAGGGCAGTTTCAGTATTTATTAGCCACCTACAGTAGCCAGGCGTTCATAGTGCAAGACCCTGGGAATACAGCAGTGAACAAGCCAGATAGGTACATTGCAATCTAAGAGCTTACATTCTATGATGAAAGCAAAAAACATTAAACAAGTAAGCAAGAAAAGTATGCAATACCAATAAACCCTTTGCAGAGGATTTACTAAGGTGACTGACCCAACAGAATAGAAAGCCAGGGCGAATGGTCAGTGCAGGCTTCTCAGAAAGTGGCATTTAAGCTGAAACTGAGATGTGGAGGATGAGAAAGTGTCAATCATGCAAATATCAAGGGGAAAGAGCTAAAAAGCAAGCTGGTGAATGGAGGCATTAGCTAAAAGTGGAAGCGAGGTCGAGGAGGTCTTTTTTTTTTTTTTTTTTTTTTTTTTTTTTTTTTTTTGATTGAAGGAAGTAGTGAATGTTATTTTGCTGATTTCCAGGAGAGGGAAAAACTGGTGACATCCTGGAAACAGGAGAGACTAGCAACAGTGAAGCCCTCCATTGGGCTGAGACTCCCTAAGCCCAGGTAAAAGAGCTGACCTTTGATAAAAGCAGAGATACTTCACCCATAGTAACAAGAAAGGGAGCTGAGAGTATGAGTTCAGATACCAGTTGGTGGGTAGTTAAGTGGAGGAGAAATGAATGAGTTTTGCCTGATTCTAGTTAAGTGGAGGCTCAAAGCTTAGTAGTTAAGAATGTGGACTCTGGGGCTGGTGCTGTGGCATAGTGGGTAAAGCCACTGCCTACAGTGCCAGAATTCCATATGAATGCCTGGGCTCTGGTTGAGTCCCGGCTGCTCCACTTCGGATCCAGCTCTCTACTATGTCCTGGGAAAGCAGTGGAAGATGGCTCAAGTACTTGGGCCCCTACACCCATGTGGGAGACATGGAAGAAGACCCTGGCTCCTGGTTTTGGATTGCCCCAGCTCTGGTCATTGTGGTCATTGTGGTCATTTGGGGAGTGAACCAGTGAATGGAAGTTCTCTCTCTCTGTCTCTCTGTAACACTGCCTTTCAAATAACTAAATAAATATTAAAAAGAAAAAAAAAAAAGAATGTGGACTCTGGTACCATAGCAGAGTCATGCAACATGACATATGATGGTCCTGTAAGATTATGACAGAGATGAAAACTTGCTATTGCCTAGTGACATTGTAGGCATTGTAATTTTATTGTAATGCATAATCAGGTCTTTGGGGTGATGCTAGGGTAAACCTAGTGCACTGTCAGTCATATGAAAGTATAGCACATACAATTATGTATAGTACTTAATACTTGATTGTAATAATAAATTACTGTATTACTGGTTTATGTATTTACTATTATAATCTTTTTATTGTTTTAGAGAGTACTACATCTTATTTTTAAAAAAAAGTTAACCATAAAACAGCCTCAGTCAGATTCTTCAGGATATATTCTGCACCAAGTGTCTGATTGTCCCTGGAGACCTTCCAATGGGACAAGATGTGGAGGCAGAGTACAGTGACATTAATGATTATGACTCTGTGTAGTCCTAGGCTAACGTGTGTGTGTTTGTGTCTTAGTTTTTAATAAGTTTGAAAAGTTAAAAAAAAAAAAGTTTAAAATAGGCTCACATCTAGCTTAGTTGTATAGTAGCTAGACCTTCTAGTTTGTGTGAGTATACTCTCTGAGGTTCACAAAACAGTGAAACTGCCTCACAGTGCACTTCTCAGAACACGTCCCGGTTGTAACTGTACCTGGGTTTGAATCCCCAGGGCCATCACTTAGTAGCTTTGTAGCCTTAAGCAAGTTTTCTAACTTCTCTGTGCCTCAGCTTCTGCTCAGATTCACTCTTTGAAATGTGGATCATAATACTAACTGCCTGCAGAGGTTGTTTTGAGGAGTAAATGAGCTCGTACAAAAGGCTTACCTCCGCCTTGCAGCGCCGGCACACTGGGTTCTAGTCCCGGTCGGGGCGCTGGGTTCTGTCCCAGTTGCCCCTCTTCCAGGCCAGCTCTCTGCACCTGGCTCCTGCCTTCGGAGGTGCACGGTGGCCATTGGAGGGTGACCCTTTCTCTCTGGCTCTCTTTCACTGTCCACTTTAGAACAGTGCCTGATGGATTAGTAATGGCTAGATAACCAGGGGCACAAAAGTATGCAACTGAGTATGATATAAAGGTACTGTTTCCTTTTGGATATATTTCTTCTGAAAAATTTCTCCATTTGCTATTTTCCCTGTACTAGGGATTGTGCCGGAAATGTTACATGCCTTATCACATTTAATCATCACAATAACTCTGAATTAGAGTCCACATTTTATAAATAAGGAAACTGAGGGAGCTGATGTTACGGTGCAGTAGATTAAGCAACCACTTGCACTGCAGGCATCCCATATTGGAGTGCTGGTTCGAGTCCCAGCTGTTCTACTTCCAATCCAATTCTGCTAATGCACCTGGGAAACCAGCAGAAAAAGATCCAAATGCTTGTGCCCTGCACCCACATGGCTGGATGGAGTTCCAGGTTCCTGGCTTCAGCCTGTCCCAGCCCCAGCTATTTGAGACCATCTGGGCAGTGAACCAGCAGATGGAAGATCTCTCTCTGTTTCTCCCTCTCTCTGCAACTCTGCCTTTCAAGCAAATAGATAAATCTTTAAAAAAAAAAAAAAAAAAGCAGGAACCAGGCCTTACTCATCTCTATAATGCTAAAACCTAGCCCAGGGCTTGGCCCACAAAAGTATTTAATTATTGTTAGATCTGAAGTATGTGTTCCATTGAAACTGTCCAACTAAATTTCAAGGATAAGGTTAAGCAGCATTGCCTACATTTACTCCTTTAATCCCCACAATAATCCTTCAAGATGTAAATTATTATTAAGCCCATTTTACAGATACACTGGAATCCAGTTATTGAGTGGCTTGCCTGAGGTTACACAACTGGTAAACAGAAGACTAGAATTAGAATCTAGCTCTTTTTACCCTGGATCCATTTCACCCCTGCTACAAGCATTGTCTGTGTGCAAATAAGTGTCTTCTACAAGACCTAGGCAGCAGTATCAACTTCTAACTCCGTTTTAGCTTTCATCAGGGTCATCAGGCATCAACAGAGTCTTCCTAGCTTCAGATGTCAAAACACAGGAAAGATAGGAGCAAGGACACTTTTTAACTCCTAAGACTGCGTCCAATTCCATAACCCTGTGTCTACATTCTACCCAGACTTTCAAACCACATGCTTTAGGTCATCAGCTAAAATTAAGCATGGTGGAGACACATGGGCTGTCACTTCTGCATTCCTCAGTGACTGGCCTTGGTTGGAATGAGGTGGCAGCTGAAGCATGGCAGAAAGAGAGGACTGAACTCAGAACCAAAAGGTAGAGATAATGCGAATGACTGAACATCATAAACTCATTGAGGACAAGAATTGGGACTAATTCATCCTGCCACATGGAATAGCAATAAATCCGAAACTAAAGACATAATTTTTAAAAGATCATTCTTAGAGCAAAATCGAGGACATAATTGAGAGGGAGCAATATTGGAGACAGGAAGACAGAGAGACTTTTTAAAAGCCAAGCAAGCAATGGAAAGAAAGAATCTGAGCTTGGACAATGATGGCAGGGAAGGAGAATGAGAAAGACACTGCACTGGATATTTGCTGAGAAACATTTTGGAGATAAGATTTTAAAACAATGAAACTGAATAGGGAGGGAATAAGGGAATCAGAGATAATACCAAGGTTTCTAACTTGTGTAACTGACTAATCATTTAAGTATCCAAGTTTGGGCTTTATTGAAAAGGGAAGAACAAAAATGGATTGTGTTTCTCAATATGAAGCTTCCTTCCGTTACACAGCTGTTTAGAAACGTGATTTTTTTGCTTGTTTGTTTCTAGAAAAAGTGATTTCTGACTTTTCCACAGCCTGGAGTGTAGGTGCAAATTACTTCATATTGCATTCTGTTGTTGATGGTTTGCAGCCTTCTTTTCCCAAACTTCTCACCAACTGCTTTTTGTTATTGCTATTATTGTTGTCATGTTTTATTGTCATTTGTTGGCCACCAAATAAAACAGCTTTTCCAGAATACTTCCTTCTTAAGGAAACAGAAGTCTGCAAGAAATTGCTGGATGTAGAGAAAACATAACATCATGCTTAAATTTGGGAAAAGCAAAATAAGATATAGCTTATTTTGTCCATGAACAGCAAGTCCTACTTCTTTCCCATCCTTCCCACTGGTTAGAGAGCTTTGATGGCTAAAACAATTTGGGGGAGTCAGAAAAAATATTTTAGGAGACCTAGGTTCTTGTAAGTGTTCTAGGGAAAAAATGAGAACTGATGAACTTTTTTTCCTAGGGAAAAAAAATGAACTGATCTTTTGCCCTTTCCTTCTAATATCCACTGCAGACCCACATCCCAAATACCCTGAGTTTTCAAAGTTTTACTGTCATCCTTCTCCCTCAGGTGGAATTGACTCTAGATTCCTTTGTACCCTGAAAAACCTTCCAACAGAGTCTGGAACACCTTTTTTATTTTATTTATCTGAAAAGGAGACACACAAACACACACACACACAGAGAGAGAGAGAGAGAGAGAGAGGGAGAGAGAGAGAGAGACAGAGAGACAGAGAGAGAGAAATCATCTGCTGATTTACTCCCCAAATGTCTACAGTAGCCAGAACTGGGCTAACTGAAGCTAGGACCTAAGAGATCAATCCCGGTCTCCCACAACGGGTGGCAGGGACCCAAGTACTTGAGCCATCACCACTGCCTCCCATATAATAATGTGGAACATGTTATTGCAACATTTGTTTGGTGTCTGAGTCCCCCCTTCCTTGACTTGGGATCTTAGAGGACTTGGGCATGTGTGCATCCTTAAGCTTAGCACAGAGCCTCGGTAGACACTGAAGCAGTGGCACAGCACCAACCTGCTGCACAGCTGCCGACAGTCTTAACAGAAGGACAAGGGGAAGCAAGGGAAGCTGGCTTGCTCGGAAGTTTTAAACTCATAGTTTATATTTGTTTGAATTGGCTTTGAGGAACTAATAGAAATTAGGGGGCTAAATCTCTCAAACCACTCTTCTCAATAAATGAAAGTCAAGGAAAAATTACTTTCTCTAGATAGAATCTCTTTGAGGTCATTGACTTACTTACTTCTAAGCCCCAGTGTAAGAACACTACTTATGACACAGCAGCCCACACTGAATGTTTGTAAAACTGATTTGAACTCAGCTCCTTGTCATTCTCTCTCTCTCTCCCTCTCTCTCTTTCTCCAATTTGGGACTTTTTTTTTTTTTTTTTTTTTTTGACAGGCAGAGTGGACAGTGATAGAGAGAGACAAAGAGAAAGGTCTTCCTTTGCCGTTGGTTCACCCTCCAATGGCCGCCGCGCTGATCCGATGGCAGGAGCCAGGTACTTCTCCTGGTCTCCCATGGGGTGCAGGGTCCAAGCACTTGGGCCATCCTCCACTGTACTCCCTGGCCACAGCAGAGAGCTGGCCTGGAAGAGGGGCAACCAGGACAGAATCCGGTGCCCCGACCGGGACTAGAACCCGGTGTGCTGGCGCTGCAGGCGGAGGAGTAGCCTATTGAGCTGTGGTGCCAGCCAACTCACACTTCTTTAATAAGTTTGTCCAGAATCTCATATTGTGATAAGAGAATATGACATTGTCAGACAGACGTGTATGTTTTAGAAGTGCAATTCTATCTACTATAAGGAGGATCGATGTCTTGCTGGAGTCAGGAAAATCAGTCTATAAGAGACAATGCGGGGGTCAGGGCTGTGGCCTTGCGGGTAAAGCTGCTGCCTGCAGTGCCATCACCACATATGGGCGGCAGTTCAAGACTTGGCTGCTCCATTTCTGATCCAGCTCTCTGCTGTGGACTGGGAAAGCAGTAGGGGATAGGGAGACCCGAGCGGAAGCTCCTGGTTCCTGGCTGCAGATCGGTGTAGCTCTGGCTGTTGCAGCCATCTGGGGAATGAACCTTCGGATGGTAGACCTCTCTCTCTCTGTCTCTCTGTCTCTCTCTCTCTCTCTGCCTCTGCCTCTCTGTAACTGCCTTTCAAATAATAAATAAACAAATCTTAAAAAGAGAGAGAGAGAGACAATGCAGCCTAGATAAAAGCAGGAACAGAGTGGATGGAAAGGAAGAGGATAGAGAGGAGAAAAGACACTAGGAAAAGGGAAGAGTCAGGTAAGCTCCAGTTTGGAAACACATGAAAGGGAGTGAATTTAAAGGAACACTGGTTTATGTTGAATGTGTTGATTTTTTTTTTAAAGATTTATTGCATTTTAAAGTCAGGGTTACAGAGAGAGAGGAAGAGACAGAAATCTTCCATTCACTGGTTCACTCCTCAAGTAGGGTAAGCCATGATCCACCGCACCAAAGCCAGCCTCCAGAATGTGTTTGGTTTAAGCTAGGTGACACATCCAAATGAAACTATACGGTCAGCAAGAAAGTGGATATACTTTAAAAAAAAAAAGATTTAGCTATTTATTTGAAAGGCAGAGTTAGAGAGGAAGGGACAGAGAGAAACAGAGAATCACTGGTTTGCTCCTCAAATGGCCTCAACAGCCAGGGCTGAGTTAGGCCAAAGCCAGGAGCCAGGAGCATCTTCCTGGTCTCCCACATGGATGCAGAGGCCCAAACACTTGAGCTGTCTTTTGCTGCTTTCTCAGAAGCATTAGCAGGGAGCTGGATTGGAAGTGGAGCTGCCAGGTCTTGAACTGGCATCCATATGGTATGCCTGCATTGCAGGCAGAGGCTTAACCTACTATGCCACAATAGCAGCCCTACAAGTGGATGCACTAATTTGAAGGTCAGGAAAGATAGTGAGACTAGAATTACAGATTTGAAGAGTTCAGTCCGTTGATGGTAGCTGAAGGCATAGGAAGCATCAAGATTACCCAGGGGGTGTGAATAGAGTATATGGTGCAGGATGAAACTCCAGTAGACAACAACATTTAAAGAATGGCAGGCAGGGCCGGTGCCGCGGCTCAATAGGCTAATCCTTTGCCTGTGGCGCTGGCACCCCAGGTACTAGTCCTGGTCAGGGCGCCAGATTCTGTCCCGGTTGCTCCTCTTCCAGTCCAGCTCTCTGCTGTGACCCGGGAAGGCAGTGGAGGATGGCCCAGGTCCTTGGGCCCTGCACCCGCATGGGAGACCAGGGGAAGCACCTGGCTCCCAGCTTTGGATCAGCGCAGTGTGCCGGCCACAGCAGCCATTGGAGGGTGAACCAATGGTAAAGGAAGACCTTTCTCTCTGTCTGTCTCTCTCACGGTCCACTCTGCCTGTAAAAAAAAAAAAAAAAAAAAAAAAAGGCAGGCAAAAAGCCTAAGAATGAACTGAACAAAGACTGAGAGGAACTGAGGAAGCCCACAAAAATACTTCAAAGTCAAGTGCAGGAAATCAAGAGGCCTCCTCACATCATTCTATGAGAATCGGTAGATCTTCATCAGTTAGGTACAGGGCACATAGCAGGAGGGAGGGGCAGAGGGTAGATATATGTAGTGAATGTCAAGGTGATGAATTATGTAAGGCCAGAGGGAGGAATTCTGTCAAACGAAAAAGGAATGCAAAGTAGCAGAGGGCCCAGCTGAATTTAAAGATACTATACAAACTATATTGGTAGCTCTGGTTTATGTGGTTGTGGCACTTTTCCCCAGGAACTCTTAGCAACCTGACTATGGGAACAGACGGGGCACATATTTGGCATTATCCAAGGTTAGGGGGATTTATAGTGTAGATGTGCACACACACACACACACAAGAGAAAATACTGGGAATAAAGGAATTGAGAGGATTGAGTGAGGTCATAGTTAGCTCATGAGATCTAGGCTGATTATTGCAGAACCGAGGATGGATTAGGAGAGAGGACTCAAGAAACTGCCTTGAGAGAATAAGAGAGATGAGAGGCTAAAGGTTGCAATCAGAGAGAAGAGAAAGTTTTAGATGTCAAAGGTGAAAGAGTGACAGATGATGGAAGGTTGAGGGTGTAGCCCTAGGGTGGAAAGCTGGAGTGCAGGGAGGGGGATAGCTTCCCAGGGACCTGAAAGTCAAGGAACTGTGAGGCTACCAGATTCTTCTTTTCCATGGAAGTTGGAATTACCTGTATGGCAGCAGGGATTGGAAATGAGAAGAAAGCCTTGTGACAGGTACCACAACCTTAAGGAATTAAGTTGTCAGATGACAACTATGATATATCATTGCAATAGTGAAACCCTGGAAATGACCTAAATGTCCAACAACAGAGAAAGGTTAAGTAACATAATAAATGCAAACAGTGGGCTGATGTACTGCACTAAAAATCTTTGAGATGCATTGATAAGTGAAAAACTATGATACAAAAATGAATATATAAATGGATTAATTGGTATAAAATGGATAACAGTTGTATATATAGTATCACTCTGATTTTACTAAAAATTTACATATCTATCCAGAAGGCTATAGTCAGAAAAGTCATTTTGTGGGATTGTGATGGATTTTTTTCCTTTTGTGCTTCTATGTTTTGCAAGTTTTATACAATGTTCTATTTATAAAGATGAAAAAATGTCACCTTGTGAAAGAATAAGAGTATAATAAAAAATGCCACCAAGTAATTATGCCAACTCTGACTCTGCCAGGCATTTGCCATTTATAATCATATGCCTGTCTCTTCAGGGAGCTGAAATAAACGATCATGGTTAAGTAATCTGTCATACAGTAACAGCCCTCTGTCTTAACCAGGAAAATGCTCATGCCCTCTTTCTCAGTAGCCATCCACTCTTTTTTGTTTGTTTGTTTTTGACAGGCAGAGTGGACAGTGAGAGAGAGAGACAGAGAGAAAGGTCTTCCTTTTGCCGTTGGTTCACCCTCCAATAGCCGCCGCAGTCGGCGTGCTGCGCTGATCCGAAGGCAGGAGCCAGGTGCTTCTCCTGGTCTCCCATGGGGTGCAGGGCCCAAACACTTGGGCCATCCTCCACTGCACTCCCTGGCCACAGCAGAGAGCTGGCCTGGAAGAGGGGCAGCCAGGACAGAATCCGGCGCCCTGACTGGGACTAGAACCCGGTGTGCCGGCGCCGCTAGGTGGAGGATTAGCCTATTGAGCCGCGGCGCCTGCCATCCATTCTTCATAACATTGCAAATTGCAAGACAGATCACCACGGCCGAGGATTGTCAGCGCATTTGCTCTAGTCTTTTTTGCAGGGAGGAGGGTCAGAGAGTCTGTACCTGAAACACACAGCCTTTCCGTTCCAGACCCACTGTTACTACCCTCTCTTAAAGTATGCAGTTCCTGCTTGCACTGCTACGGTGGCTCCACTATTGCGTCTTAAACATAGCTTCCAAGAGAAGATAAAATTTAATTTCTTAATTTTCAGTCTTTCTTTTTGTGTCACTCCTCTCCCCACCTCCCAATATATTGTTAGTTCCCTGCGTTCACATCCTTGTTGACCTATAGAACTTCTTTTCTATTTCTGCCATTTATATATAGACTATGTTTCCTACTCATCTTTCAGAACTTGAAGTGTTCGTCACCTCTTCAGTGAAGACTTCTTCCTCCAACTAGAGAGAAATCGTCTTTCCTTCATTTGAATGACTGTAGTACTTACAATACTTTCCTGCTGCTATTGGTTTTACATGTCTGTCTTTTTCATTAGATTACAAACTGTCTTTTAAATGTATTTATTTGAAAGTCAGAGTTACAGAGAGAGAGGAAGAGACAGCGAAAGAGAGAGAAAGGCAGAGAGAGAGAGAGAGAGAAAGCAAGTGAGCGAGCTTCCAACTACTGGTTCACTCCCCAGATGTCCACAACAGCCAGGGTTGGACCAGGCAAAAGCCAGGAGAGTGAAACTCCATCCAGGTTACCCACATAGGTGGCAGGGGCCCAAGTACTTGAGAAATCTGCTTTTCCCAGGTGCCTTAGCAAGAAACTAGATAAAGGACCTGGGACCTGAACTGGCACCCACATGGGATGCCAGCATTGCGGGGGATGGCTTTACCCACTGTGCCACAATGCCAGCCCTAGATTACAAACTCTTTAAGGTCAGGGAAACAATTTTATTTATCTCAGTTTCCCAGATAAGCAACATAAGAATTGGCAAACATTTTCTATTAAAGTGCTAGATAGCAAATACCTTAGGATTTGAAGACAAGAGGTTCCCCATTTCAATTACTCAACTCTGAATGACAGGGCAAAAGCATAAGTGAATGAGCATGACTGTGTTCCAACAAAACTGTATTTACAAAAACAAGAAGCAGGTCCTCCTGGACCTCCAAAAACCATAGTTTTTTTTTTTTTTTTAAATTTATTTATTTATTTGAAAGTCAGAGTTACACAGAAAGAGGAGAGGCAGAGAGAAAGGTCTTCCAATGGTTCACTCCCTAGATGGCCGCAATAGCAGGAGCTGTGCCGATCCGAAGCCAGGAGCCAGGAGCTTCTTCCGGGTCTCCCACATGAGTGCAGGGGCCCAAGGACTTGGGCCATCTTCTGCTGCTTTCCCAGGCCACAGCAGAGAGCTGGATTTGAAGAGGAGCAGCCGGGACTAGAACCAGCACCCATATGGGATGCCGGCACTTCAAGCCAGGGCGTTAACCCGCTGCCCACAGCACTGGCCCCCAAAATCATAGTTTTTAAAATAGTTATTTATTTATTTATTTATTTATTTATTTGAAAGGCAGAGCAAGAGAGAGAGGGAGAAAGAGAGAGAGAGGTTGATTTTCCATCACCTGGTTTACTCAAATGGCTACAATGGCCAGGGCTGAGGCAGCCTGAACTCAGGAGCCAGGTCTCTGTCTAGGTCTTTCACATTCATAGCAGGAGCTTAAGTACTTGGGCCATCATCTGTTGACTCCCCAGGGGCATTAGCAGGAAGCAGAGTAGACAGGAATCAAACTGCACTGAGATATAGGATCCCAATGTTACAAGCAGCAGCTTAACCTGCTGCACCACAATGCAGACTGCACAGCCATAGTTTTCTCATTCTTGATCTCCCTGACCCACTTATGCATGGTAGAATTATAATAAATACTTAATGAATCTTTAATAAGTAAAATTGTTTTTTAAATTTATTTATTTATTTTATTTGAGAGACAGAGACAGAGATCTTCTGTCCACTGGTTCACTCCCTGAATCCCCACAACTGCTGGGGCTTGGCCACATTAAAATCAGGAGCCAAGAAATCAATCTGGGTCTCCCATGTGGATGGCAGGGATCCGAATATTTGAGTCATCACCTGCTGTCTTTTTTTTTTTTTTTTTTTTTTACAGGCAGAGTGGACAGTGAGAGAGAGAGACAGAGAGAAAGGTCTTCCTTTTGCCGTTGGTTCACCCTCCAATGGCCGCCGCTGCAGCCGGCGCACCGCGCTGATCCGATGGCAGGAGCCAGGAGCCAGGTGCTTTTCCTGGTCTCCCATGGGGTGCAGGGCCCAAGCACCTGGGCCATCCTCCACTGCACTCCCTGGCCATAGCAGAGAGCTGGCCTGGAAGAGGGGCAGCCGGGGCAGAATCCGGCGCCCCAACTGGGACTAGAACCCGGTGTGCCGGCGCCGCAAGGTGGAGGATTAGCCTATTGAGCCACGGCACCGGCTTGTCTTTTTTTTAAGATTTATTTATTTATTTACTTGAAAGTCAGAGTTACACAGAGAGAGGAGAGACAGAGTGAGAGAGAGGGAGTGAGGTCTTCCATCCACTGGTTCACTCCCCAATTGGCCACAATGGCCAGAGCTATGCCAATCCGAAGCCAGGAGCCAGGAGCTTCTTCCAGTCTCCCACGCAGGTGCAGGGGCCCAAGCACTTGGGCCATCTTCTACTGCTTTCCTAGGCCATAGCAGAGAGCTGGATTGGAAGTGGATCATCCGGGTCTCGAACCGGCACCTATATGGGATGCCGGTGCTTCAGGCCAGGGTATTAACCTGCTGCACCACAGCACTGGCCCACACTTGCTGCCTTTTAGGGTGCACATTAGCAGGAAGTTGGAATGGAGATCAGAGTCACGGCTCAAACCTAGGCACTCTGATATAGGATGCAGGTGTCCCAAACAATGTCTTTTTTTTTTTTTTTTAATTTATTTGACAGATAGAGTTAGACAGTGAGAGAGAGAGAGACAGAGAGAAAGGTCCTCCTTCCATTGGTTCACTCCCCAAATGGCTGCTACAGCCCGTGCTGCGCCGATCTGAAGCCAGGAGCCAGGTGCTTCTCCTGGTCTCCCGTGCGGGTGCAGGGTCCTAGCACTTGGGCCATCCTCCACTGCACTCCCGGGCCACATGAGAGAGCTGAACTGGAAGAGGAGTAGCTGGGACTAGAACTGGTGCCCATATGGGATGCTGGCGTCACAGGCAGAGGATTAGCCAAGTGAGCCATGGCGCCGGCCCCCCAAGCAATATCTTAATGATGGTACCAAACACCCATCCACATGGATTTTGTCAAGATAAAAATTTTAAATGAAGTAAAATGAAGTGGTACAGGCAGGTTCTGCCATTATACTCTGTAGCAGATGCTATTGGTTTCCTCTCTGTATTTTCTTGGCATTCACTTCTGCCCATGGGAAGCTGCTTAGAGGGAACACCTGCAGCTCCTAGGGTTTTTTGTTTTGTTTTGTTTCTTTTTCTCTTTCTCTTATCTTTTTCTTTTTCTCTTTCTGGTCACAGAACATGCTTGACCTATTTCAGAGACTTGATGTCAACAGAACCAATGATGTATGGGGATTTAGTGGATACTACCTCAGCTGCCTCAGCCCTCCGTTGGAGTACCCTGACTGTGTCCAACACGTCTCCCAGAGCTCCCCACTGTAACAGGTCCAGTTACCCACTAGGGTAACTGGTTTGATAAGGTATGTGTTACTGGCTTCCTTCTCTCTTCAGTCTCACTACCCTACTCCCACCCAGGCTTGCAGACATCACGTGAATGAATGGCTCGCACTCTAACGCAAACCAAGACACAGATTTCTTAAATTATTATTTCACCTAGCTTTGCCTGAAGCCCCCTGTTAAAATGTTTTTGCAGGGGCCAGTGTTGTGGCATAGCAGGTAAAGCCGCCACCTGTGACATCAGTATCCCATATGAGCTGCTCCACTTTTGATCCAGCTCCCTGCTAATGCACCTGGGAAAGTAGCAGCAGATGGCCCAATTGCTTGGGCTCCTGCACCAATGTGTAAGACACAGACAGAGTTCCAGGCTCCTGGCTTCAGCCTGGCTCAGCCCCAGCCATTGCAGCCATTTGGGGAATGAACTAGCAGATGGAAAATTCTGTCAGTTACTCTTCCTTTCAGATAAATAAAATAAATATTTTAAATCTGGTTTTCATTTTATATGAAAGAGGGAAAGAGGAAGAGACAGAGAAATATCTCTCATGCACTGGTTCACACCCTGAGTTCCCACAACAACTGGAGTTGGGACAGACTGAGGGACAGATTGAGATTGAGAACAGGACTCAGAAACTCTATCTTGGTCTTTCTGCCTCGGTGGTTGGGACCCAAGTTCTTGAGCCACTGCTGCTTCTTTCCAGTGTGAACATGAGCAGGAAGCTGGGTCAGAAGCAGAGCCAGGACTCAAACCCAGGGACTCCTATATGGGATGTGAATTCCAAGTGGCAATTTAACTGCTATTCCAAATGCCTGCCCCCAATTCCAGCTCTTGACTTTAGCTTCTGACTAATGCAGAGCCTAGGAGACAACAGATGATGGCCCAAGTGATCAGGTTCCTGCCACCTATATGGGAGACCTGGACTGAGTTCCTGACTCCTGGCATCAGGGCAGCCCAGTCCTTGCTGTCGAGGGTATTTGGAGAATGAACCAGCAGAAGGGAGTGCGCTCTCTAACTCTCTGTTCCTCTCACTCTCTGTCTCTCAAAATTCAAAAAAAAAAAAAAAAAAAAAAAAGGTCCTACCAAGTTTCCTACATGGAACACTAAAATGGTTTTCTCAGGGGCCAAATCTGTGGCTTAGCAAATAAAGCTGCCATCGGCCATCGGCAGTGCTGGTATCCCGTATGGGTGCCAGTTCAGGACTTGGCTTCTCCACTTCCCATCCAGCTCTCTGCTGTGGCCTGGGAAAGTGGTAGAAGATGGCCCAAGTCCTCAGGCCCCTGCACCTGTGTGGGAGACCTGGAAGAAGCTCCTGGCTCCTGGCTTTGGATCCGCCCAGCTCTGACCATTACACCCATTGGGGGAGTGAGCCAGTTGATGGAAGACCTCTCTATCTCTGCCTCTGCCTTTCTCTAACTCTGCCTTTCAAATAAATAATCTTTTTTTAAAAAGTTATTCAAAAAGTAAATAAAATGGTTTTCTCTCCAAACCTAAAAATCTTTTCTTCAGTCTTCATTCATTTGGCCTGGTAGTTTATTTGATTACATCACTGTTGTTATTCCTGATACTGTTTTGTTTGTTTTGTGACCTGCATGTAGGAGCTTGTTTTATTATTCACATTGCTAGCTTCCAAGAGCAGACATTTTACCTTATGCTTATTTATAAGGAAGTGAAATCATGTATTTAAAAATGGTCTATTTAAAAATTTTAAAATGCAATGTATGTTGTTCTTATTCACCTCATTTCTTCAACATGTTTTGCACACCCACTCTATGCCAGTCATTGTTCGAGGGACTAAAGATACAGAAAGAAGTAAGATTCACATTCTGATAAAGGATGTGCTGAAGGCGGGGTAGGCCTTACGGCGCAGTGGGTTAAGCCTGCATTTGAGATGTCCATCAGTCTGATTCCTGGCTTCTCCACTTCTGATCTCATTCCCTGCTAATGCATCCTAGGAGGCAGCAGATGATGGCTCAAGTGCTTGGGCCCCTGCCACCCATGTGGGCGACTCAGATGGAGTTCTGGGCTCAGGGCTTCAGCTTGGACCAGCCCTGGCTGTAGGCATCTGAGGAGTAAACCAGCCGTTACTCTCTCTTTCCTTTCTCCCTCTGTTGCTATGCCTTTCAAGTAGATGAAAATAGGGTTCAGCGCTGTGGCGCAGCGGGTTAACGCCCTGGCCCATGGCATTCCATGTGGGAGCTGGTTCAAGTCCCGGCTGCTCCACTTCTGATCCTGCTCTCTGCTATGGCCTGGGAAAGCAGTAGAAGATGACCTAAGTCCTTGGGCCCTTGCACCTGCATGGGAGACCCGGAAGAAGCTCCTGGCTCCTGGCTTCGGATTGGCTCAGCTCCAGCTGTTGCGGCCAATTGGGGAGTGAACCATGGGATGGAAGACCTCCCTCTCTCAGCATCTCTTCTCTCTGTGTAACTCTGACTTTCAAATAAATAAATAAATCTAAAAAAAATAAGAATTATTCCAAAAAACTGTTGTTTAAATTTTTTAAAAAGTAGATGAAAATAAACATTAAAAAACAATAATTTAGTGAAGGAGACAGATTATGAAAATGTACAAATAAGTTGCCAGTGGAGTCAGTGTTGTGGTGCAGCAGGTTAAGCCACTGCCTGCGATGCCAGTATGCCATATGGGCACCAGTTTGAATCCAGGCTGTTCCACTTTAGATCCAACTCCCTGCTTATGCGCCTGGGAAAGTAATGGAAGATGGCTCATGTTCTTGGGCTCCTGCACCCATATGGGGGACCTGGACAGAGTTTTAGGCTCCTGCCTTCAGCCTGGCCCAGCCCTGACTGTTGTGACCATTGAGGGAGCCAACCAGTGGATGGAAGATCTCTCTGTCTCTCCTTCTCTCTGTCTGTCTGTCTCTGTGTAACTCTGCCGTTCAAACAAGTAAATAAATGCTTTAAAAAATGAAAAAGAAAGAAATTACTATATAGTGAGACACATATTAAGATAGGGCATGATGGAAAGGTTTTGAGAGCCCCAAGAATAGAACTGACTTGCCGAGGGAGACAGACAATTTAAGTTAAATTCCTACATCAGTTCTGGGGAACAATTCAGATTCCAACCCTACCAGCTTAAGATGGAGGTCTGGGCAGGAATGGCTGTTGGCAAAGTTCTCCTCCAGCTATGAGTGTTTGAAGTTTAAATGTCAGTTGGCCCTGCAGAACCAGACAGTCTTTGGACAGCAAGGAGCTCTCACTGCCCTGCAAGGTTTCAGCTCCTAAGTGGAAGCGTATCAATTACAAACCTGAGCTGCCTATCTAATTCCCAGGACTACTTGGTGATTTCCAAAACATGGGCCTTAGTGCATAATTTATGCACTCACTTTGTAGCTTTGTAATTAAATCTGCAGAGGATTTGGAGAGACATGGCTATACTGGCACAATTCCCTGCATATGTAAATCCACCTTACTGGAGTGCAAAGGGATGAGTTTGAACACCACCCTTCCCTGCCTATATAGCCAATGACAGATTGTGTTATGGCTGCAATTAAGTAAGAGAGAGGCACTGAACAAACAAGCAAAATTAAAAAGCCTGTGAACTGATGAACCCACACATCCTTCCTGATCTGAATTCCTGTTACATTTGGGGTTTGTACCACACACTCCAAATCTCTGATATCTATTTTGTGTGCTAAACTGTCCCTAGGAGCACTGGTAAAATAAATCTAACATTTATCAAGTGTTTATGGTATCCTGGCCCTGTGTGAGTGATTTCACATTCATCTTCTTTTTGTTAAGTGGATGCTGGTGTCACAGGTGGCAGCTTAATTGCTATGCAACAATGGCAGCCCCACTTTCATCTCTTTTTTCTTTAAGACTTATTTTATTTATTTGAGAGGCAGAGTTACAGAGAGAGAGAAAAGGAGAGACAGAGAGAGAGGTCTTCCATCGCTGGTTCACTCCCCAGATGGCCACAACAGCTGGAACTACGCCAATCTGAAGCCAGGAGCCAGGAGCTTCTTCCGGGTCTCCCATATGGATGGAGGGGCCTAAGCACCTGGGCCATCTTCTGCTTTTCCAGGCCATTAGCAGAGAGCTGGATCAGAAGTGAAGCAGCCGGGACTCAAACCAGCATATGGGATGCCAGAGCCACAGGCAGAGACTTAGCCTAGTATAACCTACTTAACCTACTACAGCACTGAAACCCCCCCATTCATCTTATTGAGTGCTTGTTCTATGCCAAGAGTTGGTTTGTGCCCTGATACATCTCTAAGTATCTCTAGTGATCCTTACAACAACCCTTCAAACTGGACATTTTAAAGAGGGGGACATGAGAACTTGGTGAGTTCAGGAATCAGCCCCAAATCCAACTTATCCATTAGGCAAAGAAGGCATAGTTCTTAGGGCTCATGATACTTAAGGGACCCAAGGCAGTATTTTAATTTTAAATTATTTTAAAACCTGAAGAAAATGAAAATCATAATAATGAATATATAACAATGAATCCAGCCTACATTATTTTTGTCTTTATGCCAACAAAGTCATATGTCTAGATTTTTTTATAGAAGAAGGGGTCCATGAAGGTGAAAATGCTTAGGGTCCATAAAAATCATAGCCTGAGGGTGAGCATTTTGGTGCAGCAGGTCGGGATGCTGCATTCCACTTCAGTGTGCTTGGTTTGGGTTCTGGCAACTCCATGCTTCTGATCCAGCTTCCTGCTAATGTGCACCCTGGGAGGCAGCAGATGATAATTCAAGCACCGGGGATGGAGCTCCTGGTTCCTGCCTTAGCATGGCCCAGCCCTGGCTGTTAGAGCCTTTTGGGGAATGAAGTAGCAGATGGAAGAGCAATCAATCTATCATCTACCTACCTATCTACCTAATCTATCATCTACCTACCTCCTATCTATCTAATCTATATTTCTCTCTCTCTCTCTTTTCCTGTCCCTCTCTCTCTCATCACTCTGTTTTTCAAGTAAATAATTTTTTGAAGTCATAGTATGGCCCTAATCAGCCCAAGATGACACCATTGGTGAGGGACAGACAAGGTCAGTTAGGGCCTGTAAGCATGACTTACCCTTTGATAGATGCAGGTAGAGGTTGAAAACTATGCTTTTATTTCTCTCCTAGCACCTAGTTTATAGGGATAGCTCGATAAATAGTGCATTAAATTGAAAGTCACCCAGAGTGTCTTATACAGTGATGCTAAGGTTTGAATGTATGTGGCCCTGCAAAATGCATACACTGACACTCCCTTAAACTCCCAGTGGTGGAATGAAGAGATTGGCCTTTGAGAGATGATCAATGCCCTTATTAAAGAGTATTGCAGGGGTCGGCGCCATGCGCCATGGCTCACTTGGCTAATCCTCCGCCTGCGGCGCCGGCACCCCATATGGGCACTGGGTTCTAGTCTCGTTGCTCTTCTTCCAGTCCAGCTCTCTGCTGTGGCCCAGGAGGGCAGTGGAGGATGACCCAAGTCCTTGGGCCCCTGCACCCTCATGGGAGACCCAGAAGGAGCTTCTGGCTCCTGGATTCAGATTGGTGCAGCTCCAGCCATTATAGCCAATTGGAGAGTGAACCAGTGGATGGAAAATATCTCTCTCTCTCTCTCTCTCTCTCTCTCTCTCTAACTCTGACTTTCAAATAAATAAATAAAACTTAAAAAAAAAAAAAAGGAATACACTGTTCACTCGTCTTAGTCCATTTGTGCTGTTATAGCAAACTACCTAAGACTGGGTGAATTATAAAGAAAGGATATTCACAGCTCACAGTGTTGGAGATTGCAAAGTCCAAGATCAGGAAGCCTGCAAATTCAGTGTCTGCTTCACCCTCATTTGGTAGGAGGAGGCAAAATGGGATGAGGGCCTGCACTCTCAATTCTAATCCCGGTTGGGGCGCTGGTTCTGTCCCGGTTGCTCCTTTTCCAGTCCATCTCTCTGCTGTGGCCCGGGAAGGCAGTGGAGGATGGCCCAAGTGCTTGGACCCAGCACCCACATGGGAGACCAGAGGAAGCACCTGGCTCCTGGCTTCGGATCTGCGCAGTGCGCCAGCTGTAACGGCCATTTGGGGAGTGAACCAATGGAAGGAAGACCTTTCTCTCTGTGTCTCTCTCTCACTGTCTAACTGCCTGTCAAAAAAAAAATTAAATTAAATTAAAAAAAGATACATGCCTTTTACTATACTTCAGATTTCTAACAAATCTCATGATTTGTGATTTCAGCATGATATCCTAAAAGTAAATGCAATTATGTATATAATAAAATTGTAAAATCCACCCATTCATTTCCATTGTAACTGTGCTAAGAACTGAGAATATCAAAACAAAGAAGGCACAGTGGTCACTGCCCTTGAGGAGCACGTGGTCAACTTGCTCTACCCTCCACAGAAAGTGAACATCCTCCATGGGAATGTTCCTGAAGTAGCACAGGAGGTTCCATCCTATCCGAATGGAAACGATTACTCACAATGAACGCAACAATGGCTATTATTACAGAGGTTATCAACGTCAAGACAGCATTCCTAATGATCAACATGTCACATTCCTTTCAAAACCCTGAGCCCTGATAGGGGCCAGTGCTGTGGTGTAGCGGGTAAAGCCGCCCTCTGCAGTGCTGGCATCCCAAGTCCTTGCGCCCCTGTGCCAGCATGTGAGATCTGAAAGAAGCTTCTGGCTCCTGGCGTCGGATGGGTACAGCTCCAACCATTGTGGCTACTTGGGGAGTGAACCAGCGATGGAAGACCTCTCTCTCTGCTACTTCTCTCTCTGTGTAACTCTGCTTTCAAATAAATAAACAAATCTTTAACAACAACAAAAACAAAAACCAAAAAACCCTGAGCCCCACTAGTGCCTAGAGCAGCAGTTCTCAAGTGGAGGCCAACTTTGCATCTATGTGCGCATGCCCATGCACACACACACACACACACACACGCCCCAGAGGACATTTGACAATTCCTGGAGACATTTTTAATTGTCACAATTGTTGATGGAAGTGCTGTTTGCATCTAATGAATAAAAGCATAAAAGCCAGGGACGCTGTTAACATCCTACATTGCAGAGGACAGGCCTCATAGCAAATTATTTAGCCCAAAATGTCAGTAGAGCTGAGATCGAAAAATTCTAGTACTGACGAGTCAAATCCAATGCCCTCCAGCTGGAATGTAAGGCTTGAACTAATTTGGCCCTGTTGCACCTTTCTCCTTTATCTTCCTCTTCCTTGTTCTGTGGATCCTGTCTTCCCAGGAAACTTACATTGCAAACCTAACAGACCTAACTTGGATTCCAAAGTTAGGCAGATCTGGCTGTGTGGATCCAGCCTTTAATATTTGCCTGTTGTGGGCCGGCATCATGACTCACTAGGCTAATCCTCCGCCTGCAGCACCGGCATCCCATATAGGTGTCAGGTTCTAGTCCCGGTTGGGGCACCGGATTCTGTCCCAGTTGCTCCTTTTCCAGTCCAGCTCTCTGCTGTGGCCCAGGAAGGCAGTAGAGGATGGCCCAAGCTTGGGCCCTGCACCCGCATGGGAAACCGGGAGGAAGCACCTGGCTCCTGGCTTCAGATCGGCACAGCGCTGGCCGTAGCGGCCATTAGGAGCTGAACCAACGGAAGGAAGACCTTTGTCTCTCTCTCACTGTCTATAACTCTACCTGTCTAATAAAAAAAATTTTTTTTGTCCGTTGTGTATGTGCCCTTGGGCAAATTACCCACCATCTTTAAGACTCATTTCCTTCTTTTGTACAATGGGAATTAAAACAGTCATTGCTATCATGAGGACTGCATGAGATGATGCAAGTAGTCATTGCACACTGTCAGGTGCATCTCTCTGCCCTGTGCTCTTGCTGTTCTTGACTTTCCTTTTTAGGGCACTGAACCCAGGCTTCCTTGGTTCTGAGTTAATTGCCTAGTGGTCCATCTCTTCACCTGGTCTGAGAATTCCTGAAGAGTAAGAACTGGATCTTGCCTTTGCCTTCACAGCACTTGGCACAGCATCCTACACATAGTAGTTGATTAGTAAATAGTAGTTGAATCACAATTTTGGCACTCTCTGTAAGAGAACAGCACCATGCCAACAGGTAAAAAAAAAAAATCTAGAATTCAAAGGTGGTTCTTTCTTTTGAAACCAGTCATGGTTTCCTCTGCTGCTTCCATTTCCTCTGCCGCCGCCCCCACCCCCGTTCTCAGTGCTGGAGTCCTCCACGGCTGAGTGCTTGGCATAGTTCTCCATCAACGTCCCCGTCCTCTTTTTTTTTTTTTTTTTTTGGTGTGTGTACACATTTAGTTTAATTGTAACAAAGCAACTTGTACACTTTTAACGCTTAAAACTGAGTATCTTTCTTTTTCTGTGAAACAAAAAGAAAATTTAAAAATAAACAGGAACAAAATTACAATAGAGAATGTCAATTCCAAATAAGATCCTACAGGTTCTGCTGATTCTCCCATCAGTGGCAGGGCTCAAGTTGTCGCTAGGGGAGAATTTTATTTTTAAAAGTGTCATCTAGGCCAGCGCCGTGGCTCAATAGGATAATCCTCTGCCTGCGGCCCCGGCATACCGGGTTCTAGTCCCGGTTGGGGTGCCGGATTCTGTCCCGGTTGCCCCTCTTCCAGGCCAGCTCTCTGCTGTGGCCAGGGAGTGCAGTGGAGGATGGCCCAAGTACTTGGGGCCTGCACCCCATGGGAGACCAGGAGAAGCACCTGGCTCCTGCCTTCGGATCAGTGCGGCACCGGCCGCAGCGGCCATTGGGGGATGAACCAACAGCAAAGGAAGACCTTTCTCTCTGTCTCTCTCACTGTCTACTCTGCCTGTCAAACAAAAAAAGTGTCACTTTAAACTGCAAGGATATCATTAAACATCACAATTAAACATGGCAAAGGAAAAGCCATGTTGTCAAAATGCCCACTTAACTCACCCAAGCATCTCAAACCCATCCTTTTCTGACTTTCTATAAACCCATGTTTTAAAGTTTAAAAAACAAAAAACAAACAAACAAATAAAAAAAAAAAAAAAACAAGAGAAAGTAGACAGATACATGTTGGTAAATGCTAACTGTCTGTATCCACTTAGAGACACAGTGTAATCTCTGAGCCCAATACACAGAGAAAGGAGGAGAAAAGCTAGAATTCTATGCACGACTACACAGGGGCCTGGCACCCTCCAGTTTCCAGCAGAGCCAAGGGAGCAGGAGGGTTTATTTTTCTCACAGAGCACGGTGGTGCTGATTCCACGTAGTTTTTGTTGAGACAAGAAGGGATAAAAATGAATTTGAAACAGAAAGGGGTAGAGATTCTTTTCCCATTGTATTTTTTTTTTTTTTTTTTTTTTTTTTTTGACAGGCAGAGTGGACAGTGAGAGAGAGACAGAGAGAAAGGTCTTCCTTTGCCGTTGGTTCACCCTCCAATGGCCGCTGCGGCTGGCGCGCTGCGGCCGGCGCACTGCGCTGATCCGATGGCAGGAGCCAGGAGCTTTTCCTGGTCTCCCATGGGGTGCAGGGCCCAAGCACCTGGGCCATCCTCCACTGCACTCCCTGGCCACAGCAGAGGGCTGGCCTGGAAGAGGGGCAACCGGGACAGAATCCGGCGCCCCGACCGGGACTAGAACCCGGTGTGCCGGTGCCGCAAGGGGGAGGATTAGCCTAGTGAGCCGCGGCGCCGGCCTTGCCATTGTATTCTGCTTCAGGTATTTTCCCCACAATAAGGTGAGAACCATGGTGTAGAGAAAAGAGACCTCAAAAACAGGGAGACTGAGCACAAGAGGAAAAAAAAATAAAAAGAAGATGGCAACATGTTCCTAGGGACTGGAGAAAATAAAAAAAAAAAAATGTTGGACTCCATCAGTGTTTTCTATTAGTCATCTTCTCCTTCATCCTCCTCTCCTTCCCTCCACCATCACCTTCATCTTCTTCCCCTTCCTCCTCATCCCCTTCATCAATGTCTTCCAATCCTTCTTCTTCAGCATCATCGTCATCTTCTCCTCCTTCCCCTCCTTCATCATACCTACCAGGAACTAAGTAGTACTGTAATGGATTCGGCCATATCACTCTTGATGACCTCTCGTAACTCACGTGCGCCTGCATCAGAATGGTCAGTAAAGCAGGTGAAGATGCTCTGGCTCCTCCTGCTGCCTCTTCCTGCTGGCTTTGTTCTGTGTTTGACTTGAACATTTCATCTCTGACTTGAACATTTCGTCAGATCCTTTCCAGATTTCCATTTGATTTCAGTGGACTTTGAAGATGGATCACCACTCTCATTCAGCTGAAATTCTTTGGAGAGAATTTCATTTTCTAAGTAAGGATTTTCATCGAAATAAGCATCTACTCTATAACTTGATTTAATGTCTTCAAATTCTGTCACTTCAACCTGGTCAGGTAATGCAGCGTCTGTCTCTTCATCCCCCTCCCCAAGCAGTGCAGATACTTGCGGATGGTTGATCAATGTTGTTACCCAAAATCCTGGATTTTGGCGATCAGTTCTGACCTCTTCTGAAAAAAAGTTTGGTGGAATTTGTTATATTTCTGTTCTTGCAAAATCTCTTCACTGGCTTGTCCATTAAAACTGTCTATTTCATTTTGTACTTCATCAACATGTTCAACCGCTTCTTGTTGTTCTTTTCCTCCCGTCGACAAACCCTGAGAGGCCAGTGTGTCCGCAGGCCTGGGGCCAGGAGCTGCTCTCAGCTTTGTTTGAGGAAAGAGGGAAGGTGGGCATTTGGAGGCCATGTGTCCAGGAAACTGAGCCCCCGCAGCAGGCAGGAGGAAGCTCTGAGAACGCCTTCCTCTTGAAAAGATCTCATCTGGCTGTGTGGCATAAAATGTGACTTCTATGACCCCAAATTTATAGTCATGGTCCAAGACTTCCATGAACTCCAGATTTATAGAAGCTAGCTGCCTTGATGTCCCTGATTGTTTATAGATCAACATCCCCAAACATGCATATAGCAGTAAAAGTGATCTTTTAAAAATACCAATCTAATGATGTCACTCCCTTCAAGGACTTCTCATTGCACCAGTTATAAATCCTTCCTGTGATCTACAAGCCCATTTGAGGTCATGACTCAACCACTTTCTTTTTTTTTTTTTTAATATTTATGTATTTATCTGAAAGAGTTACATAGAGAGAGGAAGAGACAGACAGACAGAAAGAAATCTTCCACTGCTGATTCACTCCCCCAGGGGGGTCACAACAGCTAGAGCTGGCCCAGATGGAAGCCAGGAGTCAGGAGTTTCTTCTGGGTCTCTCACATGGGTGACAGGGGCACAAGCACATGGACCATCTTTTGCTGCTTTTCCAGGCACATTAGCAGGGAGCTGGATCAGACATGGAGCAGCCTGGTCTTGAACCAGCAGCCATATCGGATGCCTGTGTCACAGGCAGTGGCTTTACCTGCTATGCCACAACACCAGTGCCCCCTTCTCCACTTTCACCTCCTGACATTGTCCTCCTTGCCCACAGCACTCAAACTATATTAGCTGCCTTTATGGTGCTCAGATGAAGCAAACTCATTCCTCTTCTCAGAGCCTTTGCACTTGATGTCGCTTCTGCCTGGACCACTTGTCCCTGAGCAGTGCATGGCTTCTCATTCAGATCTCAATAGAAGTGTTAGCTCAGGGAGGACTTCCCTAACCCCCTTTGCATTCCCAGCCCATCAGATTTGCCCATCTCTCTCATTCTACTTTTCCAGAGTGCATCTTGTTAGGCACCATATGATGCTTATTTGCTTCCTTTGTGATTTTGTCTCCCCCACTGGAAAGTAGACTCTGTGAGAGCAGAAGATGTGTCCATCAGGTTTGCCATTGAATCTTCAGTACCCAGCCCCATGCCTGGCACATAATAGGATATGGAATAGATGAA
The DNA here is from genome assembly GCF_964237555.1 of Oryctolagus cuniculus. NCBI lineage: Eukaryota > Metazoa > Chordata > Mammalia > Lagomorpha > Leporidae > Oryctolagus > Oryctolagus cuniculus. The sequence goes on from NC_091438.1 coordinate 121,348,580, forward strand.
TGGAGTGGCGTGAAAGTGTGGCGAAGGTATTGGAATTCTAGCCTCTCTGAGTGAGCATGGCAAGTCACTTTGTCTCTCAGAACCTCAGTTTGTTCATCTGTAAAGAGAGCATAATGACATTCTCCTCACATACCGGTGTGAGGATTGAATTACAATAATACAATGGCAAGTGCCTGGCACAGTGCTTTGCACACAGTCCAGTGTTCAACAGATGCTGGTGCTGGGGCAGGTGTGTTGGGGTACAGTGAGTTAAGCCACATTTGCCACATCTGCATCCCATATTGGAGTGCAGGTTTGAGTCTTGACTGATCCACTTTTTTTTTTTTTTTTGAGATCTGTTTATTTATTTATTTGAAAAGCAGAGTTACAGAGAGGCAGAGGTAGAGGCAGAGACAGAGAGAGGTCTTCCATCTGCTGGTTCACTCCAAAAATGGCCACAACAGCTGGAGCTGGGTCGATATGAAGCCAGGAGCCAGGAGCTTCTTCTCGGTCTCCCATGTGGATACAGGGGCTGAAGCACTTAGGCCATCGTCCACTGCTTTCCAAGGCCATAGCAGAGAGCTGGATCAGAAATGGAACAGCTAAGATTTGAGGCTTAATCTACTCCGCCACAGTGCCAGGCCCAACTCTTTTACTTTATTTTGTTATTTAAAGATTTATTTATTTGAAAGTCAGAGTTACACAGAGAGAGGAGAGGCAGAGAGAGAGAGAGAGAAAGTCTTCCATCCTCTGGTTCACTCCCCAGTTGGCCGCAACGACCAGAGCTGTGCTGATCCGAAGCCAGGAACCAGGAGCTTCTTCTGGGTCTCCCAAGTGGATGCAGGGGCCCAAGCACTTGGGCATTCTACCACTGCTTTCCCAGGCCACAGTAGAGAGCTGGATCAGAAGTGGAGCAGCCAGGACTGGAACTGGCGCCCATATGGGATGCTGGCACTGCAGGGGGAGGCTTTACCCGCTATTTTATTCTTTTAAATGCTGGTGCTTTTTTTTTTTTTACCCTCTTTGAACCTCATTTTCCACACAATAGGGGGGATAACATTGATCATTCAGTACAGAGTTGTCGGAGAAGTGACAGTAACAAGTCTTTCCCCCTCTGGCCTTTACACATAGCATTCCCATTGCTTCTTGACTGGCTGACCTCAGTGGCACCTCCTTCTGGAAGCCTTCTTTGAGATTCCCCCACTGGAGTAGGGCCTTTTCTGCCCCCCCACCCCCACCCCAGGCCCTGGTGTTTCTGTTGAAATAAACAGACATCACACTGCTACTGTTTCTTCACTGGCCCAGGGAGAGAGCGCATTGATAGGCGGGTGGACAGATGATGGAAGCTTTGAAGCCAGCTACACCAAGGTTGAGCAGGCTCACAGGACCCCAGAGGCCAGCCTCAGCTGGCCCTGCCACTCCCCTACTCCCTAGGGACCCTGCCCTGTACCTCCCTCAACTCTTGGCTGCCCGCCTCCTCACCCCCTCCAAGCACCTCGGTCCTCCAGCATCCTCAGTGCGTGGTCCCTAACCATTGGCTGTGGCCCTCATTACCGTCCCCACCCCGCCTCCTCCGAGGCCGCAAATGGGAAGAAGCCAGGTGCGGGGTGCAGGTGTTCTCGGCCCCCTGCCCCAGGGTCAAAGGAGAGGCAGCGGCAACGGCGCGGAGGACTTGGCCAGGGTCGCAGCGTTTTTAAGCTGGACGGGGGAACGAAGGACTTCGCGAAATGAAGTCGCTGCAGCTACTGACGCTGCTGCTGGCGACCTGCACTCTGGGGGCGCAGGTGCAGCGCCGGGTCTACCTGCGCGAGGAGTTCCAAGACGGGGGTAAGCGGTTCAGTGGGTGCAGGGAGACCAGACGTCACTCCCCCGCGCCTCCTCCGTCCCTTGCCCTGGGGGGTCAGGCGAACTTCCCCTGTTTGCAGCCGGTTTCGAGCCAGAAGGATCGCCGTGCAAATGCTCGTTCTTTACTTGCTAGCTGTGTGACCCTGGGAGAGCAGCTTACCTGTCTGCATGTCCCTTTCCTTCTACCAAATGAGGAAAACGTGGATCTTGGAAAATTAGTTCCAAGACTTAAATAAGATAAGGCATACAAAGCATTGCCCTTAGTATTCAGTAGGTGTGCAATAAATGGTCCCTTCTTTTCATCCTGAAAGCACAACTAAGTCAACCCTGTAGGCAACATGTGAGCTCTAATTGTGACAGTAAATTTTCTACGTTTCATAAGATGTCAGAGTTTAGGGTCTTGGAGGATACTTTGTCCAGTTTCCTTCCTGAATGCCTCAGGAACAGCAGGAATTATGGTAGGGCTTACTTACTTACCTGAGGACAGGTGTTCAATGGTGCTGCTTCAGTCTCCGCCCCCCTTCCCCCCAATGCTCATCCTATTTATGCATGTCTGTGTGAAGTCTGATTAATTCTTTGAGGGTGCACTGATTAGGGTACCTGCAAAGGAATTAGGAGTTTTTGGGTTTGAGTCCATGTCTCACCCTGAAAGACTAGATAAGCCCTTTTCCCTTTCTGGGACTCAGTTTCCCAATTCGTGATACAGGTAACTGTGTGTTTGAGGGTGGCAAGGTGCAGAGTAAGGAGTCAGGGAACTTAGGCAAGGCAGTGGGACAGGAAGGCTTCAGGGGAACAGTGACCCCCAGGCAGTGCTACCCAGAAAGATGGATAACAGCTTGCGGGGATAGGAGGAGGGCATTCCAGGCAGGAAGTACAGCACGTGGGAAGCCTGCAAACTGTGATGACACAGCAAGGTGTGCAGGGTGGTCAAAGCCTGGAGGGCAGGTGGGGGCCAGATCCAGGGGGCTCAGGAGCTGGCCTGTTGCTGAGAGCAGTGCAGGGAGGGGGCCTAATGGAACTGGTAAGCTGGGAGAAACAAGCTCCAACCCAGGTATTAGGAAGAGCACTCTGGGACCATGTGGCCATGGATGGTGGAGCTGAGAGAAGTGGAGATTGGAGACAGGTGCAATGTGAAGAGGCTGCATCAGCACAATGGGAATACAGCGGAGGCAGCAGACAGGGAGAATGTATAGGAGTGGGCTGAAGAATGGGACGGAAGAAGCCCCTCAGCTTCCCTGACAACATCAGGGGGCCTTTTCCCAAGGACAGGTGGGGGGTCCCCATCTCCTGCTGGACTTCAGCCATCCTTTGCAGTGAGCCCTGTGAGGCAAAAGCTTCTCACTGCTGCCTCCTCGACCCAGCTCTGTGCCTGGCCTGCTTTTACCCACCCTGCAATTCCTCTGGCAGGAGGCAGAGAGAACACGCACAGGCCTGTACTCACTTCCCCAAGGACCAGACTCCACTTGCCCAATGCAGCAGAGTGAAATGCCCAAGGGTTTCAGTAACAGGTATTTCTGAAGTGCTCTTTGGAACCAGGGAAAGAGTCATTTCAAGCCTCAAGCCCTAAGGCAGTTGACGAGGTCAAAATCATGATAAAATCCAATAGCACGTTATGTGCAGGAGAGGCTGCCCGCCTGCCATCACCTCCTCCAGGAAGCCTTATGTAGGGCTCCCCAGCTCCCTGAGGTTCTTGACAGCCCTGCTCACACAGGGCTGTCTACTTACCTGATTCTCCTCTGTGTTTCCTGTGTCAAAGTCAGTGACTGGATAGCGAGATGCCCAGCAAAGGACTATTGAGTGATTGAATGATTGGACAGAATCTAGACGAACACACCAAAACAATAACATCCCAGAAGAGAATTGTTCAACAATCTTTTCTCAAGGGCTGGCATCATGATGCAGTGAGTTAAGGCACTGCCTACAACATCAGCCTCCCATATCTGAGTGCTAATTCAAGCCCTGGCTGATTGGCTTCCAATGCAGCTCCCTGCTATTGTGCCTAGGAATGCAGCAGAGGATGGCTCAAGTGCTTGGGCTCCTGCACCCATGTGCGAAACCTCAACAGAGTTCCAGTTTCCTCACTTTAGCCTGGAGCAGCCCTGGCCATTACAGCCATATGAGAATAAACTCTCTGACTTTCAAATAAATAATTTTTTAAAAAGAATCTGCAGTTAGACAAAGGACTTTCAAAAAGTTCATGGAAAATGCGTATTATAAAAAACTGTATATGGATCCCAGAAAAAATTTTGCATCAAAAAATAAATTTATTTTTTCATTCCATTTTCCCCTGAACTTTTGCAATTCCTTCATAATTGTTGAGGGCAAGAGCTTATCCTAAAGGAAGAAAAAACAAAATGCAATTATTAGTCTAAAAGGAGAGAGGTTAGTGACACATGCTGAGGGGCTGATTCTGCTCGCTGGCTAAGAAGGGTTATGAAGTGGGGTCCCTAGGGCTCTGAGGCTTATCCTCAGCTTAAAAGAGCCAGAAATCCAATACGGCTTATGAACTTTAAGCCAGAAAGAGATAGAACTGGTTCGTTCTATCCAAACTCATATAGGCTGATATATAAACAAGAGGCTGATAAATTTACGAGCACCCCAGACTTAGCATGTCTCCAGGAATACTTTTGTGCTCTCCCTGAGCTTTTGCACTCTCACCTTGTTCTTCTCTATCTTAGAAAGTGGTCCAATCATTCACCTGGTTGTTGAGATAAAAAATCTAGGAGTCATCTTTGACTCCTTTATCTTTTCTTCTCCTTCATCTAATCCATTAACAAGTTTAACTACCTTCTAAATATGTCCTAAACATGGTATGCGTTATGCTTTTATAAAAAAAGATTTATTATTTGAAAGGCAGAGTTACAGAGAGGCAGAGGAAAAGGGGGAGAGAGAGAGAGAGAGAGAGAGAGAGAAAGAGGTGAGAGGTCTTCCATTTGCTAGTTCATTCCCCAAATGACCACAATGGCGGGAGCTGGGCTGATCTGAAGCCAAAGTCAGCCAGGAGCTTCTTCCAGGTCTCCCACATGGGTACAGGGTCCCAAGAAGCACTTGGGTCATCTTCTACTGCTTTCTCTGGTCATAGCAGAGAGCTGATCAGAAGTGGAGGAACCAGGTCTCCAACCAGCACCCATGTGGGATGCTGGCACTGTAGGCCACTATGCCACTGCACCAGCAGCATAAATGTGGTATTGTTACACAAACCTGGGTTGGGAAAACTCCTTTCATTCAAACAGGCACCAGGGACACTGGAGGATCCAAACAGTTTATTAACGCCAATGGGCTCAGCTGGAATCATTTCCTGAAAACTGAGCATCAATCCCAAATTTCTTACAGTATTTTTAGGTTCATCAGGATCATACCATAGCTGTTACAGCATTGGTGGATTTAAATCGCAGCCTACGTGACTTAGGACCACACTTCCGATGGCTGGTGGGTCCGGGATGTTTGTAAAAGTGATGCCAGGGGCAGATTTATTAGGACAGATGTATGACTGGAGTTTACAGAGGCAGAACTTAGGACATCTTCCCTCCCTAGACAGGATAACAGTGGGCAGCTGTTTCACTAGTTTACTTCGAGCAGTCACTTTTCCAGGTTTGTGTTGCAGGGGTGGGGTCCACTCTTCTTTCTTTGTCTCTGGTTGTGGCTGTAATTCCTCTACAATATGTTTTACCTCTCACATCACTACCCACCCAAGTCCGAGAAATGAAAAATAAGCACATCTATGTGACTACCACAATCAATATATAGAACATTTCCATATCCTGTTAGGTTTTCTTGGGAACTTTAGCATGCTAAATTTTAAAGAATACTTTTAACTGTATGATAAATTTCTAGTTTTGTGTTTCTCTCTTTCTCTGTTTCTCTCATCATCATTATCATTATGTTAGCCTCCTGAGAAAAATCTTTCTCTGTTGTATTCATTGCTATACTTGTAACGCCTAAAACTTGTGTAAAACAAGCATGTAGTAGTTACTCAATTTTTGTTGAATGAGTGACTACATAAATTGCTCTAGAAAATGACCATTTCAAAAATCAGAATGCTCTTATCAGCCAAGGCAAACACTTTTTCGATTATCAAGGACCCAGGAAACAAAACTCATTGAACCAGGACTTAATTTTGTTGAATGCCTGTTGTGTACCAGTGGATGATCATTTTTCTTTATAAATTGTTTTATTGAATGACTCAATAGTTCTCTAAGGAAGATGCTACTATCTCTCAGTGATAAGAAAATTGAGGTTAAGAGAAATTGAATGATTTTTCCCCCCTAGTTTGCACAGCTGTATCAAAAGCAGTTGGGAGGCCAAGTCAGGCAAAGTCTGGAAAGCATCCATGCTTTTTCATGGTTCACTGGGGCAGTGGGGACGGAAGCCTGTCTACAGGAGGTTGAAGGAGGGGTGAGAGTTTAGGCAGCGAATACAACAGGTGCGGGTTATGTTTTGGAGGATTCAGACTGAAGAAGTAGAGTAGAGCTTAGGGGCTTAAGCGGATACTTTGAGATGCAAAGGGCTGGTAGAAGGTTTGGTTGAAACAAGGTTGGAATTTTGCAGAAAGGTCAATGTGCAAGAGTTGCAAGGAGTGGCAAGGTGCTGGTTCTACATCTCTTTTAACTTTATAAACCCATGCACCTGGCACATGGATAGTGCTCAATTAAAGGTTTGTGGAAAGAAGGAAGGAAGGGTACACCAGTTAGGCAGAAGGAAGCCAGTTAACTGAAAATAAATGGGGGAGAACACATACACTTCAAGTATCAGGGTGTAAGAACTGCAGCACAGGAGGTCATGGTCGTGGAGGGAAGTGTTTGAGTCTGAGGTTTCAGGGCGGTGTCTGGTGAGAAGACCCAAGGTGTGAATGTGGAGGCAGATGGCCAAACTGCAACGGAAGTGAAAGTGAACAGAAATGGGGAGAGGTTGTCCTGCAGACAGGGAGGTCACCTGGATAGCGATGGGCTTGCGTGGACAGGAAGACTGGAAGCTAGATGCCAGTTTTTCAGCACATGGTGGGAGTGACTGGGAGTGGTAGATGAACAGAGCAGGAAGTTAAAAGTGAGAGGGGAGACTCCACAGCTAGTACCTTAACTACACCATAAAGCTTCCCACTCCAGCTCTGGAAAAAGGTGCCCCAAGGGGCTGCAGCCGATAGACTGGGGCAAATCCTTTCCAGTCTCTGCTGCTTCTGTCCTGATGATGGGATGGTGAACACAACCTTTATTTTTTCTTTTTTTAAAAGACGTATTTTATTTATTTGAAAGACAGAGTTACAGAGAGAGGTAGAGACAGAGAGAGAGGTCTTCCATCTGCTGGTTCACTCCCCAGATGGCTGCAATGGCCAGAGCTATGCCAATCTGAAGCCAGGAGCTTCTTCCTGGTCTCCCACGCAGGCGCAGGGGCCCAAGGACTTGGGACATCATCTACTGCTTTCCCAGGCCATAGCAGAGAGCTGGATCAGAAGTGGAGCAGCCAGGTCTTGAACAGGCACCCATATGGGATGCTGGCACTGCAGGCAGTGGCTTTATCCCCTAGGCCATAGCGCTGGTCCCTGGCCAGAAGTTTAGTGGCTGGTGATTCACTGGTCCAGAGCTCTCACTGGCCAGGGTTCCTGTTGCTTGCTCTAAGATTCAAATCATCAGAACACCAGCACTCCTCCCCTGTAAGATTGATGGGGTGGGTGGGATACGAGGGAATGAAGGAGAGGCCGTGGTCTCTCCCTCTGAAGCACCTTTGAGTTTTCTCTGGTCACAGCTGCACGGGTGGTGGCAGCCGAGGGTACGGGGCTACAAGTCTTCTCGATTCCGCAGGATGAGCTTCCTCACAAGCGCGGTGATCTGGGGCCTGATCTCCTCCACCGGCACCGTCGGGTCCCACGCCCCGATCACCTTCCCATCCGGGGCCACCAGGCACTTCCAGAAGTTCCATGTAGGCTCCTTCCCAGGAGTCTGTATCAGGTCCTTGGTGGGGTGGGCACTAGTGCCAGTGACTGCGACCTTACTAAACATGGGAAAAGAGGCTGGTGCTGTGGCATAGTGGGTTGGGGCTCCACCTGTGGCAGCGGCAGCCCACATGGCACCAGTTGGAGTCCTGGATTCTCCTCTTCCAATCCAGCTGCCTGCTGGTGGCCTGGGTGGGTGGGAGGGGGAAGTGGAAAAAGGCCCAAATCCTTGGGCCCCTGCACCCAAGTGGGAGACCCAGAGTAGGCTCCTGGCTCCTGGCTTCTGATCTGCCTGGCCCCGGCTGTTGTAGCTATTTGGGGAATGAACCAGCAGATGGAAGACCTTTCTCTCTGTCTCTCACTCTATCTGTAAATCTGCTTCTCAATAATTAAATTAAAAAAAAAACTCACTGGCGTTCTGAGGACAAACAACAACAACATGGGGAAAGAGACCCCGTAGGTGCGGCGGGCGAAGCTCTCGATCTCCTTGTTGCTGTCCGGCTCCTGTTGGCCAAACTGGTTGCAGGGGAAGGCGAGCACGTTGAAGTGGCGGGGACCCAGGTCCCTCTGCAGCTGCTGCAGATCTCGGTAGTTCTGCTCTGTGGAGCCACACTCGCTGGCCACGTTCACCACCAGAGACACTAAGCCCTGGTGCTCTGGATGTCGACCACCCTGAAGTCATAGAAGTCCTGCTCCTGCTGCACACAGGCCACAGCCCACAGGAGCAGCCACACCGCTGCCACTGCCACTACGACTCGCTTCCCAAAACCGATTTTTCCTGTATTCCTCCTACTCCCACCCCCCACACCGTCTCCCACCAGTCCAAGAAGCTGAGGACCTGTTATCTCACATTTTAAGTAGTACTTAGCAACTTAAGGAAGATGAACCTGGGATTCCTTGAATGTGAGGACTGAAGAGAGCCCTGGGAGCTCATCTCATCCAAAGTGCTTGCCTGTTCTCCATTTTCAGAGGGGAAAACTGCTCCAGGGAGGGGCCGTGGCTTGCAGGGTGGCAGAGCCTGGGATTCAGGCTCCTTCCTCTCTGCTGTTTGCCCAGCCTATTCCAGGCCACCGTGCAGCACAGCAACCAGAGCCTGTGCCAGGCTCCTGGACGCCAACTCTCTCTGTACTGATGAGGAAACTGAGACCTCGTGGTTTCCCAAAGCCACACAGTGAGTCAGTGACACAGGTGTTTGCTCAGCTGAGGTCTCCGACCTTCAAAAATGATCCATTGGCCACTGCAGTTAGCAGCCATGTGTCAGGTGGCCAGCAGGTAAGACCAGTGGCTTTGGGGACACTATGAGCTTTCGGAATCCCAGAACATGCTTAGGGATTGGTGCATTAACACATGCAGGGATGTTGGTAGATTGAACAGGAGAATCATCAAATTAGTGATACATATGGATATGAGGGAGAAGAATTAATGGTAACAGCAGTGATCAAGTGACCATTATAAAAGCACAAACTCAGCAGAAAGCAACTGGAATTCAAATGAAGGACTGAATGATGCAGGAGTTACAAGGATGTGTGTGTGTGTGTGTGTGACAGAGAGAGAGAAAGAGAGAGAGAGAATGTTAATTCTCTCGGCTCTCAGACTTGACCATGAAAACTTGGCCAGAGAGACACTCTAGGACAAAGGGCCTCTGTGCCCAGCTGGCACAGACACACCGAGGCCAGCCCAGCAGGGCTGTGGAACACACTGCTGCTCGGGCCTCCGACTGATAAGCAACTGAGACCATCTGTGAATCGTGAAGACTTGGACACGCTGAGCCTGGAGAAGAATCCCCCTGGACAGATGCCTGAACCAAAGAGGCCTCATCCAGCTGGCCTTCCCAGGTCTCAAGCACACACTGATGGCTGGGATCTCTCTGGAGGCTGCAGGAGGTAGAGCCGAGAGCGGTGGCCTTGGGACAGGTCTGATTCTGCTACTTGCTCACTGGGTGACTTTGGGTAATTCACAGCCTCTCTGAGTCTCCACAGAGGGAGGTGATTATGCTCCAGAGAAGGGAGGCTGAGTGAAGTGAGGGATGGAAACCAGACTGCCGAGGCCATAGGCAGCGCCAGCTCCCTCCCTCCCTTCCCTGTGGTATCCCCCACCCCCACTTCTCACGGCTCACCTGGAATGTGGCTCACTCTTTCTCTCCAGCCAATCTCTGTTCAAACACCTCAGCACAGAGGCTGGCCACCCTGTCTTAAATAACACCTTAACATTCTGAATTTTCTCCAAAGAATTAGTATTGTCTGCTATTATATTGCATATTGAATATCTATCTGGTACTTTGTTTAAAGTTTGTCATCTTACCCTTCAATTAGAATTTAAATGCCAGGAAGGGAGGAACTTTGTTTTCTTGGAGTAATAGGCCCTTAATAAATAAATGAAGGAAGCAAAGAGGGAAGATGGAAGAGAAACTGTTGAAAAAACTGTAGAAGCTCCTCATTCCTCTCTTGGCAGATGTAACCACTCTGACTTGATCATTTTCTTTTCAAAGCTACAAGGGGATTTCAAAAAAGTTTGTGGAAAGATGGAACTAAAAGATAAATTTAGGGACCAGTGTTAAAACAGCAGGTTAAGCCACCACTTGCGACACAGCATCCCATATCAGAGTCCCCAGCTGCTCCACTTCCAATCCATCTCCCGATGGCCCAAGTTCTTGGGTCCCTGTGCTCACGTGAGAGACCCGGAAGGAATTCCTGGCTCCTGGTCTCAGCCTGGCCCAGCCCTGACCTGGCTGTTGTGGCCATTTGGGAAGTCAACTAGCAGATGGAAGATCTCTCTCTCTCTCTCTCTCTCTCTCTCTCTCTCTAACGCTGCCTTTCAAATAAGTAAATCTTTAAAAAAAATCAATATTGCCTCATTAAGTATGGCAAAAACACCACAGTAATGTTAACAAGAGAGGAAACTGCGTGCAGAATATACAGGATCTATGTAACATTCTTGAAATATTTTCATAAAAATAAAGCTATCTTAAACTAAAAGTCTATTTTTAAATGAAGTGTTTAAGACTATCTTAAATGAAAAAAGAGAATGTATTACTTCACCTAAAATTTTTCCCTCCATGATTTTGTATTGAAAAAGAATCAATAAAGAAAAAATCTTATTCTTTCATCCAGTCAGTCCCCTAAAAAATTACCTAAATATAAATAAAGACTTCTGTTAATCTTGGCAGAATTTGTAAATGTGAAAGTTTTACAACAATCATAATGTTAAAATTATATGATTAGGTAGATAAATCATAGCATAGTCAAGTGATAGAATGCTATGAAACCATGAAAAATAATCTTTATTAAGAATTTTTTCTGGCCGGCACCGTGGCTCACTAGGCTAATCCTCCGCCTAGCGGCGCCGGCACACCGGGTTCTAGTCCCGGTCGGGGCTCCGGATTCTGTCCCGGTTGCCCCTCTTCCAGGCCAGCCCTCTGCTGTGGCCAGGGAGTGCAGTGGAGGATGGCCCAGGTGCTTGGGCCCTGCACCCCATGGGAGACCAGGAAAAGCACCTGGCTCCTGGCTCCTGCCATCGGATCAGCGCGGTGCGCCGGCCGCAGCGCGCCGGCCACGGCGGCCATTGGAGGGTGAACCAACGGCAAAGGAAGACCTTTCTCTCTGTCTCTCTCACTGTCCACTCTGCCTGTGAAAAAAAAAAAAAAAAGAATTTTTTCTGATAGGAAAATTAATTTACTTATAAGTGAAATAAAGTAGGATACAAATTATGTGTGTGTTTGTGTTGTGTGTGTGTGAGAGAGAGAATTCAACCATATACAGGAAAAATATATTTCAAAAGGCTAGAAAATACATATCAAAATGTTAACAACGATCATTTCTGGGAAGGAGACTATAGATATTTTTACTGATTATTTGCATTTTCCAGAATTTCTACATTTTATACAATAAGTTACTTTGAAAAATCAAGAAATATAAAATAAAGGTGCAGTGCCGGCATCCCATATGGGTGCTGGTTTGAGTCCTGGCTGCTCCACTTCCAATCCAGCTCTATGCTGTGGCCTGGAAAAGCAGTAGAAGATGGCCCAAGCTCTTGGGCCCCTGTGCCTGTGTGGGAGACCCGGAAGAAGCTCTTGGCTCCTGGCTTCCAATCTGCTCAGCTCCAGTCATTGCGGCCATTTAGGGAGTGAACCAGCGGATGGAAGACCTCTTTCTCTGCCTCTCCTTCTCTCTCTTTGTAACTCCGACTTTCAAATAAAATAAATGAATCTTTAAAGGAAAAAAAATTATAAAATAAAAAGCAGATGCTTTATTTGCCTGTCTCTCCCATTAGACAGAGAACTCCTTGAGGGCTTGGGGGCCCAAGGAGTTATACCTCACACTACTGCCCTGGTGTCTAGCCCTCAGATGGCACAGCAAAGCTGTTCTGTAAATATTCAAGTGAAAACTTCTAGCCTTTTCTACTTCTAGCACATAGGCTCTATTGTAATATACACTTTGTTAACAAACTTGGTTATCTGTACAGGATGGGACAGCCTCCCGGATAAATGGAGGACCTCCACGAGGCTCTCATCCAATGACAGCAATGATGGTTATTTGTATTAACTTCATTAATTTTGTTCTCATGCCAATCCATTGCTTTACAAACATGTATTCAGCATGTTTGCATGGCTCCCTTTTTTAGTTTTTTTTCTTCAAAGATTTATTCATATTTTGAAAAGCAGAGTGAGAGAGATGGAGAGATCTTCCATCCACTGGTTTACCCCCCAAATGGCAGCAACAACCAGTGCTGTGCCAGGTTGGAGCCTGACACCCCATCCAGGTCTCCCACGTGGGCGGCAGGGCTCCAAGGATGTTTGCTGTTTTCTGCTGCTTTCCCAGGCACATTTAGCAGGGTGCTGGATCAGAAGTGGAGCAGCTGGAACTCAAACTGGCACCTATCTGAAATGCTGGTGTTGCAGATGGCGGCTTCACTTACTGCACCACAATGCTGGCCTCTAGAGTTTAATGTAATCCTCATCTATAAGGAGACAAATTCAGAGAAGTGATCAGGTCACCACATAAACAGCTGGGAAGGCTCAGATTTTCATCCTGTGCTGCTGTTCACCACCCTGCAAACCTTTCCCCCCGTTGGTTAATATTTGAACGAGTAGGATCTGTATGACAGCTATGCAGGTAGACTGGCAGACAGACAGAAAAGAAAGGAGGTAGGCAGGAAGTCGGTAGGCAGATAAAGCAGGGTTGTGGGTCCACTGGCCTCACGAGAACTGGGTGCTTGCTAGGGCCACACACTGACCTTGGGGAGGGCTGCTTAAGCAGAATGGAAACAGTGGAGACAGGAAACCCTGAAAACCGGACCTGTACTTCCACTTTCCATGACAGCCTAATATGGACTTAGAGTCCTCAGGAAAGTTTAGATTTTTTTAAAGACATTTATTTGTTTGAGAGGCAGAGTTACTGAGAGAGGGAGAGACAGAGAGAAAGGCCTTCCATCCGCTGGTTCACACTCCAAATGGCCACCAGGGCCAGAGCAGGGCTGATCTAAAGCCAGCAGCCAGGAGCTTCTTCTGGGTCTCTCACATGGGTGCAGGGGCCCAAACACTTGGGCCATCTTCCACTGCTTTCCCAGGCCACAGCAGAGAGCTGGATTGGAAGTGGAGCAGCCGGGACTCAAACTGGCACACTTCGGGGATGCTGGTGCCGCAGGCAGAAGCTTAACCTACTATACCACAACACCAGCTCCCTAGACTTTTTTTTGAGTTCTCTGTACAAGAGGCCAGGATCTTTCATGATATACAGAAATATTTTTTTTCTGTTGAAAATGATAGACAAAATGTTGGTACCTGAAGGGAAAAACATTAGGTTATCTGTCAAACTCTTCGCAGAACATCATCTGATGATGTTGACTAAATTCAGCAAACAGGTACTTTTTATTTTATTATTTGATAGGCAGAGTTAGACAGTGAGAGAGAGACAGAGAGAAAGGTCTTCCTTCCGTTGGTTCACCCCGCAAATGGCTGCCACGGCCGGCGCACTGCGCCAATCTGAAGCCAGAAGCCAAGTGCTTTCTCCTGGTCTCCCATACGGGTGCAGGGCCCAAGCACTTGGGCCATCCTCAATGCCCTCCCAGGCCACAGCAGAGAGCTGGACTGGAAGAGGAGAAACTGGGACTAGAACCTGGTGCCCATATAGGATGCCAGCGCCGCAGGCGGAGGATTAATCAAGTGAGCCACGGTGCCAGTCCTAGCAAACAGGTACTTTTATCTAACTATGCAGGCATTTTCTATCAGATCTATTCCATCCCAGGTTCAGAACTAGGTGCTGGGGAAGGCACAACTTTTATTTTTCAGTCTATAAGTATTTACATCTCTTTACCTTTGATGTTATATCTATATCTATATCTATCTATCTATCTATCTATAGTATGCTTATTCACATATAAATATAGATAGGTTCGGCCTCAAGTAGTGTTTATTGAGCATTTATTGCATGTCTGGTACTGCATTGCACACTATTTCATGTAACTCTTCCAGAAAGTGTGAGTGAGGAGGTCGGCGTTGTGCTGCAGTTGTTATAGCTGCTGCTTATGATGCTGGCATCCCGTATTCCAGTCTCTGCTGCTCTGCTTCTCATCTAGCTTCCTGCTAACACACCTGGGAAGGCACTGGAAGATGGCTCAAGTGCTTGGGCCCTTGACATCCAGGTGGGAGAGTTCCTGGCCCCTGACTTCAGCCTGGCCCAACCCTGGCTGTTGCAGCCAATTGGGGAGCGAATCAGAGGATGGAAGAACTCTCCCTCTCTCTCTCTCTTTCTGGCTCTCCCCCTTTCTCTGTTGCTTTGCCTTTCAAATAAATAAATAAACACACATCTTAAAAAAAAAAAAGCAGCAGCAGCATCTATGAATTAGGGGACCCTTTTCTACAGTTGAGGAAACTGAGTGTCAGAGAAGTTAAAGAAGTTGCTGAAACTGGTGGCAGAGCCCTAGCCCAGTGTTTTGATTTAAGCTCCATAAGGAGCCAGTCATGGCAGGAGGTGCAGATATGTAAATAAGTTCATTTGACTGGGGAACCGTGGTTATGTGGCCTCCTTGGTTCCATACCTCTGCAATTGGAATGTGCTGTGTACAATTATCAGTGAGATATACTAACTTCTAAAAGTTCATCACTGTTTGGTGTGGGTCTCTGGGGACCTACAGGTGTTTGGTTAATTTGAAGGAAAGATTTAGCAGGGGAGATGAGACATTAGTGTCCAACCTTGGTTAATGCAGTCTCTCAGTTAATGAGCTCTTGGTGATCAGGCCCTTGTCGTAGTCCCCTCTTCTCTCTCCTGCAAAACTGTGCAGTACTACTTAGAGTTTCCCTGAAACACCATGCTGTCTCAAGCCTCTGGGCCTTTGCACGTGCAAATCACTCTGTTTGGAACACCTGCTCCTCACCTTTGTGCATTTTCAAATCTTATTCCTTCAGGTACGCCTTCTCTCAACACTGCCTGATGCTGCATGCTGTCATTGCCGTTTTGAATTTCATTGCCTTGTCCTTCCTTGTATCACTACTATCCTCTCGATGCTGTTGTTTTACTAGTTTTCAGCTGTTTATCTCTCTGTCTCTTCCACCGGATTATAGACTCCCTGAGGCTCTTAAGTCCCTAAAGGAACCTCGTCAGATTCATGTCTGTGTGTCTGATGCCTGGCACAAAGTGAATGCTCAAATGTTTATTGAATGAAGAGATAAATGAGTCTAGAGACACAGTGCAGAAGAACTTAGTTCTGGAGTCTTATCTGCCATTGAGAATCATGTGTCCTTGAGCAAATCGCTTCCTTCTCTGGGCTTTAATCTCCCTATCTGTAACGCCAGGAAGTTAGATTAAGTGATCACCAAGGGTCATTTGGGCCTCAGTCTTTTATGATATTAAGATGTTATGATGGTAAGAGGCCAACATATGAGACATTGAAGTGGGACTTTATTAATCACATGGCATTATTTTCCTTACAAGAGGGGTTCCTTATTTTGAGACACTCTAAATTATGCCAAATTTGGTTTGCATCAAAATTGTTTAACCAGAAACACCATCAGTAGTGAGAAGTTCTGACTTGTCCCATAGAGTTCAAGGCTGAAGTTGCACAACTGTTTCTACATGTTTGTTAGGCCCAATTAATATTTGTCAAATAGATAAATTGATGTATCAATCCCTTTATAATCTTATGGCTTAGACAAAAGGCATGATTCTTCATTGATTTAATCATTTAACAAGATCTTTGGTGATTTACTCTGAAATCGATACTGGGACACATTGGACAAAATAGATATGGAACTTACCACTTTGGTTGGGAAGACAGACATTATTCACCTTATACACAAAGTAGAAGTTACAAACTGTAAAAGAGCTGCAACCTCTTTAGATTATAAAGGGCTTTTCACACAAGTGACTTCATGAGATGTCATATAGTACAGGGATTGAAAGCACAGATTTTGGTGTTATACAGACCTGGGTCTGGGCCTGGCTTGCCCACTTATTTATAAACTGAGATCTTGGGTAAGATCCTGAACTTCAGTTTCCTCATCTTTTGAATGGAAGAATAACGAGGATGTTCATTGCAGACCAATAATAATATAAGAATGCAATGAGATGGTCAGTGAAAAGTACCAGGTGCAATGCCTGAAACAGTAGCTATCTTATTACTGTGCATGTTTCCCACATACAGCGCTTTACTCTGTTTATTTCACTTCTTCCAGAGAAGTTTGGAATTCAAACAGGTTCGAGTTCACATCTCAGGTCCACCACTTACTAGACACAAAGTGGGACTTAAGAATACCTGTCTCATAGCATTGCCAATGGCAGTAAATGAGGTGAGGTTTTTAGGGAGCCACAGGAGGGTCTCATTCACAATAATATATGTATTGGCTTTGGCATCTGTTATTGTCCTTTATTGGTCTGCTGTGGCCAGGGAAGCAGGGTCCACTTCATTCAAGTCACAGCAACTTTAGGCAGGAAGGAACTTCTGGGACCCCTCCCAAAGGAGCAAAGAAGAAAGGCGGGCACACAGACTCCTTGAGTGTTCAATACTGAGACCTTGAGAGAGACAGGGGAAGATCACAGAAAATGTTAGGGAGGCAAATTTACCTCTTCCCTTTTACAGCTAGGGACTAAAAATTAAATTGACATAAGACAGATTAACAGGAGAAAAGCCTACAAAACTACTTAATATAAGTTGTGTGTGAATGGTCTATTAGCCAATTTTCTGTTACTTTAACTAAAATCACTGAGAGGAGCTTCTTTGGAGAAGATAAGTTTTATTTCAGCTCACAGTTGGAGGTTCCAGGATGGCGTAGCCCCGTGGTCTAACGTCTGATGAGGGCTGCTCATGGTGGGTGCAGAAGCACGATCAGGAAAGAGAGAGAACCTAGACTCAAATAATCAATCCTCTCTAGAGAACTGCTCTCCAGGGGCACACCTCCAGCAACCCAAAGACCTCCCATGGGCCCCACCTCTCAGGTACCGTCATTGGATCAAGTTTCCATCATTAACCCATCAACCACTGACATTAAGAATCAGAATTTTATCAGCTGCATGAGTTTTGGGGAGACAAATCCTGCTGTACTCACAACATGTGATGGCCCTCATAAGGGAATGAAGATCCAAAGAAGCATCAGAGTTGGCTTTTTATATATATAGTTGGACAGAGAAGAGTGAACTGTGAAGTGTGACAAGGTAAAGGGGCCTGGGCCAGGTTAGTTCAATGGGGAGAGAAGTGACTAGGAAGATGAGGGTCCGTTCAATAAGATTTTATAAAGATTTCCCTCAATTTCAACTTCCTATCCTTGATAAAAAGAATGTTATTTACAGGGGTAGGCTCCTGGCACAGCAGTTAAGATGGCACTTGGGATGCCCACATTGTATACTGGGGTGCCTGAAATCAATTCCCAGCTGGGGCTCCTGATTCCAGCTTCCTGCTATGTACCCGCTGGGAGGCAACAAGTGATGGCTCAAGTTCTTCAGTCCCTGCCACCCACACTGGAGATCCAGATTGAGTCACAGGTAATTGGCTTCAGTCTGGCCCAGTCCCAGCTGTTGTAGGCATTTGGAAAGTGCACCCAAATGGGAGAGTTCTCTCTTTCTCTGCTTTTCAAATATATAAAATAAATCCAAAAATTTCAAAAGAATGTTACTTTAAAAGAATGTATTTTTACTTTTTTCTTTTGGTATAGGAAAGACATTTCTCACATGAAAATCTTATCTTCTACTTTTCAAAGCCAGAATGAAGGTCAGAGTGATGGTCAATGTGCCAGAGCAGCATATTTTGGGATGGCATATTCTTAACTTCTTCAAAAGCAAGCCCAAATCCCCTGGGTCTCATGAGACATGGTAGCTGAGTCATCAGACTTGAGTAATAGGAGCTGTGGTCTTAGTGGATGTGTGGTGATAAAGGGTTTTTGTGCGGAGAGCTTAAAGCAATAACCTTAGATATTAGGCTGTGGGATTTGAGAAATGTCCAGTTAGCTGCAGGGAGATGAAATATAGGCTACCTTTAAGGCCTCTTCTGCCGGATTGCCCTGTGACTCTGGGATCATGGTGGGTCCAGGAAGCAGGAGTCAGCAACTCCAAGCACACAATCAGGAAGGCACTGAATGTTTGGAAGGAGTGCCAGATCCAAAAAGAGCACTTCTTTGTCTATGTGCCATCTAGGACAAAGCAAAGCAGATTTATTAGCATCTCCTTGAACTGCAAGGAAGGGTCTAAAAAATTTAAATAACAAAAAGGGGTAAATGGAAATTGATTGTCATCATATTACTAATTCAAAAAGTATAAAAGTATAAAATGTTATTGCTAATGTCTTTACTTGTGGGAGATTTTATTATTTTACTGTACTAAACATGAATATGTATAAGGGCTTTGTCTCCCTAAGCATATTTTTCCATCTACACTTAAAAAAAAAAAACCCTACACATTCATTTATTTGAAAGGCAGAGTGACAGAGAGAAGGAGAGAAATGAGAGAAAGAGATCTTCCATCTGTTGGCTCATTCTCCAAATTGCTCCAATGACCAGAGCTGGGCCAGGCCGAAGCCAGGAGCCTGGAATTCCATTTGAGTCTCCCATGTGGGTAGCAGGAGCTCAAGCAATTGGGCCTTCTTCTCCTTCCTTCCCAGGCATGTTAGCAGGAGCTGACTTGGAAGTGGAGCAGCTGGGACAAGAACTGGTGCTCTGGGGCCAGCATTGTGGCACAGTGGGTTAACGGCCTGGCCTGAAGTGCCGGCATCCCATATCGGTGCCGGTTTGAAACCCAGCTGCTTCACTTCCAAACCAGCTCTCTGCTATGGCCTGGGAGGGCAGTAGAAGATGGCCCATGTCCTTGGGCCCCTACACCCGTGTGGGAGACCAGGAAGAAGTTCCTGGCTCCTGGCTTCGGATTGGCACAGCTCTGGCCATTGTGGGAGTGAACCATTGGATGTGAACCATTGGATAGAAGACCTCTCTCTCTCTCTTTGCCTCTCCTCTCTCTGTGTAACTCTGACTTTCAAATAAATAAATAAATCTTAAAAAAAAAAAAAAAGAACTGGTGCTCACATGGGAAGCTGGCATTACAAGCAGTGACTTAACTCGCTGTGCCACAATGCTGGCCCTCCACCTACTTTTATGAGAATAAATATTTCATGCCTTTCAACCACATAGTCTCTTAGTGACTTTCAGGATTTAACTGTCATGCAAGAGGGTGCAGTAGGGCGTTAACTTACAAATGGCTTGGTAGTTGAGCCACTCCACATTGGAATGCACAGACAGTGGGGATTTCAGGAATATTGCCGCCTTCCCCAGATACACCCTTGCCACTCCTCTGAGTCCCAGTCAGCATTAGCAGCATTTTAATGTCTTTAAGAAAGTAAGTACTTTCTATGTGTTGCTGTTTTTTCCTTTGTTTTTTAGATGGATGGAAAAAACGATGGGTAGAATCTAAACACCAGCCGGATTATGGGAAATTTCAGCTCACTGCTGGAAGATTTTACGCAGACAAAGAAAAAGATAAAGGTAAATGTGGGATTCAGGAATACACTAATTGACAAAAAAAATTGTGACTGTCAGACAATTGTCTTTTATCTACATTCAAGTCATTTCTTGTTCTTAAAAATAGAAAAGAATAAACTTCCCTAGAAAAATGCTAACATCCATTCGCTGAATGACATCTCAAACCAAGCTCTTACATCCATTGTCCCCATTAATCTCCCTAGCAACTTTGAGAGGTGATTACTATTATTTTCCCAGTTTTGCAAAGAAGCCTCAGAGAGGTAGAGCCACTTGCCCGGGGCTATATACACAGCTGGCAAGAGGTGGGGCTGAGATCTGATTCTGGATCTGCCACCAGGGACTGTGTTCATTAGCACTTTTCCCAGGCCGCTGGGGTTTTTCAAATATCACTCTACTTGAAATAGAGGCAAGCACCATAGAACACCCAAATCTCTCTCTCCCCTACAACCGCTTAGTGAGATGGAGAATGAAAACAGATAAACCTAGGGCTGACTCCTGTGAGTCACTGGCTGTGTCATTTTGGGCAAATCTTACATCTCTGAGCCCTGATATTATATAGAGGTAATAATCACTGCCTACCATTAGCCTGGGCTGTTGGGAGAGTCAAATAATGTTGTGGAGGAAGGGTGAGCTCTGAGGACAAGGTCTGTGGGCATGTTTTTTTTTTTTTTTTTTTTTTTTTTTTGCTGGAGAAAGCTTTGGTCCTATAAATAGAATCCATTGATCGTTCCCTGGAGTGGTTTCCCATCTTCTCCCTCCTGGCTGCTGTTATGAATCTGATTTTCATGTTTATTAAGGGAGAGAATTATGAACTGGCTTGAGCACTTTAAATCTCATTTAAATCCACTCCGGAAAATTGTTTCCAGAGGAGACAGAATGGGAGCCTGAGAGGTCCCTGGGAGGCCTGTGCCTCCACGACCCCTGTGAAGGCAGTCTGCTGCCGCCCAGTCTCATCTCTGTTGAATTGTCAGCTATCGCGTCTCACATCTTGTCCCAGTTAGGCTCATTTGATTCTGCCTAGCTAGCTAGAAGGGCCTTGGGGTGCAAATGAGGTTGAGAGAGAGCGGGGAGTGACTTGGGCTGCCTGCAGGGCTTGGCAGAGCAGTGACTCAAACCATGACTTCATGCCTACAAATTGTGTGCTCTTTCCCTGGTGCCCACTCCCGCCCCCATGCAGTCTTCTTGGGCTACTCTAGCCCACCTTAAGATCTTCGGGGAACTAAGCATACTCCTTAAAGTGTAGGCACGATAACATATCGTCAGGCATGAAAGTGCATACCATAGAGCCTGGGGTGCTATAAATGCCTAAGCATCATCATCGGAATCAGACCCGGGGATCCTTCCAGGCAAGTTAGCACAGTGAGCCCAGGCCCTGTCCTAGATGCTGGGAATATAAAGACGCCTTTGATCTTCAGGAGCTTAAAAATTATTCAGAGCCTGACATAAGCCCATGGAAGTTCAGACAGCTGCGGTGTTTTGAAGGAAGGCCCCTCAGGAAGCACGGATATTGGTGTAGCTCTTACTTACATTTTGTGTTGACAGTTTACAAAGTATTTCTCACGCCTCTTACCCATGTGGTCTTCATCAGGAATCTCCCAGGTAGGAGTAAGTATCCACGTGTTGCCGAAGAGGGCCTGAGACTCAGAATGACAGGAATGTTGCTTGCTGGAAGCGGGGAGACGTGGCTTGTATGTCTCATCTGTGACTGTGTGTGCTTTCTTCGTCTACAGAGTCATGTAGTTAGACTATGGAGAGGCTCCCAGACTCCCGACAGCCCTGGTATTTTCTGAAGGAGAGGAAAAGCTCATGGTGGAGGGTGGGAATTCCCCAGACTGGTTGGGGATGCAGACACGTGACAGAGCCCTCAATGTTGTCATATTAGTGGTGGTGTTAGTAGAGCCCACCTCATGGAGTTACCACGAGGATTAAGTTCTATGAAACACATGGGTGAATGCATGTGTTCCATACATGTTAACAACCATCACTGCTCAATCTAAGAGGCAGTGTAGGACTTCTTTCTTCAACAGCACTTGGGCGTGGCACAGCCTCATTCTGGCCACCTAAGAGGCCTCAGAGAATCAGGGCTTGTTTTGTAAAGCTGCAGAACAGAATTCTGTAATCTCTTGAAAATTAAAGACAGCATGGTATAGGAGAAAGGAAGAATCAAACAAACATGGCTTAAAATCTGAGCTTGGAGGGGTAGGCATTTGGTCTTGTGTTCAAAATGCCACTTGGGGCACCCAATCTTGGGCATCCCAGATTGAAGGCCTGGGTTTGAGTCCCCACTCGGCTCCTGATTCCAGTTTCATACAAGCATGCGCCTTGGAAGGCACATGATGCTGCTGCAGGTGCTTGGGTCCCTGCCTCCCACATAGGAGACCTGGACTGAGTTCTCAGCTCCCCAGTTCCAACCTGGCCCAGCCTGACCATTGCGGACATTGGGGGAGTGAACTAGCAGATGGAAGATCTCTGTATTTTGTCTCTTTCTGCCTTTCACATAAATAAATTAATCTTAAAAATAAAAAATCCCAGCTTGGTCCCTGACTAGCTGTGGGCCCTAAACAGATCGCTCCATGACTCAGCCTCCTGCTTTGTGAAGTGGGAATATCCATTTTGCAGGGAGGCTTGAAAGAGATGTGGGTAAAGCTTCCAGCACAGCAGCTGGTACATAGTAGATATGTAAGAAAATACCAGAGCAGCCAGCGCCGCGGTTCACTAGGCTAATCCTCTGCCTTGCGGCGCCAGCACACTGGGTTCTAGTCCCAGTCGGGGCACCAGATTCTGTCCTGGTTGCCCCTCTTCCAGGCCAGCTCTCTGCTGTGGCCAGGGAGTGCAGTGGAGGATGGCCCAAGTACTTGGGCCCTGCACCCCATGGGAGACCAGGATAAGTACCTGGCTCCTGCCATCGGATCAGTGCAATGTGCCGGCCGCAGCGCGCCGGCCGCGGCGGCCATTGGAGGGTGAACCAACGGCAAAGGAAGGCCTTTCTCTCTGTCTCTCTCTCTCTCTCACTGTCCACTCAGCCTGTCAAAAAAATTAAAAATTAAAAAAAAAAAAAATACCAGAGCAGCCTTGGGTCAAGTTAGGTCAAGTGCTGGGTCTCTCTGGCTGCTTTCTGGGGATGTTTGCCTGAAGACTGTGGTCTCTGCCTCCAGGTCTCCAGACCAGTGAAGATGCCAAGTTTTATGCCCTTTCGACCCGATTTAAGCCATTCAGCAATGTGAATGAGACCTTGGTGGTTCAGTTTTCAGTAAAACACGAGCAAGGCATCGATTGTGGTGGTGGGTACGTGAAACTCTTTCCTGCTACCCTGAACCAAGAGGATATGCATTCGGAATCTGAGTATTACATCATGTTTGGTAAGCTCACCGATAGATGTCAGCCCCATGGGATCATGTAAGAGCCACTGTGGTTGTTGGAAAGGTTCAGAATGACCTGGAAAAGAATACTTTTTATGTGATAGCTCCACACCTCCTCGGCTGTACAACTCTTTCAAAGGTCTGAAAAAAGCAACTCTAAACTTAAATGCTAATTTAAGTAGACCAAAGAGATGGGGTAGGGAGCAACCTGGCATTAGCAAGCTCTACAGTACAGGGGCACACTCCCCAGTTCTCTGAAAAGGGGAAGGAGGTCACACACTGTGCAGACATTCTTCTGTGTGCATATTGCCGTGAGGCCCCGTGCTCTGCCTGGGGCGGGGGTGAGGGGTGGGGAGGGAGAAAGGTGCAGGAAATGACCTTCATCAAGCATCTGTACTGTGCTGGGAGGACTGCATCTGCAGCCTAGTTGTGTTCCAGGCCTCCTGGGGGCAGTCCAGCTCTTACTCAGCTCCATCTAACCTTGAATCCAGTTGCAACATTGTTGATACTAAAAAAAACAACAAACAATAACAATCAATCTAACTCTCAAAGCACAGCTGAAGAACATGGACTGTACTGAATGTTTTTGGTAGAGTCAGAGGAAAGTTTACACCCACATCCCGCAGCAAAATTCCCCTCAAGTTTCCCTTCTACGCCTCCCCTTCCTTGTCTAGGGAGCATCAGAGCTCCCTTTGCAAGACCTTGCCAAAATCCTCCCTGCACTTTTTCTGTCTGCATCCTCCTGCCATCTACTCTTTTTTCTTATGCAGACCAATATTGTACTCTAGGTGTTTATAAAGTGTGCCTTTGCCCACTTTGTGTTCATGTGGGTATGCATGTGGTGGTGGCAGTAGGGAAATTGGAAATAATAAAAAATGTAATTTTTTCCTTCATGCAATTATTATTTATTCTATATTCAAAAACTCGACAAGATTGGGCTGTTATCTCCACTTTACAGATGAGGAAATGAGGGCAAGAATTTTGCCTAAGGTAAGCAGGAAGCCAGTATTTGAACCCAGTCTAAAATACTATGGCTCTAAAGCCTATGTTTTTTCCGCTCCACTCATACCTGCAGGCAAGTGAATAATTTTTTAAAAGGCAGAATGAAAGATATACCTTTAAACAGGAATGGATGATGCACTGTGAGATCACAGAAGGCATGATTCAACCCAATGGGGCCTTTTGGAGGATGTATTAATTGTTCTTTGAAGAGTGAGTTCAATTTTAATAGGCAAGGAGGTGGAGGGCCCAGGAAACAGCGAATGCAAAAGCTCAGGCATGAATTCAAATGCAAGTAGAGAAATGGCGAGACCCATGTGGCTAGGGCACACTGTGCAGATGTGTATGTGTGTTTTTTGCATAGTCAGAGAGCAATAACATGGTGTCGCTCCCCCTCTTCGTGGAGGAACGACACTAGACCCTGCCTAGGCTTCATATCCGAGTCACGGCACCATTATGTCGCTCCCCCTCTTCGTGGAGGAACGACACAGGACCCTGCGTTGTTCTTTTGTCTGCTCGGCCCTCCCCGGGTTTGCTGCTGGTTCTTCCCGGGTTGGCTACTGACCCTTCCACCTCCGTGGAAGGGCGGTTTCCCCTGCCACTTTCCCCACTTCCGCGGGGGAGCGGCACACCTCCGGCCAGCTCTCTCGGGGGCTGCTCAGGTGTTCCTTCAGATAGATGTTCCTGGTGCATGTTGTCTCTCTCCTCCTTTATAGTCCTCTTCCACCAATCCCAACTCTGCTACCCACACGCCGAATATGCTGCTCTCCTCCAATCAGGAGCAGGATCAGCTCCTGCAGGTCATCACTCAAGTTGGCGAGAGGCAGCTGCGTAGAAGTTGTTACTCCCTTCTCAGCGCCATATTGTGGGAAAGCAGATGCATAGAATAAGTCTTAATTCCAGTAACAGTCTAGTCCGAGTTGCTCCCCACAACATGGAAGGTGAGGTTGGTGTGTATGTTAAGGGGCAGGCGTTTAGCGGTTAAAATGTGGATGAAATACCTGCATTTCACATGAGAGTACCTGGGTTTAAATGCACAGCTCCAGTTCCTGATTCCAGATTTTTGCTCCTGCAGACCCTGGGAAGCAGCAAGTGATCAGTGATTGAGTCCTTGCTACCCATATGGGAGACCTGGCTCCTGACTCTGGCCTGGTTCCAGCAGTTGTAGACATTTGGGGAATGAACCAGTGGATAGGACCTCTGTCTGTCTCTTTGTGCCTTTCAAATAACTTTTTTTAAAAAAAGACTAATAATTAATTAATTAATTAATTAATTTGAAAGTCAGGGTTACACAGAGAGAGAGAAGTCTTCCATCCACTGGTTCACTCCCTAATTAGCTGCAACGGCCGGAGCTGCGCCACTCCGAAGCCAGGAGCCAGGAGCTTCTTCCAGGTCTCCCACACGGGTGCAGGGGCCCAAAGATTTTGGGGC
This sequence comes from Oryctolagus cuniculus, assembly GCF_964237555.1. NCBI lineage: Eukaryota > Metazoa > Chordata > Mammalia > Lagomorpha > Leporidae > Oryctolagus > Oryctolagus cuniculus. The sequence goes on from NC_091438.1 coordinate 121,374,072, forward strand.
CATCTTCTACTGCTTTCCCAGGCCATAGCAGAGAGCTGGATCGGCAGTAGAACAGCTGGGTGTCAAACTGGCGCCATATGAGATGCCAGAACTGCAGGTGACAGCTTTACTGCTACTCCACAGCGCCGGCCCCCTTTCAAATAACTTTAAAAAATATTTCATTGAGGGGCCAGCACTGTGGCATAGCAGGTAAAGCCACTGCCTTTAGTGCTGCCATCCCATATTGGTGGCAGTTCAAGTTCTAGCTGCTCCACTTCCTATCTAGCTCCCTGCTAGTGCTCCTGGGAAAGCAGAGGAAGATGGTCCAAATCCTTGGGCCTCTGCACCAACCTGGGAGAGCCAGAAGAAGCTCCATGTCTCCTGGCTTTGGACCAGCCCAGTTCTGGCCATTGCAGGCATTTGGGGAGAGAAACAGCAGATAGAAGAACTCTCTCTCTCTCTCTTTCTCTCTCTCTCTCTTTCTCTCTCTCTCTCTGCCTTTCAAATAAACAAATAAATCTTTTAATAAAAAATATTTTCTTGGGGCCGGTGCTATGGTGTAAAGGTTAAGCCTCTGCCTGGAGTGCCAGCATCCCATATGGGTCTGGCATGAGTCCTGGCTGCTCCACTTCTGGTCCAGGTCTCTGCTGATGCGCCTGGGAAGACAGCAGAAGATGGCCTAAGTGCTTGGGCCCTGCACCCATGTGGGAGATCTAGAAGGAGTTTCTGGCTCCTGGCTTCAGCCTGGCCCAGTCCTGGCTGTTGCAGCCATTTGGGGAGTGAAGCAGCAGATGGAAGCACTCGCTCTCTCTCGCTCTCTCCCTCTATCTCTGCCTTTCAAATAAATAAATAAGTAAAAAATCTTAAAAAGGTTTATTTATTTATTTGAAAAGCAGAGTTACAGAA